>NC_064929.1:50862979-51487979 GCF_023897955.1 Schistocerca gregaria
ATACAACAGTCGCCATGCGCACTTTCCTACATGGGAGTAATATCTCAAACAGTCTAAGCTTTGATCGTTCCCTTTAAGACCAGTAGTAGTTTCCGATGCACATCTGAAGGCATTCTGTAATCTGTGGACTATCACAGTGTTGATGGAACACAGATATTGATTCGGGATTGAATACAACTGTCACCATGCGCACTTTCCTCCATCTGAGTAATGTCTCAAACAGTCTACACTTTGATCGTTCCCTGGAACACCAGTAGTAGTTTCCGATGCACATCTGGAGGCATTGTGTAATCTGTGGACTATCAGAGTGTTGATGAAACACAGAAATTGCATTGGGATTGAATACAACAGTCACCATGCGCACTCTCCTCCATGGGAGTAATGTTTCAAACAGTCTACGCTTTGATCGTTCCCAGGAAGACCAGTAGTAGTTTCCGATGCACATCTGGAGGCATTCTGTAATCTGTGGACTATCAGAGTGTTGATGAAACACAGAAATTGCATCGGGATTGAATACAACAGTCACCACGCGCACTTACCTCCATGGGAGTAATGTCTCACACTGTTTACTCTTTGATCGTTCCCTGGAAGGCCAGTAGTAGTTTCCGATGCACATCTGGAGGCATTCCATAATCTGTGGACAATCAGAGTGTTGATGAAACACAGAAATTGCATCGGGATTGAACACAACATTCACCATGCGCACTTTCCTCCATGGGAGTAATGGCTCAAACAGTCTACGATTTGATCGTTCCCTGGAAGACCAGTAGTAGTTTCCGATGCACGACTGGAGGCATTCTGTAATCTGTGGACTATCTGAGTGTTGATGAAACACAGAAATTGCATCGGGATTGAATACAACAGTCACCATGCGCACTTTCCTCCATGGGAGTAATGTCTCAAACAGTCTACGCTTTGATCGTTCCCTGGAAGACCAGTAGTAGTTTCCGATGTACATCTGGAGGCATTCTGTAATCCATGGACCTTCAAAGTGTTGATGAAACACATACATTGCATCGGGATTGAATACAACAGTCACCATGCGCACTTTCCTCCATGGGAGTAATGTCTCAAACAGTCTACGCTTTGATCGGTCCGTGGAAGACCAGTAGTAGTTTCCGATGCACATCTGGTGGCATTCCGTAATCTGTGGACTATCAGAGTGTTGATGAAACACAGAAATTGCATCGGGATTGAATACAAATGTCACCATGCGCAGTTTCCTCCATGGGAGTAATGTCTCAAACAGTCTACGCTTTGTTCGTTTCCTGGAAGACCAGTAGTAGTTTCCGATGCACATCTGGTGGCATTCTGTAATCTGTGGACTATCAGAGTGTTGATGAAACACCGATATTGCATCGGGATTGAATACAACAGTCACCATGCGCAGTTTCCTCCTTGGGAGTAATGTCTCAAACAGTCTACGCTTTGATCGTTTGCTGGAAGACCAGTAGTAGTTTCCGATGCACATCTGGAGGCATTCTGTAATCTGTGGACTATCAGAGTGTTGATGAAACAAAGAAATTGCATCGGGATTGAATACAACAGTCACCATGCGCACTTACCCCCATGGGAGTAATGTCTCAAACAGTCTACGCTTTGATCGTTTCCTGGAAGACCAGTAGTAGTTTCCGATGCACATCTGGAGGCATTCTGTAATCTGTGGACTATCAGAGTGTTGATGAAACCAAAATTGCATCGGGTGGATTACAACAGTCACCATGCGCAGTTTAATCCATGAGAGTAATGTCTCAAACAGTCTACGCTTTGATCGTTTCCTGGAAGACCAGTAGTAGTTTCCGATGCACATCTGAAGGCATTCCGTAATCTGTGGACTATCAGAGTGTTGATGAAACACAGAAATTGCATCGGGATTGAATACAACAGTCACCAGCCTCTATTTCCTCCATGGGAGTAATGTCTCATACAGTCTACGCTTTGATCGTTCCCTGGAAGACCAGTAGTAGTTTCCGATGCACATCTGGAGGCATTCTGTAATCTGTGGACTATCAGAGTGTTGATGAAACACAGAAAGTGTATCGGGATTGAATACAACAGTCACCATCGCCACTTTCCTCCATGGAATAAATTTCTAAAACAGTCTAGGCTTTGATCGTTTCCTGGAAAACCAGTAGTAGTTCCCGATGCACATCTGGAGGCATTCTGTAATCTGTGGGCTATCAGAGTGTTGATGAAACACAGTTATTCCGTCGGTATTGAATACAACAGTCCCCATGCGCACTTTCCTCCATGGGAGTAATGTATCAGACATTCTACGCTTTGTTCGTTCGCTGGAAGACCAGTAGTAGTTTCCGATGCACATCTGGAGGCATTCTGTAATCTGTGGACTATCAGAGTGTTGATGAAACACAGAAATTGCATCAGGATTGAATACAACAGTCACCAGGCGCTACTTCCTCAATGGGAGTAATGTCTCAAACAGTCTACGCTTTGATCGTTCCCTGGGAGTCCAGTAGTAGTTTCCGATGCACATCTGGACGCAATCCGTAATCCTTGGACCTTCAAAGTGTTGATGAAACACAGATATTGCCTCGGGATTGAATACAACAGTCACCATGCGCACTTTCCACCATGGGAGTAATGTCACAATCAGTCTACGCTTTGATCGTTCAGTGGAAGACCAGTAGTAGTTCCGATGCACATCTGGAGGCATTCTGTAATCTGTGGACTATCTGTGTGTTGATGAAACACAGACATTGCAGCGGGATTGAATGCAAGAGTCACCATGCGCACTTTCTTCCATGGGAGTAATGTCTCAAACAGTCTACGCTTTGATCGTTTCTGGAAGACCAGTAGTAGTTTCCGATGCACATCTGAAAGCATTCCGTAATCTGTGGACTACCAGAGTGTTGATGAAACACAGAAATTGCATCCGGATTGAATACAACAGTCACCATGCGCACTTACCTTCATGTGAGTAGTGTCTCAAACAGTTTACTCTTTGATCGTTCCCTGGTTGACCAGTAGTAGTTTCCGATGCACATCTGGAGGCATTCTGTAATCTGTGGACTATCAGAGTGTTAATGAAACACAGAAATTGCATCGGGATTGAATGCAAGAGTCACCATGCGCACTCTCCTCCATGGGAGTAATGTCTCAAACAGTCTACGATTTGATCGTTCCCTGGAAGACCAGTAGTAGTTTCCGATGCACATCTGGAGGCATTCTGTAATCCTTGGACCTTCAAAGTGTTGATGGAACACAGATATTGAATCGGGATTGAATACAACTGACACCATGCGCACTTTCCTCCATCTGAGTAATGTCTCAAACAGTCTACACTTTGATCGTTCCCTGGAACACCAGTAGTAGTTTCCGATGCACATCTGGAGGCATTGTGTAATCTGTGGACTATCAGAGTGTTGATGAAACACAGAAATTGCATTGGGATTGAATACAACAGTCACCATGCGCACTCTCCTCCATTTGAGTAATGTTTCAAACAGTCTACGCTTTGATCGTTCCCAGGAAGACCAGTAGTAGTTTCCGATGCACATCTGGGAAAATTCTGTAATCTGTGGACTATCTGAGTGTTTATGAAACACAGAAATTGCATCGGGATTGAATACAACAGTCACCATGCGCACTTTCCTCCATGGGAGTAATATCTCAAACAGTCTAAGCTTTTATCGTTCCCTGGAAGACCAGTAGTAGTTCCCAATGCACATCTGAAGGCATTCTGTAACCTGTGGACTATCAGAGTGTTGATGAAACACAGAAACTGCAGCGGGATTAAATACAACAGTCAATAGGCGCTATTTCCTCCATGGGAGTAATGTCTCAAACAGTCTACGTTTTGATCGTTCCCTGGAAGACCAGTAGTAGTTTCCGATGCACATCTGGAGGCATTCTGCAATCTGTGGACTATCAGAGTGTTGATGAAACACAGTAATTGCATCGGGATTGAATACAACAGTCCCCATGCTCACTTTCCTCCTTCGGAGTAATGTCTCAGACAGTCTACGATTTGATAGTTCTTTGGAAGACCAGTAGTAGTTTCCGATGCACATCTGGAGGCATTCTGTAATCTGTGGACTATAAGAGTGTTGATTAAACACAGAAATTGCATCGGGATTGAATACAACATTCACCATGCGCACTTTCCTCCAGGGGAGTAATATCTCAAACAGTCTAAGTTTTGATCGTTCCCTGGAAGACCAGTAGTAGTTTACGATGCACATCTGGAGGCATTCTGTAATCTGTGGACTATCACAGTGTTGATGAAACTCAGAAATTGCATCGGTATTGAATACAACAGTCGCCAGGCGCTATTTCCTCCATGGGAGTAATGTCTCAAACAGTCTACGCTTTGATCGTTCCGTAAAAGACCAGTAGTAGTTTCCGATGCAAATCTGGAGGCATTCTGTAATCCTCGGACCTTCAAAGTGTTGATGAAACACAGAAATTGATTCGGGATTGAATACTACAGTCACCATGCGCACTTTCCTCCATGGGAGTAATGTCTCAAACAGTCAACACTTTCATCGTTCCCTGGAACACCAGTAGTAGTTTCCGATGCACATCTGGAGGCATTCTGTAATCTGTGGACTATCAGAGTGTTGATGAAACACAGATATTGCATCGGGATTGAATACAACAGTCACCATGCACACTTTCCTCCATGGGAGTAATGTCTCAAACAGTCTACGCTTTGATCGTTCCCAGGAAGACCAGTACTAGTTTCCGATGCACATCTGGGGGCATTCTGTAATCTGTGGACTATCTGAGTGTTGATGAAACACAGAAATTGCATCGGGATTGAATACAACAGTCACCAGGCGCTATTTCCTCCATGGGAGTAATATCACAAACAGTCTAAGATTTGATCGTTCCCAGGAAGACCAGTAGTAGTTTCCGATGCACATCTGAAGGCATTCTGTAATCTGTGGACTATCAGAGTGATGATGAAACACAGAAACTGCAGCGGGATTGAATACAACAGTCACCAGGCGCTATTTCCTCCATGGGAGTAATGCCTCAAACAGTCTACATTTTGATCGTTCCCTGTGAGACCAGTAGTAGTTTCCGATGCACATCTGGAGGCATTCTGTAATCCTTGGACCTTCAAAGTGTTGATGAAACATAGATATTGCCTCGGGATAGAATACAACAGTCACCATGCGCACTTTCCTCCATGGGAGTAATGTCTCAAACAGTCAACGCTTTGATCGTTCCCTGGAAGACCAGTAGTAGTTTACGATGCACATCTGGAGGCATTCTGTAATCTGTGGACTATCACAGTGTTGATGAAACACAGAAATTGCATCGGTATTGAATACAACAGTCACCAGGCGCTATTTCCTCCATGGGAGTAATGTCTCAAACAGTCTACGCTTTGATCGTTCCGTAAAAGACCAGTAGTAGTTTCCGATGCAAATCTAAAGGCATTCTGTAATCCTCGGACCTTCAAAGTGTTGATGAAACACCAAAATTGCTTCGGGATTGAATACTACTGTCACCATGCGCACTTTCCTCCATGGGAGTAATGTCTCAAACAGTCTACGGTTTGATCGTGTCCTGGAGACCAGTAGTAGTTCCCGATGCACATCTGGAGGCATTCTGCAATCTGTGGACTATCAGAGTGTTGATGAAACACAGTAATTGCATCGGGATTGAATACAACAGTCCCCAAGCGCACTTTCCTCCATCGGAGTAATGTCTCAGACAGTCTACGTTTTGATTGTTCGTTGGAAGACCAGTAGTAGTTTCCGATGCACATCTGGAAGCATTCTGTAAACTGTGGACCTTCAAAGTGTTGATGAAACACAGATATTGCCTCGGGATAGAATACAACAGTCACGATGCGCACTTTCCTCCATGGGAGTAATGTCTCAAACAGTCAACGCTTTGATCGTTCCCTGGAAGACCAGTAGTAGTTTACGATGCACATCTGGAGGCATTCTGCAATCTGTGGACTATCAGAGTGTTGACGAAACACAGAAATTGCATCGGGATTGAATACAACAGTCACCAGGCGCTATTTCCTCCATGGGGGTAAAGTCTCAAACAGTCTACGCTTTGATCGTTCCCTGGAAGACCAGTAGTTGTTTCCGATGCACATCTGGAGGCATTCTGTAATCTGTGGACTATCAGAGTGTTGATGAAACACAGAAAATGCATCGGGATTGAATACAACAGTCACCATGCGCACTCTCCTCCATGGGAGTAATATCTCAAACAGTCTACGCTTTGATCGTTCCCAGGAAGACCAGTAGTAGTTTCTGATGCACATCTGGGGGCATTCTGTAATCATTGGACTATCAGAGTGATGATGAAACACAGAAATTGCATCGGTATTGAATACAACAGTCACCATGCGCACTTTCCTCCATGGGAGTAATATCTCAAACAGTCTAAGATTTGATCGTTCCCTGGAAGACCAGTAGTAGTTTCCGATGCACATCTGAAGGCATTCTGTAATCTGTGGACTATCAGAGTGATGATGAAACACAGAAACTGCAGCGGCATTTAATACAACAGTCACCAGGCGCTATTTCCTCCATGGGAGTAATGTCTCAAACAGTCTACATTTTGATCGTTTCCTGGAACACCAGTAGTAGTTTCCGATGCACATCTGGAATCATTCTGTAATCTGTGGACTACCAGAGTGTTGATGTAACACAGAAATTGCATCGGGATTGAATACAACAGTCACCATGCGCACTTACCTTCATGGGAGTAATGTCTCAAACAGTTTACTCTTTGATCGTTCCCTGGAAGACCAGTAGTAGTTTCCGATGCACATCTGGAGGCATTCTGTAATCTGTGGACTATCTGAGTGTTGATGAAACACAGAAATTGCATCGGGATTGAATACAACAGTCGCCATGCGCACTTTCCTCCATGGGAGTAATATCTCAAACAGTGTAAGCTTTGATCGTTCCCTGGAATACCAGTAGTAGTTTCCGATGCACATCTGGAGGCATTCTGTAATCTATGGACTATCAGAGTGTTGATGAAACACAGAAATTGCATCGGGATTGAATACAACAGACACCAGGCGCTATTTCCTCCATGGGAGTAATGTCTCAAACAGTCTACGCTTTGATCGTTCCCTGGAAGACCAGTAGTAGTTTCCGATGCACATCTGGAGCCATTCTGTAATCCTTGGACCCTCAAAGTGTTGATGAAACACAGAAATTGAATCGGGATAGAATACAACAGTCACCACGCGCACTTTCCTCTATGGGAGTAATGTCTCAAACAGTCAACGCTTCGATCGTTCCCTGGAAGACCAGTAGTAGTTTCCGATACACATCTGGAGGCATTCTGTAATCTGTGGACTATCAGAGTGTTGTTGAAACACAGAAATTGCATCGGGATTGAATAAAACAGACACCATCGGCACTTTCCTCCATGGGAGTAATGCCTCAAACAGTTTACTCTTTGATCGTTCCCTGGAAGACCAGTAGTAGTTTCCGATGCACATCTGGAGGCATTCTGTAATCTGTGGACTATCAGAGTGTTGATGAAACCAAAATTGCATCGGGATTGAATACAACAGTCACCATGCACACTTTCCTCCATGGGAGTAATGTCTCAAACAGTCTACGCTTTGATCGTTCGCTGGAAGACCAGTAGTAGTTTCCGATGCACATCTGGAGGCATTCTGTAATCTGTGGACTATCAGAGTGTTGATGAAACACAGAAATTGCATCGTGATTGAATACAACAGTCACCATGCGCACTCTCCTCCATGGGAGTAATGTCTCAAACAGTCTACGCTTTGAACGTTCCCAGGAAGACCAGTAGTAGTTTCCGATGCACATCTGTTGGCATTCTGTAATCTGTGGACTATCTGAGTGTTTATGAAACACAGAAATTGCATCGGGATTGAATACAACAGTCACCATGCGCACTTTCCTCCATGGGAGTAATATCTCAAACAGTCTAAGATTTGATCGTTCCCTGGAAGACCAGTAGTAGTTTCCGATGCACATCTGAAGTCATTCTGTAATCTGTGGACTATCAGAGTGATGATGAAACACAGAAACTGCAGCGGCATTGAATACAACAGTCACCAGGCGCTATTTCCTCCGTGGGAGTAATGTCTCAAACAGTCTACATTTTGATCGTTTCCTGGAAGACCAGTAGTAGTTTCCGATGCACATCTGGATTCATTCTGTAATCTGTGGACTACCAGAGTGTTGATGAAACACAGAAATTGCATCGGGATTGAATACAACAGTCACCATGCGCACTTACCTTCATGGGAGTAATGTCTCAAACAGTTTACTCTTTGATCGTTCCCTGGAAGACCAGTAGTAGTTTCCGATGCCCATCTGGAGGCATTCTGTAATCCTTGGACCTTCAAAGTATTGATGAAACACAGAAATTGATTCGGGATTGAATACAACAGTCACCATGCGCACTTTCCTCCATGGGAGTAATGTCTCAAACAGTGTACACTTTGATCGTTCCCTGGAACATCAGTAGTAGTTTCCGATGCACATCTGGAGGCATTCTGTAATCTGTGCACTATCAGAGTGTTGATGAAACACAGAAATTGCATCGGGATTGAATACATCAGTCACCATGCGCACTCTCCTCCATGGGAGTAATGTCTCAAACAGTCTACGCTTTGATCGTTCCCAGGAAGACCAGTAGTAGCTTCCGATGCACATCTGGGGGCATTCTGTAATCTGTGGACTATCTGAGTGTTGATGAAACACAGAAATTGCATCGGGACTGAATACAACAGTCACCATGCGCACTTTCCTCCATGGGAGTAATATCTAAAACAGTCTAAGCCTTGATCGTTCCCTGGAAGACCAGTAGTAGTTTCCGATGCACATCTGGAGGCATTCTGTAATCTGTGGACTATCAGAGTGTTGATGAAACACAGAAACTGCAGCGGGATTGAATACAACAGTCACCAGGCGCTATTTCCTCAATGGGAGTAATGTCTCGTACAGTCTCCCTTTTGATCGTTCCCTTTAAGACCAGTAATAGTTTCCGATGCACATCTGGAGGCATTCTGTAATCCTTGGACCTTCAAAGTGTTGATGAAACACAGAAATTGATTCGGGATAGAATACAACAGTCACCACGCGCACTTTCCTCTATGGGAGTAATGTCTCAAACAGTCAACGCTTTGATCGTTCCCTGGAAGACCAGTAGTAGCTTCCGATGCACATCTGGAGGCATTCGGTAATCTGTGGACTATCAGAGTGTTGATGAAACACAGAAATTGCATCGGGATTGAATACAACAGTCACCATCGGCACTTTCCTCCATGGGAGTAATGCCTCAAACAGTTTACTCTTTGATCGTCCCTGGAAGACCAGTAGTAGTTTCCGATGCACATCTGGAGGCATTCTGTAATCTGTGGACTATCAGAGTGTTGATGAAAACAAAATTCCATCGGGATTGAATACAACAGTCACCATACACACTTTCCTCCAGGGGAGTAATGTCTCAAACAGTCTACGCTTTAATCGTTCGCTGGAAGACCAGTAGTAGTTTCCGATGCACATCTGGAGGCATTCTGTAATCTGTGGACTATCAGAGTGTTGATGAAACACAGAAATTGCATCATGATTGAATACAACAGTCACCATTCACACTCTCCTCCATGGGAGTAATGTCTCAAACAGTCTACGATATGATCGTTCCCAGGAAAACCAGTAGTAGTTTCCGATGAACATCTGGGGGCATTCTGTAAACTGTGGACTATCTGAGTGTTGATGAAACACAGAAATTGCATCGGGATTGAATACAACAGTCACCATGCGAACTTTCCTCCATGGGAGTAATATCTCAAACAGTCTAAGATTTGATCGTTCCCTGGACGACCAGTAGTAGTTTCCGATGCACATCTGAAGTCATTCTGTAATCTGTGGACTATCAGAGTGATGATGAAACACAGAAACTGCCGCGGCATTGAATACAACAGTCACCAGGCGCTATTTCCTCCGTGGGAGTAATGTCTCAAACAGTCTACATTTTGATCGTTTCCTGGAAGACCAGTAGTAGTTTCCGATGCACATTTGGAGGCATTCTGTAATCTGCGGACTATCAGATTGTTGATGAAACTCTGTAATTGCATCGGTATTGAATACAACAGTCACCATGCGCACTTACCTCCATGGGAGTAATGTCTCAAACAGTCTACGCTTTGATCGTTTACGGGAAGACCAGTAATAGTTTCCAATGCACATATGGAAGCATTCTGTAATCTGTGGACTATCAGAGTGTTGATGAAACCCAAATTGCATCGGGATTGAATACAACAGTCACCATACACACTTTCCTCCATGGGAGTAATGTCTCAAACAGTCTACGCTTTAATCGTTCGCTGGAAGACCAGTAGTAGTTTCCGATGCACATCTGGAGGCATTCTGTAATCTGTGGACTATCAGAGTGTTAATGAAACACAGAAATTGCATCGGGATTGAATACAACAGTCACCATGCGCACTCTCCTCCATGGGAGTAATGTCTCAAGCAGTCTACGCTTTGATCGTTCCCAGGAAGACCAGTAGTAGTTTCCGATGCACATCTGGGGGCATTCTGTAATCTGTGGACTATCTGAGTGTTGATGAAACACAGAAATTGCATCGGGATTGAATACAACAGTCACCATGCGCACTTTCCTCCATGGGAGTAATATCTCAAACAGTCTAAGGCTTGATCGTTCCCTGGAAGACCAGTAGTAGTTTCCGATGCACATCTGAAGGCATTCTGTAATCTGTGGACTATCAGAGTGTTGATGAAACACAGAAACTGCAGCGGGATTGAATACAACAGTCACCAGGCGCTATTTCCTCCATGGGAGTAATGTCTCGTACAGTCTCCGTTTTGATCGTTCCCTTTAAGACCAGTAGTAGTTTCCGATGCACATCTGGAGGCATTCTGTAATCCTTGGACCTTCAAAGTGTTGATGAAACACAGAAATTGATTCGGGATAGAATACAACAGTCACCACGCGCACTTTCCTCTATGGGAGTAATGTCTCAAACAGTCAACGCTTTGATCGTTCCCTGGAAGACCAGTAGTAGTTTCCGATGCACATCTGGAGGCATTCTGTAATCTGTGGACTATCAGAGTGTTGATGAAACACAGAAATTGCATCGGGATTGAATACAACAGTCACCATCGGCAGTTTCCTCCATGGGAGTAATGCCTCAAACAGTTTACTCTTTGATCGTCCCTGGAAGACCAGTAGTAGTTTCCGATTCACATCTGGAGGCATTCTGTAATCTGTGGACTATCAGAGTGTTGATGAAACCAAAATTGCATCGGGATTGAATACAACAGTCACCATACACACTTTCCTCCATGGGAGTAATGTCTCAAACAGTCTACGCTTTAATCGTTCGCTGGAAGACCAGTAGTAGTTTCCGATGCACATCTGGAGGCATTCTGTAATCTGGGGACTATCAGAGTGTTGATGGAACACAGAAATTGCATCATGATTGAATACAACAGTCACCATGCGCACTCTCCTCCATACGAGTAATGTCTCAAACAGTCTACGCTTTGATCGTTCCCAGGAAAACCTGTAGTAGTTTCCGATGAACATCTGGGGGCATTCTGTAATCTGTGGACTATCTGAGTGTTGATGAAACACAGAAATTGCATCGGGATTGAATACAACAGTCGCCATGCGCACTTTCCTCCATGGGAGTAATATCTCAAACAGTCTAAGTTTTGATCGTTCCCTGGAAGACCAGTAGTAGTTTCCGATGCACATCTGAAGGCATTTTGTAATCTGTGGACTATCACAGTGTTGATGAAACACAGAAATTGCATCGGGATTGAATACAAACGTCACCAGGCGCTATTTCCTCCATGGGAGTAATGTCTCAAACAGTCTACGCTTTGATCGTTGGCTGGAAGACCAGTAGTAGTTTCCGATGCACATCTGGAGGCATTCTGTAATCCTTGGACATTCAAAGTGTTGATTAAACACAGTAATTGCATCGGGATTGAATATAACAGTCACCATGTGCACTTTCCTCCATCGGAGTAATGTCTCAGACAGTCTACGATTTGATTGTTCTTTGGAAGACCAGTAGTAGTTTCCGATGCACACCTGGAGGCATTCTGTAATCTGCGGACTATAAGAGTGTTGATGAAACACAGAAATTGCATCGGGATTGAATACAACATTCACCATGCGCACTTTCCTCCATGAGAGTAATATCTCAAACAGTCTAAGATTTGATAGTTCCCTGGAAGACCAGTAGTAGTTTCCGATCCACATCTGAAGGCATTCTGTAATCTGTGGACTATCAGAGTGATGATGAAACACAGTAACTGCAGCGGGATTGAATACAACAGCCTCCAGGCGCTATTTCCTCCATGGGAGTAATGTCTCAAACAGTCTACATTTTGATCGTTCCCTGAAAGAACAGTAGTAGTTTCCGATGCACATCTGGAGGCATTCTGTAATCCTTTGACCTTCAAAGTGTTGATGAAACACAGATATTGATTCGGCATTGAATACAACAGTCACCATGCTCACTTTCCGCCATGTGAGTAATGTCTCAAACAGTCAACGCTTTGATCGTTCCCTGGAAGACCAGTAGTGGTTTCCGATGCACATCTGGAGGCATTCTGTAATCTGTGGACTATCAGAGTGTTGATGAATCACAGAAATTGCATCGGGATTGTATACAACAGTCACCATCGGCACTTTCCTCCATGGGAGTAATGTCTGAAACAGTCTACGCTTTGATCGTTTCCTGGAAGACCAGTAGTAGTTTCCGATGCACATCTGGAGGCATTCTGTAATCTGTGGACTATCTGAGTGTCGATGAAACACAGAAATTGCAGCGGGATTGAATGCAACAGTCACCATGCGAACTTTCTTCCAATGGAGTAATTTCTCAAACAGTCTACGCTTTGATCGTTTCCTGGAAGACCAGTAGTAGTTTCCGATGCACATCTGGATTCATTTTGTAAACTGTAGACTACCAGAGTGTTGATGAAACACAGAAATTGCATCGGGATTGAATACAACAGTCACCATGTGCACTTTCCTCCATGGGAGTAATATCTCAAACAGTCTAAGCTTTGATCGATCCCTGGAAGACCAGTAGTAGTTTTCGATGCACATCTGAAGGCATTCTGTAATCTGTGGACTATCAGAGTGTTGATGAAACACAGAAACTGCAGCGGGATTGAATACAACAGTCACCAGGCGCTATTTCCTCCATGGGAGTAATGTCTCGAACAGTCTACGTTTTGTTCGTTCCCTGGAAGACCAGTAGTAGTTTCCGATGCACATCTGGAGGCATTCTGTAATCCTTGGACCTTCAAAGTGTTGATGAAACACAGAAATTGCATCGGCATTGAATACAACAGTCACCACGCGCACTTTCCTCCATGGGAGTAATGTCTCAAACAGTCAACGCTTTGATCGTTCCCTGGAAGACCAGTAGTAGTTTCCGATGCACATCTGGAGGCATTCTGTAATCTGTGGACTATCAGAGTGTTGATGAAACACAGAAATTGCATCGGGATTGAATACAACAGTCACCATCGGCACTTTCCTCCAAGGGAGTAATGTCTCAAACAGTCTACGCTTTGATCGTTTCCTGGAAGACCAGTAGTAGTTTCCGATGCACATCTGGAGGCATTCTGCAATTTGTGGACTATCAGAGTGTTGATGAAACACAGTAATTGCATCGGGATAGAATACAACAGTCCCCATTAGCCCTTTCCTCCATCGGAGTAATGTCTCAGACAGTCTACGATTTGATTGTTCTTTGGAAGACCAGTAGTAGTTTCCGATGCACATCTGGAGGCATTCTGTAATCTGTGGACTATAAGAGTGTTGATGAAACACAGAAATTGCATCGGGATTCAATACAACATTCACCATGCGCACTTTCCTCCATTGGAGTAATATCTCAAACAGTCTAAGCTTTGATCGTTCCCTGGAAGACCAGTAGTAGTTTCCGATGCACATCTGGGGACATTCTGTAATCTGTGGACTATCTGAGTGTTGATGAAACACAGAAATTGCATCGGGATTGAATACAACAGTCGCCATGCGCACTTTCCTCCATGGGAGTAATATCTCAAACAGTCTAAGCTTTGATCGTTCCCTGGAAGACCAGTAGTAGTTTCCAAAGCACATCTGAAGGCATTCTGTAATCTGTGGACTATCTGAGTGTTGATGAAACACAGAAATTGCATCGGGATTGAATACAACAGTCACCATGCGCACTTACCTCCATGGGAGTAATGTCTCAAACAGTCTACGCTTTGATCGTTCGCTGGAAGACCAGTAGTAGTTTCCGATGCACATATGGAGGCATTCTGTAATCCTTGGACCTTCAAAGTGTTGATGAAACACAGAAATTGATTCGGGATAGTATACAACAGTCACCACGCGCACTTTCCTCTATGGGAGTAATGTCTCAAACAGTCAACGCTTTGATCGTTCCCTGGAAGACCAGTAGTAGTTTCCGATGCACATCTGGAGGCATTCTGTAATCTGTGGACTATCAGAGTGTTGATGAAACACAGAAACTGCAGCGGGATTGAATACAACAGTCACCAGGCGCTATTTCCTCCATGGGAGTAATGTCTCGTACAGTCTCCGTTTTGATCGTTCCCTTTAAGACCAGTAGTAGTTTCCGATGCACATCTGGAGGCATTCTGTAATCCTTGGACCTTCAAAGTGTTGATGAAACACAGAAATTGATTCGGGATAGAATACAACAGTCACCACGCGCACTTTCCTCTATGGGAGTAATGTCTCAAACAGTCAACGCTTTGATCGTTCCCTGGAAGACCAGTAGTAGTTTCCGATGCACATCTGGAGGCATTCTGTAATCTGTGGACTATCAGAGTGTTGATGAAACACAGAAGTTGCATCGGGATTGAATACAACAGTCACCATCGGCACTTTCCTCCATGGGAGTAATGCCTCAAACAGTTTACTCTTTGATCGTCCCTGGAAGACCAGTAGTAGTTTCCGATTCACATCTGGAGGCATTCTGTAATCTGTGGACTATCAGAGTGTTGATGAAACTAAATTGCATCGGGATTGAATACAACAGTCACCATACACACTTTCCTCCATGGGAGTAATGTCTCACACAGTCTACGCTTTAATCGTTCGCTGGAAGACCAGTAGTAGTTTCCGATGCACATCTGGAGGCATTCTGTAATCTGTGGACTATCAGAGTGTTGATGGAACACAGAAATTGCATCATGATTGAATACAACAGTCACCATGCGCACTCTCCTCCATACGAGTAATGTCTCAAACAGTCTACGCTTTGATCGATCCCAGGAAAACCTGTAGTAGTTTCCGATGAACATCTGGGGGCATTCTGTAATCTGTGGACTATCTGAGTGTTGATGAAACACAGAAATTGCATCGGGATTGAATACAACAATCGCCATGCGCACTTTCCTCCATGGGAGTAATATCTCAAACAGTCTAAGCTTTGATCGTTCCCTGGAAGACCAGTAGTAGTTTCCGATGCACATCTGAAGGCATTTTGTAATGTGTGGACTATCACAGTGTTGATGAAACACAGAAATTGCATCGGGATTGAATACAAACGTCACCAGGCGCTATTTCCTCCATGGGAGTAATGTCTCAAACAGTCTACGCTTTGATCGTTGGCTGGAAGACCAGTAGTAGTTTCCGATGCACATCTGGAGGCAATCTGTAATCCTTGGACATTCAAAGTGTTGATTAAACACAGTAATTGCATCGGGATTGAATATAACAGTCACCATGTGCACTTTCCTCCATCGGAGTAATGTCTCAGACAGTCTACGATTTGATTGTTCTTTGGAAGACCAGTAGTAGTTTCCGATGCACATCTGGAGGCATTCTGTAATCTGCGGACTATAAGAGTGTTGATGAAACACAGAAATTGCATCGGGATTGAATACAACATTCACCATGCGCACTTTCCTCCATGGGAGTAATATCTCAAACAGTCTAAGATTTGATAGTTCCCTGGAAGACCAGTAGTAGTTTCCGATCCACATCTGAAGGCATTCTGTAATCTGTGGACTATCAGAGTGATGATGAAACACAGTAACTGCAGCGGGATTGAATACAACAGCCTCCAGGCGCTATTTCCTCCATGGGAGTAATGTCTCAAACAGTCTACATTTTGATCGTTCCCTGAAAGAACAGTAGTAGTTTCCGATGCACATCTGGAGGCATTCTGTAATCCTTTGACCTTCAAAGTGTTGATGAAACACAGATATTGATTCGGCATTGAATACAACAGTCACCATGCTCACTTTCCGCCATGTGAGTAATGTCTCAAACAGTCAACGCTTTGATCGTTCCCTGGAAGACCAGTAGTAGTTTCCGATGCACATCTGGAGGCATTCTGTAATCTGTGGACTATCAGAGTGTTGATGAATCACAGAAATTGCATCGGGATTGTATACAACAGTCACCATCGGCACTTTCCTCCATGGGAGTAATGTCTCAAACAGTCTACGCTTTGATCGTTTCCTGGAAGACCAGTAGTAGTTTCCGATGCACATCTGGAGGCATTCTGTAATCTGTGGACTATCTGAGTGTCGATGAAACACAGAAATTGCAGCGGGATTGAATGCAACAGTCACCATGCGAACTTTCTTCCAATGGAGTAATTTCTCAAACAGTCTACGCTTTGATCGTTTCCTGGAAGACCAGTAGTAGTTTCCGATGCACATCTGGATTCATTTTGTAAACTGTAGACTACCAGAGTGTTGATGAAACACAGAAATTGCATCGGGATTGAATACAACAGTCACCATGCGCACTTACCTTCATGGGAGTAATGTCTCTAACAGTTTACTTTTTGATCGTTCCCTGGAAGACCAGTAGTAGTTTCCGATGCACATCTGGAGGCATTCTGTAATCTGTGGACTATCAGAGTGTTGATGAAACACATGAAATTGCATCGTGATTGAATACAACAGTCACCATGCGCACTCTCCTCCATGGGAGTAATGTCTCATACAGTCTACGCTTTGATCGTTCCCAGGAAAACCAGTAGCAGTTTCCGATGCACATCTGGGGGCATTCTGTAATCTGTGGACTATCTGAGTGTTGATGAAACACAGAAATTGCATCGGGATTGAATACAACAGTCGCCATGCGCACTTTCCTCCATGGGAGTAATATCTCAAACAGTCTAAGCTTTGATCGTTCCCTGGAAGACCAGTAGTAGTTTCCGATGCACATCTGAAGGCATTCTGTGATCTGTGGACCATCACAGTGTTGATGAAACACAGAAATTGCATCGTGATTGAATACAACAGTCACCATGCGCACTCTCCTCCATGGGAGTAATGTCTCAAACAGTCTACGCTTTGATCGTTCCCAGGAAAACCAGTAGCAGTTTCCGATGCACATCTGGGGGCATTCTGTAATCTGTGGACAATCTGAGTGTTGATGAAACACAGAAATTGCATCGGGATTGAATACAACAGTCACCATGTGCACTTTCCTCCATGGGAGTAATATCTCAAACAGTCTAAGCTTTGATCGATCCCTGGAAGACCAGTAGTAGTTTTCGATGCACATCTGAAGGCATTCTGTAATCTGTGGACTATCAGAGTGTTGATGAAACACAGAAACTGCAGCGGGATTGAATACAACAGTCACCAGGCGCTATTTCCTCCATGGGAGTAATGTCTCGAACAGTCTACGTTTTGTTCGTTCCCTGGAAGACCAGTAGTAGTTTCCGATGCACATCTGGAGGCATTCTGTAATCCTTGGACCTTCAAAGTGTTGATGAAACACAGAAATTGCATCGGCATTGAATACAACAGTCACCACGCGCACTTTCCTCCATGGGAGTAATGTCTCAAACAGTCAACGCTTTGATCGTTCCCTGGAAGACCAGTAGTAGTTTCCGATGCACATCTGGAGGCATTCTGTAATCTGTGGACTATCAGAGTGTTGATGAAACACTGAAATTGCATCGGGATTGAATACAACAGTCACCATCGGCACTTTCCTCCAAGGGAGTAATGTCTCAAACAGTCTACGCTTTGATCGTTTCCTGGAAGACCAGTAGTAGTTTCCGATGCACATCTGGAGGCATTCTGCAATTTGTGGACTATCAGAGTGTTGATGAAACACAGTAATTGCATCGGGATAGAATACAACAGTCCCCATGGGCCCTTTCCTCCATCGGAGTAATGTCTCAGACAGTCTACGATTTGATTGTTCTTTGGAAGACCAGTAGTAGTTTCCGATGCACATCTGGAGGCATTCTGTAATCTGTGGACTATAAGAGTGTTGATGAAACACAGAAATTGCATCGGGATTCAATACAACATTCACCATGCGCACTTTCCTCCATTGGAGTAATATCTCAAACAGTCTAAGCTTTGATCGTTCCCTGGAAGACCAGTAGTAGTTTCCGATGCACATCTGGGGACATTCTGTAATCTGTGGACTATCTGAGTGTTGATGAAACACAGAAATTGCATCGGGATTGAATACAACAGTCGCCATGCGCACTTTCCTCCATGGGAGTAATATCTCAAACAGTCTAAGCTTTGATCGTTCCCTGGAAGACCAGTAGTAGTTTCCAAAGCACATCTGAAGACATTCTGTAATCTGTGGACTATCACAGTGTTGATGAAACACAGAAATTGCATCGGGATTGAATACAACAGTCACCATGCGCACTTTCCTCAATGGGAGTAATGTCTCAAACAGTCTACACTTTGATCGTTCCCAGGAAGACCAGTAGTAGTTTCCGATGCACATCTGGGGGCATTCTGTAATCTGTGGACTATCTGAGTGTTGATGAAACACAGAAATTGCATCGGGATTGAATACAACTGTCACCAGGCGCTATTTCCTCCATGGGAGTAATGTCTGGAACAGTCTACGTTTTGATCGTTCCCTGGAAGACCAGTAGTAGTTTCCGATGCACATCTGGAGGCATTCTGTAATCCTTGGACCTTCAAAGTGTTGATGAAACACAGAAATTGCATCGGGATTGAATACAACAGTTACCACGCGCACTTTCCTCCATGGGAGTAATGTCTCAAACAGTCAACGCTTTGATCGTTCCCTGGAAGACCATTAGTAGTTTCCGATGCACATCTGGAGGCATTCTGTAATCTGTGGACTATCAGAGTGTTGATGAAACACAGAAATTGCATCGGGATTGAATACAACAGTCACCATCGGCTCTTTCCTCCATGGGAGTAATGTCTCAAACAGTCTACGCTTTGATCGTTTCCTGGAAGACCAGTAGTAGTTTCCGATGCACATCTGGAGGCATTCTGCAATCTGTGGACTATCAGAGTGTTGATAAAAGACAGTAATTGCATCGGGATTGAATACAACAGTCCCCATGCGCACTTTCCTCCATCGGAGTAATGTCTCAGACAGTCTACGATTTGATTGTTCTTTGGAAGACCAGTAGTAGTTTCCGATGCACATCTGAAGGCATTCTGTAATCTGTGGACTATAAGAGTGTTGATGAAACACAGAAATTGCATCGGGATTGAATACAACATTCACCATGCGCACTTTCCTCCATGGGAGTAATATCTCAAACAGTCTAAGCTTTGAGCGTTCCCAGGAAGACCAGTAGTAGTTTCCGATGCACATCTGGGGACATTCTGTAATATGTGGACTATCTGAGTGTTGATGAAACACAGAAATTGCATCCGGATTGAATACAACAGTCACCATGCGCACTTTCCACTATGGGAGTAATGTGTCAAACAGTCAACGCTTTGATCGTTCCCTGGGAGACCAGTAGTAATTTCCGATGCACATCTGGAGGCATTCTGTAATCTGTGGATTATCAGAGTGTTGATGAAACACAGAAATTGCCTCGGGATCGAATACAACTGTCACCATGCGAACTTTCTTCCATGGGAGTAATTTCTCAAACAGTCTACGCTTTGATCGTTTCCTGGGAGACCAGTAGTAGTTTCCGATGCACATCTGGATTCATTTTGTAATCTGTGGACTACCAGAGTGTTGATGAAACACAGAAATTGCATCGGGATTGAATACAACAGTCACCATGCGCACTTACCTTCATGGGAGTAATGTCTCAAACAGTTTACTCTTTGATCGTTCCCTGGAAGACCAGTAGTAGTTTCCGATGCACATCTGGAGGCATTCTGTAATCTACGGACTATCAGAGTGTCGATGAAACTCTGTAATTGCATCGGTATTGAATGCAACAGTCACCATGCGCACTTACCTCCATGGGAGTAATGTCTCAAACAGTCTACGCTTTGATCGTTTCCTGGAAGACCAGTAGTAGTTTCCGATGCACATATGGAAGCATTCTGTAATCTGTAGACTATCAGAGTGTTGATGAAACCAAAGTTGCATCGGGATTGAATACAACAGTCACCATGCACACTTTCCTCAATGGGAGTAATGTCTCAAACAGTCTACGCTTTGATCGTTCGCTGGAAGACCAGTAGTAGATTCCGATGCACATCTGGAGGCATTCTGTAATCTGTGGACTATCAGAGTGTTGATGAAACACAGAAATTGCATCGTGATTGAATACAACAGTCACCATGCGCACTCTCCTCCATGGGAGTAATGTCTCAAACAGTCTACGCTTTGATCGTTCCCAGCAAAACCAGTAGCAGTTTCCGATGCACATCTGGGGGCGTTCTGTAATCTTTGGACTATCTGAGTGTTGATGAAACACAGAAATTGAAACGGGATTGAATACAACAGTCGCCATGCGCACTTTCCTCCATGGGAGTAATATCTCAAACAGTCTAAGCTTTGATCGTTCCCTGGAAGACCAGTAGTAGTTTCCGATGCACATCTGAAGGCATTCTGTAATCTGTGGACTATCACAGTGTTGATGAAACACAGAAATTGCATCGGGATTGATTACAACAGTCACCAGGCGCCATTTCCTCCATGGAAGTATTGTCTCAAACAGTCTACGCTTTGATCGTTCCCAGGAAGTCCAGTAGTAGTTTCCGATGCACATCTGGAGGCATTCTGTAATCCTTATACCTTCAAAGTAATGATGAAACACAGAAATTGATTCGGGATTGAATACAACAGTCACCATGCGCACTTTCCTCCAAGGGAGTAATGTCTCAAACAGTCTACACTTTGATCGTTCCCAGGAAGACCAGTAGTAGTTTCCGATGCACATCTGGGGGCATTCTGTAATCCGTGGACTATCTGAGTGTTGATGAAACACAGAAATTGCATCGGGATTGAATACAACAGTCACCATGCGCACTTTCCTCCATGGGAGTAATATCTCAAACAGTCTAAGCTTTGTCGTTCCCTGGAAGACCTGTAGTAGTTTCCGATGCACATCTGGAGGCATTCTGTAATCCTTGGACCTTCAAAGTGTTGATGAAACACAGAAATTGCCTCGGGATAGAATACAACAGTCACCACGCGCACTTTCCTCCATGGGAGTAATGTCTCAAACAGTCAACGATTTGATCGTTCCCTGGAAGACCAGTAGTAGTTTCCGATGCACATCTATAGGAATTCTGTAATCTGTGGACTATCGGAGTGTTGATGAAACACAGAAATTGCATCGGGATTGAATACAACAGTCCCCATGCCCACTTTCCTCCATCGGATTAATGTCTCAGACAGTCTACGATTTGATTGTTCTTTGGAAGACAAGTAGTAGTTTCCGATGCACATCTGGAGGCATTCTGTAATCTGTGGACTATAAGAGTGTTGATGAAACACAGAAATTGCATCGGGATTGAATACAACATTCACCATGCGCACTTTCCTCCATGGGAGTAATATCTCAAACAGTCTAAGATTTGATCGTTCCCTGGAAGACCAGTAGTAGTTTCCGATGCACATCTGGGGGCATTCTGTAATCTGTGGACTATCTGAGTGTTGATGAAACACAGAAATTGCATCGGGATTGAATACAACAGTCACCATGCGCACTTTCCTACATGGGAGTAATGCCTCAAACAGTCAACGCTTTGATCGTTCCCTGGAAGACCAGTAGTAGTTTCCGATGCACATCTGGAGGCATTCTGTAATCTGTGGACTATCAGAGTGTTGATGAAACACAGAAATTGCATCGGGATTGAATACAGCAGTCACCATCTTCACTTTCCTCCATGGGAGTAATGTCTCAAACAGTCTACGCTTTGATCGTTTCCTGGAAGACCAGTAGCAGTTTCCGATGCACATCTGGAGGCAATCTGTAATCTGTGGACTATCTGAGTGTTGATGAAACACAGAAATGGCAGCGGGATTGAATGCAACAGTCACCATGCGCACTTTCTTCCATGGGAGTAATTTCTCAAACAGTCTACGCTTTGATCGTTTCCTGGAAGACCAGTAGTAGTTTCCGATGCACATCTGGAATCATTCTGTAATCTGTGGACTACCAGAGTGTTGATGAAACACAGAAATTGCATCGGGATTGAATACAACAGTCACCATGCGCACTTACCTTCATGGGAGTAATGTCTCAAACAGTTTACTCTTTGATCGTTCCCTGGAAGACCAGTAGTAGTTTCCGATGCACATCTGGAGGCATTCTGTAATCTGCGGACTATCAGAGTGTTGATGAAACTCTGTAATTGCATCGGTATTGAATACAACAGTACCCATGCGCACTTTCCTCCATCGGAGTAATGTCTCAGACAGTCTACGATTTGATTGTTCTTTGGAAGACCAGTAGTAGTTTCCAATGCACATCTGGAGGCATTCTGTAATCTGTGGACTATAAGAGTGTTGATGAAACACAGAAATTGCATCGGGATTGAATACAACATTAACCATGCGCACTTTCCTCCATGGGAGTAATATCTCAAACAGTGTAAGCTTTGATCGTTCCCTGGAAGACCAGTAGTAGTTTCCGATGCACATCTGGGGACATTCTGTAATCTGTGGACTATCTGAGTGTTGATGAAACACAGAAATTGCATCGGGATTGAATACAACAGTCGCCATGCGCACTTTCCTCCATGGGAGTAATATCTCAAACAGTCTAAGCTTTGATCGTTCCCTGGAAGACCAGTAGTAGTTTCCGATGCACATCTGAAGGCATTCTGTAATCTGTGGACTATCACAGTGTTGTTGAAACACAGATATTGCATCGGGATTGAATACAACAGTCACCATGCACACTTTCCTCCATGGGAGTAATGTCTCAAACAGTCTACACTTTGATCGTTCCCAGGAAGACCAGTAGTAGTTTCCGATGCACATCTGGGGGCATTCTGTAATCTGTGGACTATCTGAGTGTTGATGAAACACAGAAATTGCATCGGGATTGAATACAACAGTCACCATGCGCACTTTCCTCCATGGGAGTAATATCTCAAACAGTTTACTCTTTGATCGTTCCCTGGAAGACCAGTAGTAGTTTCCGATGCACATATGGAACCATTCTGTAATCTGTGGACTATCAGAGTGTTGATGAAACCAAAATTGCATCGGGATTGAATACAACATTCACCATGCGCACTTTCCTCCATGGGAGTAATAACTCAAACAGTCTAAGCTTTGATCGTTCCCTGGAAGACCAGTAGTAGTTTCCGATGCACATCTGGGGACATTCTGTTATCTGTGGACTATCTGGGTGTTGATGAAACACAGAAATTGCATCGGGATTGAATACAACAGTCACCATGCCCACTTTCCCCTATGGGAGTAATGTCTCAAACAGTCAACGCTTTGATCGTTCCCTGCGAGACCAGTAGTAGTTTCCGATGCACATCTGGAGGCATTCTGTAATCTGTGGACTATCAGAGTGTTGATGAAACACAGAAATTGCATCGGGATCGAATACAACAGTCACCATGCGAACTTTCTTCCATGGGAGTAATTTCTCAAACTGTCTACGCTTTGGTCGTTTCCTGGGAGACCAGTAGTAGTTTCCGATGCACATCTGGATTCATTTTGTAAACTGTAGACTACCAGAGTGTTGATGAAACACAGAAATTGCATCGGGATTGAATACAACAGTCACCATGCGCACTTACCTTCATGGGAGTAATGTCTTAAACAGTTTACTCTTTGATCGTTCCCTGGAAGACCAGTAGTAGTTTCCGATGCACATATGGAACCATTCTGTAATCTGTGGACTATCAGAGTGTTGATGAAACCAAAATTGCATCGGGATTGAATACAACAGTCACCATGCACACTTTCCTCTATGGGAGTAATGTCTCAAACAGTCTACGCTTTGATCGTTCGCTGGAAGACCAGTAGTAGTTTCCGATGCACATCTGGAGGCATTCTGTAATCTGTGGACTATCTGAGTGTTGATGAAACACAGAAATTGCATCGTGATTGAATACAACAGTCACCATGCGCACTCTCCTCCATGGGAGTAATGTCTCAAACAGTCTACGCTTTGATCGTTCCCAGGAAAACCAGTAGCAGTTTCCGATGCACATCTGGGGGCATTCTGTAATCTTTGGACTATCAGAGTGTTGATGAAACACAGAAATTGAATCGGGATTGAATACAACAGTTGCCATGCGCACTTTCCTCCATGGGAGTAATATCTCAAACATTCTAAGCTTTGATCGTTACCTGGAAGACCAGTAGTAGTTTCCGATGCACATCTGAATTCATTCTGTAATCTGTGGACTATCACAGTGTTGATGAAACACAGAAATTGCATCGGGATTGAATACAACTGTCTCCAGGCGCCATTTCCTCCATGGGAGTATTGTCTCAAACAGTCTACGCTTTGATCGTTCCCTGGAAGACCAGTAGTAGTTTCCGATGTACATCTGGAGGCATTCTGTAATCCCCATACCTTCAAAGTAATGATGAAACACAGAAATTGATTCGGGATTGAATACAACAGTCACCATGCGCACTTTCCTCCATGGGAGTAATGTCTCAAACAGTCTACACTTTGATCGTTCCCAGGAAGACCAGTAGTAGTTTCCGATGCACATCTGGGGGCATTCTGTAATCTGTGGACTATCTGAGTGTTGATGAAACACAGAAATTGCATCGGGATTGAATATAACAGTCACCATGCGCACTTTCCTCCGTGGGAGTAATATCTCAAACAGTCTAAGCTTTGATCGTTCCCTGGAAGACCTGTAGTAGTTTCCGATGCACATCTGAACGCATTCTGTAATCTGTGGACTATCAGAGTGTTGATGAATCACAGAAACTGCAGCGGGATTGAATACAACAGTCACCAGGCGCTATTTCCTCCATGGGAGTAATGTCTCGAACAGTCTACGTTTTGATCGTTCCCTGGAAGACCAGTAGTAGTTTCCGATGCACATCTGGAGGCATTCTGTAAACCTTGGACCTTCAAAGTGTTGATGAAACACAGAAATTGCCTCGGGATAGAATACAACAGTCACCACGCGCACTTTCCTCCATGGGAGTAATGTCTCAAACAGTCTACGCTTTGATCGTTTCCTGGAAGACCAGTAGTAGTTTCCGATGCACATCTGGATTCATTTTGTAAACTGTAGACTACCAGAGTGTTGATGAAACACAGAAATTGCATCGGGATTGAATACAACAGTCACCATGCGCACTTACCTTCATGGGAGTAATGTCTCTAACAGTTTACTTTTTGATCGTTCCCTGGAAGACCAGTAGTAGTTTCCGATGCACATCTGGAGGCATTCTATAATCCGTGGACTATAAGAGTGTTGATGAAACACAGAAATTGCATCGGGATTGAATACAACATTCACCATGCGCACTTTCCTCCATGGGAGTAATATCTCAAACAGTCTAAGATTTGATCGTTCCCTGGAAGACCAGTAGTAGTTTCAGAGGCACATCTGGGGGCATTCTGTAATCTGTGGACTATCTGAGTGTTGACGAAACACAGAAATTGCATCGGGATTGAATACAACAGTCACCATGCGCACTTTCCTCCATGGGAGTAATGTCTCAAACAGTCAACGCTTTGATCGTTCCCTGGAAGACCAGTAGTAGTTTCCGATGCACATCTGCAGGCATTCTGTAATCTGTGGACTATCAGAGTGTTGACGAAACACAGAAATTGCAGCGGGATTGAATGCAACAGTCACCATGCGCACTTTCTTCCATGGGAGTAATGTCTCGAACAGTCTACGTTTTGATCGTTCCCTGGAAGACCAGTAGTAGCTTCCGATGCACATCTGGAGGCATTCTGTAATCCTTGGACTTTCAAAGTGTTGATGAAACACAGAAATTGCCTCCGGATAGAATACAACAGTCACCACGCGCACTTTCCTCCATGGGAGTAATGTCTCAAACAGTCTACGCTTTGATCGTTTCCTGGAAGACCAGCAGTAGTTTCCGATGCACATCTGGAGGCATTCTGCAATCTGTGGACTATCAGAGTGTTGATGAAACACAGTAATTGCATCGGGATTGAATACAACAGTCCCCATGCGCACTTTCCTCCATCGGAGTAATGTCTCAGACAGTCTACGATTTGATTGTTCTTTGGAAGACCAGTAGTAGTTTCCGATGCACATCTGGAAGCATTCTATAATCCGTGGACTATAAGAGTGTTGATGAAACACAGATATTGCATCGGGATTGAATACAACATTCACCATGCGCACTTTCCTCCATGGGAGTAATATCGCAAACAGTCTAAGATTTGATCGTTCCCTGGAAGACCAGTAGTAGTTTCAGATGCACATCTGGGGGCATTCTGTAATCTGTGCACTATCTGAGTGTTGATGAAACACAGAAATTGCATCGGGATTGAATACAACAGTCACCATGCGCACTTTCCTCCATGGGAGTAATGTCTCAAACAGTCAACGCTTTGATCGTTCCCTGGAAGACCAGTAGTAGTTTCCGATGCACATCTGGAGGCATTCTGTAATCTGTGGACTATCAGAGTGTTGACGAAACACAGAAATTGCAGCGGGATTGAATGCAACAGTCACCATGCGCACTTTCTTCCATGGGAGTAATGTCTCGAACAGTCAACGCTTTGATCGTTCCCTGGAAGACCAGTAGTAGTTTCCGATTCACATCTCGAGGCATTCTGTAATCTGTGGACTATCAGAGTGTTGATGAAACACAGAAATTGCATCGGGATTGAATACAACAGTCACCATCGGCACTTTCCTCCATGGGAGTAATGTCTCAAACAGTTTACTCTTTGATCGTTCCCTGGAAGACCAGTAGTAGTTTCCGATGCACATCTGGAGGCATTCTGTAAACTGTGGACTATCAGAGTGTTGATGAAACCAAAATTGCATCGGGAATGAATACAACAGTCACCATGCACACTTTCCTCCATGGGAGTAATGTCTCAAACAGTCTACGCTTTGATCGTTCGCTGGAAGACCAGTAGTAGTTTCCGATGCACATCTGGAGGCATTCTGTAATCTGTGGACTATCAGAGTGTTGATGAAACACAGAAATTGCATCGTGATTGAATACAACAGTCACCATGCGCACTCTCCTCCATGGGAGTAATGTCTCAAACAGTCTACGCTTTGATCGTTCCCAGGAAAACCAGTATTAGTTTCCGATGCACATCTGGGGGCATTCTGTAATCCGTGGACTATCTGAGTGTTGATGAAACACAGAAATTGCATCGGGATTGAATACAACAGTCGCCATGCGCACTTTCCTCCATGGGAGTAATATCTCAAACAGTCTAAGCTTTGATCGTTCCCTGGAAGACCAGTAGTAGTTTCCGATGCACATCTGAAGGCATTCTGTAATCTGTGGACTATCACAGTGTTGATGAAACACAGAAATTGCATCGGGATTGAATACAACAGTCACCAGGCGCTATTTCCTCCATGGGAGTAATGTCTCAAACAGTCTACGCTATGATCGTTCCCTGGAACACCAGTAGTAGTTTCCGATGCACATCTGGAGGCATTCTGTAATCCTTATACCTTCAAAGTAATGATGAAACACAGAAATTGATTCGGGATTGAATACAACAGTCACCATGCGCACTTTTCTCCATGGGAGTAATGTCTCAAACAGTCTACACTTTGATCGTTCCGAGGAAGACCAGTAGTAGTTTCCGATGCACATCTGGGGGCATTCTGTAATCTGTGGACTATCTGAGTGATGATGAAACACAGAAATTGCATCGGGATTGAATATAACAGTCACCATGCGCACTTTCCTCCGTGGGAGTAATATCTCAAACAGTCTAAGCTTTGATCGTTCCCTGGAAGACCTGTAGTAGTTTCCGATGCACATCTGAAGGCATTCTGTAATCTGTGGACTATCAGAGTGTTGATGAATCACAGAAACTGCAGCGGGATTGAATACAACAGTCACCAGGCGCTATTTCCTCCATGGGAGTAATGTCTCGAACAGTCTACGCTTTGATCGTTCCCTGGAAGACCAGTAATAGTTTCCGATGCACATCTGGAGGCATTCTGTAAACCTTGGACCTTCAAAGTGTTGATGAAACACAGAAATTGCCTCGGGATAGAATACAACAGTCACCACGCGCACTTTCCTCCATGGGAGTAATGTCTCAAACAGTCTACGCTTTGATCGTTTCCTGGAAGACCAGTAGTAGTTTCCGATGCACATCTGGAGGCATTCTGCAATGTGTGGACTATCAGAGTGTTGATTTAACACAGTAAATGCATCGGGATTGAATACAACAGTCCCCATGCGCACTTTCCTCCATCGGAGCAATGTCTCAGACAGTCTACGATTTGATTGTTCTTTGGAAGACCAGTAGTAGTTTCCGATGCACATCTGGAGGCATTCTATAATCTGTGGACTATAAGAGTGTTGATGAAACACAGAAATTGCATCGGGATTGAATACAACATTCACCATGCGCACTTTCCTCCATGGGAGTAATATCTCAAACAGTCTAAGATTTGATCGTTCCCTGGAAGACCAGTAGTAGTTTCAGGTGCACATCTGGGGGCATTCTGTAATCTGTGGACTATCTGAGTGTTGATGAAACACAGAAATTGCATCGGGATTGAATACAACAGTCACCATGCGCACTTTCCTCCATGGGAGTAATGTCTCAAACAGTCAACGCTTTGATCGTTCCCTGGAAGACCAGTAGTAGTTTCCGATGCACATCTGGAGGCATTCTGTAATCTGTGGACTATCAGAGTGTTGACGAAACACAGAAATTGCAGCGGGATTGAATGCAACAGTCGCCATGCGCAGTTTCTTCCGTGGGAGTAATGTCTCGAACAGTCTACGTTTTGATCGTTCCCTGGAAGACCAGTAGTAGTTTCCGATGCACATCTGGAGGCATTCTGTAATCCTTGGACTTTCAAAGTGTTGATGAAACACAGAAATTGCCTCGGGATAGAATACAACAGTCACCACGAGCACTTTCCTCCATGGGAGTAATGTCTCAAACAGTCAACGCTTTGATCGTTCCCTGGAAGACAAGTAGTAGTTTCCGATTCACATCTGGAGGCATTCTGTAATCTGTGGACTATCAGAGTGTTGATGAAACACAGAAATTGCATCGGGATTGAATACAACAGTCACCATCGGCACTTTCCTCCATGGGAGTAATGTCTCAAACAGTTTACTCTTTGATCGTTCCCTGGAAGACCAGTAGTAGTTTCCGATGCACATCTGGAGGCATTCTGTAAACTGTGGACTATCAGAGTGTTGATGAAACCAAAATTGCATCGGGAATGAATACAACAGTCACCATGCACACTTTCCTCCATGGGAGTAATGTCTCAAACAGTCTACGCTTTGATCGTTCGCTGGAAGACCAGTAGCAGTGTCCGATGCACATGTGGAGGCATTCTGTAATCTGTGGACTATCAGAGTGTTGATGAAACACAGAAATTGCATCGTGATTGAATACAACAGTCACCATGCGCACTCTCCTCCATGGGAGTAATGTCTCAAACAGTCTACGCTTTGATCGTTCCCAGGAAAACCAGTAGTAGTTTCCGATGCACATCTGGGGGCATTCTGTAATCCGTGGACCTTCAAAGTGTTGATGAAACACAGAATTTGTTCGGGATTGAATACAACAGTTACCATGCGCACTTTCCTCCATGGGAGTAATGTCTCAAACAGTCTACACTTTGATCGTTCCCTGGAACACCAGTAGTAGTTTCCGATGCACATCTGGGGGCATTCTGTAATCTGTGGACTATCTGAGTGTTGATGAAACACAGAAATTGCATCGGGATTGAATAAAACAGTCACCATGCGCACTTTCCTCCATGAGAGTAATATCTCAAACAGTCTAAGCTTTGATCGTTCCCTGGAAGACCAGTAGTAGTTTCCGATGCACATCAGGATGCATTCTGTAATCTGTGGACTATCAGAGTGTTGATGAACTACAGTAATTGCATCGGGATTGAATACAACAGTCCCCATGCGCACTTTCCTCCATCAGAGTAATGTCTCAGACAGTCTACGATGTGATTCTTTGGAAGACCAGTAGTAGTTTCCGATGCACATCTGGAGGCATTCTGTAATCTGTGGACTATAAGAGTGTTGATGAAACACAGAAATTGCATCGGTATTGAATACAACATTCACCATGCGCACTTTTCTCCATGGGAGTAATATCTGAAACAGTCTAAGCTTTGATCGTTCCCTGGAAGACCAGTAGTAGTTTACGATGCACATCTGGAGGCATTCTGTAATCTATGGACTATCACAGTGTTGATGAAACACAGAAATTGCATCGGGATTGAATGCAACAGTCACCAGGCGCTATTTCCTCAATGGGAGTAATGTCTCAAACAGTCTACGCTTTGATCGTTCCCTGGAAGACCACTAGTACTTTCCGCTGCACATCTGGAGGCATTCTGTAATCCTTGGACCTTCAAAGTGTTATTGAAACACAGAAATTGATTCGGGATTGAATACAACAGTCACCATGCGCACTTTCCTCCATGGGCGTAATGTCTCAAACAGTCTACACTTTGATCGTTCCCTGGAACACCAGTGGTAGTTTCCGATGCACATCTGGAGGCATTCTGTAATCTGTGGAATATCAGAGTGTTGATGAAACACAGAAATTTCATCGGGATTGAATACAACAGTCACCATGCGCACTCTCCTCCATGGGAGTAATGTCTCAAACGGTCTACGCTTTGATCGTTCCCAGGAAGACCAGTAGTAGTTTCCGATGCACATCTGGAGGCATTCTGTAATCCTTGGACCTTCAAAGTTTTGATGAAACACAGAAATTGCCTCGGGATAGAATACAACAGTCACCATGCGCACTTTCCTCCATGGGAGTAATGTCTCAAACAGTCAACGCTTTGATCGTTCCCTTGAAGACCAGTAGTAGTTTCCGATGCACATCAGGATGCATTCTGTAATCTGTGGACTATCAGAGTGTTGATGAAACACAGAAATTGCATCGGGATTGAATACAACAGTCACCATCGGCAATTTCCTCCATGGGAGTAATGTCTCAAACAGTCTACGCTTTGATCGTTTCCTGGAAGACCAGTAGTAGTTTCCGATGCACATCAGGAGGCATTCTGCAATCTGTGGACTATCAGAGTGTTGATGAACTACAGTAATTGCATCGGGATTGAATACAACAGTCCCCATGCGCACTTTCCTCCATCAGAGTAATGTCTCAGACAGTCTACGATTTGATTCTTTGGAAGACCAGTAGTAGTTTCCGATGCACATCTGGAGGCATTCTGTAATCTGTGGACTATAAGAGTGTCGATGAAACACAGAAATTGCATCGGTATTGAATACAACATTCACCATGCGCACTTTTCTCCATGGGAGTAATATCTGAAACAGTCTAAGCTTTGATCGTTCCCTGGAAGACCAGTAGTAGTTTACGATGCACATCTGGAGGCATTCTGTAATCTATGGACTATCACAGTGTTGATGAAACACAGAAATTGCATCGGGATTGAATGCAACAGTCACCAGGCGCTATTTCCTCAATGGGAGTAATGTCTCAAACAGTCTACGCTTTGATCGTTCCCTGGAAGACCACTAGTACTTTCCGCTGCACATCTGGAGGCATTCTGTAATCCTTGGACCTTCAAAGTGTTATTGAAACACAGAAATTGATTCGGGATTGAATACAACAGTCACCATGCGCACTTTCCTCCATGGGCGTAATGTCTTAAACAGTCTACACTTTGATCGTTCCCTGGAACACCAGTGGTAGTTTCGGATGCACATCTGGAGGCATTCTGTAATCTGTGGAATATCAGAGTGTTGATGAAACACAGAAATTTCATCGGGATTGAATACAACAGTCACCATGCGCACTCTCCTCCATGGGAGTAATGTCTCAAACGGTCTACGCTTTGATCGTTCCCAGGAAGACCAGTAGTAGTTTCCGATGCACATCTGGAGGCATTCTGTAATCTGTGGACTATCTGAGTGTTGATGAAACACAGAAATTGCATCGGGATTGAATACAACAGTCACCATGCGCACTTTCCTCCATGGGAGTAATATCTCAAACAGTCTAAGATTTGATCGTTCCCTGGAAGACCAGTAGTAGTTTCCGATGCACATCTGAAGGCATTCTGTAATCTGTGGACTATCAGAGTGATGATGCAACACAGAAACTGCAGCGGGATTGAATACAACAGTCACCAGTTGACAATTACCTCCATGGGAGTAATGTCTCAAACAGTCTACATTTTGATCGTTCCCTGGAAGACCAGTAGTAGTTTCCGATGCACATCTGGAGGCATCCTGTAATCCTAGGACCTTCAAAGTGTTGATGAAACACAGAAATTGCCTCGGGATAGAATACAACAGTCACCATGCGCACTTTCCTCCATGGGAGTAATGTCTCAAACAGTCAACGCTTTGATCGTTCCCTGGAAGACCAGTAGTAGTTTCCGGTGCACATCTGGAGGCATTCTGTAATCTGTGGACTATCAGAGTGTTGATGAAACACAGAAATTGCATCGGGATTGAATACAACAGTCACCATCGGCACTTTCCTCCATGGGAGTAATGTCTCAAACAGTCTACGCTTTGATCGTTTCCTGGAAGACCAGTAGTAGTTTCCGATGCACATCTGGAGGCATTCTGTAATCTGTGGACTATCTGAGTGTTGATGAAACACAGAAACTGCAGCGGGACTGAATACAACAGTCACCTGGCGCTATTTCCTCCATGGGAGTAATGTCTCCAACAGTCTACGTTTTGATCGTTCCCTGGAAGACCAGTAGTAGTTTCCGATGCACATCTGGAGGCATTCTGTAATCTCTGGAATATCAGTGTGTTGATGAAGCACAGAAATTGCATCGGGATTGAATACAACAGTCACCATCGGCACTTTCCTCCATGGGAGTAATGTCTCAAACAGTCAACGCTTTGATCGTTCCCTGGAAGACCAGTAGTGGTTTACGATGCACATCTGGAAGCATTCTGTAATCTGTGGACTATCAGAGTGTTGATGAGACACAGAAATTGCATCGGGATTGAATACAACAATCACCATCGGCACTTTCCTCCAATGGGAGTAATGTCTCAAACAGTCTACGCTTTGATCGTTTCCTGGAAGAACAGTAGTAGTTTCCGATGCACATCTCGAGGCATTCTGTAATCTGTTGATTATCAGAGTGTTGATGAAACACAGTAATTGCATCGGGATTGAATACAACAGTCCCCATGCGCACTTTCCTCCATCAGAGTAATGTCTCAGACAGTCTACGATGTGATTCTTTGGAAGACCAGTAGTAGTTTCCGATGCACATCTGGAGGCATTCTGTAATCTGTGGACTATAAGAGTGTTGATGAAACACAGAAATTGCATCGGTATTGAATACAACATTCACCATGCGCACTTTTCTCCATGGGAGTAATATCTGAAACAGTCTAAGCTTTGATCGTTCCCTGGAAGACCAGTAGTAGTTTACGATGCACATCTGGAGGCATTCTGTAATCTATGGACTATCACAGTGTTGATGAAACACAGAAATTGCATCGGGATTGAATGCAACAGTCACCAGGCGCTATTTCCTCAATGGGAGTAATGTCTCAAACAGTCTACGCTTTGATCGTTCCCTGGAAGACCACTAGTACTTTCCGCTGCACATCTGGAGGCATTCTGTAATCCTTGGACCTTCAAAGTGTTATTGAAACACAGAAATTGATTCGGGATTGAATACAACAGTCACCATGCGCACTTTCCTCCATGGGCGTAATGTCTTAAACAGTCTACACTTTGATCGTTCCCTGGAACACCAGTGGTAGTTTCCGATGCACATCTGGAGGCATTCTGTAATCTGTGGAATATCAGAGTGTTGATGAAACACAGAAATTTCATCGGGATTGAATACAACAGTCACCATGCGCACTCTCCTCCATGGGAGTAATGTCTCAAACGGTCTACGCTTTGATCGTTCCCAGGAAGACCAGTAGTAGTTTCCGATGCACATCTGGAGGCATTCTGTAATCTGTGGACTATCTGAGTGTTGATGAAACACAGAAATTGCATCGGGATTGAATACAACAGTCACCATGCGCACTTTCCTCCATGGGAGTAATATCTCAAACAGTCTAAGATTTGATCGTTCCCTGGAAGACCAGTAGTAGTTTCCGATGCACATCTGAAGGCATTCTGTAATCTGTGGACTATCAGAGTGATGATGCAACACAGAAACTGCAGCGGGATTGAATACAACAGTCACCAGTTGACAATTACCTCCATGGGAGTAATGTCTCAAACAGTCTACATTTTGATCGTTCCCTGGAAGACCAGTAGTAGTTTCCGATGCACATCTGGAGGCATCCTGTAATCCTTGGACCTTCAAAGTGTTGATGAAACACAGAAATTGCCTCGGGATAGAATACAACAGTCACCATGCGCACTTTCCTCCATGGGAGTAATGTCTCAAACAGTCAACGCTTTGATCGTTCCCTGGAAGACCAGTAGTAGCTTCCGGTGCACATCTGGAGGCATTCTGTAATCTGTGGACTATCAGAGTGTTGATGAAACACAGAAATTGCATCGGGATTGAATACAACAGTCACCATCGGCACTTTCCTCCATGGGAGTAATGTCTCAAACAGTCTACGTTTTGATCGTTTCCTGGAAGACCAGTAGTAGTTTCCGATGCACATCTGGAGGCATTCTGTAATCTGTGGACTATCTGAGTGTTGATGAAACACAGAAACTGCAGCGGGACTGAATACAACAGTCACCTGGCGCTATTTCCTCCATGGGAGTAATGTCTCCAACAGTCTACGTTTTGATCGTTCCCTGGAAGACCAGTAGTAGTTTCCGATGCACATCTGGAGGCATTCTGTAATCTCTGGAATATCAGTGTGTTGATGAAGCACAGAAATTGCATCGGGATTGAATACAACAGTCACCATCGGCACTTTCCTCCATGGGAGTAATGTCTCAAACAGTCAACGCTTTGATCGTTCCCTGGAAGACCAGTAGTGGTTTACGATGCACATCTGGAAGCATTCTGTAATCTGTGGACTATCAGAGTGTTGATGAGACACAGAAATTGCATCGGGATTGAATACAACAGTCACCATCGGCACTTTCCTCCAATGGGAGTAATGTCTCAAACAGTCTACGCTTTGATCGTTTCCTGGAAGAACAGTAGTAGTTTCCGATGCACATCTCGAGGCATTCTGTAATCTGTTGATTATCAGAGTGTTGATGAAACACAGTAATTGCATCGGGATTGAATACAACAGTCCCCATGCGCACTTTCCTCCATCGGAGTAATGTCTCAGACAGTCTACGATTTGATTGTTCTTTGGAAGACCAGTAGTAGTTTCCGATGCACATCTGGAGGCATTCTGTAATCTGTGGACTATCAGAGTGTTGATGAAACACAGAAATTGAATCGGGATTGAATACAACAGTCACCATGCGCACTCTCCTACATGGGAGTAATGTCTCAAACAGTCTACGCTTTGATCGTGCCCAGGAAGACCAGTAGTAGTTTCCGATGCACATCTGGGGGCATTCTGTAATCTGTGGACTATCTGACTGTTGATGAAACACAGAAATTGCATCGGGATTGAATACAACAGTCACCATGCGTACTAACCTTCATGGGAGTAATGTCTCAAACAGTTTGCTCTTTGATCGTTATCTGGAAGACCAGTAGTAGTTTCCAATGCACATCTGGAGGCATTCTGTAATCTGTGGACTATCAGAGTGTTGATGAAACACAGAAATTGCATCGGGATTGAATACAACAGTCACCATGCGCACTTACCTCCATGGGAGTAATGTCTCAAACAGTCTACGCTTTGATCGTTTCCTGGAAGACCAGTAGTAGTTTCCGATGCACATCTGGAAGCATTCTATAATCTTTGGACTATCAGAGTGTTGATGAAACCAAAATTTGCATCGGGATTGAATACAACAGTCACCATGCACACTTTCCTCCATGGGAGTAATGTCTCAAACAGTCTACGCTTTTATCGTTCGCTAGAAGACCAGTAGTAGTTTCCGATGCACATCTGGAGGCATTCTGTAATCTGTGACTATCAGAGTGTTGATGGAACACAGAAAGTGCATCGTGATTGAATACAACAGTCACCATGCGCACTCTCCTCCATGGGAGTAATGTCTCAAACAGTCTACGCTTTGATCGTTCCCAGGAAAACCAGTAGTAGTTTCCGATGCACATCTGGGGGCATTCTGTTATCTGTGGACTATCTGAGTGTTGATGGAACACAGAAATTGCATCGGGATTGAATACAACAGTCGCCATGCGCACTTTCCTCCATGGGAGTAATATCTCAAACAGTCTAAGCTTAGATCGTTCCCTGGAAGACCAGTAGTAGTTTCCGATGCACATCTGGAGGCATTCTGTAATCTGTGGACTATCAGAGTGTTGATGAAACACTGAAATTGCATCGGGATTGAATACAACATTCACCATGCGCACTTTCCTAAATGGGAGTTATGTCTCAAGCAGTCTACGCTTTGCACGTTCCCTGGAAGACCAGTAGTAGTTTCCGATGTACATCTGGAGGCATTCTGTAATCTGCGGAGTATCGGAGTGTTGATGAAACTCTGTAATTGCATCGGGATTGAATACAACAGTCACCATGCGCACTCTCCTACTTGGGAGTAATGTCTCAAACAGTCTACGCTTTTATCGTTCGCTAGAAGACCAGTAGTAGTTTCCGATGCACATCTGGAGGCATTCTGTAATCTGTGACTATCAGAGTGTTGATGGAACACAGAAAGTGCATCGTGATTGAATACAACAGTCACCATGCGCACTCTCCTCCATGGGAGTAATGTCTCAAACAGTCTACGCTTTGATCGTTCCCAGGAAAACCAGTAGTAGTTTCCGATGCACATCTGGGGGCATTCTGTTATCTGTGGACTATCTGAGTGTTGATGGAACACAGAAATTGCATCGGGATTGAATACAACAGTCGCCATGCGCACTTTCCTCCATGGGAGTAATATCTCAAACAGTCTAAGCTTAGATCGTTCCCTGGAAGACCAGTAGTAGTTTCCGATGCACATCTGGAGGCATTCTGTAATCTGTGGACTATCAGAGTGTTGATGAAACACTGAAATTGCATCGGGATTGAATACAACATTCACCATGCGCACTTTCCTAAATGGGAGTTATGTCTCAAGCAGTCTACGCTTTGCACGTTCCCTGGAAGACCAGTAGTAGTTTCCGATGTACATCTGGAGGCATTCTGTAATCTGCGGAGTATCGGAGTGTTGATGAAACTCTGTAATTGCATCGGGATTGAATACAACAGTCACCATGCGCACTCTCCTACTTGGGAGTAATGTCTCAAACAGTCTACGCTTTGATCGTTCCCAGGAAAACCAGTAGTAGTTTCCGATTCACATCTGGGTTCATTCTGTAATCTGTGGCCTATCTGACTGTTGATGAAACACAGAAATTGCATCGGGATTGAATACAACAGTCACCATGCGCACTAACCTTCATGGGAGTAATGTCTCAAACAGTTTACTCTTTGATCGTTCCCTGTAAGACCAGTAGTAGTTTCCGATGCACATCTGGAGGCATTCTGTAATCTGTGGACTATCAGAGTATTGATGAAACATAGAAATTGCATCGGGATTGAATACAACAGTCACCATGCGCACTTACCTCCATGGGAGTAATGTCTCAAACAGTCTACGCTTTGATCGTTTCCTGGAAGACCAGTAGTAGTTTCCGATGCACATCTGGAAGAATTCTGTAATCTGTGGACTATCAGAGTGTTGATGAAACCAAAATTGCATCGGGACTGAATACAACAGTCACCATGCACACTTTCCTCCATGGGAGTAATGGCTCAAACAGTCTACGCTTTGATCGTTCGCTAGAAGACCAGTGGTAGTTTCCGATGCACATCTGGAGCCATTCTGTAATCTGTGGACTATCAGAGTGTTGATGAAACACAGAAACTGCAGCGGGATTGAATACAACAGTCACCAGGCGCTATTTCCTCCATGGGAGTAAGGTCTCGAACAGTCTTCGTTTTGATCATTCCCTGGAAGACCAGTAGTAGTTTCCGATGCACATTTGGTGGTATTCTGTAATCCTTGGACCTTCAAAGTGTTGATGAAACACAGAAATTGCCTGGGGATAGAATACAACAGTCACCATGCGCACTTTCCTCCATGGGAGTAATGTCTCAAACAGTCAACGCTTTGATCGTTCCCTGGAAGACCAGTAGTAGTTTCCGATGCACATCTGGAGGCATTCAGTAATCTGTGGACTATCAGAGTGTTGATGAAACACAGAAATTGCATCAGGATTGAATACAACAGTCACCATCGGCACTTTCCTCCATGAGAGTAATGTCTCAAACAGTCTACGCTTTGATCGTTTCCTGGAAGACCAGTAGTAGTTTCCGATGCACATCTGGAGGCATTCTGTAATCTGTGGACTATCAGAGTGTTGATGAAACACAGTAATTGCATCGGGATTGAATACAACAGTCCCCATTCGCACTTTCCTCCATCGGAGTAATGTCTCAGACAGCCTACGATTTGATTGTTCTTTGGAAGACCAGTAGTAGTTTCCGATGCACATCTGGAGGCATTCTGTAATCTGTGGACTATCAGAGTGTTGATGAAACACAGAAATTGCATCGGGATTGAATACAACATTCACCATGCGCACTTTCCTAAATGGGAGATATGTCTCAAACAGTCTACGCTTTGCACGTTCCCTGGAAGACCAGTAGTAGTTTCCGATGTACATCTGGAGGCATTCTGTAATCTGCGGACTATCGGAGTGTTGATGAAACTCTGTAATTGCATCGGGATTGAATACAACAGTCACCATGCGCTCTTTCCGCCATGGGAGTAATGTCTCATACAGTCTACGATTTGATCGTTCCCTGGAAGACCAGTACTAGTTTCCGAAGCACATCTGGAGGCATTCTGTTATCTGTGGACTATCAGAGTGTTGATGAAACACAGAAGTTGAATCGGGATTCAATACAACAGTCACCATGCGCCCTTTCCTCCATGGGAGTAATGCCTAAAACAGTCTACGGTTTGATCGTTTCCTGGAACTCCAGTAGTAGTTTCCGATGCACATCTGGAAGTATTCTGTAATCCTTGGACCTTCAAAGTGTTGATGATACACAGAAATTGCCTGGGGATAGAATACAACAGTCACCATGCGCACTTTCCTCCATGGGAGTAATGTCTCAAACAGTCAACGCTTTGATCGTTCCCTGGAAGACCAGTAGTAGTTTCCGATGCACATCTGGAGGCATTCAGTAATCTGTGGACTATCAGAGTGTTGATGAAACACAGTAATTGCATCAGGATTGAATACAACAGTGACCATCGGCACTTTCCTCCATGAGAGTAATGTCTCAAACAGTCTACGCTTTGATCGTTTCCTGGAAGACCAGTAGTAGTTTCCGATGCACATCTGGAGGCATTCTGTAATCTGTGGACTATCAGAGTGTTGATGAAACACAGTAATTGCATCGGGATTGAATACAACAGTCCCCATGCGCACTTTCCTCCATCGGAGTAATGTCTCAGACAGCCTACGATTTGATTGTTCTTTGGAAGACCAGTAGTAGTTTCCGATGCACATCTGGAGGCATTCTGTAATCTGTGGACTATCAGAGTGTTGATGAAACACAGAAATTGCATCGGGATTGAATACAACATTCACCATGCGCACTTTCCTAAATGGGAGTTATGTCTCAAACAGTCTACGCTTTGCACGTTCCCTGGAAGACCAGTAGTAGTTTCCGATGTACATCTGGAGGCATTCTGTAATCTGCGGACTATCGGATTGTTGATGAAACTCTGTAATTGAATCGGGATTGAATACAACAGTCACCATGCGCACTTTCCGCCATGGGAGTAATGTCTCATACAGTCTACGCTTTGATCGTTCCCTGGAAGACCACTAGTAGTTTCCGATGCACATCAGGAGGCATTCTGTAATCTGTGGACTATCCGAGTGTTGATGAAACAGAGAAGTTGAATCGGGATTCAATACAACAGTCACCATGCGCCCTTTCCTCCATGGGAGTAATGCCTCAAACTGTCTACGCTTTGATCGTTCCCTGGAAGTCCAGTAGTAGTTTCCGATGCACATCTGGAGGCATTCTGTACTCCTTGGACCTTCAAAGTGTTGATGAAACACAGAAATTGCCTCGGGATAGATGACAACAGTCACCATGTGCACTTTCCTCCATGGGAGTAATGTCTCAAACAGTCAACGCTTTGATCGTTCCCTGGAAGACCAGTAGTGGTTTCCGATGCACATCTGGAGGCATTCTGTAATCTGTGGACTATCAGAGTGTTGATGAGACACAGAAATTGCATCGGGATTGAATACAACAGTCACCATCGGCACTTTCCTCCATGGGAGTAATGTCTCAAACAGTCTACGCTTTGATCGTTTCCTGGAAGACCAGTAGTAGTTTCCGATGCACATCTGCAGGCGTTCTGTAATCTGTTGATTATCAGAGTGTTGATGAAAGACAGTAATTGCATCGGGATTGAATACAACAGTCCCCATGCGCACTTTCCTCCATCGGAGTAATGTCTCAGACAGTCTACGATTTGATTGTTCTTTGGAAGACCAGTAGTAGTTTCCGATGCACATCTGGAGGCATTCTGTAATCTGTGGACTATCAGAGTGTTGATGAAACACAGAAATTGAATCGGGATTGAATACAACAGTCACCATGCGCACTCTCCTACATGGGAGTAACGTCTCAAACAGTCTACGCTTTGATCGTGCCCAGGAAGACCAGTAGTAGTTTCCGATGCACATCTGGGGGCATTCTGTAATCTGTGGACTATCAGAGTGTTGATGAAACACAGAAATTGCATCGGGATTGAATACAACAGTCACCATGCGCACTTACCTCCATGGGAGTAATGTCTCAAACAGTCTACGCTTTGATCGTTTCCTGGAAGACCAGTAGTAGTTTCCGATGCACATCTGGAAGCATTCTGTAATCTGTGGACTATCAGAGTGTTGATGAAACCAAAATTGCATCGGGATTAAATACAACAGTCACCATGCACACTTTCCTCCATGGGAGTAATGTCTCAAACAGTCTACGCTTTGATCGTTCGCTAGAAGACCAGTAGTAGTTTCCGATGCACATCTGGAGGCATTCTGTAATCTGTGACTATCAGAGTGTTGATGGAACACAGAAATTGCATCGTGATTGAATACAACAGTCACCATGCGCACTCTCCTCCATGGGAGTAAGGTCTCGAACAGTCTTCGCTTTGATCGTTCCCTGGAAAACCAGTAGTAGTTTCCGATGCACATCTGGAGGTATTCTGTAATCCTTGGACCTTCAAAGTGTTGATGAAACACAGATATTGCCTCGGGATAGAATACAACAGTCACCATGCGCACTTTCCTCCAAGGGAGTAATGTCTCAAACAGTCAACGCTTTGATCGTTCCCTGGAAGACCAGTAGTAGTTTCCGATGCACATCTGGAGGCATTCTGTAATCTGTGGACTATCAGAGTGTTGATGAAACACTGAAATTGCATCGGAATTGAATACAACATTCACCATGCGCACTTTCCTAAATGGGAGTTATGTCTCAAACAGTCTACGCTTTGCACGTTCCCTGGAAGACCAGTAGTAGTTTCCGATGTACATCTGGAGGCATTCTGTAATCTGCGGAGTATCGGAGTGTTGATGAAAATCTGTAATTGCATCGGGATTGAATACAACAGTCACCATGCGCACTTTCCGCCATGGGAGTAATGTCTCATACAGTCTACGCTTTGATCGTTCCCAGGAAGACCAGTAGTAGTTTCCGATGCACATCTGGAGGCATTCTGTAATCTGTGGACTATCAGAGTGTTGATGAAACACAGAAATTGCATCGGGATTGAATACAACAGTCACCATTGGCACTTTCCTCCATGGGAGTAATGTCTTAAACAGTCTACGCTTTGATCGTATCCTGGAAGACCAGTAGTAGTTTCCGATGCACATCTGGAGGCATTCTGAAATCTGTTGATTATCAGAGTGTTGATGAAACACAGTAATTGCATCGGGATTGAATACAACAGTCCCCATGCGCACTTTCCTCCATCGGAGTAATGTCTCAGACAGTCTACGATTTGATTGTTCTTTGGAAGACCAGTAGTAGTTTCCGATGCACATCTGGAGGCATTCTGTAATCTGTGGACTATCAGAGTGTTGATGAAACACAGAAATTGAATCGGGATTGAATACAACAGTCACCATGCGCACTCTCCTACATGGGAGTAATGTCTCAAACAGTCTACGCTTTGATCGTGCCCAGGAAGACCAGTAGTAGTTTCCGATGCACATCTGGGGGCATTCTGTAATCTGTGGACTATCTGACTGTTGATGAAACACAGAAATTGCATCGGGATTGAATACAACAGTCACCATGCGTACTAACCTTCATGGGAGTAATGTCTCAAACGGTTTGCTCTTTGATCGTTATCTGGAAGACCAGTAGTAGTTTCCGATGCACATCTGGAGGCATTCTGTAATCTGTGGACTATCAGAGTGTTGATGAAACACAGAAATTGCATCGGGATTGAATACAACAGTCACCATGCGCACTTACCTCCATGGGAGTAATGTCTCAAACAGTCTACGCTTTGATCGTTTCCTGGAAGACCAGTAGTAGTTTCCGATGCACATCTGGAAGCATTCTATAATCTTTGGACTATCAGAGTGTTGATGAAACCAAAATTTGCATCGGGATTGAATACAACAGTCACCATGCACACTTTCCTCCATGGGAGTAATGTCTCAAACAGTCTACGCTTTTATCGTTCGCTAGAAGACCAGTAGTAGTTTCCGATGCACATCTGGAGGCATTCTGTAATCTGTGACTATCAGAGTGTTGATGGAACACAGAAAGTGCATCGTGATTGAATACAACAGTCACCATGCGCACTCTCCTCCATGGGAGTAATGTCTCAAACAGTCTACGCTTTGATCGTTCCCAGGAAAACCAGTAGTAGTTTCCGATGCACATCTGGGGGCATTCTGTTATCTGTGGACTATCTGAGTGTTGATGGAACACAGAAATTGCATCGGGATTGAATACAACAGTCGCCATGCGCACTTTCCTCCATGGGAGTAATATCTCAAACAGTCTAAGCTTAGATCGTTCCCTGGAAGACCAGTAGTAGTTTCCGATGCACATCTGGAGGCATTCTGTAATCTGTGGACTATCAGAGTATTGATGAAACATAGAAATTGCATCGGGATTGAATACAACAGTCACCATGCGCACTTACCTCCATGGGAGTAATGTCTCAAACAGTCTACGCTTTGATCGTTTCCTGGAAGACCAGTAGTAGTTTCCGATGCACATCTGGAAGAATTCTGTAATCTGTGGACTATCAGAGTGTTGATGAAACCAAAATTGCATCGGGACTGAATACAACAGTCACCATGCACACTTTCCTCCATGGGAGTAATGGCTCAAACAGTCTACGCTTTGATCGTTCGCTAGAAGACCAGTGGTAGTTTCCGATGCACATCTGGAGCCATTCTGTAATCTGTGACTATCAGAGTGTTGATGGAACACAGAAATTGCATCGTGATTGAATACAACAGTCACCATGCGCACTCTCCTCCATGGGAGTAAGGTCTCGAACAGTCTTCGCTTTGATCGTTCCCTGGAAAACCAGTAGTAGTTTCCGATGCACATCTGGAGGTATTCTGTAATCTTTGGACCTTCAAAGTGTTGATGAAACACAGATATTGCCTCGGGATAGAATACAACAGTCACCATGCGCACTTTCCTCCAAGGGAGTAATGTCTCAAACAGTCAACGCTTTGATCGTTCCCTGGAAGACCAGTAGTAGTTTCCGATGCACATCTGGAGGCATTCTGTAATCTGTGGACTATCAGAGTGTTGATGAAACACTGAAATTGCATCGGAATTGAATACAACATTCACCATGCGCACTTTCCTAAATGGGAGTTATGTCTCAAACAGTCTACGCTTTGCACGTTCCCTGGAAGACCAGTAGTAGTTTCCGATGTACATCTGGAGGCATTCTGTAATCTGCGGAGTATCGGAGTGTTGATGAAACTCTGTAATTGCATCGGGATTGAGTACAACAGTCACCATGCGCACTTTCCGCCATGGGAGTAATGTCTCATACAGTCTACGCTTTGATCGTTCCCAGGAAGACCAGTAGTAGTTTCCGATGCACATCTGGAGGCATTCTGTAATCTGTGGACTATCAGAGTGTTGATGAAACACAGAAATTGCATCGGGATTGAATACAACAGTCACCATTGGCACTTTCCTCCATGGGAGTAATGTCTTAAACAGTCTACGCTTTGATCGTATCCTGGAAGACCAGTAGTAGTTTCCGATGCACATCTGGAGGCATTCTGAAATCTGTTGATTATCAGAGTGTTGATGAAACACAGTAATTGCATCGGGATTGAATACAACAGTACCCATGCGCACTTTCCTCCATCGGAGTAATGTCTCAGACAGTCTACGATTTGATTGTTCTTTGGAAGACCGGTAGTAGTTTCCGATGCACATCTGGAGGCATTCTGTAATCTGTGGACTATCAGAGTGTTGATGAAACACAGAAATTGAATCCGGATTGAATACAACAGTCACCATGCGCACTCTCCTACATGGGAGTAATGTCTCAAACAGTCTACGCTTTGATCGTGCCCAGGAAGACCAGTAGTAGTTTCCGATGCACATCTGGGGGCATTCTGTAATCTGTGGACTATCTGACTGTTGATGAAACACAGAAATTGCATCGGGATTGAATACAACAGTCACCATGCGTACTAACCTTCATGGGAGTAATGTCTCAAACGGTTTGCTCTTTGATCGTTATCTGGAAGACCAGTAGTAGTTTCCGATGCACATCTGGAGGCATTCTGTAATCTGTGGACTATCAGAGTGTTGATGAAACACAGAAATTGCATCGGGATTGAATACAACAGTCACCATGCGCACTTACCTCCATGGGAGTAATGTCTCAAACAGTCTACGCTTTGATCGTTTCCTGGAAGACCAGTAGTAGTTTCCGATGCACATCTGGAAGCATTCTATAATCTTTGGACTATCAGAGTGTTGATGAAACCAAAATTTGCATCGGGATTGAATACAACAGTCACCATGCACACTTTCCTCCATGGGAGTAATGTCTCAAACAGTCTACGCTTTTATCGTTCGCTAGAAGACCAGTAGTAGTTTCCGATGCACATCTGGAGGCATTCTGTAATCTGTGACTATCAGAGTGTTGATGGAACACAGAAAGTGCATCGTGATTGAATACAACAGTCACCATGCGCACTCTCCTCCATGGGAGTAATGTCTCAAACAGTCTACGCTTTGATCGTTCCCAGGAAAACCAGTAGTAGTTTCCGATGCACATCTGGGGGCATTCTGTTATCTGTGGACTATCTGAGTGTTGATGGAACACAGAAATTGCATCGGGATTGAATACAACAGTCGCCATGCGCACTTTCCTCCATGGGAGTAATATCTCAAACAGTCTAAGCTTAGATCGTTCCCTGGAAGACCAGTAGTAGTTTCCGATGCACATCTGGAGGCATTCTGTAATCTGTGGACTATCAGAGTATTGATGAAACATAGAAATTGCATCGGGATTGAATACAACAGTCACCATGCGCACTTACCTCCATGGGAGTAATGTCTCAAACAGTCTACGCTTTGATCGTTTCCTGGAAGACCAGTAGTAGTTTCCGATGCACATCTGGAAGAATTCTGTAATCTGTGGACTATCAGAGTGTTGATGAAACCAAAATTGCATCGGGACTGAATACAACAGTCACCATGCACACTTTCCTCCATGGGAGTAATGGCTCAAACAGTCTACGCTTTGATCGTTCGCTAGAAGACCAGTGGTAGTTTCCGATGCACATCTGGAGCCATTCTGTAATCTGTGGACTATCAGAGTGTTGATGAAACACAGAAACTGCAGCGGGATTGAATACAACAGTCACCAGGCGCTATTTCCTCCATGGGAGTAAGGTCTCGAACAGTCTTCGTTTTGATCATTCCCTGGAAGACCAGTAGTAGTTTCCGATGCACATCTGGTGGTATTCTGCAATCCTTGGACCTTCAAAGTGTTGATGAAACACAGAAATTGCCTGGGGATAGAATACAACAGTCACCATGCGCACTTTCCTCCATGGGAGTAATGTCTCAAACAGTCAACGCTTTGATCGTTCCCTGGAAGACCAGTAGTAGTTTCCGATGCACATCTGGAGGCATTCAGTAATCTGTGGACTATCAGAGTGTTGATGAAACACAGAAATTGCATCAGGATTGAATACAACAGTCACCATCGGCACTTTCCTCCATGAGAGTAATGTCTCAAACAGTCTACGCTTTGATCGTTTCCTGGAAGACCAGTAGTAGTTTCCGATGCACATCTGGAGGCATTCTGTAATCTGTGGACTATCAGAGTGTTGATGAAACACAGTAATTGCATCGGGATTGAATACAACAGTCCCCATTCGCACTTTCCTCCATCGGAGTAATGTCTCAGACAGCCTACGATTTGATTGTTCTTTGGCAGACCAGTAGTAGTTTCCGATGCACATCTGGAGGCATTCTGTAATCTGTGGACTATCAGAGTGTTGATGAAACACAGAAATTGCATCGGGATTGAATACAACATTCACCATGCGCACTTTCCTAAATGGGAGATATGTCTCAAACAGTCTACGCTTTGCACGTTCCCTGGAAGACCAGTAGTAGTTTCCGATGTACATCTGGAGGCATTCTGTAATCTGCGGACTATCGGAGTGTTGATGAAACTCTGTAATTGCATCGGGATTGAATACAACAGTCACCATGCGCTCTTTCCGCCATGGGAGTAATGTCTCATACAGTCTACGATTTGATCGTTCCCTGGAAGACCAGTACTAGTTTCCGAAGCACATCTGGAGGCATTCTGTTATCTGTGGACTATCAGAGTGTTGATGAAACACAGAAGTTGAATCGGGATTCAATACAACAGTCACCATGCGCCCTTTCCTCCATGGGAGTAATGCCTAAAACAGTCTACGGTTTGATCGTTTCCTGGAACTCCAGTAGTAGTTTCCGATGCACATCTGGAAGTATTCTGTAATCCTTGGACCTTCAAAGTGTTGATGATACACAGAAATTGCCTGGGGATAGAATACAACAGTCACCATGCGCACTTTCCTCCATGGGAGTAATGTCTCAAACAGTCAACGCTTTGATCGTTCCCTGGAAGACCAGTAGTAGTTTCCGGTGCACATCTGGAGGCATTCAGTAATCTGTGGACTATCAGAGTGTTGATGAAACACAGTAATTGCATCAGGATTGAATACAACAGTGACCATCGGCACTTTCCTCCATGAGAGTAATGTCTCAAACAGTCTACGCTTTGATCGTTTCCTGGAAGACCAGTAGTAGTTTCCGATGCACATCTGGAGGCATTCTGTAATCTGTGGACTATCAGAGTGTTGATGAAACACAGTAATTGCATCGGGATTGAATACAACAGTCCCGATGCGCACTTTCCTCCATCGGAGTAATGTCTCAGACAGCCTACGATTTGATTGTTCTTTGGAAGACCAGTAGTAGTTTCCGATGCACATCTGGAGGCATTCTGTAATCTGTGGACTATCAGAGTGTTGATGAAACACAGAAATTGCATCGGGATTGAATACAACATTCACCATGCGCACTTTCCTAAATGGGAGTTATGTCTCAAACAGTCTACGCTTTGCACGTTCCCTGGAAGACCAGTAGTAGTTTCCGATGTACATCTGGAGGCATTCTGTAATCTGCGGACTATCGGATTGTTGATGAAACTCTGTAATTGAATCGGGATTGAATACAACAGTCACCATGCGCACTTTCCGCCATGGGAGTAATGTCTCATACAGTCTACGCTTTGATCGTTCCCTGGAAGACCACTAGTAGTTTCCGATGCACATCAGGAGGCATTCTGTAATCTGTGGACTATCCGAGTGTTGATGAATTAGAGAAGTTGAATCGGGATTCAATACAACAGTCACCATGCGCCCTTTCCTCCATGGGAGTAATGCCTCAAACTGTCTACGCTTTGATCGTTCCCTGGAAGTCCAGTAGTAGTTTCCGATGCACATCTGGAGGCATTCTGTACTCCTTGGACCTTCAAAGTGTTGATGAAACACAGAAATTGCCTCGGGATAGATGACAACAGTCACCATGTGCACTTTCCTCCATGGGAGTAATGTCTCAAACAGTCAACGCTTTGATCGTTCCCTGGAAGACCAGTAGTGGTTTCCGATGCACATCTGGAGGCATTCTGTAATCTGTGGACTATCAGAGTGTTGATGAGACACAGAAATTGCATCGGGATTGAATACAACAGTCACCATCGGCACTTTCCTCCATGGGAGTAATGTCTCAAACAGTCTACGCTTTGATCGTTTCCTGGAAGACCAGTAGTAGTTTCCGATGCACATCTGCAGGCGTTCTGTAATCTGTTGATTATCAGAGTGTTGATGAAAGACAGTAATTGCATCGGGATTGAATACAACAGTCCCCATGCGCACTTTCCTCCATCGGAGTAATGTCTCAGACAGTCTACGATTTGATTGTTCTTTGGAAGACCAGTAGTAGTTTCCGATGCACATCTGGAGGCATTCTGTAATCTGTGGACTATCAGAGTGTTGATGAAACACAGAAATTGAATCGGGATTGAATACAACAGTCACCATGCGCACTCTCCTACATGGGAGTAACGTCTCAAACAGTCTACGCTTTGATCGTGCCCAGGAAGACCAGTAGTAGTTTCCGATGCACATCTGGGGGCATTCTGTAATCTGTGGACTATCAGAGTGTTGATGAAACACAGAAATTGCATCGGGATTGAATACAACAGTCACCATGCGCAATTACCTCCATGGGAGTAATGTCTCAAACAGTCTACGCTTTGATCGTTTCCTGGAAGACCAGTAGTAGTTTCCGATGCACATCTGGAAGCATTCTGTAATCTGTGGACTATAAGAGTGTTGATGAAACCAAAATTGCATCGGGATTAAATACAACAGTCACCATGCACACTTTCCTCCATGGGAGTAATGTCTCAAACAGTCTACGCTTTGATCGTTCGCTAGAAGACCAGTAGTAGTTTCCGATGCACATCTGGAGGCATTCTGTAATCTGTGACTATCAGAGTGTTGATGGAACACAGAAATTGCATCGTGATTGAATACAACAGTCACCATGCGCACTCTCCTCCATGGGAGTAATGTCTCAAACAGTCTACGCTTTGATCGTTCCCAGGAAAACCAGTAGTAGTTTCCGATGCACATCTGGGGGCATTCTGTTATCTGTGGACTATCTGAGTGTTGATGGAACACAGAAATTGCATCGTGATTGAATACAACATTCGCCATGCGCACTTTCCTCCATGGGAGTAATATCTCAAACAGTCTAAGCTTAGATCGTTCCCTGGAAGACCAGTAGTAGTTTCCGATGCACATCTGAAGGCATTCTGTAATCTGTGGACTATCAGAGTGTTGATGAAACACAGAAACTGCAGCGGGATTGAATACAACAGTAACCAGGCGCTATTTCCTCCATGGGAGTAAGGTCTCGAACAGTCTTCGCTTTGATCGTTCCCTGGAAAACCAGTAGTAGTTTCCGATGCACATCTGGAGGTATTCTGTAATCCTTGGACCTTCAAAGTGTTGATGAAACACAGATATTGCCTCGGGATAGAATACAACAGTCACCATGCGCACTTTCCTCCAAGGGAGTAATGTCTCAAACAGTCAACGCTTTGATCGTTCCCTGGAAGACCAGTAGTAGTTTCCGATGCACATCTGGAGGCATTCTGTAATCTGTGGACTATCAGAGTGTTGATGAAACACTGAAATTGCATCGGGATTGAATACAACATTCACCATGCGCACTTTCCTAAATGGGAGTTATGTCTCAAACAGTCTACGCTTTGCACGTTCCCTGGAAGACCAGTAGTAGTTTCCGATGTACATCTGGAGGCATTCTGTAATCTGCGGAGTATCGGAGTGTTGATGAAACTCTGTAATTGCATCGGGATTGAATACAACAGTCACCATGCGCACTTTCCGCCATGGGAGTAATGTCTCATACAGTCTACGCTTTGATCGTTCCCAGGAAGACCAGTAGTAGTTTCCGATGCACATCTGGAGGCATTCTGTAATCTGTGGACTATCAGAGTGTTGATGAAACACAGAAATTGCATCGGGATTGAATACAACAGTCACCATTGGCACTTTCCTCCATGGGAGTAATGTCTTAAACAGTCTACGCTTTGATCGTATCCTGGAAGACCAGTAGTAGTTTCCGATGCACATCTGGAGGCATTCTGAAATCTGTTGATTATCAGAGTGTTGATGAAACACAGTAATTGCATCGGGATTGAATACAACAGTCCCCATGCGCACTTTCCTCCATCGGAGTAATGTCTCAGACAGTCTACGATTTGATTGTTCTTTGGAAGACCAGTAGTAGTTTCCGATGCACATCTGGAAGCATTCTGTAATCTGTGGACTATCAGAGTGTTGATGAAACACAGAAATTGAATCGGGATTGAATACAACAGTCACCATGCGCACTCTCCTACATGGGAGTAATGTCTCAAACAGTCTACGCTTTGATCGTTCCCAGGAAGACCAGTAGTAGTTTCCGATGCACATCTGGGGGCATTCTGTAATCTGTGGCCTATCTGACTGTTGATGAAACACAGAAATTGCATCGGGATTGAATACAACAGTCACCATGCGCACTAACCTTCATGGGAGTAATGTCTCAAACAGTTTACTCTTTGATCGTTCCCTGGAAGACCAGTAGTAGTTTCCGATGCACATCTGGAGGCATTCTGTAATCTGTGGACTATCAGAGTGTTGATGAAACACAGAAATTGCATCGGGATTGAATACAACAGTCACCATGCGCACTAACCTCCATGGGAGTAATGTCTCAAACAGTCTACGCTTTGATCGTTTCCTGGAACACCAGTAGTAGTTTCCGATGCACATCTGGAAGAATTCTGTAATCTGTGGACTATCAGAGTGTTGATGAAACCAAAATTGCATCGGGATTGAATACAACAGTCACCATGCACACTTTCCTCCATGGGAGTAATGTCTCAAACAGTCTACGCTTTGATCGTTCGCTAGAAGACCAGTAGTAGTTTCCGATGCACATCTGGAGGCATTCTGTAATCTGTGACTATCAGAGTGTTGATGAAACACAGAAATTGCATGGTGATTGAATACAACAGTCACCATGCGCACTCTCCTCCATGGCAGTAATGTCTCAAACAGTCTACGCTTTGATCGTTCCCAGGAAAACCAGTAGTAGTTTCCGATGCACATCTGGGGGCATTCTGTTATCTGTGGACTATCTGAGTGTTGATGGAACACAGAAATTGCATCGGGATTGAATATAACAGTCGCCATGCGCACTATCCTACATGGGAGTAATATCTCAAACAGTCTAAGCTTTGATCGTTCCCTGGAAGACCAGTAGTAGTTTCCGATGCACATCTGAAGGCATTCTGTAATCTGTGGACTATCAGAGTGTTGATGAAACACAGAAACTGCAGCGGGATTGAATACAACAGTCACCAGGCGCTATTTCCTCCATGGGAGTAATGTCTCAAACAGTCTACGCTTTGATCGTTCCCTGGAAGACCAGTAGTAGTTTCCGATGCACATCTGGAGGCATTCTGTAAGCTGTGGACTATCAGGGTGTTGATGAAACACATAAGTTGCATCGGGATTCAATACAACAGTCACCATGCGCACTTTCCTCCCTGGGAGTAATGCCTCAAACAGTCTACGGTTAGATCGTTTCCTGGAACTCCAGTAGTAGTTTCCGATGCACATCTGGAGGAATTCTGTAATCTGTGGACTATCAGAGTGTTGATGAAACACAGTAATGGCATCGGGATTGAATACAACAGTCACCATGCACAGTTTCCTCCATGGGAGTAATGTCTCAGACAGTCTACGATTTGATCGTTCCCTGGAAGACCAGTAGTAGTTTCCGATGCACATCTGGAGGCATTCTGTAATCTGTGGACTATCAGAGTGTTGATGAAACACAGAAATTGCATCGGGATTGAATACAACAGTCACCATGCGCACTTTCCTCCATGGGAGTAATGGCTCAAACAGTCTACGCTTTGATCGTTAACTGGAAGACCAGTAGTAGTTTCCGATGCACATCTGGAGGCATTCTGTAATCTGTTGACTATCTGAGTGTTGATGAAACACAGAAATTGCATCGGGATTCAATACAACAGTCACCATGCGCACTTTCCTCCATGGGAGTAATGTCTCAAACAGTCTAAGCTTTGATCGTTACCTAGAAGACCAGTAGTAGTTTCCGATGCACATCTGGAGGCATTCCGTAATCTGTGGACTATCAGAGTGTTGATGAAACACAGAAATTGCTTCGGGATTGAATACAACAGTCACCATGCGCAGTTTGCTCCATGTGAGTAATGTCTCAAATAGTCTACGCTTTGATCGTTTCCTGGAAGACCAGTAGTAGTGTCCGATGCACATCTGGAGGCATTCTCTAATCTGTGGACTATCAGAGTATTGATGAAACACTGATATTGCGGCGGGATTGAATACAACAGTCACCATGCGCACTTACCTCCATGGGAGTAATGTCTCAAACAGTTTACTCTTTGATCGTTCCCTAGAAGACCAGTAGCAGTTTCCGATGCACATCCGGAGGCATTCTGTAATCTGTGGACTATCAGAGTGTTGATGAAACAAAGAAATTGCATCGGGATTGAATACAACAGTCACCATGCGCACTTACCTCCATGGGAGTAATGTCTCAAACAGTCTACGCTTTGATCGTTTCCTGGAAGACCAGTAGTAGTTTCCGATGCACATCTGGAGCCGTTCTGTAATCTGTGGACTATCAGAGTGTTGATGAAACACAGAAATTGCTTCGGGATTGGATACAACACTCACCATGCGCACTTTCCCCTATGGGAGTAGTGTCTCAAACAGTTTACGTTTTTGATCGTTAGCTCGCAGACCAGTAGTAGTTCCCGATATACATCTGGAGGCATTCTGTAATCTGTGGACTATCAGAGTGTTGATGAAACACAGAAATTGCATCGGGATTGAATACAATAGTCACCATGCGCACTCTTCTCCATGGGAGTAATGTCTCAAACAGTCTATACTTTGATCGATCCCAGGAAGACCAGTAGTAGATCCGATGCACATCTGGATTCATTCTGTAATCTGTGGACTATCTGAGTGTTGATGAAACACAGAAATTGCATCGGGATTGAATACAACAGTCACCATGCGCACTTCCCTCCATGGGAGTAATGTCTCAAACAGTCTACGCTTTGATCTTTCCCTGGAAGACCAGTAGTAGTTTCCGATGCACATCCGAAGGCATTCTGTAATCTGTGGACTATCAGAGTGTTGATGAAATACAAAAATTGCATCGGGATTGAATATAACAGTCACCAGGCTCTATTTCCTCCATGGGAGTAATGTCTCAAACAGTCTACGCTTTGATCGTTCCCTGGAAGTCCAGTAGTAGTTTCCGATGCACATCTGGAGGCATTCTGTACTCCTTGGACCTTCAAAGTGTTGATGAAACACAGAAATTGCCTCGGGATTGAATACAACAGTCACCATGCGCACTTCCCTAAATGGGAGTAATGTCTCAAACAGTCTACGCTTTGATCTTTCCCTGGAAGACCAGTAGTAGTTTCCGACGCACATCTGGAGGCATTCTGTAATCTGTGGACTATCAGAGTGTTGATGAAACACAGAAATTGCATCGGGATTAAATACAACAGTCACTATCGGCTTTTTCCTCCATGGGAGTAATTTCTCAAACAGTCTACGCTTTGATCGTGTCCTGGAAGACCAGTAGTAGTTCCCGATGCACATCTGGAGGCATTCTGTAATCTGTGGACTATCAGAGTGTTGATGAAACACAGTTATTGCATCGGGATTGAATACAACAGTCCCCATGCGCACTTTCCTCCATGGGAGTAATGTATCAGACAGTCTACGCTTTGATCGTTCCCTGAAAGACATTCTGTAATCTGTGGACTATCAGAGTGTTGATGAAACACAGAAGTTGCATCGGGATTCAATACAACAGTCACCATGCGCACTTTCCTCCATGGGAGTAATGCCTCAAACAGGCTACGGTTTGATCGTTTCCTGGAACTCCAGTAGGAGTTTCCGATGAACATCTGGAGGCATTCTGTAATCTGTGGACTATCAGAGTGTTGATGAAACACAGAAATTGCATCGGGATTGAAAACAACAGTCACCATGCGCACTATCCTCCATCTGAGTAATGGCTCAAACAGTCTACGCTCTGATCGTTAACTGGAAGACCAGTAGTAGTTTCCGATGCACATCTGGAGGCATTCTGTAATCAGTGGACTATCTGAGTGTTGATGAAACACAGAAATTGCATCGGGATTGAATACAACAGTCACCATGCGCACTTTCCTCCATGGGAGTAATGTCTCAGTCTAAGCTTTGATCGTTACCTAGAAGACCAGTAGTAGTTTCCGATGCACATCTGGAGACATTCTCTATTCTGTGGACTATCAGAGTGTTGATGAAACACAGAAATTGCATCGGGATTGAATACAACAGTCACCATTCGCACTTTCCTCCATGGGAGTAATGTCTCAAACAGTCTACGCTTTGATCGTTCCCTGCAAGACCAGTAGTAGTTTCCGATGCACATCTGGTGGCATTCTGCAATCTGTGGACTATTAGAGTGTTGATGAAACACAGTAATTGCATCGGGATTGAATACAACAGTCACCATGCGCAGTTTCCTCCATGGGAGTAATGTCTCAAACAGTCTACGCTTTGAACGTTTCCTGGAAGACCAGTAGTAGTTTCCGATGCAAATCTGGAGGCATTCTCTAATCTGTGGACTATCAGAGTATTGATGAAACACTGATATTGAATCGGGATTGAATACAACAGTCACCATGCGCACTTACCTCCATGGGAGTAATGTCTCAAACAGATTACTCTTTGATCGTTCCCTGGAAGACCAGTAGCAGTTTCCGATGCACATCTGGAGGCATTCTGTAATCTGTGGACTATCAGAGTGTTGATAAAACAAAGAAATTGCATCGGGATTGAATACAACAGTCACCATGCGCACTTACCTCCATGGGAGTAATGTCTCAAACAGTCTATGCTTTGATCGTTTCCTGGAAGACCAGTAGTAGTTTCCGATGCAAATCTGGAGACATTCTGTAATCTGAGGACTATCAGAGTGTTGATGAAACCAAAATTGCATCGGATTGATTACAACAGTCACCATGCGCACTTTCCTCCATGGGAGTAATGTCTCAAACAGTCTACGCTTTGATCGTTCCAAGGAAGACCAGTAGTAGTTTCCGATGCACATCTGGAGCCGTTCTGTAATCTATGGACTATCAGAGTGTTGATGAAACACAGAAATTGCTTCGGGATTGGATACAACACTCACCATGCGCACTTTCCCCAATGCGAGTAGTGTCTCAAACAGTTTACGTTTTTGATCGTTAGCTCGAAGACCAGAAGTAGTTTCCGATGCACATCTGGAGGCATTCTGTAATCTGCGGACATCAGAGTGTTGTTGAAACACAGTAATTGCATCGGGATTGTATACAACAGTCACCATGCGCACTTTCCTCCATGGGAGTAATTTCTCAGACAGTCTACACTTTGATCGTTCCTTGGAAGGCCAGTAGTAGTTTCCGATATACATCTGGAGGCATTCTGTAATCTGTGGACTATCAGAGTGTTGATGAAACACAGAAATTGCATCATGATTGAATACAACAGTCACGATACGCACTCGTCTCCATGGGAGTAAAGTCTCAAACAGTCTACGCTTTGATCGATCCCAGGAAGACCAGTAGTAGATCCGATGCACATCTGGAGCCATTCTGTAATCTGTGGACCATCTGAGTGTTGATGAAACACAGAAATTGCATCGGGATTGAATACAATAGTCACCATGCGCACTTTCCTCCATGGGAGTAATGTCTCAAACAGTCTACGCTTTGATCGTTCCCTGGAAGACCAGTAGTAGTTTCCGATGCACATCCGAAGGCATACTGTAATCTGTGGACTATCAGAGTGTTAGTGAAACACAGAAATTGCATCTGGATTGAATACAACAGTCACCAGGCTCTATTTCCTCCATGGGAGTAATGTCTAAAACAGTCTACGCTTTGATCGTTCCCTGGAAGTCCAGTAGTAGTTTCCGATGCACATCTGGAGGCATTCTGTACTCCTTGGACCTTCAAAGTGTTGATGAAACACAGAAATTGCATCGGGATTGAATACAACAGTCACCATGCGCACTTCCCTCCATGGGAGTAATGTCTCAAACAGTCTACGCTTTGATCGTTCCCTGGAAGATCAGTAGTAGTTTCCGATGCACATCTGGAGGCATTCTGTAATCTGTGGACTATCAGAGTCTTGATGAAACACAGAAATTGCATCGGGATTGAATACAACAGTCACCATCGGCTCTTTCTTCCATTTGAGCAATTTCTCAAACAGTCTACGATTTGATCGTGTCCTGGAAGACCAGTAGTAGTTCGCGATGCACATCTGGAGGCATTCTGTAATCTGTGACTATCAGAGTGTTGATGAAACACAGAAATTGCATCGTGATTGAATACAACAGTCACCATGCGCACTCTCCTCCATGGCAGTAATGTCTCAAACAGTCTACGCTTTGATCGTTCCCAGGAAAACCAGTAGTAGTTTCCGATGCACATCTGGGGGCATTCTGTTATCTGTGGACTAACTGAGTGTTGATGGAACACAGAAATTGCATCGGGATTGAATATAACAGTCGCCATGCGCACTATCCTACATGGGAGTAATATCTCAAACAGTCTAAGCTTTGATCGTTCCCTGGAAGACCAGTAGTAGTTTCCGATGCACATCTGAAGGCATTCTGTAATCTGTGGACTATCAGAGTGTTGATGAAACACAGAAACTGCAGCGGGATTGAATACAACAGTCACCAGGCGCTATTTCCTCCATGGGAGTAATGTCTCAAACAGTCTACGCTTTGATCGTTCCCTGGAAGACCAGTAGTAGTTTCCGATGCACATCTGGAGGCATTCTGTAAGCTGTGGACTATCAGGGTGTTGATGAAACACATAAGTTGCATCGGGATTCAATACAACAGTCACCATGCGCACTTTCCTCCCTGGGAGTAATGCCTCAAACAGTCTACGGTTAGATCGTTTCCTGGAACTCCAGTAGTAGTTTCCGATGCACATCTGGAGGAATTCTGTAATCTGTGGACTATCAGAGTGTTGATGAAACACAGTAATGGCATCGGGATTGAATACAACAGTCACCATGCACAGTTTCCTCCATGGGAGTAATGTCTCAGACAGTCTACGATTTGATCGTTCCCTGGAAGACCAGTAGTAGTTTCCGATGCACATCTGGAGGCATTCTGTAATCTGTGGACTATCAGAGTGTTGATGAAACACAGAAATTGCATCGGGATTGAATACAACAGTCACCATGCGCACTTTCCTCCATGGGAGTAATGGCTCAAACAGTCTACGCTTTGATCGTTAACTGGAAGACCAGTAGTAGTTTCCGATGCACATCTGGAGGCATTCTGTAATCTGTTGACTATCTGAGTGTTGATGAAACACAGAAATTGCATCGGGATTCAATACAACAGTCACCATGCGCACTTTCCTCCATGGGAGTAATGTCTCAAACAGTCTAAGCTTTGATCGTTACCTAGAAGACCAGTACTAGTTTCCGATGCACATCTGGAGACATTCTGTATTCTGTGGACTATCAGAGTGTTGATGAAACACAGAAATTGCATCGGGATTGAATACAACAGTCACCATCGGCACATTCCTCCATGGGAGTAATGTCTCAAACAGTCTACGCTTTGATCGTTCGATGCAAGACCACTAGTAGTTTCCGATGCACATCTGGAGGCATTCTGTAAACCTTGGACCTTCAAAGTGTTGATGAAACACAGAAATTGCATCGGGATTGAATACAACAGTCACCATGCGCACTTTCTTCCATGGAAGTAATGTCTCAAACAGTCTACGCTTTGATCCGTCCCTGGAAGACGAGTAGTAGTTTCCGATGCACATCTGGAGGCATTCTGTAATCTGTGGACTATCAGAGTGTTGATGAAACACAGAAATTGCTTCGGGATTGGATACAACACTCACCATGCGCACTTTCCCCTATGGGAGTAGTGTCTCAAACAGTTTACGTTTTTGATCGTTAGCTCGAAGACCAGTAGTAGTTCCCGATATACATCTGGAGGCATTCTGTAATCTGTGGACTATCAGAGTGTTGATGAAACACAGAAATTGCATCGGGATTGAATACAATAGTCACCATGCGCACTCTTCTCCATGGGAGTAATGTCTCAAACAGTCTATACTTTGATCGATCCCAGGAAGACCAGTAGTAGATCCGATGCACATCTGGATTCATTCTGTAATCTGTGGACTATCTGAGTGTTGATGAAACACAGAAATTGCATCGGGATTGAATACAACAGTCACCATGCGCACTTCCCTCCATGGGAGTAATGTCTCAAACAGTCTACGCTTTGATCTTTCCCTGGAAGACCAGTAGTAGTTTCCGATGCACATCCGAAGGCATTCTGTAATCTGTGGACTATCAGAGTGTTGATGAAATACAAAAATTGCATCGGGATTGAATATAACAGTCACCAGGCTCTATTTCCTCCATGGGAGTAATGTCTCAAACAGTCTACGCTTTGATCGTTCCCTGGAAGTCCAGTAGTAGTTTCCGATGCACATCTGGAGGCATTCTGTACTCCTTGGACCTTCAAAGTGTTGATGAAACACAGAAATTGCCTCGGGATTGAATACAACAGTCACCATGCGCACTTCCCTAAATGGGAGTAATGTCTCAAACAGTCTACGCTTTGATCTTTCCCTGGAAGACCAGTAGTAGTTTCCGACGCACATCTGGAGGCATTCTGTAATCTGTGGACTATCAGAGTGTTGATGAAACACAGAAATTGCATCGGGATTAAATACAACAGTCACTATCGGCTTTTTCCTCCATGGGAGTAATTTCTCAAACAGTCTACGCTTTGATCGTGTCCTGGAAGACCAGTAGTAGTTCCCGATGCACATCTGGAGGCATTCTGTAATCTGTGGACTATCAGAGTGTTGATGAAACACAGTTATTGCATCGGGATTGAATACAACAGTCCCCATGCGCACTTTCCTCCATGGGAGTAATGTATCAGACAGTCTACGCTTTGATCGTTCCCTGAAAGACATTCTGTAATCTGTGGACTATCAGAGTGTTGATGAAACACAGAAGTTGCATCGGGATTCAATACAACAGTCACCATGCGCACTTTCCTCCATGGGAGTAATGCCTCAAACAGGCTACGGTTTGATCGTTTCCTGGAACTCCAGTAGGAGTTTCCGATGAACATCTGGAGGCATTCTGTAATCTGTGGACTATCAGAGTGTTGATGAAACACAGAAATTGCATCGGGATTGAAAACAACAGTCACCATGCGCACTATCCTCCATCTGAGTAATGGCTCAAACAGTCTACGCTCTGATCGTTAACTGGAAGACCAGTAGTAGTTTCCGATGCACATCTGGAGGCATTCTGTAATCAGTGGACTATCTGAGTGTTGATGAAACACAGAAATTGCATCGGGATTGAATACAACAGTCACCATGCGCACTTTCCTCCATGGGAGTAATGTCTCAGTCTAAGCTTTGATCGTTACCTAGAAGACCAGTAGTAGTTTCCGATGCACATCTGGAGACATTCTCTATTCTGTGGACTATCAGAGTGTTGATGAAACACAGAAATTGCATCGGGATTGAATACAACAGTCACCATTCGCACTTTCCTCCATGGGAGTAATGTCTCAAACAGTCTACGCTTTGATCGTTCCCTGCAAGACCAGTAGTAGTTTCCGATGCACATCTGGTGGCATTCTGCAATCTGTGGACTATTAGAGTGTTGATGAAACACAGTAATTGCATCGGGATTGAATACAACAGTCACCATGCGCAGTTTCCTCCATGGGAGTAATGTCTCAAACAGTCTACGCTTTGAACGTTTCCTGGAAGACCAGTAGTAGTTTCCGATGCAAATCTGGAGGCATTCTCTAATCTGTGGACTATCAGAGTATTGATGAAACACTGATATTGAATCGGGATTGAATACAACAGTCACCATGCGCACTTACCTCCATGGGAGTAATGTCTCAAACAGATTACTCTTTGATCGTTCCCTGGAAGACCAGTAGCAGTTTCCGATGCACATCTGGAGGCATTCTGTAATCTGTGGACTATCAGAGTGTTGATAAAACAAAGAAATTGCATCGGGATTGAATACAACAGTCACCATGCGCACTTACCTCCATGGGAGTAATGTCTCAAACAGTCTATGCTTTGATCGTTTCCTGGAAGACCAGTAGTAGTTTCCGATGCAAATCTGGAGACATTCTGTAATCTGAGGACTATCAGAGTGTTGATGAAACCAAAATTGCATCGGATTGATTACAACAGTCACCATGCGCACTTTCCTCCATGGGAGTAATGTCTCAAACAGTCTACGCTTTGATCGTTCCAAGGAAGACCAGTAGTAGTTTCCGATGCACATCTGGAGCCGTTCTGTAATCTATGGACTATCAGAGTGTTGATGAAACACAGAAATTGCTTCGGGATTGGATACAACACTCACCATGCGCACTTTCCCCAATGCGAGTAGTGTCTCAAACAGTTTACGTTTTTGATCGTTAGCTCGAAGACCAGAAGTAGTTTCCGATGCACATCTGGAGGCATTCTGTAATCTGCGGACTAGCAGAGTGTTGTTGAAACACAGTAATTGCATCGGGATTGTATACAACAGTCACCATGCGCACTTTCCTCCATGGGAGTAATTTCTCAGACAGTCTACACTTTGATCGTTCCTTGGAAGGCCAGTAGTAGTTTCCGATATACATCTGGAGGCATTCTGTAATCTGTGGACTATCAGAGTGTTGATGAAACACAGAAATTGCATCATGATTGAATACAACAGTCACGATACGCACTCGTCTCCATGGGAGTAATGTCTCAAACAGTCTACGCTTTGATCGATCCCAGGAAGACCAGTAGTAGATCCGATGCACATCTGGAGCCATTCTGTAATCTGTGGACCATCTGAGTGTTGATGAAACACAGAAATTGCATCGGGATTGAATACAATAGTCACCATGCGCACTTTCCTCCATGGGAGTAATGTCTCAAACAGTCTACGCTTTGATCGTTCCCTGGAAGACCAGTAGTAGTTTCCGATGCACATCCGAAGGCATACTGTAATCTGTGGACTATCCGAGTGTTAGTGAAACACAGAAATTGCATCTGGATTGAATACAACAGTCACCAGGCTCTATTTCCTCCATGGGAGTAATGTCTAAAACAGTCTACGCTTTGATCGTTCCCTGGAAGTCCAGTAGTAGTTTCCGATGCACATCTGGAGGCATTCTGTACTCCTTATACCTTCAAAGTGTTGATGAAACACAGAAATTGCATCGGGATTGAATACAACAGTCACCATGCGCACTTCCCTCCATGGGAGTAATGTCTCAAACAGTCTACGCTTTGATCGTTCCCTGGAAGATCAGTAGTAGTTTCCGATGCACATCTGGAGGCATTCTGTAATCTGTGGACTATCAGAGTCTTGATGAAACACAGAAATTGCATCGGGATTGAATACAACAGTCACCATCGGCTCTTTCTTCCATTTGAGTAATTTCTCAAACAGTCTACGATTTGATCGTGTCCTGGAAGACCAGTAGTAGTTCGCGATGCACATCTGGAGGCATTCTGTAATCTGTGGACTATCAGAGTGTTGATGAAACACAGTTATTGCATCGGGATTGAATACAACAGTCCCCATGCGCACTTTCCTCCAAGGGAGTAATGTATCAGACAGTCTACGCTTTGATCGTTCCCTGGAAGTCCAGTAGTAGTTTCCGATGCACATCTGGAGGCTTTCTGTAATCTGTGGACTATCAGAGTGTTTATGAAACACCGAAATTGCATCGGGATTGAATACAACAGTAACCATGCGCACTTTCCTGAATGGGAGTAATGTCTCAGACAGTCTACACTTTCATCGTTCCCTGGAAGACCAGTAGTAGTTTCCGATGCACATCTGGAGGCATTCTCTAATCTGTGGACTATCAGAGTAATGATGAAACCCTGATATTGCATCGGGATTGAATACAACATTCACCATGCGCACTTACCTCCATGGGAGCAATGTCTCAAACAGTTTACTCTTTGATCGTTCCCTGGAAGACCAGTAGCAGTTTCCGATGCACATCTGGAGGCATTCTGTAATCTGTGGACTATCAGAGTGTTGATGAAACAAAGAAATTGCATCGGGATTGAATACAACAGTCACCATGCGCACTTACCTCCATGGGAGTAATGTCTCAAACAGTCTACGCTTTGATCGTTTCCTGGAAGACCAGTAGTAGTTTCCGATGCACATCTGGAGGCATTCTGTAATCTGCGGACTATCAGAGTGTTGTTGAAACACAGTAATTGCATCGGGATTGTATACAACAGTCACCATGCGCACTTTCCTCCATGGGAGTAATTTCTCAGACAGTCAACACTTTGATCGTTCCTTGGAAGGCCAGTAGTAGTTTCCGATATACATCTGGAGGCATTCTGTAATCTGTGGACTATCAGAGTGTTGATGAAACACAGAAATTGCATCATGATTGAATACAACAGTCACGATGCGCACTCGTCTCCATTGGAGTAATGTCTCAAACAGTCTAGGCTTTGATCGATCCCAGGAAGACCAGTAGTAGATCCGATGCACATCTGGTGCCATTCTGTAATCTGTGGACCTTCTGAGTGTTGATGAAACACAGAAATAGCATCGGGATTGAATACAATTGTCACCATCCGCACTTTCCTCCATGGGAGTAATGTCTCAAACAGTCTACGCTTTGATCGTTCCCTGGAAGACCAGTAGTAGTTTCCGATGCACATCCGAAGGCATACTGTAATCTGTGGACTATCTGAGTGTTAATGAAACACAAAAATTGCATCTGGATTGAATACAACAGTCACCAGGCTCCATTTCCTCCATGGGAATAATGTCTCAAACAGTCTACGCTTTGATCGTTCCCTGGAAGTCCAGTAGTAGTTTCCGATGCACATCTGGAGGCATTCTGTACTCCTTGGACCTTCAAAGTGTTGATGAAACACAGAAATTGCCTCGGGATTCAATACAACAGTCACCATGCGCACTTCCCTCCATGGGAGTAATGTCTCAAACAGTCTACGCTTTGATCGTTCCCTGGAAGATCAGTAGTAGTTTCCGATGCACATCTGGAGGCATTCTGTAATCTGTGGACTATCAGAGTGTTGATGAAACACAGAAATTGCATCGGGATTGAATACAACAGTCACCATCGGCTCTTTCCTCCATGGGAGTAATTTCTCAAACAGTCTACGATTTCATCGTGTCCTGGAAGACCAGTAGTAGTTCCCGATGCACATCTGGAGGCATTCTGTAATCTGTGGACTATCAGAGTGTTGATGAAACACAGATATTGCATCGGGATTGAATACAACAGTCCCCATGCGCACTTTCCTCCATAGGAGTAATGTATCAGACAGTCTACGCTTTGATCGTTCCCTGGAAAACCAGTAGTAGTTTCCGATGCACATCTGGAGGCATTCTGTAATCTGTGGACTATCAGAGTGTTTATGAAACACAGAAATTGCATCGGGATTGAATACAACGGTCACCATGCGCACTTTCCTCCACGGGAGTAATGTCTCAGACAGTCTACACTTTGATCGTTCCCTGGAAGACCAGTAGTAGTTTCCGATGCACATCCGAAGGCATTCTGTAATCTGTGGACTATCAGAGTGTTGATGAAACACAGAAATTGCATCGGGATTGAATAAAACAGTCATTATCGCCACTTTCCTCCATGGGATTAATTTCTCAAACAGTCTACGCTTTGATCGTTTCTTGGAAGACCAGTAGTAGTTCCCGATGCACATCTGGAGGCATTCTGTAATCTGTGGACTATCAGAGTGTTGATGAAACACAGTTATTGCATCGGGATTGAATACAACATTCCCCATGCGCACTTTCCTCCATGGGAGTAATGTATCAGACAGTCTACGCTTTGTTCGTTCCCTGGGAGACCAGTAGTAGGTTCCGATGCACATCTGGAAGCATTCTGTAATCTGTGGACTATCAGAGTGTTGATGAAACACAGAAATTGTATTAGGATTGAATACAACAGTCACCTTGCGCACTTTCCTCCATGGGAGTAATGTCTCAAACAGTCTATGTTTTAATCGTTCCCTGGGAGTCCAGTAGTAGTTTCCGATGCACATCTGAACGCAATTTGTAATCCTTGGACCTTCAAAGTGTTGATGAAACACAGAAATTGCCTCGGGATGGAATACAACAGTCACCATGCGCACTTTCCTCCATGGGAGTAATGTCTCAATCAGTCTACGCTTTGATCGTTCCCTGGAAGACCAGTAGTAGTTCCGATGCACATCTGGAGGCAATCTGAAATCTGTGGACTATCAGAGTGTTGATGAAACACAGAAATTGCATCGGGATTGAATACAACAGTCACCATGCGCACTTACCTTCATGGGAGTAATGTCTCAAACAGTCTACGCTTTGATCGTTCCCTGGAAGACCAGTAGTAGATTCCGATGCACATCTGGAGGCATTCTGTAATCTGTGGACTATCAGAGTGTTGGTGAAACACAGAAATTGCATCGGGATTGAATACAACAGTCACCAAGCGCACTTACCTCCATGGGAGTAATGTCTCAATCAGTCTACGCTTTGATCGTTCCCTGGAAAACCAGTAGTAGTTCCGTTGCACATCTGGAGGCATTCTGTAATCTGTAGACTATCAGAGTGTTGATGAAACACAGAAATTGCATCGGTATTGAATACAACTGTCACCATGCGCATTTCCCTCCATGGGAGTAATGTCTCAAACAGTCTAAGCTTTGATCGTTTCCTGGAAGACCAGTAGTAGTTTCCGATGCACATCTGGAGGCATTCTGTAATCTGTGGACTATCAGAGTGTTAATGAAACACAGAAATTGTATTAGGATTGAATACAACAGTCACCTTGCGCACTTTCCTCCATGGGAGTAATGTCTCACAGTCTACACTTTGATCATTCAATGGGAGTCAGGTAGTAGTTTCTGATGCACATCTGAACGCAATCTGTAATCCTTGGACCTTCAAAGTGTTGATGAAACACAGAAATTGCCTCGGGATTGAATACAACAGTCATCATGCGCACTTTCCTCCATGGCAGTAATGTCTCAATCAGTCTACGCATTGATCGTTCCCTGGAAGACCAGTAGTAGTTCCGATGCACATCTGGAGGCATTCTGTAATCTGTGGACTATCTGAGTGTTGATGAAACACAGAAATTGCATCGGTATTGAATACAACTGTCACCATGCGCATTTCCCTCCATGGGAGTAATGTCTCAAACAGTCTAAGCTTTGATCGTTTCCTGGAAGACCAGTAGTAGTTTCCGATGCACATCTGGAGGCATTCTGTAATCTGTGGACTATCAGAGTGTTAATGAAACACAGAAATTGTATTAGGATTGAATACAACAGTCACCTTGCGCACTTTCCTCCATGGGAGTAATGTCTCAAACAGTCTACACTTTGATCATTCAATGGGAGTCAGGTAGTAGTTTCTGATGCACATCTGAACGCAATCTGTAATCCTTGGACCTTCAAAGTGTTGATGAAACACAGAAATTGCCTCGGGATTGAATACAACAGTCATCATGCGCACTTTCCTCCATGGCAGTAATGTCTCAATCAGTCTACGCATTGATCGTTCCCTGGAAGACCAGTAGTAGTTCCGATGCACATCTGGAGGCATTCTGTAATCTGTGGACTATCTGAGTGTTGAAGAAACACAGAAATTGCATCGGGATTGAGTACAACAGTCACCATGCGCATTTACCTCCATGGGAGTAATGTCCCAAACAGTCTACGCTTTGATCGTTTCCTGGAAGACCAGTAGTAATTTCCGATGCACATCTGGCGGCATTCTGTAATCTGTGGACTATCAGAGTGTTGATGAAACACAGCAATTGCATCGGGATTGAATACAACAGTCCCCATGCGCACTTTCCTCCATGGGAGTAATGTATCACACTGTCTACGCTTTGTTCGTTCCCTGGAAGACCAGTAGTAGTTTCCGATGCACATCTGGAGGCATTCTGTAATCTGTGGACTATCAGAGTTTTGATGAAACACAGAAATTGCATCGGGATTGAATACAACAGTCACCATTTGCACTTTCCTCCATGGGAGTAATGTCTCAAACAGTCTAAGCTTTGATCGTTCCCTGGCAGACCAGTAGTAGTTTCCGATGCACATCTGGAGGCATTCTGTAATCTGTGGACCATCTGAGTGTTGATGAAACACAGAAATTGCATCGGGATCGAATACAACAGTCACCATGCGCACTTTCTTCCATGATAGTAATATCCCAAACAGTCTACGCTTTGATCGTTTCCTGGAAGACCAGTAGTAGTTTCCGATGCACATCTGGAGGCAATCTGAAATCTGTGGACTATCAGAGTGTTGATGAAACACAGATATTGCATCGGGATTGAATACAACAGTCACCACGCGCACTTTCCTCCATGGGAGTAATGTCTCAAACAGTCTAAGCTTTGATCGTTACCTGGAAGACCAGTAGTAGTTTCCGATGCACATCTGGAGGCATTCTGTAATCTGTGGCCTATCAGAGTGTTGATGAAACACAGAAATTGCATCGGGATTGAATACAACAGTCACCATCGCCACTTTCCTCCATGGGAATAATTTCTCAAACAGTCTACGCTTTGATCGTTTCTTGGAAGACCAGTAGTAGTTCCCGATGCACATCTGGAGGCATTCTGTAATCTGTGGACTATCAGAGTGTTGACGAAACACAGTTATTGCATCGGGATTGAATACAACAGTCCCCATGCGCACTTTCCTCCATGGGAGTAATGTATCAGACAGTCTACGCTTTGTTCGTTCCCTGGAAGACCAGTAGTAGTTTCCGATGCACATCTGGAGGCATTCTGTAATCTGTGGACTATCAGAGTGTTGATGAAACACAGAAATTGCATCGGGATTTAATACAACAGTCACCATGCCCACTATCCTCCATGGAAGTAATGTCTCAAACAGTCTAAGTTTTGATCGTTCCCTGGAAGACCAGTAGTAGGTTCCGATGCACATCTGGAAGCATTCTGTAATCTGTGGACTTTCAGAGTGTTGATGAAACACAGAAATTGTATTAGGATTGAATACAACAGTCACCTTGCGCACTTTCCTCCATGGGAGTAATGTATCAGACAGTCTACGACTTGTTCGTTCCCTGGAAGACCAGTAGTACTTTCCGATGCACATCTGGAGGCATTCTGTAATCTGTGGACTATCAGAGTGTTGATGAAACACAGAAATTGCATCGGGATTTAATACAACAGTCACCATGCCCACTATCCTCCATGGGAGTAATGTCTCAAACAGTCTAAGTTTTGATCGTTCCCTGGAAGACCAGTAGTAGGTTCCGATGCACATCTGGAAGCAATCTGTATTCTGTGTACTATCAGAGTGTTGATGAAACACAGAAATTGTATTAGGATTGAATACAACAGTCACCTTGCGCACTTTCCTCCATGGGAGTAATGTCTCAAACAGTCTATGTTTTAATCGTTCCCTGGGAGCCCAGTAGTAGTTTCCGATGCACATCTGAACGCAATTTGTAATCCTTGGACCTTCAAAGTGTTGATGAAACACAGAAATTGCCTGGGGATGGAATACAACAGTCACCATGCGCACTTTCCTCCATGGGAGTAATGTCTCAATCAGTCTACGCTTTGATCGTTCCCTGGAAGACCAGTAGCAGTTCCGATGCACATCTGGAGGCAATCTGAAATCTGTGGATTATCAGAGTGTTGATGAAACACAGAAATTGCATCGGGATTGAATACAACAGTCACCATGCGCACTTACCTTCATGGGAGTAATGTCTCAAACAGTTTACTCTTTGATCGTTCCCTGGAAGACCAGTAGTAGTTTCCGATGCACATCTGGAGGCATTCTGTAATCTGTGGACTATCAGAGTGTTGGTGAAAAACAGAAATTGCATCGGGATTGAATACAACAGTCACCATGCGCACTTACCTCCATGGGAGTAATGTCTCAAACAGTCTACGCTTTGATCGTTCGCTGGAAGACCAGTAGTAGTTTCCGATGCACATATGGAGGCATTCTGTAATCTGTGGACTATCAGAGTGTTGATGAAACACAGAGATTGCATCGGGATTGAATACAACAGTCACCATGCGCACTCCCCTCCATGGGAGTAATGTCTCAAACAGTCTACGCTTTGATCGTTCCCAGGAAAACCAGTAGTAGTTTCCGATGCACATCTGGGGTCATTCTGTAATCTGTCTACTATCTGAGTGTTGATGAAACAGAGAAATTGCATCAGGATTGAATACAACAGTCGCCATGCGCACTTTCCTCCATGGGAGTAATATCTCAAACAGTCTAAGCTTTGATCGTTCCCTGGAAGACCAGTAGTAGTTTCCGTTGCGCATCTGGAGGCATTCTGTAATCTGTGGACTATCTGAGTGTTGATGAAACACAGTAATTGCATCGGGATTGAATACAACAGTCACCATGCGCACTTTCCTCCATGGGAGTAATGTCTCAGACAGTCTACACTTTGATCGTTCCCTGGAAGACCAGTAGAAGTTTCCGATGCACATCTGGAGGCATTCTGTAATCTGTGGACTATCAGAGTGTTGATGAAACACAGAAATTGCATCGGGATTGAATACAACAGTCACCATGCGCACTTTCCTCCATGGGAGTAATGGCTCAAACAGTCTATTCTTTGATCGTTCCCTGGAAGACCAGTAGTAGTTTCCGATGCACATCTGGAGGCATTCTGTAATCTATGGACTATCTGAGTGTTGATGAAACAGAGAAATTGCATCGGGAATGAATACAACAGTCACCACGCGCACTTTCCTCCATGGGAGTAATGTCTCAAACAGTCTAAGCTTTGATCGTTACCTGGAAGACCAGCCGTAGTTTCCGATGCACATCTGGAGGCATTCTGTAATCTCCGGACTATCAGAATTTTGATGAAACAGAGAAATTGCATCGGTATTGAATACAACAGTCACCATGCGCACTTTCCGCCATGGGAGTAATGTCTCAAATAGTCTACGCTTTGATCGTTCCCTGGAAGACCAGTAGTAGTTTCCGATGCACATCTGGAGGCATTCTGTAAACTGTGGACTATCAGAGTGTTGATTTAACACAGAAGTTGCATCGGGATTGAATACAACAGTCACCATGCGCACTTTCCTCCATGGGAGTAATGCCTCAAACAGTCTACGGTTTGATCGTTTCCTGGAACTCCAGTAGTAGTTTCCGATGCACATCTTGAGGCATTCTGTAATCTGTGGACTATCACAGTGTTGATGAAACACAGAAATTGCATCGGGATTGAATACAACAGTCACCATGCGCAATTTCCTCCATGGGAGTAAACTCTCAAACAGTCTACGCTTTGATCGTGTCCTGGAAGACCAGTAGTAGTTCCCGATGCACATCTGGAGGCATTCTGTAATCTGTGGAATATCAGAGTGTTGATGAAACACAGATATTGCATCTGGATTGAATACAACAGTCCCCATGCGCACTTTCCTCCATGGGAGTAATGTATCAGACAGTCTACGCTTTGATCGTTCCCTGGAAGACCAGTAGTAGTTTCCGATGCACATCTGGAGGCATTCTGTAATCTGTGGACTATCAGAGTATTTATGAAACACAGAAATGGCAACGGGATTGAATACAACAGTCACCATGCGCACTTTCCTCCATGGGAGTAATGTCTCAAACAGACTACGCTTTGATCGTTCCCTGGAAGACCAGTAGTAGTTTCCGATGCACATCTGGAGGCATTCTGTAATCTATGGACTATCAAAGTGTTGATGAAACACAGAAATTGCATCGGGATTGAATGCAACAGTTACCATCGCCACTTTCCTCCATGGGAGTAATGTCTCAAACAGACTACCCTTTCATCGTTTCCTGGAAGACCAGTAGTAGTTCCCGATGCACATCTGGAGGCATTCTGTAATCTGTGGATTATCAGAGTGTTGATGAAACAGAGTTATTGCATCGGGATTGAATACAACAGTCCCCATGCGCACTTTCCTCCATAGGAGTAATGTATCACACTGTCTACGCTTTGTTCGTTCCCTGGAAGACCAGTAGTAGTTTCCGATGCACATCTGGAGGCATTCTGTAATCTGTGGACTATCAGAGTTTTGATGAAACACAGATATTGCATCGGGATTGAATACAACAGTCACCATTTGCACTTTCCTCCATGGGAGTAATGTCTCAAACAGTCTAAGCTTTGAAAGTTCCCTGGAAGACCAGTAGTAGTTTCCGATGCACATCTGGAAGCATTCTGTAATCTGTGGACCATCTGAGTGTTGATGAAACACAGAAATTGCATCGGGATCGAATACAACAGTCACCATGCGCACTTTCAATCATGATAGTAATGTCCCAAACAGTCTACGCTTTGATCGTTTCCTGGAAGACCACTAGTAGTTTCCGATGCCCATCTGGAGGCAATCTGAAATCTGTGGACTATCAGAGTGTTGATGAAACACAGATATTGCATCGGGATTGAATACAACAGTCACCACGCGCACTTACCTCCATGGGAGTAATGTCTCAAACAGTCTAAGCTTTGATCGTTACCTGGAAGACCAGTCGTAGTTTCCGATGTACATCTGGAGGCATTCTGTGATCTGTGGACTATCAGAGTGTTGATGAAACACAGACATTGCATCGGGATTGAATACTACCGTCACCATGCCCACTCTCCTCCATGGGAGTAATGTCTCAAATAGTCTACGCATTGAACGTGCCCTGGAGGACCAGTAGTAGTTTCCGATGCACATCTGGAGGCATTCTGTAATCTGTGGCCTATCAGAGTGTTGATGAAACACAGAAGTTGCATCGGGATTGAATACAACAGTCACCATGCGCACTTTCCTCCATCGGAGTAATGCCTCAAACAGTCTACGGTTTGATCGTTTCCTGGAACTCCAGTAGTAGTTTCCGATGCACATCTGGAGGCATTCTGTAATCTGTGGACTATCAAAGTGTTGATGAAACACAGAAATTGCATCGGGATTGAATACAACAGTCACCATTTGCACTTTCCTCCATGGGAGTAATGTCTCAAAAAGTCTACGCTTTGATCGTTCCCTGGAAGACCAGTAGTAGTTTCCGATGCACATCTGGAGGCATTCTGTAATCTGTGGACCATCTGAGTGTTGATGAAACACAGATATTGCATCGGGATCGAATTCAACAGTCACCATGCGAACTTTCTTCCATGATAGTAATGTCTCAAACAGTCTACGCTTTGATCGTTTCCTGGAAGACCAGTAGTAGTTTCCGATGCACATCTGGAGGCAATCTGTAATCCTTGGACCTTCAAAGTGTTGATGAAACACAGAAATTGCATCGGGATTGAATACAACAGTCACCATGCGCAGTTTCCTCCATGGGAGTAATGTCTCAAACAGTCTACGGTTTGATCGTTTCCTGGAAGACCAGTAGTAGTTTCCGATGCACATCTGGAGGCAATCTGTAATCTGTGGACTATCAGAGTGTTGATGAAACACAGAAATTGCATCGGGATTGAATACAACAGTCACCATGCGCACTTACCTTCATGGGAGTAATGTCTCAAACAGTTTACTCTTTGATCGATCCCTGGAAGACCAGTAGTAGTTTCCGATGCACATCTGGAGGCATTCTGTAATCTGTGGACTATCAGAGTGTTGATGAAACACAGAAATTGTATCGGGATTGAATACAACAGTCACCATGCGCATTTACCACCATGGGAGTAATGTCTCACACAGTCTACGCTTTGATCGCTTCCTGGACGACCAGTAGTAGCTTCCGATGCACATCTGGAAGCATTCTGTAATCTGTGGACTATCAGAGTGTTGATGAAACCAAAATTGCATCGGGATTGAATACAACAGTCACCATGCACACTTTCCTCCATTGGAGTAATGTCTCAAACAGTATACGCTTTGATCGTTCGCTGGAAAACCAGTAGTAGTTTCCGATGCACATCTGGAGGCATTCTGTAATCTGTGGACTATCAGAGTGTTGATGAAACACAGAAATTGCATCGGGATTGAATACAACAGTCACCATGCGCACTCTCCTCCATGGGACTAATGTCTCAAACAGTCTACGCTTTGATCGTTCCCAGGAATACCAGTAGTAGTTTCCGATGCACATCTGGGGTCATTCTGTAATCTGTGGACTATCTGAGTGTTGATGAAACACAGAAATTGCATCGGGAATGAATACAACAGTCACCAGGCGCTATTTCTTCCATGGGTGTAATGTCTCAAACAGTCTACGCATTGATCGTTCCCTGGAAGACCAGTAGTAGTTTCCGATGCACATTTGGGGGCGTTCTGTAATCTGTGGACTATCTAAGTGTTGATGAAACACAGAAATTGCATCGGGATTGAATACAACAGTCACCAGCCGCTATTTCCTCCATGGGAGTGATGTCTCAAACAGTCTACGCTTTGATCGTTCCCTGGAAGACCAGTAGTAGTTTTCGATGCACATGTGGAGGCATTCTGTAATCCTTGGACCGTCAAAGTGGATGAAACACAGAAATTGATTCGGGATTGAATACAACAGTCACCGTGCGCACTCTTCTCCATGGGACTAATGTCTCAAACAGTCTACGCTTTGATCGTTCCCAGGAAGACCAGTACTAGTTTCCGATGCACATCTGGAGCCATTCTGTAATCTGTGGACTATCTGAGTGTTGATGAAACACAGAAATTGCATCGGGATTGAATACAACAGTCACCATGCGCACTTTCCTCCATGGGAGTAATTTCTCAAACAGTCTAAGTTTTCATCGTTCCCTGGAAGACCAGTAGTAGTTTCCGATGCACATCCGAAGGCATTCTGTAATCTGTGGACTATCAGAGTGTTTATGAAACACAGAAAATGCATCGGGATTGAATACAACAGTCACCAGCCGCTATTTCCTCGATGGGAGTAATGTCTCAAACAGTCGAAGCTTTGATCGTTCCCTGGAAGACCAGTAGTAGTTTCCGATGGACATCTGGAGGCATTCTGTAATCCTTGGACCTTCAAATTGTTGATGAAACACAGAAATTGCCTGGGGATTGAATACAACAGTCACCATGCGCACTTTCCTCCATGGGAGTAATGTCTCAAACAGACTACCCTTTGATCGTTCCCTGGAAGACCAGTAGTAGTTTCCGATGCACATCTGGAGGCATTCTGTAATCTGTGGACTATCAAAGTGTTGATGAAACACAGAAATTGCATCGGGATTGAATACAACAGTCACCATCGCCACTTTCCTCCATGGGATTAATTTCTCAAACAGTCTACGCTTTGATCGTTTCCCAGCAGACCAGTAGTATTTCCCGATGCACATCTGGAGGCATTCTGTAATCTGTGGACTATCAGAGTGTTGATGAAACACAGTTATTGCATCGGGATTGAATACAACAGTCCCCATGCCCACTTTCCTCCATGGGAGTAATGTTTCAGACTGTCTACGCTTTGTTCGTTCCCTGGAAGACCAGTAGTAGTTTCCGATGCACATCTGGAGGCATTCTGTAATCTGTGGACTATCAGAGTGTTGATGAAACACAGTAATTGCATCGGGATTGAATACAACAGTCACCATTTGCACTTTCCTCCATGGGAGTAATGTCCCAAACAGTCTAAGCTTTGATCGTTCCCTGGAAGACCGTTAGTAGTTTCCGATGCACATCTGGCATCATTCTGTAATCTGTGGACCATCTGAGTGTTGATGAAACACAGAAATTGCATCGGGATCGAATACAACAGTCACCATGCGCACTTTTTTCCATGATAGTAATGTCTCAAACAGTCTACGCTTTGATCGTTTCCTGGATGACCAGTAGTAGTTTCCGATGCACATCTGGAGGCAATCTGAAATCTGTGGACTATCAGAGTGTTGATGAAACACAGATATTGCATCGGGATTGAATACAACAGTCACCATGCGCACTTACCATCATGGGAGTAATGTCTCAAACAGTTTACTCTTTGATCGTTCCCTGGAAGACCAGTAGTAGTTTCCGATGCACATCTGGAGGCATTCTGTAATCCTTGGACCGTCAAAGTGGATGAAACACAGAAATTGATTCGGGATTGAATACAACAGTCACCGTGCGCACTCTCCTCCATGGGACTAATGTCTCAAACAGTCTACGCTTTGATCGTTCCCAGGAAGACCAGTAGTAGTTTCCGATGCACATCTGGAGGCATTCTGTAATCTGTGGTCTATCAGAGTGTTGATGAAACACAGTTATTGCATCGGGATTGAATACAACAGTCCCCATGCGCACTTTCCTCCATGGGAGTAATGTTTCAGACTGTCTACGCTTTGTTCGTTCCCTGGAAGACCAGTAGTAGTTCGGATGCACATCTGGAGGCATTCTGTAATCTGTGGACTATCTGAGTGTTGATGAAACAGAGAAATTGCATCGGGATTGAATACAACGGTCGCCATGCGCACTTTCCTCCATGGGAGTAATATCTCAAACAGTCTAAGTTTTATCGTTCCCTGGAAGACCAGTAGTAGTTTCCGATGCACATCTGAAGGCATTCTGTAATCTGTAAAATATCACAGTATTGATGAAACACAGAAATTGCATCGGGATTGAATACAACAGTCACCAGGCGCTATTTCTTCCATGGGTGTAATGTCTCAAACTGTCTACGCATTGATCGTTCCCTGGAAGACCAGTAGTAGTTTCCGATGCACATCTGGGGGCGTTCTGTAATCTGTGGACTATCTGAGTGTTGATGAAACACAGAAATTGCATCGGGATTGAATACAACAGTCACCAGGCGCTATTTCCTCCATGGGAGTGATATCTCAAACAGTCTACGCTTTGATCGTTCCCTGGAAGACCAGTAGTAGTTTTCGATGCACATCTGGAGGCATTCTGTAATCTTTGGACCGTCAAAGTGGATGAAACACAGAAATTGATTCGGGATTGAATACAACAGTCACCGTGCGCACTTTCCTCCATGGGAGTAATGTCTCAAACAGTCTACACTTTGATCGTTCCCTGGAACACCAGTAGTAGTTTCCGATGCACATCTGGAGGCATTCTGTAATCTGTGGACTATCAGAGTGTTGATGAAACACAGAAATTGCATCGGGATTTAATACAACAGTCACTATGCGCACTCTCCTCCATGGGAGTAATATCTCAAACAGTCTACGCTTTGATCGTTCCCACGAAGCCCAGTAGTAGTTTCCGATGCACATCTGGGGGCATTCTGTAATCTGTGGACTATCTGAGTGTTGATGAAACACAGAAATTGCATCGGGATTGAATACAACAGTTACCATGCGCACTTTCCTCCATGGGAGTAATATCTCAAACAGTCTAAGTTTGATCGTTCCCTGGAAGACCAGTAGTAGTTTCCGATGCACATCTGAAGGCATTCTGTACTGTGTGGACTATCAGAGTGTTGATGAATCACAGAAACTGCAGCGGGATTGAATACAACAGCAGCAGGCGCCATTTCCTCCATGAGAGTTATGTCTCAAACAGTCAACGCTTTGATCGTTCCCTGGAAGACCAGTAGTAGTTTCCGATGCACATCTGGAGGCATTCTGTAATCTGTGGACTATCAGAGTGTTGATGAAACACAGAAATTGCATCGTAATTGAATACATCAGTCACCATCGGCACTTTCCTCCATGGGAGTAATGTCTCAAACAGTATACGCTTTGATCGTTTCCTGGAAGACCAGTAGTAGTTTCCGATGCACATCTGGAGGCATTCTGTAATCTGTGGACTACCAGAGTGTTGATGAAACACAGTAATTGCATCGGGATTGAATAGAACAGTCCCCATGCGCACTTTCCTCCATCGGAGTAATGTCTCAGACAGTCTACGATTTGATTGTTCTTTGGAAGACCAGTAGTAGTTTCCGATGCACATCTGGAGGCATTCTGTAATCTGTGGAATATCAGAGTGTTGATGAAACACAGAAATTGCATCGGGATTGAATACAACATTCACCATGCGCACTTTCCTCCATGGGAGTTATGTCTCAAACAGTCTACGCTTTGAACGTTCCCTGGAAGACCAGTAGTAGTTTCCGATGCACATCTGGAGGCATTCAGTAATCTGCAGACTATCGGAGTGTTGATGAAACTCTGTAATTGCATCGGGTTTGAATACAACAGTCACCATTCGCACTTTCCGCCATGGGAGTAATGTCTCAAACAGTCTACGCTGTAATCGTTCCCTGGAAGACCAGTAGTAGTTTCCGATGCACATCTGGAGGCATTCTGTAATCTGTGGACTATCAGAGTGTTGATGACACACAGAAGTTGAATCGGGATTCAATACAACAGTCACCATGCGCACTTTCCTCCATGGGAGTAATGCCTCAAACAGTCTACGGTTTGATCGATTCCTGGAACTCCAGTAGTAGTTTCCGTTGCACATCTGGAGGCATTCTATAATCTGTGGACTATCAGAGTGTTTATGAAACACAGAAATTGCATCGGGATTGAATACAACAGTCACCATGCGCAGTTACCTCCATGGGAGTAATGGCTCAAACAGTCTACGCTTTGATCGTTCCCTGGAAGACCAGTAGTAGTTTCCGATGCACATCTGGAGGCATTCTGTAATCTGCGGACTATCAGAGTGTTGATGAAACAGAGAAATTGCATCGGGAATGAATACAACAGTCACCATGCGCACTTTCCGCAATGGGAGTAATGTCTCAAACAGTCTACGCTGTGATCGTTCCCTGGAAGACCAGTAGTAGTTTCCGATGCACATCTGGAGGCATTCTGTAATCTGTGGACTATCAGAGTGTTGATGAAACACAGAAGTTGAATCGGGATTCAATACAACAGTCACCATGCGCACTTTCCTCCATGGGAGTAATGCCTCAAACAGTCTACGGTTTGATCGATTCCTGGAACTCCAGTAGTAGTTTCCGTTGCACATCTGGAGGCATTCTGTAATCTGTGGACTATCAGAGTGTTGATGAAACACAGAAATTGCATCGGGATTGAATACAACAGTCACCATGCGCAGTTTCCTCCATGGGAGTAATGGCTCAAACAGTCTACGCTTTGATCGTTCCCTGGAAGACCAGTAGTAGTTTCCGATGCACATCTGGAGGCATTCTGTAATCTATGGACTATCTGATTGTTGACGAAACAGAGAAATTGCATCGGGAATGAATACAACAGTCACCATGCGCACTTTCCACCATGGGAGTAATGTCTCAAACAGTCTAAGCTTTGATCGATACCTGGAAGCCCAGTCGTAGTTTCCGATGCACATATGGAGGCATTCTGTAATCTCCGGACTATCAGAGTGTTGATGAAACAGAGAAATTGCATTCGGATTGAATACAACAGTCACCATGCGCACTTTCCGCCATGGGAGTAATGTCTCAAACAGTCTACGCTTTGATCGTTCCCTGGAAGACCAGTAGCAGATTCCGATGCACATCTGGAGGCATTCTGTAATCTGTGGACTATCAGAGTGTTGATGAAACAAAGAAGTTGCATCGGGATTCAAGACAACAGTCACCATGCGCACTTTCCTCCATGGGAGTAATGCCTCAAACAGTCTACGTTTTGATCGTTTCCTGGAACTCCAGTAGTAGTTTCCGATGCACATCTGGAGGCATTCTGTAATCTGTGGACTATCAGAGTGTTGATGAAACACAGAAATTGCATCGGGATAGAATACAACAGTCACAATGCGCACTTTCCTCCATGGGAGTAATGTCTCAAACAGACTAAGCTTTCGTCGTTACCTAGAAGACCAGTAGTAGTTTCCGATGCACATCTGGAGGCATTCTGTATTCTGTGGACTATCTGAGTGTTGATGAAGCACAGAAATTGCATCGGGATTGAATACAACAGTCACCATGCGCACTTACATCCATGGGACTAATATCTCAAACAGTCTACGCTTTGATCGTTCCCCGGAAGACCAGTAGTAGTTTCCGATGCACATCTGGAGGCATTCTGTAATCTGTGGACTATCTGAGTGTTGATGAAGCACAGAAATTGCATCGGGATTGAATACAACAGTCCCCATGCGCACTTCCTCCATGGGAGTAATTTCTCAAACAGTCTAAGTTTAGATCGTTCCCTGGAAGACCAATAGTAGTTTCCGATGCACATCCGAAGGCATTCTGTAATCTGTGGACTATCAGAGTGTTGATGAAACACAGAAATTGCATCGGGATTGGATACAACAGTCACCAGCCGCTATTTCCTCCATGGTAGTAATGTCTCAAACAGTCTACGCTTTGATCGTTCCCTGGAAGACCAGTAGTAGTTTCCGATGGACATCTGGAGGCATTCTGTTATCTTTGGAAGTTCAAATTGCTGATGAAACACAGAAATTGCCTGGGGATTGAATACAACAGTCACCATGCGCACTTTCCTCCATGGGAGTAATATCTCGAACAGTCTATGCTTTGATCGTTCCCTGGAAGACCAGTAGTAGTTTCCGATGCACATCTGGAGGCATTCTGTAATCTGTGGACTATCAGAGTGTTGATGAAACACAGAAATTGTATTCGGATTGAATACAACAGTCACCTTGCGCACTTTCCTCCATGGGAGTAATGTCTCATACAGACTACGCTTTGATCGTTCCCTGGGAATCCAGTAGTAGTTTCCGATGCACATCTGAACGCAATCTGTAATCCTTGGAGATTCAAAGTGTTGATGAAACACAGAAATTGCCTCGGGATTGAATACAACAGTCACCATGCGCACTTTCCTCCATGGGGGTAATGTTTCAATCAGTCTACGCTTTGATCGTTCTCTGGAAGACCAGTAGTAGTTCCGATGCACATCTGGAGGCATTCTGTAATCTGTGGACTATCTGAGTGTTGGTGAAACACAGAAGTTGCATCGGGATTAATAAAACAGTCACCATGCCCACTTTCTTCTATGGAGTAATGTCTCGAACAGTTTTCTCTTTGATCGTTCCCTGGAAGATCAGTAGTAGTTTCCGATGCACATCTGGAGGCATTCTGTAATCTGTGGACTATCAGAGTGTTGATGAAACACAGAAATTGCATCAGAATTGAATACAACAGTCACCATGAGCACTTACCTCCATGTGAGTAATGTCTCAATCAGTCTACGCTTTGATCGTTCCCTGGAAGACCAGTAGTAGTTCCGATGCACATCTGGAGGCATTCTGTAATCTGTGGACTATCAGAGTGTTGATGAAACACAGAAATTGCATCGGGATTGAATACAACAGTCACCATGCGCACTTTCCTCCTTGGGAGTAATGTCGCAAACAGTCTAAGCTTTGATCGTTCCCTGGAAGACCAGTAGTAGTTTCCGATGCACATCTGGAGGCATTCTGTAATCTGTGGACTATCAGAGTGTTGATGAAACACAGAAATTGTGTTAGGATTGACTACAACTGTCACCTTGCGCACTTTCCTCCATGGGAGTAATGTCTCAAACAGTCTACGCTTTGATCGTTCCCTGGGAGTCCAGTAGTACTTTCCGATGCACATCTGAACGCAATCTGTAATCTTTGGACCTTCAAAGTATTGATGAAACACAGAAATTGCATCGGGATTGAATACAACAGTCACCATGCGCACTTTCCTCCATGGGAGTAATGTCTCAATTAATCTACGCTTTGATCGTTCCCTGGAAGACCAGTAGTAGTTCCGATGCACATCTGGAGGCACTCTGTAATCTGTGGACTATCTGAGTGTTGATGAAACACAGAAATTGCATCGGGATTGAATACAACAGGCACCATGCGCACTTTCTTCCATGGGAGTAATGTCTCAATTAGTCTACGATTTGATCGGTTCCTGGAAGACCAGTAGTAGTTTCCGATGCACATCTGGAGGCATTCTGTAATCTGTGGACTATCAGAGTGTTGATGAAACACAGATATTGCATCGGGATTAATACTACAGTCGCCATGCGCACTTTCCTCCATGGGAGTAATATCTCAAACAGTCTAAGCTTTGATCGTTCCCTGGAAGACCAGTAGTAGTTTCCGATAACCATCTAGAGGCATTCTGTAATCTGTGGACTATCAGAGTGTTGATGAAACACAGAAATTGCATCGGGATTGAATACAACAGTCACCAGGCGCTATTTCCTCCATGGGAGTAATGTCTCAAACAGTCTAGGCATTGATCGTTCCCTGGAAGACCAGTAATAGTTTCCGATGCACATCTGGAGGCATTCTGTAATCCTTGGACCTTCAAAGTGTTGATGAAACACAGAAAGTGATTCGGGATTGAATACAACAGTCACCATGCACACTTTCCTCCATGGGAGTAATATCTCAAACAGTCTAAGCTTTGATCGTTCCCTGGAAGACCAGTAGTAGTTTCCGATGCACATCTGGAGGCATTCTGTAATCTGTGGACTATCAGAGTGTTGATGAAACACAGAAATTGTATTAGGATTGAATACAACAGTCACCTTGCGCACTTTCCTCCATGGGAGTAATGTCTCAAACAGTCTACTCTTTGAACGTTCCCTTTGAGTCCAGTAGTAGTTTCCGATGCACATCTGAACGTAATCTGTAATCCTTGGACCTTCAAAGTGTTGATGAAACACAGAAATTGCCTCGGGATTGAATACAACAGTCACCATGCGCACTTTCCTCCATGGGTGTAATGTCTCAATCAGTCTACGCTTTGATCGTTCCCTGGCAGACCAGTAGTAGTTCTGATGCACATCTGGAGGCTTTCTGTAATCTGTGGACTATCTGAGTGTTGATGAAACAAAGAATTTGCATCGGGATTGAATACAACAGTCACCATGCGCACTTTCTTCCATGGGAGTAATGTCTCAAACAGTCTACGCTTTGATCGTTTCCTGGAAGACCAGTAGTAGTTTCCAATGCACATCTGGAGGCAATCTGTAATCTGTGGACTATCAGAGTGTTCATGAAACACAGAAATTGCATCGGGATTGAATACAACAGTCACCATGCGCACTTATCTTCATGGGAGTAATGTCTCAAACTGTTTTCTCTTTGATCGTTCCCTGGAAGACCAGCAGTAGTTTCCGATGCACATCTGGAGGCATTCTGTAATCTGTGGACTATCTGAGTGTTGATGAAACACAGAATTTGCATCGGGATTGAATAAAACAGTCACCATGCCCACTTTCTTCTATCGGAGTAATGTCTCGAACAGTTTTCTCTTTGATCGTTCCCTGGACGACCAGTAGTAGTTTCCGATGCACATCTGGAGGCATTCTGTTATCTGTGGACTATCAGAGTGTTGATGAAACACAGAAATTGCATCAGGATTGAATACAACAGTCACCATGCGCACTTACCTCCATGGGAGTAATGTCTCAATCAGTCTACGCTTTGATCGTTCCCTGGAAGACCAGTAGTAGTTCCGATGCACATCTGGAGGCCTTCTGTAATCTGTGGACTATCAGAGTGTTGATGAAACACAGAAATTGCATCGGGATTGAATACAACAGTCACCATGCGCACTTTCCTCCTTGGGAGTAATGTCGCAAACAGTCTAAGCTTTGATCGTTCCCTGGAAGACCAGTAGTAGTTTCCGATGCACATCTGGAGGCATTCTGTAATCTGTGGACTATCAGAGTGTTGATGAAACACAGAAATTGTGTTAGGATTGACTACAACTGTCACCTTGCGCACTTTCCTCCATGGGAGTAATGTCTCAAACAGTCTACGCTTTGATCGTTCCCTGGGAGTCCAGTAGTACTTTCCGATGCACATCTGAACGCAATCTGTAATCTTTGGACCTTCAAAGTATTGATGAAACACAGAAATTGCATCGGGATTGAATACAACAGTCACCATGCGCACTTTCCTCCATGGGAGTAATGTCTCAATTAATCTACGCTTTGATCGTTCCCTGGAAGACCAGTAGTAGTTCCGATGCACATCTGGAGGCACTCTGTAATCTGTGGACTATCTGAGTGTTGATGAAACACAGAAATTGCATCGGGATTGAATACAACAGGCACCATGCGCACTTTCTTCCATGGGAGTAATGTCTCAATTAGTCTACGATTTGATCGGTTCCTGGAAGACCAGTAGTAGTTTCCGATGCACATCTGGAGGCATTCTGTAATCTGTGGACTATCAGAGTGTTGATGAAACACAGATATTGCATCGGGATTAATACTACAGTCGCCATGCGCACTTTCCTCCATGGGAGTAATATCTCAAACAGTCTAAGCTTTGATCGTTCCCTGGAAGACCAGTAGTAGTTTCCGATAACCATCTAGAGGCATTCTGTAATCTGTGGACTATCAGAGTGTTGATGAAACACAGAAATTGCATCGGGATTGAATACAACAGTCACCAGGCGCTATTTCCTCCATGGGAGTAATGTCTCAAACAGTCTAGGCATTGATCGTTCCCTGGAAGACCAGTAATAGTTTCCGATGCACATCTGGAGGCATTCTGTAATCCTTGGACCTTCAAAGTGTTGATGAAACACAGAAAGTGATTCGGGATTGAATACAACAGTCACCATGCACACTTTCCTCCATGGGAGTAATATCTCAAACAGTCTAAGCTTTGATCGTTCCCTGGAAGACCAGTAGTAGTTTCCGATGCACATCTGGAGGCATTCTGTAATCTGTGGACTATCAGAGTGTTGATGAAACACAGAAATTGTATTAGGATTGAATACAACAGTCACCTTGCGCACTTTCCTCCATGGGAGTAATGTCTCAAACAGTCTACTCTTTGAACGTTCCCTTTGAGTCCAGTAGTAGTTTCCGATGCACATCTGAACGTAATCTGTAATCCTTGGACCTTCAAAGTGTTGAAGAAACACAGAAATTGCCTCGGGATTGAATACAACAGTCACCATGCGCACTTTCCTCCATGGGTGTAATGTCTCAATCAGTCTACGCTTTGATTGTTCCCTGGCAGACCAGTAGTAGTTCTGATGCACATCTGGAGGCTTTCTGTAATCTGTGGACTATCTGAGTGTTGATGAAACAAAGAATTTGCATCGGGATTGAATACAACAGTCACCATGCGCACTTTCTTCCATGGGAGTAATGTCTCAAACAGTCTACGCTTTGATCGTTTCCTGGAAGACCAGTAGTAGTTTCCAATGCACATCTGGAGGCAATCTGTAATCTGTGGACTATCAGAGTGTTCATGAAACACAGAAATTGCATCGGGATTGAATACAACAGTCACCATGCGCACTTATCTTCATGGGAGTAATGTCTCAAACTGTTTTCTCTTTGATCGTTCCCTGGAAGACCAGCAGTAGTTTCCGATGCACATCTGGAGGCATTCTGTAATCTGTGGACTATCTGAGTGTTGATGAAACACAGAATTTGCATCGGGATTGAATAAAACAGTCACCATGCCCACTTTCTTCTATCGGAGTAATGTCTCGAACAGTTTTCTCTTTGATCGTTCCCTGGACGACCAGTAGTAGTTTCCGATGCACATCTGGAGGCATTCTGTTATCTGTGGACTATCAGAGTGTTGATGAAACACAGAAATTGCATCAGGATTGAATACAACAGTCACCATGCGCACTTACCTCCATGGGAGTAATGTCTCAATCAGTCTACGCTTTGATCGTTCCCTGGAAGACCAGTAGTAGTTCCGATGCACATCTGGAGGCCTTCTGTAATCTGTGGACTATCAGAGTGTTGATGAAACACAGAAATTGCATCGGGATTGAATACAACAGTCACCATGCGCACTTTCCTCCTTGGGAGTAATGTCGCAAACAGTCTAAGCTTTGATCGTTCCCTGGAAGACCAGTAGTAGTTTCCGATGCACATCTGGAGGCATTCTGTAATCTGTGGACTATCAGAGTGTTGATGAAACACAGAAATTGTGTTAGGATTGACTACAACTGTCACCTTGCGCACTTTCCTCCATGGGAGTAATGTCTCAAACAGTCTACGCTTTGATCGTTCCCTGGGAGTCCAGTAGTACTTTCCGATGCACATCTGAACGCAATCTGTAATCTTTGGACCTTCAAAGTATTGATGAAACACAGAAATTGCATCGGGATTGAATACAACAGTCACCATGCGCACTTTCCTCCATGGGAGTAATGTCTCAATTAATCTACGCTTTGATCGTTCCCTGGAAGACCAGTAGTAGTTCCGATGCACATCTGGAGGCACTCTGTAATCTGTGGACTATCTGAGTGTTGATGAAACACAGAAATTGCATCGGGATTGAATACAACAGGCACCATGCGCACTTTCTTCCATGGGAGTAATGTCTCAATTAGTCTACGATTTGATCGGTTCCTGGAAGACCAGTAGTAGTTTCCGATGCACATCTGGAGGCATTCTGTAATCTGTGGACTATCAGAGTGTTGATGAAACACAGAAATTGCATCGGGATTAATACCACAGTCGCCATGCGCACTTTCCTCCATGGGAGTAATATCTCAAACAGTCTAAGCTTTGATCGTTCCCTGGAAGACCAGTAGTAGTTTCCGATAACCATCTAGAGGCATTCTGTAATCTGTGGACTATCAGAGTGTTGATGAAACACAGAAATTGCATCGGGATTGAATACAACAGTCACCAGGCGCTATTTCCTCCATGGGAGTAATGTCTCAAACAGTCTAGGCATTGATCGTTCCCTGGAAGACCAGTAATAGTTTCCGATGCACATCTGGAGGCATTCTGTAATCCTTGGACCTTCAAAGTGTTGATGAAACACAGAAAGTGATTCGGGATTGAATACAACAGTCACCATGCACACTTTCCTCCATGGGAGTAATATCTCAAACAGTCTAAGCTTTGATCGTTCCCTGGAAGACCAGTAGTAGTTTCCGATGCACATCTGGAGGCATTCTGTAATCTGTGGACTATCAGAGTGTTGATGAAACACAGAAATTGTATTAGGATTGAATACAACAGTCACCTTGCGCACTTTCCTCCATGGGAGTAATGTCTCAAACAGTCTACTCTTTGAACGTTCCCTTTGAGTCCAGTAGTAGTTTCCGATGCACATCTGAACGTAATCTGTAATCCTTGGACCTTCAAAGTGTTGATGAAACACAGAAATTGCCTCGGGATTGAATACAACAGTCACCATGCGAACTTCCCTCCATGGGTGTAATGTCTCAATCAGTCTACGCTTTGATCGTTCCCTGGCAGACCAGTAGTAGTTCTGATGCACATCTGGAGGCTTTCTGTAATCTGTGGACTATCTGAGTGTTGATGAAACAAAGAATTTGCATCGGGATTGAATACAACAGTCACCATGCGCACTTTCTTCCATGGGAGTAATGTCTCAAACAGTCTACGCTTTGATCGTTTCCTGGAAGACCAGTAGTAGTTTCCGATGCACATCTGGAGGCAATCTGTAATCTGTGGACTATCAGAGTGTTCATGAAACACAGAAATTGCATCGGGATTGAATACAACAGTCACCATGCGCACTTATCTTCATGGGAGTAATGTCTCAAACTGTTTTCTCTTTGATCGTTCCCTGGAAGACCAGCAGTAGTTTCCGATGCACATCTGGAGGCATTCTGTAATCTGTGGACTATCTGAGTGTTGATGAAACACAGAATTTGCATCGGGATTGAATAAAACAGTCACCATGCCCACTTTCTTCTATGGGAGTAATGTCTCGAACAGTTTTCTCTTTGATCGTTCCCTGGAAGACCAGTAGTAGTTTCCGATGCACATCTGGAGGCATTCTGTTATCTGTGGACTATCAGAGTGTTGATGAAACACAGAAATTGCATCAGGATTGAATACAACAGTCACCATGCGCACTTACCTCCATGGGAGTAATGTCTCAATCAGTCTACGCTTTGATCGTTCCCCGGAAGACCAGTAGTAGTTCCGATGCACATCTGGAGGCCTTCTGTAATCTGTGGACTATCAGAGTGTTGATGAAACACAGAAATTGCATCGGGATTGAATACAACAGTCACCATGCGCACTTTCCTCCATGGGAGTAATGTCGCAAAGAGTCTAAGCTTTGATCGTTCCCTGGAAGACCAGTAGTAGTTTCCGATGCACATCTGGAGGCATTCTGTAATCTGTGGACTATCAGAGTGCTGATGAAACACAGAAATTGTATTAGGATTGAATACAACAGTCACCTTGCGCACTTTCCCCCATGGGAGTAATGTCACAAACAGTCTACGCTTTGATCGTTCCCTGGGACTCCAGTAGTACTTTCCGATGCACATCTGAACGCAATCTGTAATCTTTGGACCTTCAAGGTATTGATGAAACACAGAAATTGCATCGGGATTGAATACAACAGTCACCATGCGCACTTTCCTCCATGGGAGTATTGTCTCAATCAGTCTACGCTTTGATCGTTCCCTGGAAGACCAGTAGTAGTTCCGATGCACATCTGGAGGCATTCTGTAATCTTTGGACTATCAGAGTGTTGATGAAACACAGAAATTGCATCGGGATTGAATACAACAGTCACCATGCGCACTTTCTTCCATCTGAGTAATGTCTCAATAAGTCTACGATTTGATCGGTTCCTGGAAGACCAGTAGTAGTTTCCGATGCACATCTGGAGGCATTCTGTAATCTGTGGACTATCAGAGTGTTGATGAAACACAGAAATTGCATCGGGATTAATACTACAGTCTCCATGCGCACTTTCCTCCATGGGAGTAAAGTCTCAAACAGTCTACGCTTTGATCGTTCGCTGGAAGACCGGTAGTAGTTTCCGATGCACATCTGGAGGCATTCTGTAATCTGTGGACTTTCAGAGTGTTGATGAAACACAGAAATTGCATCGGGATTGAATACAACAGTCACCATGCACTCTCTCCTCCATTGGAGTAATGTCTTAAAGAGTCTACGCTTTGATCGTTCCCAGGAAAACCAGTAGTAGTTTCCGATGCACATCTGGTTGCATTCTGTAATCTGTGGACTATCTGAGTGTTGATGAAACACAGAAATTGCATCGGGATTGAATACAACAGTCGCCATGCGCACTTTCCTCCATGGGAGTAATATCTCAAACAGTCTAAGCTTTGATCGTTCCCTGGAAGACCAGTAGTAGTTTCCGATTCACATCAGAAGGCATTCTGTAATCTGTAAACTATAACAGTGTTTATGAAACACAGAAATTGCATCGGGATTGAATACAACAGTCACCAGGCGCTATTTCCTCCATGGGAGTAATGTCTCAAACAGTCTACGCTTTGATCGTTCCCTGGGAGTCCAGTAGTACTTTCAGATGCACATCTGAACGCAATCTGTAATCTTTGGACCTTCAAAGTATTGATGAAACACAGAAATTGCATCGGGATTGAATACAACAGTCACCATGCGCACTTTCCTCCATGGGAGTATTGTCTCAATCAGTCTACGCTTTGATCGTTCCCTGGAAGACCAGTAGTAGTTCCGATGCACATCTGGAGGCATTCTGTAATCTTTGGACTATCTGAGTGTTGATGAAACACAGAAATTGCATCGGGATTGAAAACAACAGTCACCATGCGCACTTTCTTCCATGGGAGTAATGTCTCAATTAGTCTACGATTTGATCGGTTCCTGGAAGACCAGTAGTAGTTTCCGATGCACATCTGGAGGCATTCTGTAATCTGTGGACTATCAGAGTGTTGATGAAACACAGAAATTGCATCGGGATTAATACTACAGTCTCCATGCGCACTTTCCTCCATGGGAGTAATGTCTCAAACAGTCTACGCTTTGATCGTTCGCTGGAAGACCAGTAGTAGTTTCCGATGCACATCTGGAGGCATTCTGTAATCTGTGGACTATCAGAGTGTTGATGAAACACAGAAATTGCATCGGAATTGAATACAACAGTCACCATGCGCACTCTCCTCCATGGGAGTAATGTCTCAAAGAGTCTACGCTTTGATCGTTCCCAGGAAAACCAGTAGTAGTTTCCGATGCACATCTGGTTGCATTCTGTAATCTGTGGACTATCTGAGTGTTGATGAAACACAGAAATTGCATCGGGATTGAATACAACAGTCGCCATGCGCACTTTCCTCCATGGGAGTAATATCTCAAACAGTCAAAGCTTTGATCGTTCCCTGGAAGACCAGTAGTAGTTTTCGATTCACATCAGAAGGCATTCTGTAATCTGTAAACTATCACAGTGTTGATGAAACACAGAAATTGCATCGGGATTGATTACAACAGTCACCATGCGCACTTTCTTCCATGGGAGTAATGTCTCAAACAGTCTACGCTTTGATCGTTTCCTGGAAGACCAGTAGTAGTTTCCAATGCACATCTGGAGGCAATCTGTAATCTGTGGACTATCAGAGTGTTGATGAAACGCAGAAATTGCATCGGGATTGAATACAACAGTCACCATGCGCACTTACCTTCATGGGAGTAATGTCTCAAACAGTTTTCTCTTTGATCGTTCCCTGGAAGACCAGTAGTAGTTTCCGATGCACATCTGGAGGCAATCTGTAATCTGTGGACTATCAGAGTGTTGATGAAACAAAGAAATTGCATCGGGATTGAATACAACTGTCACCATGCGCACTCTCCTCCATGGGAGTACGGTCTCAAACAGTCTACGCTTTGATCGTTCCCAGGAAAACCAGTAGTAGTTTCCGATGCACATCTGGGGGCATTCTGTAATCTGTGGACTATCTGAGTGTTGATGAAACACAGAAACTGCATCGGGATTGAATACAACAGCCGCCTTGCACACTTTCCTCCATGGGAGTAATATCTCAAACAGTCTAAGGTTTGATCGTTCCCTGGAAGACCAGTAGTAGTTTCCGATGCACATCTGAAGACATTCTGTAATCTGTAAACTATCACGGTGTTGATGAAACACAGAAATTGCATCGGGATTTAATACAACAGTCACCAGCCGCTATTTCCTCCATGGGAGTAATGTCTCAAACAGTCTACGCATTGATCGTTCCCTGGAAGACCAGTAATAGTTTCCGATGCACATCTGGAGGCATTCTGTAATCCTTGGACCTTCAAAGTGTTGATGAAACACGGAAAGTGATTCGGGATTGAATACAACAGTCACCATGCGCACTTTCCTCCATGGGAGTAATGTCTCAAACAGTCTAAGCTTTGATCGTTCCCTGGAAGACCAGTAGTAGTTTCCGATGCACATCTGGAGGCATTCTGTAATCTGTGGACTATCAGAGTGTTGATGAAACACAGAAATTGTATTAGGATTGAATACAACAGTCACCTTGCGCACTTTCCTCCATGGGAGTAATGTCTCAAACAGTCTACGCATTGATCGTTCCCTGGCAGTCCAGTAGTAGTTTCCGATGCACATCTGAACGCAATCTGTAATCCTTGGACCTTCAAAGTGTTGATGAAACACAGAAATTGCCTCGGGATTGAATACAACAGTCACCATGCGCACTTTCCTCCATGGGAGTAATGTCTCAATCAGTCTACGCTTTGATCGTTCCCTGGCAGACCAGTAGTAGTTCCGATGCACATCTGAAGTCTTTCTGTAATCTGTGGACTGTCTGAGTGTTGATGAAACACAGAAATTGCATCGGGATTGAATACAACAGTCACCATGCCCACTTTCTTCCATGGGAGTAATGTCTCAAACAGTCCACGCTTTGATCGTTTCCTGGAAGACCAGTAGTAGTTTCCAATGCACATCTGGAGGCAATCTGTAATCTGTGGACTATCAGATTGTAGATGAAACACAGAAATTGCATCGGGATTGAATACAACAGTCACCATGCGCACTTACCTTCATGGGAGTAATGTCTCAAACAGTTTTCTCTTTGATCGTTCGCTGGAAGACCAGTAGTAGTTTCCGATGCACATCTGGAGGCATTCTGTAATCTGTGGACTATCAGAGTGTTGATGAAACACAGAAATTGCATCAGGATTGAATACAACAGTCACCATGCGCACTTACCTCCATGGGAGTAATGTCTCAATCAGTCTACGCTTTGATCGTTCCCTGGAAGACCAGTAGTAGTTCTGATGCACATCTGGAGGCATTCTGTAATCTGTGGACTATCAGAGTGTTGATGAAACACAGAAATTGCATCGGGATTGAATACAACACTCACCACGCGCACTTTCCTGCATGGGAGTAATGTCTCAAACAGTCAACGCTTTGATCGTACCCTGGGAGTCCAGTAGCAGTTTCCGATGCACATCTGAACGCAAACTGTAATCCTTGGACCTTCAAAGTATTGATGAAACACAGAAATTGCCTCGGGATTGAATACAACACTCACCATGCGCACTTTCCTCCATGGGAGTAATGTCTCAATCAGTCTACGCTTTGATCGTTCCCTGGAAGACCAGTAGTAGTTCCGATGCACATCTGGAGGCATTCTGTAATCTGTGGACTATCAGAGTGTTGATGAAACACAGAAATTGCATCGGGATTGAATACAACAGTCACCATGCGCACTTACCTTCATGGGAGTAATGTCTCAAACAGTTTACTATTTGATCGTTCGCTGGAAGACCAGTAGTAGTTTCCGATGCACATCTGGAGGCATTCTGTAATCTGTGGACTATCAGAGTGTTGATGAAACACAGAAATTGCATCGGGATTGAATACAACAGTCGCCATGCGCACTTTCCTCCATGGGAGTAATATCTCAAACAGTCTAAGATTTGATCGTTCCCTGGAAGACCAGTGGTAGTTTCCGATGCACATCTGCAGGCATTCTGTAATCTGTGGACTATCAGAGTGTTGATGAAACACAGAAATTGCATCGGGATTCAATACAACAGTCACCATGCGCACTCTCCTCCATGGGAGTAATGTCTCAAACAGTCTACGCTTTGATTGTTCCCAGGAAGACCAGTAGTAGTATCCGATGCACATCTGAAGGCATTCTGTAATCTGTGGACTATCAGAGTGTTGATGAAACACAGAAACTGCAGCGCGATTGAATACAACAGTCACCAGGCGCTATTTCCTCCATGGGAGTAATGTCACAAACAGTCTACGCTTTGATCGTTCCCTGGAAGACCAGTAGTAGTTTCCGATGCACATCTGGAGGCATTCTGTAATCTGTGGTCTATCAGAGTGTTGATGAAACACAGAAATTGCATCGGGATTGTTTACAACAGTCACCATGCGCACTTTCCTCCATGGGAGTAATGGCTCAAACAGTCTACGTTTTGATCGTTCCCTGGAAGACCAGTAGTAGCTTCCGATGCACATCTGGAGGCATTCTGTATTCTGCGGACTATCAGAGTTTTGATGAAACACTGTAATTGCATCGGGATTGAATACAACAGTCACCATGCGCACTTTCCGCCATGGGAGTAATGTCTCAAACAGTCTACGCTTTGATCGTTCCCTGGAAGACCAGTAGTAGTTTCCGATGCACATCTGGAGGCACTCTGTAATCTGTGGTCTATCAGAGTGTTGATGAAACACAGAAATTGCATCGGGATTGTTTACAACAGTCACCATGCGCACTTTCCTCCATGGGAGTAATGGCTCAAACAGTCTACACTTTGATCGTTCCCTGGAAGACCAGTAGTAGTTTCCGATGCACATCTGGAGGCATTCTGTAATCTGTGGACTATCTGAGTGTTGATGAAACACAGAAATTGAATCGGGATTGAATACAACAGTCACCTTGCGCACTTTCCTCCATGGGAGTAATGTCTCAAACAGTCTAAGCTTTGATCGTTACCTGGAAGACCAGTAGTAGTTTCCGATGCACATCTGGAGGCATTCTGTAATCTCCGGACTATCACAGTGTTGATGAAACACTGTAATTTCATCGGGATTGAATACAACAGTCACCATGCGCACTTTCCGCCATGGGAGTAATGTCTCAAACAGTCTACGCTTTGATCGTACCCTGGAAGACCAGTAGTAGTTTCCGATGCACATCTGGAGGCATTCTGTAATCTGTGGACTATCAGAGTGTTGATGAAACACAGTAATTGCATCGGAATTGAATACAACAGTCACCATGCGTACTTTCCTCCATGGGAATAATGTCTCAAACAGTCTACGCATTGATCGTTCCCTGGAAGACCAGTAGTAGTTTCCGATGCACATCTGGAGGCATTCTGTTATCCTTCGACCTTCAAAGTGTTGATGAAACACAGAAATTGATTCGGGATTGAATACAAAAGTTACCTTGAACACTTTCCTCCATGGGAGTAATGTCTCAAACAGTCTAAGCTTTGATCGTTAGCTGGAAGACCAGTAGTAGTTTCCGATGCACATCTGGAGGCATTCTGTAATCTACGGACTATCTGAGTGATGATGAAACACAGAAATTGCATCGGGATTGAATACAACAGTCACCATGCGCACTTTCCTCCATGGGAGTTATGTCTCAAACAGTGTACGCTTTGATCGTTCCCTGGAAGACCAGTAGTAGTTTCCGATGCACATCTGGAGGCATTCTGTAATCTGTGGACTATCTGAGTGTTGATGAAACAAAGAAATTGCATCGGGATTGAATACAACAGTAACCTTGAACACTTTCCTCCATGGGAGTAATGTTTCAAACAGTCTAAGCTTTGATCGTTAGCTGGAAGACCAGTAGTAGTTTCCGATGCACATCTGGAGGCATTCTGTAATCTACGGACTATCAGTGTGTTGATGAAACACTGCAATTGCATCGGGATTGAATACAAAAGTCACCATGCGCACTTTCCGCCATGGGAGTAATGTCTAAAACAGTCTACGCTTTGATCGTTCCCTGGAAGACCAGTAGTATTTTCCGATGCACATCTGCAGGCATTCTGTAATCTGTGGACTATCAGAGTGTTGATGAAACACAGAAGTTGCATCGGGAATGAATACAACAGTCACCATGCGCACTTTCCTCCATGGGAGTAATGGCTCAAACAGTCTACGCTTTGATCGTTCCCTGAAGACCAGTAGTAGTTTCCGATGCACATCTGGAGGCACTCTGTAATCTGTGGTCTATCAGAGTGTTGATGAAACACAGAAATTGCATCGGGATTGTTTACAACAGTCACCATGCGCACTTTCCTCCATGGGAGTAATGGCTCAAACAGTCTACACTTTGATCGTTCCCTGGAAGACCAGTAGTAGTTTCCGATGCACATCTGGAGGCATTCTGTAATCTGTGGACTATCTGAGTGTTGATGAAACACAGAAATTGAATCGGGATTGAATACAACAGTCACCTTGCGCACTTTCCTCCATGGGAGTAATGTCTCAAACAGTCTAAGCTTTGATCGTTACCTGGAAGACCAGTAGTAGTTTCCGATGCACATCTGGAGGCATTCTGTAATCTCCGGACTATCACAGTGTTGATGAAACACTGTAATTTCATCGGGATTGAATACAACAGTCACCATGCGCACTTTCCGCCATGGGAGTAATGTCTCAAACAGTCTACGCTTTGATCGTACCCTGGAAGACCAGTAGTAGTTTCCGATGCACATCTGGAGGCATTCTGTAATCTGTGGACTATCAGAGTGTTGATGAAACACAGTAATTGCATCGGTATTGAATACAACAGTCACCATGCGTACTTTCCTCCATGGGAATAATGTCTCAAACAGTCTACGCATTGATCGTTCCCTGGAAGACCAGTAGTAGTTTCCGATGCACATCTGGAGGCATTCTGTTATCCTTCGACCTTCAAAGTGTTGATGAAACACAGAAATTGATTCGGGATTGAATACAAAAGTCACCTTGAACACTTTCCTCCATGGGAGTAATGTCTCAAACAGTCTAAGCTTTGATCGTTAGCTGGAAGACCAGTAGTAGTTTCCGATGCACATCTGGAGGCATTCTGTAATCTACGGACTATCTGAGTGATGATGAAACACAGAAATTGCATCGGGATTGAATACAACAGTCACCATGCGCACTTTCCTCCATGGGAGTTATGTCTCAAACAGTGTACGCTTTGATCGTTCCCTGGAAGACCAGTAGTAGTTTCCGATGCACATCTGGAGGCATTCTGTAATCTGTGGACTATCTGAGTGTTGATGAAACAAAGAAATTGCATCGGGATTGAATACAACAGTAACCTTGTACACTTTCCTCCATGGGAGTAATGTCTCAAACAGTCTAAGCTTTGATCGTTAGCTGGAAGACCAGTAGTAGTTTCCGATGCACATCTGGAGGCATTCTGTAATCTACGGACTATCAGTGTGTTGATGAAACACTGTAATTGCATCGGGATTGAATACAACAGTCACCATGCGCACTTTCCGCCATGGGAGTAATGTCTAAAACAGTCTACGCTTTGATCGTTCCCTGGAAGACCAGTAGTATTTTCCGATGCACATCTGCAGGCATTCTGTAATCTGTGGACTATCAGAGTGTTGATGAAACACAGAAGTTGCATCGGGAATGAATACAACAGTCACCATGCGCACTTTCCTCCATGGGAGTAATGGCTCAAACAGTCTACGCTTTGATCGTTCCCTGAAGACCAGTAGTAGTTTCCGATCACATCTGGAGGCATTCTGTAATCTGTGGACTATCTGAGTGTTGATGAAACACAGAAATTGCATCGGGATTGAATACAACAGTCACCTTGCGCACCTTCCTCCATGGGAGTAATGTCTCAAACAGTCTAAGCTTTGATCGTTACCTGGAAGACCAGTAGTAGTTTCCGATGCACATCTGGAGGTATTCTGTAATCTCCGGACTATCAGAGTGTTGATGAAACACTGTAATTGCATCGGGATTGAATACAACAGTCACCATGCGCACTTTCCTCCATGGGAGTAATGTCTCAAACAGTCTACGCTTTGATCGTTCCCTGGAAGACCAGTAGTAGTTTCCGATTCACATCTGGAGGCATTCTGTAATCTGTGGACTATCAGAGTGTTGATGAAACACAGAAGTTGCATTGGGATTCTATACAACAGTCACCACGCGCACATTCCTCCATGGGAGTAATGTCTCAAACAGTCAACGCTTTGATCGTTTCCTGGAAGACCAGTAGTAGTTTCCAATGCACATCTGGAGGCAATCTGTAATCTGTGGACTCTCAGAGTGTTGATGAAAGACAGAAATTGCATCGGGATTGAATACAACAGTCACCATGCGCACTTACCTTCATGGGAGTAATGTCTCAAACAGTTTTCTCTTTGATCGTTCCCTGGAAGACCAGTAGTAGTTTCCGATGCACATCTGGAGGCATTCTGTAATCCTTGGACCTTCAAAGTGTTGTTGAAACACAGAAATTGCCTTGGGATAGAATACAACAGTCACCATGCGCACTTTCCGCAATGGGAGTAATGTCTCAAACAGTCAACGCTTTGATCGTTCCCTGGAAGACCAGTAGTAGTTTCCGATGCACATCTGGAGGCATTCTGTAATCTGTGGACTATCAGAGTGTTGATGAAACACAGAAATTGCATCGGGATTGAATACAACATTCACCATGCGCACTTTCCTCCATGGGAGTTATGTCTCAAACAGTGTACGCTTTGATCGTTCCATGGAAGACCAGTAGTAGTTTCCGATGCACATCTGGAGGCATTCTGTAATCTGTGGACTATCTCAGTGTTGATGAAACACAGAAATTGCATCGGGATTGAATACAACAGTCACCTTGAACACTTTCCTCCATGGGAGTAATGTCTCAAACAGTCTAAGCTTTGATCGTTAGCTGGAAGACCAGTAGTAGTTTCCGATGCACATCTGGAGGCATTCTGTAATCTACAGACTATCAGTGTGTTGATGAAACACTGTAATTGCATCGGGATTGAATACAACAGTCACCATGCGCACTTTCCGCCATGGTGGTAATGTCTCAAACAATCTACGCTTTGATCGTTCCCTGGAAGACCAGTAGTAGTTTCCGATGCACATCTGGAGGCATTCTGTAATCTGTGGACTATCAGAGTGTTGATGAAACACTGTAATTGCATCGGGATTGAATACAACAGTCACCATGCGCACTTTCCGCCATGGTGGTAATGTCTCAAACAATCTACGCTTTGATCGTTCCCTGGAAGACCAGTAGTAGTTTCCGATGCACATCTGGAGGCATTCTGTAATCTGTGGACTATCTGAGTGTTGATGAAACACAGAAATTGAATCGGGATTGAATACAACAGTCACCTTGCGCACTTTCCTCCATGGGAGTAATGTCTCAAACAGTCTAAGCTTTGATCGTTACCTGGAAGACCAGTAGTAGTTTCCGATGCACATCTGGAGGCATTCTGTAATCTCCGGACTATCACAGTGTTGATGAAACACTGTAATTTCATCGGGATTGAATACAACAGTCACCATGCGCACTTTCCGCCATGGGAGTAATGTCTCAAACAGTCTACGCTTTGATCGTACCCTGGAAGACCAGTAGTAGTTTCCGATGCACATCTGGAGGCATTCTGTAATCTGTGGACTATCAGAGTGTTGATGAAACACAGTAATTGCATCGGTATTGAATACAACAGTCACCATGCGTACTTTCCTCCATGGGAATAATGTCTCAAACAGTCTACGCATTGATCGTTCCCTGGAAGACCAGTAGTAGTTTCCGATGCACATCTGGAGGCATTCTGTTATCCTTCGACCTTCAAAGTGTTGATGAAACACAGAAATTGATTCGGGATTGAATACAAAAGTCACCTTGAACACTTTCCTCCATGGGAGTAATGTCTCAAACAGTCTAAGCTTTGATCGTTAGCTGGAAGACCAGTAGTAGTTTCCGATGCACATCTGGAGGCATTCTGTAATCTACGGACTATCTGAGTGATGATGAAACACAGAAATTGCATCGGGATTGAATACAACAGTCACCATGCGCACTTTCCTCCATGGGAGTTATGTCTCAAACAGTGTACGCTTTGATCGTTCCCTGGAAGACCAGTAGTAGTTTCCGATGCACATCTGGAGGCATTCTGTAATCTGTGGACTATCTGAGTGTTGATGAAACAAAGAAATTGCATCGGGATTGAATACAACAGTAACCTTGTACACTTTCCTCCATGGGAGTAATGTCTCAAACAGTCTAAGCTTTGATCGTTAGCTGGAAGACCAGTAGTAGTTTCCGATGCACATCTGGAGGCATTCTGTAATCTACGGACTATCAGTGTGTTGATGAAACACTGTAATTGCATCGGGATTGAATACAACAGTCACCATGCGCACTTTCCGCCATGGGAGTAATGTCTAAAACAGTCTACGCTTTGATCGTTCCCTGGAAGACCAGTAGTATTTTCCGATGCACATCTGCAGGCATTCTGTAATCTGTGGACTATCAGAGTGTTGATGAAACACAGAAGTTGCATCGGGAATGAATACAACAGTCACCATGCGCACTTTCCTCCATGGGAGTAATGGCTCAAACAGTCTACGCTTTGATCGTTCCCTGAAGACCAGTAGTAGTTTCCGATCACATCTGGAGGCATTCTGTAATCTGTGGACTATCTGAGTGTTGATGAAACACAGAAATTGCATCGGGATTGAATACAACAGTCACCTTGCGCACCTTCCTCCATGGGAGTAATGTCTCAAACAGTCTAAGCTTTGATCGTTACCTGGAAGACCAGTAGTAGTTTCCGATGCACATCTGGAGGTATTCTGTAATCTCCGGACTATCAGAGTGTTGATGAAACACTGTAATTGCATCGGGATTGAATACAACAGTCACCATGCGCACTTTCCTCCATGGGAGTAATGTCTCAAACAGTCTACGCTTTGATCGTTCCCTGGAAGACCAGTAGTAGTTTCCGATTCACATCTGGAGGCATTCTGTAATCTGTGGACTATCAGAGTGTTGATGAAACACAGAAGTTGCATTGGGATTCTATACAACAGTCACCACGCGCACATTCCTCCATGGGAGTAATGTCTCAAACAGTCAACGCTTTGATCGTTTCCTGGAAGACCAGTAGTAGTTTCCAATGCACATCTGGAGGCAATCTGTAATCTGTGGACTCTCAGAGTGTTGATGAAAGACAGAAATTGCATCGGGATTGAATACAACAGTCACCATGCGCACTTACCTTCATGGGAGTAATGTCTCAAACAGTTTTCTCTTTGATCGTTCCCTGGAAGACCAGTAGTAGTTTCCGATGCACATCTGGAGGCATTCTGTAATCCTTGGACCTTCAAAGTGTTGTTGAAACACAGAAATTGCCTTGGGATAGAATACAACAGTCACCATGCGCACTTTCCGCAATGGGAGTAATGTCTCAAACAGTCAACGCTTTGATCGTTCCCTGGAAGACCAGTAGTAGTTTCCGATGCACATCTGGAGGCATTCTGTAATCTGTGGACTATCAGAGTGTTGATGAAACACAGAAATTGCATCGGGATTGAATACAACATTCACCATGCGCACTTTCCTCCATGGGAGTTATGTCTCAAACAGTGTACGCTTTGATCGTTCCATGGAAGACCAGTAGTAGTTTCCGATGCACATCTGGAGGCATTCTGTAATCTGTGGACTATCTCAGTGTTGATGAAACACAGAAATTGCATCGGGATTGAATACAACAGTCACCTTGAACACTTTCCTCCATGGGAGTAATGTCTCAAACAGTCTAAGCTTTGATCGTTAGCTGGAAGACCAGTAGTAGTTTCCGATGCACATCTGGAGGCATTCTGTAATCTACAGACTATCAGTGTGTTGATGAAACACTGTAATTGCATCGGGATTGAATACAACAGTCACCATGCGCACTTTCCGCCATGGTGGTAATGTCTCAAACAATCTACGCTTTGATCGTTCCCTGGAAGACCAGTAGTAGTTTCCGATGCACATCTGGAGGCATTCTGTAATCTGTGGACTATCAGAGTGTTGATGAAACAAAGAAATTGCATCGGGATTGAATACAACTGTCACCATGCGCACTCTCCTCCATGGGAGTAATGTCTCAAACAGTCTACGCTTTGATCGTTCCCAGGAAAACCAGTAGTAGTTTCCGATGCACATCTGGGGGCATTCTGTAAGCTGTGGACTATCTGAGTGTTGATGAAACACAGAAATTGCATCGGGATTGAATACAACAGCCGCCATGCGCACTTTCCTCCATGGGAGTAATATCTCAAACAGTCTAAGGTTTGATCGTTCCCTGGAAGACCAGTAGTAATTTCCGATGCACATCTGAAGACATTCTGTAATCTGTAAACTATCACAGTGTTGATGAAACACAGAAATTGTATTAGGATTGAATACAACAGTCACCTTGCGCACTTTCCTCCATGGGAGTAATGTCTCAAACAGTCTAAGCTTTGATCGTTCCCTGGAAGACCAGTAGTAGTTTCCAATGCACATCTGGAGGCAATCTGTAATCTGTGGACTATCAGAGTGTTGATGAAACACAGAAATTGTATTAGGATTGAATACAACAGTCACCTTGCGCACTTTCCTCCATGGGAGTAATGTCTCAAACAGTCTATGCTTTGATCGTTCCCTGGGAGTCCAGTAGTAGTTTCCGATGCACATCTGAACGCAATCTGTAATCCTTGGACATTCAAAGTATTGATGAAACACAGAAATTGCCTCGGGATTGAATACAACAGTCACCATGCGCACTTTCCGCCATGGGAGTAGTGTCTCAATCAGTCTACGCTTTGATCGTTCCCTGGCAGACAAGTAGTAGTTCCGATGCACATCTGAAGTCTTTCTGTAATCTGTGGACTATCTGAGTGTTAATGAAACACAGAAATTGCATCGGGATTGAATACAACAGTCACCATGCCCACTTTCTTCCATGGGAGTAATGTCTCAAACAGTCTACGCTTTGATCGTTTCCTGGAAGACCAGTAGTAGTTTCCAATGCACATCTGGAGGCAATCTGTAATCTGTGGACTATCAGATTGTAGATGAAACACAGAAATTGCATCGGGATTGAATACAACAGTCACCTTGTGCACTTACCTTCATGGGAGTAATGTCTCAAACAGTTTTCTCTTTGATCGTTCGCTGGAAGACCAGTAGAAGTTTCCGGTGCACATCTGGAGGCATTCTGTAATCTGTGGACTATCAGAGTGTTGATGAAACACAGAAATTGCATCAGGATTGAATACAATAGTCACCATGCGCACTTACCTCCATGGGAGTAATGTCTCAATCAGTCTACGCTTTGATCGTTCCCTGGAAGACCAGTAGTAGTTCCGATGCACATCTGGAGGCATTCTGTAATCTGTGGACTATCAGAGTGTTGATGAAACACAGAAATTGCATCGGGATTGAATACAACAGTCACCACGCGCACTTTCCTCCATGGGAGTAATGTCTCAAACAGTCAACGCTTTGATCGTACCCTGGGAGTCCAGTAGTAGTTTCCGTTGCACATCTGAACGCAATCTGTAATCCTTGGACCTTCAAAGTGTTGATGAAACACAGAAATTGCCTCGGGATTGAATACAACACTCACCATGCGCACTTTCCTCCATGGGAGTAATGTCTCAATCAGTCTACGCTTTGATCGTTCCCTGGAAGAGCAGTAGTAATTCCGATGCACATCTGGAGGCATTCTGTAATCTGTATACTATCAGAGTGTTAATGAAACACAGAAATTGCATCGGGATTGAATACAACATTCACCATGCGCACTTTCCTCTATGGGAGTTATGTCTCAAACAGTGTACGCTTTGATCGTTCCCTGGAAGACCAGTAGTAATTACCGATGCACATCTGAAGACATTCTGTAATCTGTAAACTATCACAGTGTTGATGAAACACAGAAATTGCATCGGGATTTAATACAACAGTCATCATGCGCTATTTCCTCCATGGGAGTAATGTCTCAAACAGTCTAAGCTTTGATCGTTCCCTGGAAGACCAGTAGTAGTTTCCAATGCACATCTGGAGGCAATCTGTAATCTGTGGACTATCAGAGTGTTGATGAAACACAGAAATTGTATTAGGCTTGAATACAACAGTCACCTTGCGCACTTTCCTCCATGGGAGTAATGTCTCAAACAGTCTAAGCTATGATCGTTCCCTGGAAGACCAGTAGTAGTTTCCGATGCACATCAGGAGGCATTCTGTAATCTGTGGACTATCAGAGTGTTGATGAAACACAGAAATTGTATTAGGATTGAATACAACAGTCACCTTGCGCACTTTCCTCCATGGGAGTAATGTCTCAAACAGTCTATGCTTTGATCGTTCCCTGGGAGTCCAGTAGTAGTTTCCGATGCACATCTGAACGCAATCTGTAATCCTTGGACCTTCAAAGTATTGATGATACACAGAAATTGCCTCGGGATTGAATACAACACTCACCATGCGCACTTTCCTCCATGGGAGTAATGTCTCAATCAGTCTACGCTTTGATCGTTCCCTAGAGGAGCAGTAGTAGTTCCGATGCACATCTGGAGGCATTCTGTAATCTGTGGACTATCTGAGTGTTGATGAAACACAGAAATTGCATCGGGATTGAATACAACAGTCGCCATGCTCACTTTCCTCCATGGGAGTAATATCTCAAACAGTCTAAGCTTTGAACGTTCCCTGGAAGACCAGTGGTAGTTTCCGATGCACATCTGGAGGCATTCTGTAATCTGTGGACTATAAGAGTGTTGATGAAACACAGAAATTGCATCGGGATTCAATACAACAGTCACCATGCGCACTCTCCTCCATGGGAGTAATGTCTCAAACAGTCTACGCTTAGATCGTTCCCAGGAAGACCAGTAGTAGTTTCCGATGCACATCTGTCGGCATTCTGTAATCTGTGGACAATCTGAGTGTTCATGAAACACAGAAATTGCATCGGGATTGAAAACTACAGTCACCATGCGCACTTTCCTCCATGGGAGTAATATCGCAAACAGTCTAAGCTTTGATCGTTCCCTGGAAGACCCGTAGTAGTTTCCGATGCACATCTGAAGGCATTCTGTAATCTGTGGACTATCAGAGTGTTGATGAAACACAGAAACGGCAGCGGGATTGAATACAACAGTCACCAGGCGCTATTTCCTCAATGGGAGTAATGTCACAAACATTCTACGTTTTGATCGTTCCCTGGAAGACCAGTAGTAGCTTCCGATGCACATCTGGAGGCATTCTGTAATCCTTGGACCTTCAAAGTGTTGATGAAACACAGATTTTGCCTCGGGATAGAATACAACAGTCACCATGCGCACTTTCCGCCATGGGAGTAATGTCTCAAACAGTCAACGCTTTGATCGTTCCCTGGAAGACCAGTAGTAGTTTCCGATGCACATCTGGAGGCATTCTGTAATCTGTGGATTATCAGAGTGTTGATGAAACACAGAAATTGCATCGGGATTGAATACAACATTCACCATGCGCACTTTCCTCCATGGGAGTTATGTCTCAAACAGTCTACGTTTTGATCGTACCCTGGAAGACCAGTAGTAGTTTCCGATGCACATCTGGAGGCATTCTGTAATCTGCGGACTATCAGAGTGTTGATGAAACACTGTAATTGCATCGGGATTGAATACAACAGTCACCATGCGCACTTTCCGCCATGGGAGTAATGTCTCAAACAGTCTACGCTTTGATCGTTCCCTGGAAGACCAGTAGTAGTTTCCGATGCACATCTGGAGGCATTCTGTAATCTGTGGACTATCAGAGTGTTGATGAAACACAGAAATTGCATCGGGATTGAATACAACAGTCACCATGCGCACTTTCCTCCATGGGAGTAATGGCTCAAACAGTCTACGCTTTGATCGTTCCCTTTAAGACCAGTAGTAGTTTCCGATGCACATCTGGAGGCATTCTGTAATCTGTGGACTATCTGAATGTTGATGAAACACAGAAATTGAATCTGGATTGAATACAACAGTCACCTTGCGCACTTTCCTCCATGGGAGTAATTTCTCAAACAGTCTAAGATTTGATCGTTACCTGGAAGACCAGTAGTAGTTTCCGATGCACATCTGGAGGCATTCTGTAATCTCCGGACTATCAGAGTGTTGATGAAACACTGTAATTTCATCGGGCTTGAATACAACAGTCACCATGCGCACTTTCCGCCATGGGAGTAATGTCTCAAACAGTCTACGCTTTGATCGTTCCCTGGAAGACCAGTAGTAGTTTCCGATGCACATCTGGAGGCATTCTGTAATCTGTGGACTATCAGAGTGTGGATGAAACACAGTAATTGCATCGGTATTGAATACAACAGTCACCATTCGCACTTTCCTCCATAGGAGTAATGTCTCAAACAGTCTACGCATTGATCGTTCCCTGGAAGACCAGTAGTAGTTTCCGATGCACATCTGGAGGGATTCTGTTATCCTTGGACCTTCAAAGTGTTGATGAAACACAGAAATTGATTCGGGATTGAATACAAAAGTCACCATGCGCACTTTCCTCCATGGGAGTAATGTCTCAAACAGTCTACGCTTTGATCGTTCCCTGGAACACCAGTAGTAGTTTCCGATGCACATCTGGACGCATTCTGTAATCTGTGGACTATCAGAGTGTTGATGAAACACAGAAATTGCTTCGGGATTGAATACAACAGTCACCATGCGCACTCTCCTCCATGGGAGTAATGAATCAAACAGTCTACGCTTTGATCGTTCCCAGGAAGACCAGTAGTAGTTTCCGATGCACATCTGGAGGCATTCTGTAATCTGTGGACTATCAGAGTGTTGATGAAACACAGAAATTGCATCGGGATTGAATACAACAGTCACCATGCGCACTTTCCTCCATGGGAGTAATGGCTCAAACAGTCTACGCTTTGATCGTTCCCTTTAAGACCAGTAGTAGTTTCCGATGCACATTTGGAGGCATTCTGTAACCTGTGGACTATCTGAGTGTTGATGAAACACAGAAATTGAATCGGGATTGAATACAACAGTCACCTTGCGCACTTTCCTCCATGGGAGTAATTTCTCAAACAGTCTAAGATTTGATCGTTACTTGGAAGACCAGTAGTAGTTTCCGATGCACATCTGGAGGCATTCTGTAATCTGTGGACTATCAGAGTGTTGATGAAACACAGTAATTGCATCGGTATTGAATACAACAGTCACCATGCGCACTTTCCTCCATGGGAGTAATGTCTCAAACAGTCTACGCATTGATCGTTCCCTGGAAGACCAGTAGTAGTTTCCGATGCACATCTAGAGGCATTCTGTTATCCTTGGACCTTCAAAGTGTTGATGAAACACAGAAATTGATTCGGGATTGAATACAAAAGTCACCATGCGCACTTTCCTCCATGGGAGTAATGTCTCAAACAGTCTACACTTTGATCGTTCCCTGGAACACCAGTAGTAGTTTCCGATGCACATCTGGACGCATTCTGTAATCTGTGGACTATCAGAGTGTTGATGAAACACAGAAATTGCTTCGGGATTGAATACAACAGTCACCATGCGCACTTTCCTCCATGGGAGTAATGCCTCAAACAGTCTACGGTTTGATCGTTTCCTGGAACTCCAGTAGGAGTTTCCGATGAACATCTGGAGGCATTCTGTAATCTGTGGACTATCAGAGTATTGATGAAACACAGAAATTGCATCGGGATTGAATACAACAGTCACCATGCGCACTATCCTCCATCTGAGTAATGGCTCAAAGAGTCTACGCTCTGATCGTTAACTGGAAGACCAGTAGTAGTTTCCGATGCACATCTGGAGGCATTCTGTAATCTGTGGACTATCTGAGTGTTGATGAAACACAGAAATTGCATCGGGATTGAATACAACAGTCACCATGCGCACTTTCCTCCATGGGAGTAATGTCTCAAACAGTCTACACTTTGATCGTTCCCTGGAACACCAGTAGTAGTTTCCGATGCACATCTGGAGGCATTCTGTAATCTGTGGACTATCAGAGTGTTGATGAAACACAGAAATTGCATCGGGATTGAATACAACAGTCACCATGCGCACTATCCTCCATCTGAGTAATGGCTCAAACAGTCTAAGCTTTGATCGTTCCCTGGAAGACCCGTAGTAGTTTCCGATGCACATCTGAAGGCATTCTGTAATCTGTGGACTATCAGAGTGTTGATGAAACACAGAAACGGCAGCGGGATTGAATACAACAGTCACCAGGCGCTATTTCCTCAATGGGAGTAATGTCACAAACATTCTACGTTTTGATCGTTCCCTGGAAGACCAGTAGTAGCTTCCGATGCACATCTGGAGGCATTCTGTAATCCTTGGACCTTCAAAGTGTTGATGAAACACAGATTTTGCCTCGGGATAGAATACAACAGTCACCATGCGCACTTTCCGCCATGGGAGTAATGTCTCAAACAGTCAACGCTTTGATCGTTCCCTGGAAGACCAGTAGTAGTTTCCGATGCACATCTGGAGGCATTCTGTAATCTGTGGATTATCAGAGTGTTGATGAAACACAGAAATTGCATCGGGATTGAATACAACATTCACCATGCGCACTTTCCTCCATGGGAGTTATGTCTCAAACAGTCTACGTTTTGATCGTACCCTGGAAGACCAGTAGTAGTTTCCGATGCACATCTGGAGGCATTCTGTAATCTGCGGACTATCAGAGTGTTGATGAAACACTGTAATTGCATCGGGATTGAATACAACAGTCACCATGCGCACTTTCCGCCATGGGAGTAATGTCTCAAACAGTCTACGCTTTGATCGTTCCCTGGAAGACCAGTAGTAGTTTCCGATGCACATCTGGAGGCATTCTGTAATCTGTGGACTATCAGAGTGTTGATGAAACACAGAAATTGCATCGGGATTGAATACAACAGTCACCATGCGCACTTTCCTCCATGGGAGTAATGGCTCAAACAGTCTACGCTTTGATCGTTCCCTTTAAGACCAGTAGTAGTTTCCGATGCACATCTGGAGGCATTCTGTAATCTGTGGACTATCTGAATGTTGATGAAACACAGAAATTGAATCTGGATCGAATACAACAGTCACCTTGCGCACTTTCCTCCATGGGAGTAATTTCTCAAACAGTCTAAGATTTGATCGTTACCTGGAAGACCAGTAGTAGTTTCCGATGCACATCTGGAGGCATTCTGTAATCTCCGGACTATCAGAGTGTTGATGAAACACTGTAATTTCATCGGGCTTGAATACAACAGTCACCATGCGCACTTTCCGCCATGGGAGTAATGTCTCAAACAGTCTACGCTTTGATCGTTCCCTGGAAGACCAGTAGTAGTTTCCGATGCACATCTGGAGGCATTCTGTAATCTGTGGACTATCAGAGTGTGGATGAAACACAGTAATTGCATCGGTATTGAATACAACAGTCACCATTCGCACTTTCCTCCATGGGAGTAATGTCTCAAACAGTCTACGCATTGATCGTTCCCTGGAAGACCAGTAGTAGTTTCCGATGCACATCTGGAGGGATTCTGTTATCCTTGGACCTTCAAAGTGTTGATGAAACACAGAAATTGATTCGGGATTGAATACAAAAGTCACCATGCGCACTTTCCTCCATGGGAGTAATGTCTCAAACAGTCTACGCTTTGATCGTTCCCTGGAACACCAGTAGTAGTTTCCGATGCACATCTGGACGCATTCTGTAATCTGTGGACTATCAGAGTGTTGATGAAACACAGAAATTGCTTCGGGATTGAATACAACAGTCACCATGCGCACTCTCCTCCATGGGAGTAATGAATCAAACAGTCTACGCTTTGATCGTTCCCAGGAAGACCAGTAGTAGTTTCCGATGCACATCTGGAGGCATTCTGTAATCTGTGGACTATCAGAGTGTTGATGAAACACAGAAATTGCATCGGGATTGAATACAACAGTCACCATGCGCACTTTCCTCCATGGGAGTAATGGCTCAAACAGTCTACGCTTTGATCGTTCCCTTTAAGACCAGTAGTAGTTTCCGATGCACATTTGGAGGCATTCTGTAACCTGTGGACTATCTGAGTGTTGATGAAACACAGAAATTGAATCGGGATTGAATACAACAGTCACCTTGCGCACTTTCCTCCATGGGAGTAATTTCTCAAACAGTCTAAGATTTGATCGTTACTTGGAAGACCAGTAGTAGTTTCCGATGCACATCTGGAGGCATTCTGTAATCTGTGGACTATCAGAGTGTTGATGAAACACAGTAATTGCATCGGTATTGAATACAACAGTCACCATGCGCACTTTCCTCCATGGGAGTAATGTCTCAAACAGTCTACGCATTGATCGTTCCCTGGAAGACCAGTAGTAGTTTCCGATGCACATCTAGAGGCATTCTGTTATCCTTGGACCTTCAAAGTGTTGATGAAACACAGAAATTGATTCGGGATTGAATACAAAAGTCACCATGCGCACTTTCCTCCATGGGAGTAATGTCTCAAACAGTCTACACTTTGATCGTTCCCTGGAACACCAGTAGTAGTTTCCGATGCACATCTGGACGCATTCTGTAATCTGTGGACTATCAGAGTGTTGATGAAACACAGAAATTGCTTCGGGATTGAATACAACAGTCACCATGCGCACTTTCCTCCATGGGAGTAATGCCTCAAACAGTCTACGGTTTGATCGTTTCCTGGAACTCCAGTAGGAGTTTCCGATGAACATCTGGAGGCATTCTGTAATCTGTGGACTATCAGAGTATTGATGAAACACAGAAATTGCATCGGGATTGAATACAACAGTCACCATGCGCACTATCCTCCATCTGAGTAATGGCTCAAAGAGTCTACGCTCTGATCGTTAACTGGAAGACCAGTAGTAGTTTCCGATGCACATCTGGAGGCATTCTGTAATCTGTGGACTATCTGAGTGTTGATGAAACACAGAAATTGCATCGGGATTGAATACAACAGTCACCATGCGCACTTTCCTCCATGGGAGTAATGTCTCAAACAGTCTACACTTTGATCGTTCCCTGGAACACCAGTAGTAGTTTCCGATGCACATCTGGAGGCATTCTGTAATCTGTGGACTATCAGAGTGTTGATGAAACACAGAAATTGCATCGGGATTGAATACAACAGTCACCATGCGCACTATCCTCCATCTGAGTAATGGCTCAAACAGTCTAAGCTTTGATCGTTCCCTGGAAGACCAGCAGTAGTTTCCGATGCACATCTGAAGGCATTCTGTAATCTGTGGACTATCAGAGTGTTGATGAAACACAGAAACTGCAGCGGGATTGAATACAACAGTCACCAGGCGCTATTTCCTCCATGGGAGTAATGTCTCAAACAGTCTACGTTTTGATCGTTCCCTGGAAGACCAGTAGTGGCTTCCGATGCACATCTGGAGGCATTCTGTAATCCTTGGACCTTCAAAGTGTTGTTGAAACACAGAAACTGCCTTGGGATAGAATACAACAGTCACCATGCGCACTTTCCGCAATGGGAGTAATGTCTCAAACAGTCAACGCTTTGATCGATCCCTGGAAGACCAGTAGTAGCTTCCGATACACATCTAGAGGCATTCTGTAATCTGTGGACTATCAGAGTGTTGATGAAACACAGAAATTGCATCGGGATTGAATACAACATTCACCATGCGCACTTTCCTCTATGGGAGTTATGTCTCAAACAGTGTACGCTTTGATCGTTCCCAGGAAGACCAGTAGTAGTTTCCGATGCACATCTGGAGGCATTCTGTAATCTGTGGACTATCTGAGTGTTATGAAACACAGAAATTGCATCGGGATTGAATACAACAGTCACCTTGAACACTTTCCTCTATGGGAGTAATGTCTCAAACAGTCTAAGCTTTGATCGTTAGCTGGAAGACCTGTAGTAGTTTCCGATGCACATCTGGAGGCATTCTGTAATCTACGGACTATCAGAGTGTTGATGAAACACTGTAATTGCATCGGGATTGAATACAACAGTCACCATGCGCACTTTCCGCCATGGGAGTAATGTCTAAAACAGTCTACGCTTTGATCGTTCCCTGGAAGACCAGTAGTATTTTCCAATGCACATCTGCAGGCATTCTGTAATCTGTGGACTATCAGAGTGTTGATGAAACACAGAAATTGCTTCGGGATTGAATACAACAGTCACCATGCGCACTCACCTCCATGGGAGTAATGAATCAAACAGTCTACGCTTTGATCGTTCCCAGGAAGACCAGTAGTAGTTTCCGATGCACATCTGGGGTATTCTGTAATCTGTGGACCTTCAAAGTGTTGTTGAAACACAGAAATTGCCTTGGGATAGAATACAACAGTCACCATGCGCACTTTCCGCAATGGGAGTAATGTCTCAAACAGTCAACGCTTTGATCGTTCCCTGGAAGACCAGTAGTAGTTTCCGATGCACATCTCTAGGCATTCTGTAATCTGTGGACTATCAGAGTGTTGATGAAACACAGAAATTGCATCGGGATTGAATACAACATTCACCATGCGCACTTTCCTCCATGGGAGTTATGTCTCAAACAGTGTACGCTTTGATCGTTCCCTGGAAGACCAGTAGTAGTTTCCGATGCACATCTGGAGGCATTCTGTAATCTGTGGACTATCAGAGTGTTGATGAAACACAGAAATTGCATCGGGATTGAATACAACAGTCACCATGAACACTTTCCTCCATGGGAGTAATGTCTCAAACAGTCTAAGCTTTGATCGTTAGCTGGAAGACCAGTAGTAGTTTCCGATGCACATCTGGAGGCATTCTGTAATCTGTGGACTATCAGAGTGTTGATGAAACACAGTAATTGCATCGGTATTGAATACAACAGTCACAATGCGCACTTTCCTCCATGGGAGTAATGTCTCAAACAGTCTACGCATTGATCGTTCCCTGGAAGACCTGTAGTAGTTTCCGATGCACATCTGGAGGCATTCTGTTATCCTTGGACCTTCAAAGTGTTGATGAAACACAGAAATTGATTCGGGATTGAATACAAAAGTCACCATGCGCACTTTCCTCCATGGGAGTAATGTCTCAAACAGTGTACACTTTGATCGTTCCCTGGAACACCAGTAGTAGTTTCCGATGCACATCTGGACGCATTCTGTAATCTGTGGACTATCAGAGTGTTGATGAAACACATAAATTGCTTCGGGATTGAATACAACATTAACCATGCGCACTTTCCTCTATGGGAGTTATGTCTCAAACAGTGTACGCTTTGATCGCTCCCTGGAAGACCAGTAGTAGTTTCCGATGCACATCTGGAGGCATTCTGTAATCTGTGGACCTTCAAAGTGTTGATGAAACACAGATTTTGCCTCGGGATAGAATACAACAGTCACCATGCGCACTTTCCGCCATGGGAGTAATGTCTCAAACAGTCAACGCTTTGATCGTTCCCTGGAAGACCAGTAGTAGTTTCCGATGCACATCTGGAGGCATTCTGTAATCTGTGGATTATCAGAGTGTTGATGAAACACAGAAATTGCATCGGGATTGAATACAACATTCACCATGCGCACTTTCCTCCATGGGAGTTATGTCTCAAACAGTCTACGTTTTGATCGTACCCTGGAAGACCAGTAGTAGTTTCCGATGCACATCTGGAGGCATTCTGTAATCTGCGGACTATCAGAGTGTTGATGAAACACTGTAATTGCATCGGGATTGAATACAACAGTCACCATGCGCACTTTCCGCCATGGGAGTAATGTCTCAAACAGTCTACGCTTTGATCGTTCCCTGGAAGACCAGTAGTAGTTTCCGATGCACATCTGGAGGCATTCTGTAATCTGTGGACTATCAGAGTGTTGATGAAACACAGAAATTGCATCGGGATTGAATACAACAGTCACCATGCGCACTTTCCTCCATGGGAGTAATGGCTCAAACAGTCTACGCTTTGATCGTTCCCTTTAAGACCAGTAGTAGTTTCCGATGCACATCTGGAGGCATTCTGTAATCTGTGGACTATCTGAATGTTGATGAAACACAGAAATTGAATCTGGATCGAATACAACAGTCACCTTGCGCACTTTCCTCCATGGGAGTAATTTCTCAAACAGTCTAAGATTTGATCGTTACCTGGAAGACCAGTAGTAGTTTCCGATGCACATCTGGAGGCATTCTGTAATCTCCGGACTATCAGAGTGTTGATGAAACACTGTAATTTCATCGGGCTTGAATACAACAGTCACCATGCGCACTTTCCGCCATGGGAGTAATGTCTCAAACAGTCTACGCTTTGATCGTTCCCTGGAAGACCAGTAGTAGTTTCCGATGCACATCTGGAGGCATTCTGTAATCTGTGGACTATCAGAGTGTGGATGAAACACAGTAATTGCATCGGTATTGAATACAACAGTCACCATTCGCACTTTCCTCCATGGGAGTAATGTCTCAAACAGTCTACGCATTGATCGTTCCCTGGAAGACCAGTAGTAGTTTCCGATGCACATCTGGAGGGATTCTGTTATCCTTGGACCTTCAAAGTGTTGATGAAACACAGAAATTGATTCGGGATTGAATACAAAAGTCACCATGCGCACTTTCCTCCATGGGAGTAATGTCTCAAACAGTCTACGCTTTGATCGTTCCCTGGAACACCAGTAGTAGTTTCCGATGCACATCTGGACGCATTCTGTAATCTGTGGACTATCAGAGTGTTGATGAAACACAGAAATTGCTTCGGGATTGAATACAACAGTCACCATGCGCACTCTCCTCCATGGGAGTAATGAATCAAACAGTCTACGCTTTGATCGTTCCCAGGAAGACCAGTAGTAGTTTCCGATGCACATCTGGAGGCATTCTGTAATCTGTGGACTATCAGAGTGTTGATGAAACACAGAAATTGCATCGGGATTGAATACAACAGTCACCATGCGCACTTTCCTCCATGGGAGTAATGGCTCAAACAGTCTACGCTTTGATCGTTCCCTTTAAGACCAGTAGTAGTTTCCGATGCACATTTGGAGGCATTCTGTAACCTGTGGACTATCTGAGTGTTGATGAAACACAGAAATTGAATCGGGATTGAATACAACAGTCACCTTGCGCACTTTCCTCCATGGGAGTAATTTCTCAAACAGTCTAAGATTTGATCGTTACTTGGAAGACCAGTAGTAGTTTCCGATGCACATCTGGAGGCATTCTGTAATCTGTGGACTATCAGAGTGTTGATGAAACACAGTAATTGCATCGGTATTGAATACAACAGTCACCATGCGCACTTTCCTCCATGGGAGTAATGTCTCAAACAGTCTACGCATTGATCGTTCCCTGGAAGACCAGTAGTAGTTTCCGATGCACATCTAGAGGCATTCTGTTATCCTTGGACCTTCAAAGTGTTGATGAAACACAGAAATTGATTCGGGATTGAATACAAAAGTCACCATGCGCACTTTCCTCCATGGGAGTAATGTCTCAAACAGTCTACACTTTGATCGTTCCCTGGAACACCAGTAGTAGTTTCCGATGCACATCTGGACGCATTCTGTAATCTGTGGACTATCAGAGTGTTGATGAAACACAGAAATTGCTTCGGGATTGAATACAACAGTCACCATGCGCACTTTCCTCCATGGGAGTAATGCCTCAAACAGTCTACGGTTTGATCGTTTCCTGGAACTCCAGTAGGAGTTTCCGATGAACATCTGGAGGCATTCTGTAATCTGTGGACTATCAGAGTATTGATGAAACACAGAAATTGCATCGGGATTGAATACAACAGTCACCATGCGCACTATCCTCCATCTGAGTAATGGCTCAAAGAGTCTACGCTCTGATCGTTAACTGGAAGACCAGTAGTAGTTTCCGATGCACATCTGGAGGCATTCTGTAATCTGTGGACTATCTGAGTGTTGATGAAACACAGAAATTGCATCGGGATTGAATACAACAGTCACCATGCGCACTTTCCTCCATGGGAGTAATGTCTCAAACAGTCTACACTTTGATCGTTCCCTGGAACACCAGTAGTAGTTTCCGATGCACATCTGGAGGCATTCTGTAATCTGTGGACTATCAGAGTGTTGATGAAACACAGAAATTGCATCGGGATTGAATACAACAGTCACCATGCGCACTATCCTCCATCTGAGTAATGGCTCAAACAGTCTAAGCTTTGATCGTTCCCTGGAAGACCAGCAGTAGTTTCCGATGCACATCTGAAGGCATTCTGTAATCTGTGGACTATCAGAGTGTTGATGAAACACAGAAACTGCAGCGGGATTGAATACAACAGTCACCAGGCGCTATTTCCTCCATGGGAGTAATGTCTCAAACAGTCTACGTTTTGATCGTTCCCTGGAAGACCAGTAGTGGCTTCCGATGCACATCTGGAGGCATTCTGTAATCCTTGGACCTTCAAAGTGTTGTTGAAACACAGAAACTGCCTTGGGATAGAATACAACAGTCACCATGCGCACTTTCCGCAATGGGAGTAATGTCTCAAACAGTCAACGCTTTGATCGATCCCTGGAAGACCAGTAGTAGCTTCCGATACACATCTAGAGGCATTCTGTAATCTGTGGACTATCAGAGTGTTGATGAAACACAGAAATTGCATCGGGATTGAATACAACATTCACCATGCGCACTTTCCTCTATGGGAGTTATGTCTCAAACAGTGTACGCTTTGATCGTTCCCAGGAAGACCAGTAGTAGTTTCCGATGCACATCTGGAGGCATTCTGTAATCTGTGGACTATCTGAGTGTTATGAAACACAGAAATTGCATCGGGATTGAATACAACAGTCACCTTGAACACTTTCCTCTATGGGAGTAATGTCTCAAACAGTCTAAGCTTTGATCGTTAGCTGGAAGACCTGTAGTAGTTTCCGATGCACATCTGGAGGCATTCTGTAATCTACGGACTATCAGAGTGTTGATGAAACACTGTAATTGCATCGGGATTGAATACAACAGTCACCATGCGCACTTTCCGCCATGGGAGTAATGTCTAAAACAGTCTACGCTTTGATCGTTCCCTGGAAGACCAGTAGTATTTTCCAATGCACATCTGCAGGCATTCTGTAATCTGTGGACTATCAGAGTGTTGATGAAACACAGAAATTGCTTCGGGATTGAATACAACAGTCACCATGCGCACTCACCTCCATGGGAGTAATGAATCAAACAGTCTACGCTTTGATCGTTCCCAGGAAGACCAGTAGTAGTTTCCGATGCACATCTGGGGTATTCTGTAATCTGTGGACCTTCAAAGTGTTGTTGAAACACAGAAATTGCCTTGGGATAGAATACAACAGTCACCATGCGCACTTTCCGCAATGGGAGTAATGTCTCAAACAGTCAACGCTTTGATCGTTCCCTGGAAGACCAGTAGTAGTTTCCGATGCACATCTCTAGGCATTCTGTAATCTGTGGACTATCAGAGTGTTGATGAAACACAGAAATTGCATCGGGATTGAATACAACATTCACCATGCGCACTTTCCTCCATGGGAGTTATGTCTCAAACAGTGTACGCTTTGATCGTTCCCTGGAAGACCAGTAGTAGTTTCCGATGCACATCTGGAGGCATTCTGTAATCTGTGGACTATCAGAGTGTTGATGAAACACAGAAATTGCATCGGGATTGAATACAACAGTCACCATGAACACTTTCCTCCATGGGAGTAATGTCTCAAACAGTCTAAGCTTTGATCGTTAGCTGGAAGACCAGTAGTAGTTTCCGATGCACATCTGGAGGCATTCTGTAATCTGTGGACTATCAGAGTGTTGATGAAACACAGTAATTGCATCGGTATTGAATACAACAGTCACAATGCGCACTTTCCTCCATGGGAGTAATGTCTCAAACAGTCTACGCATTGATCGTTCCCTGGAAGACCTGTAGTAGTTTCCGATGCACATCTGGAGGCATTCTGTTATCCTTGGACCTTCAAAGTGTTGATGAAACACAGAAATTGATTCGGGATTGAATACAAAAGTCACCATGCGCACTTTCCTCCATGGGAGTAATGTCTCAAACAGTGTACACTTTGATCGTTCCCTGGAACACCAGTAGTAGTTTCCGATGCACATCTGGACGCATTCTGTAATCTGTGGACTATCAGAGTGTTGATGAAACACATAAATTGCTTCGGGATTGAATACAACATTAACCATGCGCACTTTCCTCTATGGGAGTTATGTCTCAAACAGTGTACGCTTTGATCGCTCCCTGGAAGACCAGTAGTAGTTTCCGATGCACATCTGGAGGCATTCTGTAATCTGTGGACCTTCTGAGTGTTGATGAAACAGAGAAATTGCATCGGGATTGAATACAACAGTCACCTTGAACACTTTCCTCCATGGGAGTAATGTCTCAAACAGTCTAAGTTTGATCGTTAGCTGGAAGACCAGTAGTAGTTTCCGATGCAGATCTGGAGGCATTCTATAATCTACGGACTATCAGAGTGTTGATGAAACACTGTAATTGCATCGGGATTGAATACAACAGTCACCATGCGCACTTTCCGCCATGGGAGTAATGTCTAAAACAGTCTACGCTTTGATCGTTCCCTGGAAGACCAGTAGTATTTTCCAATGCACATCTGCAGGCATTCTGTAATCTGTGGACTATCAGAGTGTTGATGAAACACAGAAATTGCTTCGGGATTGAATACAACAGTCACCATGCGCACTCTCCTCCATGGGAGTAATGAATCAAACAGTCTACGCTTTGATCGTTCCCAGGAAGACCAGTAGTAGTTTCCGATGCACATATGGGGTATTCTGTAATCTGTGGACAATCTGAGTGTTGTGAAACACAGAAATTGCATCGGGATTGAATACAACAGTCACCTTGAACACATTCCTCCATGGGAGTAATGTCTCAAACAGTCTAAGCTTTGATCGTTTGCTGGTAGGCCAGTAGTAGTTTCCGATGCACATCTGGAGGCATTCTGTAATCTACGGACTATCAGAGTGTTGATGAAACACTGTAATTGCATCGGGATTGAATACAACAGTCACCATGCGCACTTTCCGCCATGGGAGTAATGTCTAAAACAGTCTACACTTTGATCGTTCCCTGGAAGACCAGTAGTATTTTCCAATGCACATCTGCAGGCATTCTGTAATCTGTGGACTATCAGAGTGTTGATGAAACACAGAAATTGCTTCTGGATTGAATACAACAGTCACCATGCCTACTCTCCTCCATGGGAGTAATGAATCAAACAGTCTACGCTTTGATCGTTCCCAGGAAGACCAGTAGTAGTTTCCGATGCACATCTGGGGTATTCTGTAATCTGTGGACAATCTGAGTGTTGATGAAACACAGAAATTGCATCGGGATTGAATACAACAGTCACCATGCGCACTTTCCTCCATGGGAGTAATATCTCAAACAGTCTAAGCTTTGATCGTTCCCTGGAAGACCAGCAGTAGTTTCCGATGCACATCTGAAGGCATTCTGTAATCTGTGGACTATCAGAGTGTTGATGAAACACAGAAACTGCTGCGGGATTGAATACAACAGTCACCAGGCGCTATTTCCTCCATGGGAGTAATGTCTCAAACAGTCTACGTTTTGATCGTTCCCTGGAAGACCAGTAGTAGTTTCCGATGCACATCTGGAGGGATTCTGTTATCCTTGGACCTTCAAAGTGTTGATGAAACACAGAAATTGATTCGGGATTGAATACAAAAGTCACCATGCGCACTTTCCTCCATGGGAGTAATGTCTCAAACAGTCTACGCTTTGATCGTTCCCTGGAACATCAGTAGTAGTTTCCGATGCACATCTGGACGCATTCTGTAATCTGTGGACTATCAGAGTGTTGATGAAACACAGAAATTGCTTCGGGATTGAATACAACAGTCACCATGCGCACTCTCCTCCATGGGAGTAATGAATCAAACAGTCTACGCTTTGATCGTTCCCAGGAAGACCAGTAGTAGTTTCCGATGCACATCTGGAGGCATTCTGTAATCTGTGGACTATCAGAGTGTTGATGAAACACAGAAATTGCATCGGGATTGAATACAACAGTCACCATGCGCACTTTCCTCCATGGGAGTAATGGCTCAAACAGTCTACGCTTTGATCGTTCCCTTTAAGACCAGTAGTAGTTTCCGATGCACATTTGGAGGCATTCTGTAACCTGTGGACTATCTGAGTGTTGATGAAACACAGAAATTGAATCGGGATTGAATACAACAGTCACCTTGCGGACTTTCCTCCATGGGAGTAATTTCTCAAACAGTCTAAGATTTGATCGTTACTTGGAAGACCAGTAGTAGTTTCCGATGCACATCTGGAGGCATTCTGTAATCTGTGGACTATCAGAGTGTTGATGAAACACAGTAATTGCATCGGTATTGAATACAACAGTCACCATGCGCACTTTCCTCCATGGGAGTAATGTCTCAAACAGTCTACGCATTGATCGTTCCCTGGAAGACCAGTAGTAGTTTCCGATGCACATCTAGAGGCATTCTGTTATCCTTGGACCTTCAAAGTGTTGATGAAACACAGAAATTGATTCGGGATTGAATACAAAAGTCACCATGCGCACTTTCCTCCATGGGAGTAATGTCTCAAACAGTCTACACTTTGATCGTTCCCTGGAAGACCAGTAGTAGTTTCCGATGCACATCTGGACGCATTCTGTAATCTGTGGACTATCAGAGTGTTGATGAAACACAGAAATTGCTTCGGGATTGAATACAACAGTCACCATGCGCACTTTCCTCCATGGGAGTAATGCCTCAAACAGTCTACGGTTTGATCGTTTCCTGGAACTCCAGTAGGAGTTTCCGATGAACATCTGGAGGCATTCTGTAATCTGTGGACTATCAGAGTGTTGATGAAACACAGAAATTGCATCGGGATTGAATACAACAGTCACCATGCGCACTATCCTCCATCTGAGTAATGGCTCAAACAGTCTACGCTCTGATCGTTAACTGGAAGACCAGTAGTAGTTTCCGATGCACATCTGGAGGCATTCTGTAATCTGTGGACTATCTGAGTGTTGATGAAACACAGAAATTGCATCGGGATTGAATACAACAGTCACCATGCGCACTTTCCTCCATGGGAGTAATGTCTCAAACAGTCTACACTTTGATCGTTCCCTGGAACACCAGTAGTAGTTTCCGATGCACATCTGGAGGCATTCTGTAATCTGTGGACTATCAGAGTGTTGATGAAACACAGAAATTGCATCGGGATTGAATACAACAGTCACCATGCGCACTATCCTCCATCTGAGTAATGGCTCAAACAGTCTAAGCTTTGATCGTTCCCTGGAAGACCAGCAGTAGTTTCCGATGCACATCTGAAGGCATTCTGTAATCTGTGGACTATCAGAGTGTTGATGAAACACAGAAACTGCAGCGGGATTGAATACAACAGTCACCAGGCGCTGTTTCCTCCATGGGAGTAATGTCTGAAACAGTCTACGTTTTGATCGTTCCCTGGAAGACCAGTAGTGGCTTCCGATGCACATCTGGAGGCATTCTGTAATCCTTGGACCTTCAAAGTGTTGTTGAAACACAGAAACTGCCTTGGGATAGAATACAACAGTCACCATGCGCACTTTCCGCAATGGGAGTAATGTCTCAAACAGTCAACGCTTTGATCGATCCCTGGAAGACCAGTAGTAGCTTCCGATACACATCTGGAGGCATTCTGTAATCTGTGGACTATCAGAGTGTTGATGAAACACAGAAATTGCATCGGGATTGAATACAACATTCACCATGCGCACTTTCCTCTATGGGAGTTATGTCTCAAACAGTGTACGCTTTGATCGTTCCTTGGAAGACCAGTAGTAGTTTCCGATGCACATCTGGAGGCATTCTGTATTCTGTGGACTATCTGAGTGTTATGAAACACAGAAATTGCATCGGGATTGAATACAACAGTCACCTTGAACACTTTCCTCCATGGGAGTAATGTCTCAAACAGTCTAAGCTTTGATCGTTAGCTGGAAGACCAGTAGTAGTTTCCGATGCACATCTGGAGGCATTCTGTAATCTACGGACTATCAGAGTGTTGATGAAACACTGTAATTGCATCGGGATTGAATACAACAGTCACCATGCGCACTTTCCGCCATGGGAGTAATGTCTAAATCAGTCTACGCTTTGATCGTTCCCTGGAAGACCAGTAGTATTTTCCAATGCACATCTGCAGGCATTCTGTAATCTGTGGACTATCAGAGTGTTGATGAAACACAGAAATTGCTTCGGGATTGAATACAACAGTCACCATGCGCACTCACCTCCATGGCAGTAATGAATCAAACAGTCTACGCTTTGATCGTTCCCAGGAAGACCAGTAGTAGTTTCCGATGCTCATCTGGGGTATTCTGTAATCTGTGGACCTTCAAAGTGTTGTTGAAACACAGAAATTGCCTTGGGATAGAATACAACAGTCACCATGCGCACTTTCCGCAATGGGAGTAATGTCTCAAACAGTCAACGCTTTGATCGTTCCCTGGAAGACCAGTAGTAGTTTCCGATGCACATCTCTAGGCATTCTGTAATCTGTGGACTATCAGAGTGTTGATGAAACACAGAAATTGCATCGGGATTGAATACAACATTCACCATGCACACTTTCCTCCATGGGAGTTATGTCTCAAACAGTGTACGCTTTGATCGTTCCCTGGAAGACCAGTAGTAGTTTCCGATGCACATCTGGAGGCATTCTGTAATCTGTGGACTATCTGAGTGTTGATGAAACACAGAATTGCATCGGGATTGAATACAACAGTCACCATGAACACTTTCCTCCATGGGAGTAATGTCTCAAACAGTCTAAGCTTTGATCGTTAGCTGGAAGACCAGTAGTAGTTTCCGATGCACATCTGGAGGCATTCTGTAATCTGTGGACTATCAGAGTGTTGATGAAACACAGTAATTGCATCGGTATTGAATACAACAGTCACAATGCGCACTTTCCTCCATGGGAGTAATGTCTCAAACAGTCTACGCATTGATCGTTCCCTGGAAGACCAGTAGTAGTTTCCGATGCACATCTGGAGGCATTCTGTTATACTTGGACCTTCAAAGTGTTGATGAAACACAGAAATTGATTCGGGATTGAATACAAAAGTCACCATGCGCACTTTCCTCCATGGGAGTAATGTCTCAAACAGTCTACACTTTGATCGTTCCCTGGAACACCAGTAGTAGTTTCCGATGCACATCTGGACGCATTCTGTAATCTGTGGACTATCAGAGAGTTGATGAAACACAGAAATTGCTTCGGGATTGAATACAACAGTCACCATGCGCACTCTCCTCCATGGGAGTAATGAATCAAACAGTCTACGCTTTGATCGTTCCCAGGAAGACCAGTAGTAGTTTCCGATGCACATCTGGGGTATTCTGTACTTTGTGGACAATCTGAGTGTTGATGAAACACAGAAATTGCATCGGAATTGAATACAACAGTCACCATGCGCACTTTCCTCATTGGGAGTAATATCTCAAACAGTCTAAGCTTTGATCGTTCCCTGGAAGACCAGCAGTAGTTTCCGATGCACATCTGAAGGCATTCTGTAATCTGTGGACTATCAGAGTGCTGATGAAACACAGAAACTGCAGCGGGATTGAATACAACAGTCACCAGGCCCTATTTCCTCCATGGGAGTAATGTCTCAAACAGTCTACGTTTTGATCGTTCCCTGGAAGACCAGTAGTGGCTTCCGATGCACATCTGGAGGCATTCTGTAATCCTTGGACCTTCAAAGTGTTGTTGAAACACAGAAATTGCCTTGGGATAGAATACAACAGTCACCATGCGCACTTTCTGCAATGGGAGTAATGTCTCAAACAGTCAACGCTTTGATCGTTCCCTGGAAGACCAGTAGTAGTTTCCGATGCACATCTGGAGGCATTCTGTAATCTGTGGACTATCAGAGTGTTGATGAAACACAGAAATTGCATCGGGATTGAATACAACATTAACCATGCGCACTTTCCTCTATGGGAGTTATGTCTCAAACAGTGTACGCTTTGATCGCTCCCTGGAAGACCAGTAGTAGTTTCCGATGCACATCTGGAGGCATTCTGTAATCTGTGGACTATCTGAGTGTTGATGAAACAGAGAAATTGCATCGGGATTGAATACAACAGTCACCTTGAACACTTTCCTCCATGGGAGTAATGTCTCAAACAGTCTAAGTTTGATCGTTAGCTGGAAGACCAGTAGTAGTTTCCGATGCACATCTGGAGGCATTCTGTAATCTACGGACTATCAGAGTGTTGATGAAACACTGTAATTGCATCGGGATTGAATACAACAGTCACCATGCGCACTTTCCGCCATGGGAGTAATGTCTAAAACAGTCTACGCTTTGATCGTTCCCTGGAAGACCAGTAGTATTTTCCAATGAACATCTGCAGGCATTCTGTAATCTGTGGACTATCAGAGTGTTGATGAAACACAGAAATTGCTTCGGGATTGAATACAACAGTCACCATGCGCACTCTCCTCCATGGGAGTAATGAATCAAACAGTCTACGCTTTGATCGTTCCCAGGAAGACCAGTAGTAGTTTCCGATGCACATATGGGGTATTCTGTAATCTGTGGACTATCAGAGTGTTGATGAAACACAGAAATTGCATCGGGATTGAATACAACAGTCACCATGCGCACTTTCCTCCATGGGAGTAATGGTTCAAACAGTCTACGCTTTGATCGTTCCCTTTAAGACCAGTAGTAGTTTCCGATGCACATCTGGAGGCATTCTGTAATCTGTGGACTATCTGAATGTTGATGAAACACAGAAATTGAATCTGGATTGAATACAACAGTCACCTTGCGCACTTTCCTCCATGGGAGTAATTTCTCAAACAGTCTAAGATTTGATCGTTACCTGGAAGACCAGTAGTAGTTTCCGATGCACATCTGGAGGCATTCTGTAATCTCCGGACTATCAGAGTGTTGATGAAACACTGTAATTTCATCGGGCTTGAATACAACAGTCACCATGCGCACTTTCCGCCATGGGAGTAATGTCTCAAACAGTCTACGCTTTGATCGTTCCCTGGAAGACCAGTAGTAGTTTCCGATGCACATCTGGAGGCATTCTGTAATCTGTGGACTATCAGAGTGTGGATGAAACACAGTAATTGCATCGGTATTGAATACAACAGTCACCATTCGCACTTTCCTCCATGGGAGTAATGTCTCAAACAGTCTACGCATTGATCGTTCCCTGGAAGACCAGTAGTAGTTTCCGATGCACATCTGGAGGGATTCTGTTATCCTTGGACCTTCAAAGTGTTGATGAAACACAGAAATTGATTCGGGATTGAATACAAAAGTCACCATGCGCACTTTCCTCCATGGGAGTAATGTCTCAAACAGTCTACGCTTTGATCGTTCCCTGGAACACCAGTAGTAGTTTCCGATGCACATCTGGACGCATTCTGTAATCTGTGGACTATCAGAGTGTTGATGAAACACAGAAATTGCTTCGGGATTGAATACAACAGTCACCATGCGCACTCTCCTCCATGGGAGTAATGAATCAAACAGTCTACGCTTTGATCGTTCCCAGGAAGACCAGTAGTAGTTTCCGATGCACATCTGGAGGCATTCTGTAATCTGTGGACTATCAGAGTGTTGATGAAACACAGAAATTGCATCGGGATTGAATACAACAGTCACCATGCGCACTTTCCTCCATGGGAGTAATGGCTCAAACAGTCTACGCTTTGATCGTTCCCTTTAAGACCAGTAGTAGTTTCCGATGCACATTTGGAGGCATTCTGTAACCTGTGGACTATCTGAGTGTTGATGAAACACAGAAATTGAATCGGGATTGAATACAACAGTCACCTTGCGCACTTTCCTCCATGGGAGTAATTTCTCAAACAGTCTAAGATTTGATCGTTACTTGGAAGACCAGTAGTAGTTTCCGATGCACATCTGGAGGCATTCTGTAATCTGTGGACTATCAGAGTGTTGATGAAACACAGTAATTGCATCGGTATTGAATACAACAGTCACCATGCGCACTTTCCTCCATGGGAGTAATGTCTCAAACAGTCTACGCATTGATCGTTCCCTGGAAGACCAGTAGTAGTTTCCGATGCACATCTAGAGGCATTCTGTTATCCTTGGACCTTCAAAGTGTTGATGAAACACAGAAATTGATTCGGGATTGAATACAAAAGTCACCATGCGCACTTTCCTCCATGGGAGTAATGTCTCAAACAGTCTACACTTTGATCGTTCCCTGGAACACCAGTAGTAGTTTCCGATGCACATCTGGACGCATTCTGTAATCTGTGGACTATCAGAGTGTTGATGAAACACAGAAATTGCTTCGGGATTGAATACAACAGTCACCATGCGCACTTTCCTCCATGGGAGTAATGCCTCAAACAGTCTACGGTTTGATCGTTTCCTGGAACTCCAGTAGGAGTTTCCGATGAACATCTGGAGGCATTCTGTAATCTGTGGACTATCAGAGTATTGATGAAACACAGAAATTGCATCGGGATTGAATACAACAGTCACCATGCGCACTATCCTCCATCTGAGTAATGGCTCAAAGAGTCTACGCTCTGATCGTTAACTGGAAGACCAGTAGTAGTTTCCGATGCACATCTGGAGGCATTCTGTAATCTGTGGACTATCTGAGTGTTGATGAAACACAGAAATTGCATCGGGATTGAATACAACAGTCACCATGCGCACTTTCCTCCATGGGAGTAATGTCTCAAACAGTCTACACTTTGATCGTTCCCTGGAACACCAGTAGTAGTTTCCGATGCACATCTGGAGGCATTCTGTAATCTGTGGACTATCAGAGTGTTGATGAAACACAGAAATTGCATCGGGATTGAATACAACAGTCACCATGCGCACTATCCTCCATCTGAGTAATGGCTCAAACAGTCTAAGCTTTGATCGTTCCCTGGAAGACCAGCAGTAGTTTCCGATGCACATCTGAAGGCATTCTGTAATCTGTGGACTATCAGAGTGTTGATGAAACACAGAAACTGCAGCGGGATTGAATACAACAGTCACCAGGCGCTATTTCCTCCATGGGAGTAATGTCTCAAACAGTCTACGTTTTGATCGTTCCCTGGAAGACCAGTAGTGGCTTCCGATGCACATCTGGAGGCATTCTGTAATCCTTGGACCTTCAAAGTGTTGTTGAAACACAGAAACTGCCTTGGGATAGAATACAACAGTCACCATGCGCACTTTCCGCAATGGGAGTAATGTCTCAAATAGTCAACGCTTTGATCGATCCCTGGAAGACCAGTAGTAGCTTCCGATACACATCTAGAGGCATTCTGTAATCTGTGGACTATCAGAGTGTTGATGAAACACAGAAATTGCATCGGGATTGAATACAACAGTCACCATGCGCACTATCCTCCATCTGAGTAATGGCTCAAACAGTCTAAGCTTTGATCGTTCCCTGGAAGACCAGCAGTAGTTTCCGATGCACATCTGAAGGCATTCTGTAATCTGTGGACTATCAGAGTGTTGATGAAACACAGAAACTGCAGCGGGATTGAATACAACAGTCACCAGGCGCTATTTCCTCCATGGGAGTAATGTCTCAAACAGTCTACGTTTTGATCGTTCCCTGGAAGACCAGTAGTGGCTTCCGATGCACATCTGGAGGCATTCTGTAATCCTTGGACCTTCAAAGTGTTGTTGAAACACAGAAACTGCCTTGGGATAGAATACAACAGTCACCATGCGCACTTTCCGCAATGGGAGTAATGTCTCAAACAGTCAACGCTTTGATCGATCCCTGGAAGACCAGTAGTAGCTTCCGATACACATCTAGAGGCATTCTGTAATCTGTGGACTATCAGAGTGTTGATGAAACACAGAAATTGCATCGGGATTGAATACAACATTCACCATGCGCACTTTCCTCTATGGGAGTTATGTCTCAAACAGTGTACGCTTTGATCGTTCCTTGGAAGACCAGTAGTAGTTTCCGATGCACATCTGGAGGCATTCTGTAATCTGTGGACTATCTGAGTGTTATGAAACACAGAAATTGCATCGGGATTGAATACAACAGTCACCTTGAACACTTTCCTCTATGGGAGTAATGTCTCAAACAGTCTAAGCTTTGATCGTTAGCTGGAAGACCAGTAGTAGTTTCCTATGCACATCTGGAGGCATTCTGTAATCTACGGACTATCAGAGTGTTGATGAAACACTGTAATTGCATCGGGATTGAATACAACAGTCACCATGCGCACTTTCCGCCATGGGAGTAATGTCTAAAACAGTCTACGCTTTGATCGTTCCCTGGAAGACCAGTAGTATTTTCCAATGCACATCTGCAGGCATTCTGTAATCTGTGGACTATCAGAGTGTTGATGAAACACAGAAATTGCTTCGGGATTGAATACAACAGTCACCATGCGCACTCACCTCCATGGGAGTAATGAATCAAACAGTCTACGCTTTGATCGTTCCCAGGAAGACCAGTAGTAGTTTCCGATGCACATCTGGGGTATTCTGTAATCTGTGGACCTTCAAAGTGTTGTTGAAACACAGAAATTGCCTTGGGATAGAATACAACACTCACCATGCGCACTTTCCGCAATGGGAGTAATGTCTCAAACAGTCAACGCTTTGATCGTTCCCTGGAAGACCAGTAGTAGTTTCCGATGCACATCTCTAGGCATTCTGTAATCTGTGGACTATCAGAGTGTTGATGAAACACAGAAATTGCATCGGGATTGAATACAACATTCACCATGCGCACTTTCCTCCATGGGAGTTATGTCTCAAACAGTGTACGCTTTGATCGTTCCCTGGAAGACCAGTAGTAGTTTCCGATGCACATCTGGAGGCATTCTGTAATCTGTGGACTATCAGAGTGTTGATGAAACACAGAAATTGCATCGGGATTGAATACAACAGTCACCATGAACACTTTCCTCCATGGGAGTAATGTCTCAAACAGTCTAAGCTTTGATCGTTAGCTGGAAGACCAGTAGTAGTTTCCGATGCACATCTGGAGGCATTCTGTAATCTGTGGACTATCAGAGTGTTGATGAAACACAGTAATTGCATCGGTATTGAATACAACAGTCACAATGCGCGTTTTCCTCCATGGGAGTAATGTCTCAAACAGTCTACGCATTGATCGTTCCCTGGAAGACCTGTAGTAGTTTCCGATGCACATCTGGAGGCATTCTGTTATCCTTGGACCTTCAAAGTGTTGATGAAACACAGAAATTGATTCGGGATTGAATACAAAAGTCACCATGCGCACTTTCCTCCATGGGAGTAATGTCTCAAACAGTGTACACTTTGATCGTTCCCTGGAACACCAGTAGTAGTTTCCGATGCACATCTGGACGCATTCTGTAATCTGTGGACTATCAGAGTGTTGATGAAACACATAAATTGCTTCGGGATTGAATACAACATTAACCATGCGCACTTTCCTCTATGGGAGTTATGTCTCAAACAGTGTACGCTTTGATCGCTCCCTGGAAGACCAGTAGTAGTTTCCGATGCACATCTGGAGGCATTCTGTAATCTGTGGACCTTCTGAGTGTTGATGAAACAGAGAAATTGCATCGGGATTGAATACAACAGTCACCTTGAACACTTTCCTCCATGGGAGTAATGTCTCAAACAGTCTAAGTTTGATCGTTAGCTGGAAGACCAGTAGTAGTTTCCGATGCAGATCTGGAGGCATTCTGTAATCTACGGACTATCAGAGTGTTGATGAAACACTGTAATTGCATCGGGATTGAATACAACAGTCACCATGCGCACTTTCCGCCATGGGAGTAATGTCTAAAACAGTCTACGCTTTGATCGTTCCCTGGAAGACCAGTAGTATTTTCCAATGCACATCTGCAGGCATTCTGTAATCTGTGGACTATCAGAGTGTTGATGAAACACAGAAATTGCTTCGGGATTGAATACAACAGTCACCATGCGCACTCTCCTCCATGGGAGTAATGAATCAAACAGTCTACGCTTTGATCGTTCCCAGGAAGACCAGTAGTAGTTTCCGATGCACATATGGGGTATTCTGTAATCTGTGGACAATCTGAGTGTTGTGAAACACAGAAATTGCATCGGGATTGAATACAACAGTCACCTTGAACACATTCCTCCATGGGAGTAATGTCTCAAACAGTCTAAGCTTTGATCGTTTGCTGGTAGGCCAGTAGTAGTTTACGATGCACATCTGGAGGCATTCTGTAATCTACGGACTATCAGAGTGTTGATGAAACACTGTAATTGCATCGGGATTGAATACAACAGTCACCATGCGCACTTTCCGCCATGGGAGTAATGTCTAAAACAGTCTACACTTTGATCGTTCCCTGGAAGACCAGTAGTATTTTCCAATGCACATCTGCAGGCATTCTGTAATCTGTGGACTATCAGAGTGTTGATGAAACACAGAAATTGCTTCTGGATTGAATACAACAGTCACCATGCCTACTCTCCTCCATGGGAGTAATGAATCAAACAGTCTACGCTTTGATCGTTCCCAGGAAGACCAGTAGTAGTTTCCGATGCACATCTGGGGTATTCTGTAATCTGTGGACAATCTGAGTGTTGATGAAACACAGAAATTGCATCGGGATTGAATACAACAGTCACCATGCGCACTTTCCTCCATGGGAGTAATATCTCAAACAGTCTAAGCTTTGATCGTTCCCTGGAAGACCAGCAGTAGTTTCCGATGCACATCTGAAGGCATTCTGTAATCTGTGGACTATCAGAGTGTTGATGAAACACAGAAACTGCTGCGGGATTGAATACAACAGTCACCAGGCGCTATTTCCTCCATGGGAGTAATGTCTCAAACAGTCTACGTTTTGATCGTTCCCTGGAAGACCAGTAGTAGTTTCCGATGCACATCTGGAGGGATTCTGTTATCCTTGGACCTTCAAAGTGTTGATGAAACACAGAAATTGATTCGGGATTGAATACAAAAGTCACCATGCGCACTTTCCTCCATGGGAGTAATGTCTCAAACAGTCTACGCTTTGATCGTTCCCTGGAACATCAGTAGTAGTTTCCGATGCACATCTGGACGCATTCTGTAATCTGTGGACTATCAGAGTGTTGATGAAACACAGAAATTGCTTCGGGATTGAATACAACAGTCACCATGCGCACTCTCCTCCATGGGAGTAATGAATCAAACAGTCTACGCTTTGATCGTTCCCAGGAAGACCAGTAGTAGTTTCCGATGCACATCTGGAGGCATTCTGTAATCTGTGGACTATCAGAGTGTTGATGAAACACAGAAATTGCATCGGGATTGAATACAACAGTCACCATGCGCACTTTCCTCCATGGGAGTAATGGCTCAAACAGTCTACGCTTTGATCGTTCCCTTTAAGACCAGTAGTAGTTTCCGATGCACATTTGGAGGCATTCTGTAACCTGTGGACTATCTGAGTGTTGATGAAACACAGAAATTGAATCGGGATTGAATACAACAGTCACCTTGCGGACTTTCCTCCATGGGAGTAATTTCTCAAACAGTCTAAGATTTGATCGTTACTTGGAAGACCAGTAGTAGTTTCCGATGCACATCTGGAGGCATTCTGTAATCTGTGGACTATCAGAGTGTTGATGAAACACAGTAATTGCATCGGTATTGAATACAACAGTCACCATGCGCACTTTCCTCCATGGGAGTAATGTCTCAAACAGTCTTCGCATTGATCGTTCCCTGGAAGACCAGTAGTAGTTTTCGATGCACATCTAGAGGCATTCTGTTATCCTTGGACCTTCAAAGTGTTGATGAAACACAGAAATTGATTCGGGATTGAATACAAAAGTCACCATGCGCACTTTCCTCCATGGGAGTAATGTCTCAAACAGTCTACACTTTGATCGTTCCCTGGAACACCAGTAGTAGTTTCCGATGCACATTTGGAGGCATTCTGTAACCTGTGGACTATCTGAGTGTTGATGAAACACAGAAATTGCATCGGGATTGAATACAACAGTCACCATGCGCACTATCCTCCATCTGAGTAATGGCTCAAACAGTCTACGCTCTGATCGTTAACTGGAAGACCAGTAGTAGTTTCCGATGCACATCTGGAGGCATTCTGTAATCTGTGGACTATCTGAGTGTTGATGAAACACAGAAATTGCATCGGGATTGAATACAACAGTCACCATGCGCACTTTCCTCCATGGGAGTAATGTCTCAAACAGTCTACACTTTGATCGTTCCCTGGAACACCAGTAGTAGTTTCCGATGCACATCTGGAGGCATTCTGTAATCTGTGGACTATCAGAGTGTTGATGAAACACAGAAATTGCATCGGGATTGAATACAACAGTCACCATGCGCACTATCCTCCATCTGAGTAATGGCTCAAACAGTCTAAGCTTTGATCGTTCCCTGGAAGACCAGCAGTAGTTTCCGATGCACATCTGAAGGCATTCTGTAATCTGTGGACTATCAGAGTGTTGATGAAACACAGAAACTGCAGCGGGATTGAATACAACAGTCACCAGGCGCTGTTTCCTCCATGGGAGTAATGTCTGAAACAGTCTACGTTTTGATCGTTCCCTGGAAGACCAGTAGTGGCTTCCGATGCACATCTGGAGGCATTCTGTAATCCTTGGACCTTCAAAGTGTTGTTGAAACACAGAAACTGCCTTGGGATAGAATACAACAGTCACCATGCGCACTTTCCGCAATGGGAGTAATGTCTCAAACAGTCAACGCTTTGATCGATCCCTGGAAGACCAGTAGTAGCTTCCGATACACATCTGGAGGCATTCTGTAATCTGTGGACTATCAGAGTGTTGATGAAACACAGAAATTGCATCGGGATTGAATACAACATTCACCATGCGCACTTTCCTCTATGGGAGTTATGTCTCAAACAGTGTACGCTTTGATCGTTCCTTGGAAGACCAGTAGTAGTTTCCGATGCACATCTGGAGGCATTCTGTAATCTGTGGACTATCTGAGTGTTATGAAACACAGAAATTGCATCGGGATTGAATACAACAGTCACCTTGAACACTTTCCTCCATGGGAGTAATGTCTCAAACAGTCTAAGCTTTGATCGTTAGCTGGAAGACCAGTAGTAGTTTCCGATGCACATCTGGAGGCATTCTGTAATCTACGGACTATCAGAGTGTTGATGAAACACTGTAATTGCATCGGGATTGAATACAACAGTCACCATGCGCACTTTCCGCCATGGGAGTAATGTCTAAAACAGTCTACGCTTTGATCGTTCCCTGGAAGACCAGTAGTATTTTCCAATGCACATCTGCAGGCATTCTGTAATCTGTGGACTATCAGAGTGTTGATGAAACACAGAAATTGCTTCGGGATTGAATACAACAGTCACCATGCGCACTCACCTCCATGGCAGTAATGAATCAAACAGTCTACGCTTTGATCGTTCCCAGGAAGACCAGTAGTAGTTTCCGATGCTCATCTGGGGTATTCTGTAATCTGTGGACCTTCAAAGTGTTGTTGAAACACAGAAATTGCCTTGGGATAGAATACAACAGTCACCATGCGCACTTTCCGCAATGGGAGTAATGTCTCAAACAGTCAACGCTTTGATCGTTCCCTGGAAGACCAGTAGTAGTTTCCGATGCACATCTCTAGGCATTCTGTAATCTGTGGACTATCAGAGTGTTGATGAAACACAGAAATTGCATCGGGATTGAATACAACATTCACCATGCGCACTTTCCTCCATGGGAGTTATGTCTCAAACAGTGTACGCTTTGATCGTTCCCTGGAAGACCAGTAGTAGTTTCCGATGCACATCTGGAGGCATTCTGTAATCTGTGGACTATCTGAGTGTTGATGAAACACAGAATTGCATCGGGATTGAATACAACAGTCACCATGAACACTTTCCTCCATGGGAGTAATGTCTCAAACAGTCTAAGCTTTGATCGTTAGCTGGAAGACCAGTAGTAGTTTCCGATGCACATCTGGAGGCATTCTGTAATCTGTGGACTATCAGAGTGTTGATGAAACACAGTAATTGCATCGGTATTGAATACAACAGTCACAATGCGCACTTTCCTCCATGGGAGTAATGTCTCAAACAGTCTACGCATTGATCGTTCCCTGGAAGACCAGTAGTAGTTTCCGATGCACATCTGGAGGCATTCTGTTATACTTGGACCTTCAAAGTGTTGATGAAACACAGAAATTGATTCGGGATTGAATACAAAAGTCACCATGCGCACTTTCCTCCATGGGAGTAATGTCTCAAACAGTCTACACTTTGATCGTTCCCTGGAACACCAGTAGTAGTTTCCGATGCACATCTGGACGCATTCTGTAATCTGTGGACTATCAGAGTGTTGATGAAACACAGAAATTGCTTCGGGATTGAATACAACAGTCACCATGCGCACTCTCCTCCATGGGAGTAATGAATCAAACAGTCTACGCTTTGATCGTTCCCAGGAAGACCAGTAGTAGTTTCCGATGCACATCTGGGGTATTCTGTACTTTGTGGACAATCTGAGTGTTGATGAAACACAGAAATTGCATCGGAATTGAATATAACAGTCACCATGCGCACTTTCCTCATTGGGAGTAATATCTCAAACAGTCTAAGCTTTGATCGTTCCCTGGAAGACCAGCAGTAGTTTCCGATGCACATCTGAAGGCATTCTGTAATCTGTGGACTATCAGAGTGCTGATGAAACACAGAAACTGCAGCGGGATTGAATACAACAGTCACCAGGCCCTATTTCCTCCATGGGAGTAAAGTCTCAAACAGTCTACGTTTTGATCGTTCCCTGGAAGACCAGTAGTGGCTTCCGATGCACATCTGGAGGCATTCTGTAATCCTTGGACCTTCAAAGTGTTGTTGAAACACAGAAATTGCCTTGGGATAGAATACAACAGTCACCATGCGCACTTTCTGCAATGGGAGTAATGTCTCAAACAGTCAACGCTTTGATCGTTCCCTGGAAGACCAGTAGTAGTTTCCGATGCACATCTGGAGGCATTCTGTAATCTGTGGACTATCAGAGTGTTAATGAAACACAGAAATTGCATCGGGATTGAATACAACATTAACCATGCGCACTTTCCTCTATGGGAGTTATGTCTCAAACAGTGTACGCTTTGATCGCTCCCTGGAAGACCAGTAGTAGTTTCCGATGCACATCTGGAGGCATTCTGTAATCTGTGGACTATCTGAGTGTTGATGAAACAGAGAAATTGCATCGGGATTGAATACAACAGTCACCTTGAACACTTTCCTCCATGGGAGTAATGTCTCAAACAGTCTAAGTTTGATCGTTAGCTGGAAGACCAGTAGTAGTTTCCGATGCACATCTGGAGGCATTCTGTAATCTACGGACTATCAGAGTGTTGATGAAACACTGTAATTGCATCGGGATTGAATACAACAGTCACCATGCGCACTTTCCGCCATGGGAGTAATGTCTAAAACAGTCTACGCTTTGATCGTTCCCTGGAAGACCAGTAGTATTTTCCAATGAACATCTGCAGGCATTCTGTAATCTGTGGACTATCAGAGTGTTGATGAAACACAGAAATTGCTTCGGGATTGAATACAACAGTCACCATGCGCACTCTCCTCCATGGGAGTAATGAATCAAACAGTCTACGCTTTGATCGTTCCCAGGAAGACCAGTAGTAGTTTCCGATGCACATATGGGGTATTCTGTAATCTGTGGACAATCTGAGTGTTGATGAAACACAGAAATTGCATCGGGATTGAATACAACAGTCACCTTGAACACATTCCTCCATGGGAGTAATGTCTCAAACAGTCTAAGCTTTGATCGTTTGCTGGAAGGCCAGTAGTAGTTTCCGATGCACATCTGGAGGCATTCTGTAATCTACGGACTATCAGAGTGTTGATGAAACACTGTAATTGCATCGGGATTGAATACAACAGTCACCATGCGCACTTTCCGCCATGGGAGTAATGTCTAAAACAGTCTACTCTTTGATCGTTCCCTGGAAGACCAGTAGTATTTTCCAATGCACATCTGCAGGCATTCTGTAATCTGTGGACTATCAGAGTGTTGATGAAACACAGAAATTGCTTCTGGATTGAATACAACTGTCACCATGCCTACTCTCCTCCATGGGAGTAATGAAACAAACAGTCTACGCTTTGATCGTTCCCAGGAAGACCAGTAGTAGTTTCCGATGCACATCTGGGGTATTCTGTAATCTGTGGACAATCTGAGTGTTGATGAAACACAGAAATTGCATCGGGATTGAATACAACAGTCACCATGCGCACTTTCCTCCATGGTAGTAATATCTCAAACAGTCTAAGCTTTCATCGTTCCCTGGAAGACCAGCAGTAGTTTCCGATGCACATCTGAAGGCATTCTGTAATCTGTGGACTATCAGAGTGTTGATGAAACACAGAAACTGCTGCGGGATTGAATACAACAGTCACCAGGCGCTATTTCCTCCATGGGAGTAATGTCTCAAACAGTTTTCTCTTTGATCGTTCGCTGGAAGACCAGTAGTAGTTTCCGATGCACATCTGGAGGCATTCTGTAATCTGTGGACTATCAGAGTGTTGATGAAACACAGAAATTGCATCAGGATTGAATACAACAGTCACCATGCGCACTTACCTCCATGGGAGTAATGTCTCAATCAGTCTACCCTTTGATCGTTCCCTGGAAGACCAGTAGTAGTTTCCGATGCACATCTGGAGGCATTCTGTAATCCTTGGACTTTCAAAGTGATGATGAAACACAGAAATTGCCTCGTGATAGAATACAACAGTCACCACGCGCACTTTCCTCCATGGGAGTAATGTCTCAAACAGTCAACGCTTTGATCGTTTTCTGGAAGACCAGTAGTAGTTTCCAATACACATCTGGAGGCAATCTGTAATCTGTGGGCTATCAGAGTGTTGATGAAACACAGAAATTGCTTCGGGATTGAATACAACAGTCACCATGCGCACTCTCCTCCATGGGAGTAATGAATCAAACAGTCTACGCTTTGATCGTTCCCAGGAAGACCAGTAGTAGTTTCCGATGCACATCTGGAGGCATTCTGTAATCTGTGGACTATCAGAGTGTTGATGAAACACAGAAATTGCATCGGGATTGAATACAACAGTCACCATGCGCACTTTCCTCCATGGGAGTAATGGCTCAAACAGTCTACGCTTTGATCGTTCCCTTTAAGACCAGTAGTAGTTTCCGATCCACATTTGGAGGCATTCTGTAACCTGTGGACTATCTGAGTGTTGATGAAACACAGAAATTGAATCGGGATTGAATACAACAGTCACCTTGCGCACTTTCCTCCATGGGAGTAATTTCTCAAACAGTCTAAGATTTGATCGTTACTTGGAAGACCAGTAGTAGTTTCCGATGCACATCTGGAGGCATTCTGTAATCTGTGGACTATCAGAGTGTTGATGAAACACAGTAATTGCATCGGTATTGAATACAACAGTCACCATGCGCACTTTCCTCCATGGGAGTAATGTCTCAAACAGTCTACGCATTGATCGTTCCCTGGAAGACCAGTAGTAGTTTCCGATGCACATCTAGAGGCATTCTGTTATCCTTGGACCTTCAAAGTGTTGATGAAACACAGAAATTGATTCGGGATTGAATACAAAAGTCACCATGCGCACTTTCCTCCATGGGAGTAATGTCTCAAACAGTCTACACTTTGATCGTTCCCTGGAACACCAGTAGTAGTTTCCGATGCACATCTGGACGCATTCTGTAATCTGTGGACTATCAGAGTGTTGATGAAACACAGAAATTGCTTCGGGATTGAATACAACAGTCACCATGCGCACTTTCCTCCATGGGAGTAATGCCCCAAACAGTCTACGGTTTGATCGTTTCCTGGAACTCCAGTAGGAGTTTCCGATGAACATCTGGAGGCATTCTGTAATCTGTGGACTATCAGAGTGTTGATGAAACACAGAAATTGCATCGGGATTGAATACAACAGTCACCATGCCACTATCCTCCATCTGAGTAATGGCTCAAACAGTCTACGCTCTGATCGTTAACTGGAAGACCAGTAGTAGTTTCCGATGCACATCTGGAGGCATTCTGTAATCTGTGGACTATCTGAGTGTTGATGAAACACAGAAATTGCATCGGGATTGAATACAACAGTCACCATGCGCACTTTCCTCCATGGGAGTAATGTCTCAAACAGTCTACACTTTGATCGTTCCCTGGAACACCAGTAGTAGTTTCCGATGCACATCTGGAGGCATTCTGTAATCTGTGGACTATCAGAGTGTTGATGAAACACAGAAATTGCATCGGGATTGAATACAACAGTCACCATGCGCACTATCCTCCATCTGAGTAATGGCTCAAACAGTCTAAGCTTTGATCGTTCCCTGGAAGACCAGCAGTAGTTTCCGATGCACATCTGAAGGCATTCTGTAATCTGTGGACTATCAGAGTGTTGATGAAACACAGAAACTGCAGCGGGATTGAAGACAACAGTCACCAGGCGCTATTTCCTCCATGGGAGTAATGTCTGAAACAGTCTACGTTTTGATCGTTCCCTGGAAGACCAGTAGTGGCTTCCGATGCACATCTGGAGGCATTCTGTAATCCTTGGACCTTCAAAGTGTTGTTGAAACACAGAAACTGCCTTGGGATAGAATACAACAGTCACCATGCGCACTTTCCGCAATGGGAGTAATGTCTCAAACAGTCAACGCTTTGATCGATCCCTGGAAGACCAGTAGTAGCTTCCGATACACATCTGGAGGCATTCTGTAATCTGTGGACTATCAGAGTGTTGATGAAACACAGAAATTGCATCGGGATTGAATACAACATTCACCATGCGCACTTTCCTCTATGGGAGTTATGTCTCAAACAGTGTACGCTTTGATCGTTCCTTGGAAGACCAGTAGTAGTTTCCGATGCACATCTGGAGGCATTCTGTAATCTGTGGACTATCTGAGTGTTATGAAACACAGAAATTGCATCGGGATTGAATACAACAGTCACCTTGAACACTTTCCTCCATGGGAGTAATGTCTCAAACAGTCTAAGCTTTGATCGTTAGCTGGAAGACCAGTAGTAGTTTCCGATGCACATCTGGAGGCATTCTGTAATCTACGGACTATCAGAGTGTTGATGAAACACTGTAATTGCATCGGGATTGAATACAACAGTCACCATGCGCACTTTCCGCCATGGGAGTAATGTCTAAAACAGTCTACGCTTTTATCGTTCCCTGGAAGACCAGTAGTATTTTCCAATGCACATCTGCAGGCATTCTGTAATCTGTGGACTATCAGAGTGTTGATGAAACACAGAAATTGCTTCGGGATTGAATACAACAGTCACCATGCGCACTCACCTCCATGGCAGTAATGAATCAAACAGTCTACGCTTTGATCGTTCCCAGGAAGACCAGTAGTAGTTTCCGATGCACATATGGGGTATTCTGTAATCTGTGGACCTTCAAAGTGTTGTTGAAACACAGAAAATGCCTTGGGATAGAATACAACAGTCACCATGCGCACTTTCCGCAATGGGAGTAATGTCTCAAACAGTCAACGCTTTGATCGTTCCCTGGAAGACCAGTAGTAGTTTCCGATGCACATCCCTAGGCATTCTGTAATCTGTGGACTATCAGAGTGTTGATGAAACACAGAAATTGCATCGGGATTGAATACAACATTCACCATGCGCACTTTCCTCCATGGGAGTTATGTCTCAAACAGTGTACGCTTTGATCGTTCCCTGGAAGACCAGTAGTAGTTTCCGATGCACATCTGGAGGCATTCTGTAATCTGTGGACTATCTGAGTGTTGATGAAACACAGAATTGCATCGGGATTGAATACAACAGTCACCATGAACACTTTCCTCCATGGGAGTAATGTCTCAAACAGTCTAAGCTTTGATCGTTAGCTGGAAGACCAGTAGTAGTTTCCGATGCACATCTGGAGGCATTCTGTAATCTGTGGACTATCAGAGTGTTGATGAAACACAGTAATTGCATCGGTATTGAATACAACAGTCACAATGCGCACTTTCCTCCATGGGAGTAATGTCTCAAACAGTCTACGCATTGATCGTTCCCTGGAAGACCAGTAGTAGTTTCCGATGCACATCTGGAGGCATTCTGTTATCCTTGGACCTTCAAAGTGTTGATGAAACACAGAAATTGATTCGGGATTGAATACAAAAGTCACCATGCGCACTTTCCTCCATGGGAGTAATGTCTCAAACAGTCTACACTTTGATCGTTCCCTGGAACACCAGTAGTAGTTTCCGATGCACATCTGGACGCATTCTGTAATCTGTGGACTATCAGAGTGTTGATGAAACACAGAAATTGCTTCGGGATTGAATACAACAGTCACCATGCGCACTCTCCTCCATGGGAGTAATGAATCAAACAGTCTACGCTTTGATCGTTCCCAGGAAGACCAGTAGTAGTTTCCGATGCACATCTGGGGTATTCTGTACTTTGTGGACAATCTGAGTGTTGATGAAACACAGAAATTGCATCGGAATTGAATACAACAGTCACCATGCGCACTTTCCTCATTGGGAGTAATATCTCAAACAGTCTAAGCTTTGATCGTTCCCTGGAAGACCAGCAGTAGTTTCCGATGCACATCTGAAGGCATTCTGTAATCTGTGGACTATCAGAGTGCTGATGAAACACAGAAACTGCAGCGGGATTGAATACAACAGTCACCAGGCCCTATTTCCTCCATGGGAGTAATGTCTCAAACAGTCTACGTTTTGATCGTTCCCTGGAAGACCAGTAGTGGCTTCCGATGCACATCTGGAGGCATTCTGTAATCCTTGGACCTTCAAAGTGTTGTTGAAACACAGAAATTGCCTTGGGATAGAATACAACAGTCACCATGCACACTTTCTGCAATGGGAGTAATGTCTCAAACAGTCAACGCTTTGATCGTTCCCTGGAAGACCAGTAGTAGTTTCCGATGCACATCTGGAGGCATTCTGTAATCTGTGGACTATCAGAGTGTTGATGAAACACAGAAATTGCATCGGGATTGAATACAACATTAACCATGCGCACTTTCCTCTATGGGAGTTATGTCTCAAACAGTGTACGCTTTGATCGCTCCCTGGAAGACCAGTAGTAGTTTCCGATGCACATCTGGAGGCATTCTGTAATCTTTGGACTATCTGAGTGTTGATGAAACAGAGAAATTGCATCGGGATTGAATACAACAGTCACCTTGAACACTTTCCTCCATGGGAGTAATGTCTCAAACAGTCTAAGTTTGATCGTTAGCTGGAAGACCAGTAGTAGTTTCCGATGCACATCTGGAGGCATTCTGTAATCTACGGACTATCAGAGTGTTGATGAAACACTGTAATTGCATCGGGATTGAATACAACAGTCACCATGCGCACTTTCCGCCATGGGAGTAATGTCTAAAACAGTCTACGCTTTGATCGTTCCCTGGAAGACCAGTAGTATTTTCCAATGCACATCTGCAGGCATTCTGTAATCTGTGGACTATCAGAGTGTTGATGAAACACAGAAATTGCTTCGGGATTGAATACAACAGTCACCATGCGCACTCTCCTCCATGGGAGTAATGAATCAAACAGTCTACGCTTTGATCGTTCCCAGGAAGACCAGTAGTAGTTTCCGATGCACATATGGGGTATTCTGTAATCTGTGGACAATCTGAGTGTTGATGAAACACAGAAATTGCATCGGGATTGAATACAACAGTCACCTTGAACACATTCCTCCATGGGAGTAATGTCTCAAACAGTCTAAGCTTTGATCGTTTGCTGGAAGGCCAGTAGTAGTTTCCGATGCACATCTGGAGGCATTCTGTAATCTACGGACTATCAGAGTGTTGATGAAACACTGTAATTGCATCGGGATTGAATACAACAGTCACCATGCGCACTTTCCGCCATGGGAGTAATGTCTAAAACAGTCTACTCTTTGATCGTTCCCTGGAAGACCAGTAGTATTTTCCAATGCACATCTGCAGGCATTCTGTAATCTGTGGACTATCAGAGTGTTGATGAAACACAGAAATTGCTTCTGGATTGAATACAACTGTCACCATGCCTACTCTCCTCCATGGGAGTAATGAATCAAACAGTCTACGCTTTGATCGTTCCCAGGAAGACCAGTAGTAGTTTCCGATGCACATCTGGGGTATTCTGTAATCTGTGGACAATCTGAGTGTTGATGAAACACAGAAATTGCATCGGGATTGAATACAACAGTCACCATGCGCACTTTCCTCCATGGGAGTAATATCTCAAACAGTCTAAGCTTTCATCGTTCCCTGGAAGACCAGCAGTAGTTTCCGATGCACATCTGAAGGCATTCTGTAATCTGTGGACTATCAGAGTGTTGATGAAACACAGAAACTGCTGCGGGATTGAATACAACAGTCACCAGGCGCTATTTCCTCCATGGGAGTAATGTCTCAAACAGTTTTCTCTTTGATCGTTCGCTGGAAGACCAGTAGTAGTTTCCGATGCACATCTGGAGGCATTCTGTAATCTGTGGACTATCAGAGTGTTGATGAAACACAGAAATTGCATCAGGATTGAATACAACAGTCACCATGCGCACTTACCTCCATGGGAGTAATGTCTCAATCAGTCTACCCTTTGATCGTTCCCTGGAAGACCAGTAGTAGTTTCCGATGCACATCTGGAGGCATTCTGTAATCCTTGGACTTTCAAAGTGATGATGAAACACAGAAATTGCCTCGTGATAGAATACAACAGTCACCACGCGCACTTTCCTCCATGGGAGTAATGTCTCAAACAGTCAACGCTTTGATCGTTTTCTGGAAGACCAGTAGTAGTTTCCAATACACATCTGGAGGCAATCTGTAATCTGTGGACTATCAGAGTGTTGATGAAACACAGAAATTGCATCGGGATTGAATACAACAGTCACCATGCGCACTTACCTTCATGGGAGTAATGTCTCAAACAGTTTTCTCTTTGATCGTTCCCTGGAAGGCCAGTAGTAGTTTCCGATGCACATCTGGAGGCATTCTGTAATCTGTGGACTATCAGAGTGTTGATGAAACACAGAAATTGCATCAGGATTGAATACAATCGTCACCATGCACACTTACCTCCATGGGAGTAATGTCTCAATCAGTCTACGCTTTGATCGTTCCCTGGAAGACCAGTAGTAGTTCCGATGCACATCTGGAGGCATTCTGTAATCTGTGGACTATCAGAGTGTTGATGAAACAAAGAAATTGCATCGGGATTAAAAACAACTGTCACCATGCGCACTCTCCTCCATGGGAGTAATGTCTCAAACAGTCTACGCTTTGATCGTTCCCAGGAAAACCAGTAGTAGTCTCCGATGCACATCTGGGGGCATTCTGTATTCTGTGGACTATCTAAGTGTTGATGAAACACAGAAATTGCATCGGGATTGAATACAACAGCCGCCATGCGCACTTTCCTCCATAGGATTAATATCTCAAACAGTCTACGCTTTGATCGTTCCCTGGAAGACCAGTAGTAGTTTCCGATGCACATCTGAAGACATTCTGTAATCTGCAAACTATCACAGTGTTGATGAAACACAGAAATTGCATCGGGATTTAATACAACAGTCACCAGGCGCTATTTCCTCCATGGGAGTAATGTCTCAAACAGTCTACGCATTGATCGTTCCCTGGAAGACCAGTAATAGTTTCCGATGCACATCTGGAGGCATTCTGTAATCCATGGACCTTCAAAGTGTTGATGAAACACAGAAAGTGATTCGGGATTGAATACAACAGTCACCATGCGCACTTTTCTCCATGGGAGTAATGTCTCAAACAGTCTAAGCTTTGATCGTTCCCTGGAAGACCAGTAGTAGTTTCCGATGCACATCTGGAGGCATTCTGTAATCTGTGGACTATCAGAGTGTTGATGAAACACAGAAATTGTATTAGGCTTGAATACAACAGTCACCTTGCGCACTTTCCTCCATGGGAGTAATGTCTCAAACAGTCTACGCTTTGATCGTTCCCTGGGAGTCCAGTAGTAGTTTCCGATGCACATCTGAACGCAATCTTTAATCCTTGGACCTTCAAAGTGTTGATGAAACACAGAAATTGCCTCGGGATTGAATACAACAGTCACCATGCCCACTTTCTTCCATGGGAGTAATGTCTCAAACAGTCTACGCTTTGATCGTTTCCTGGAAGACCAGTAGTAGTTTCCAATGCACATCTGGAGGCAATCTGTAATCTGTGGACTATCAGAGTGTTGATGAAACACAGAAATTGCATCAGGATTGAATACAATCGTCACCATGCGCACTTACCTCCATGGGAGTAATGTCTCAATCAGTCTACGCTTTGATCGTTCCCTGGAAGACCAGTAGTAGTTCCGATCACATCTGGAGGCATTCTGTAATCTGTGGACTATCTGAGTGTTGATGAAACACAGAAATTGCATCGGGATTGAATACAACAGTCACCATGCGCACTTTCCTCCATGGGAGTAATGACTCAAACAGTCTACGCTTTGATCGTTTCCTGGAAGACCAGTAGTAGTTTCCGATGCACATCTGGAGGCATTCTGTAATCTGTGGACTATCAGAGTGTTGACGAAACACAGAAATTGCAGCGGGATTGAATGCAACAGTCACCATGCGCACTTTCTTCCATGGGAGTAATGTCTCGAACAGTCTACGTTTTGATCGTTCCCTGGAAGACCAGTAGTAGTTTCCGATGCACATCTCTAGGCATTCTGTAATCCTTGGACTTTCAAAGTGATGATGAAACACAGATATTGCCTCGTGATAGAATACAACAGTCACCACGCGCACTTTCCTCCATGGGAGTAATGTCTCAAACAGTCAACGCTTTGATCGTTTTCTGGAAGACCCGTAGTAGTTTCCAATACATATCTGGAGGCAATCTGTAATCTGTGGACTATCAGAGTGTTGATGAAACACAGAAATTGCATCGGGATTGAATACAACAGTCACCATGCGCACTTACCTTCATGGGAGTAATGTCTCAAACAGTTTTCTCTTTGATCGTTCCCTGGAAGGCCAGTAGTAGTTTCCGATGCACATCTGGAGGCATTCTGTAATCTGTGGACTATCAGAGTGTTGATGAAACACTGAAATTGCATCAGGATTGAATACAATCGTCACCATGCGCACTTACCTCCATGGGAGTAATGTCTCAATCAGTCTACGCTTTGATCGTTCCCTGGAAGACCAGTAGTAGTTCCGATGCACATCTGGAGGCATTCTGTAATCTGTGGACTATCAGAGTGTTGATGAAACAAAGAAATTGCATCGGGATTAAATACAACTGTCACCATGCGCACTCTCCTCCATGGGAGTAATGTCTCAAACAGTCTACGCTTTGATCGTTCCCAGGAAAACCAGTAGTAGTCTCCGATGCACATCTGGGGGCATTCTATATTCTGTGGACTATCTGAGTGTTGATGAAACACAGAAATTGCATCGGGATTGAATACAACAGCCGCCATGCGCACTTTCCTCCATAGGAGTAATATCTCAAACAGTCTACGCTTTGATCGTTCCCTGGAAGACCAGTAGTAGTTTCCGATGCACATCTGAAGACATTCTGTAATCTGCAAACTATCACAGTGTTGATGAAACACAGAAATTGCATCGGGATTTAATACAACAGTCACCAGGCGCTATTTCCTCCATGGGAGTAATGTCTCAAACAGTCTACGCATTGATCGTTCCCTGGAAGACCAGTAATAGTTTCCGATGCACATCTGGAGGCATTCTGTAATCCATGGACCTTCAAAGTGTTGATGAAACACAGAAAGTGATTCGGGATTGAATACAACAGTCACCATGCGCACTTTCCTCCATGGGAGTAATGTCTCAAACAGTCTAAGCTTTGATCGTTCCCTGGAAGACCAGTAGTAGTTTCCGATGCACATCTGGAGGCATTCTGTAATCTGTGGACTATCAGAGTGTTGATGAAACACAGAAATTGTATTAGGATTGAATACAACAGTCACCTTGCGCACTTTCCTCCATGGGAGTAATGTCTCAAACAGTCTACGCTTTGATCGTTCCCTGGGAGTCCAGTAGTAGTTTCCGATGCACATCTGAACGCAATCTTTAATCCTTGGACCTTCAAAGTGTTGATGAAACACAGAAATTGCCTCGGGATTGAATACGACAGTCACCATGCCCACTTTCTTCCATGGGAGTAATGTCTCAAACAGTCTACGCTTTGATCGTTTCCTGGAAGACCAGTAGTAGTTTCCAATGCACATCTGGAGGCAATCTGTAATCTGTGGACTATCAGAGTGTAGATGAAACACAGAAATTGCATCGGGATTGAATACAACAGTCACTATGCGCACTTACCTTCATGGGAGTAATGTCTCAAGTAGTTTTCTCTTTGATCGTTCGCTGGAAGACCAGTAGTAGTTTCCGATGCACATCTGGAGGCATTCTGTAATCTGTGGACTATCAGAGTGTTGATGAAACACAGAAATTGCATCAGGATTGAATACAACAGTCACCATGCTCACTTACCTCCATGGTAGTAATGTCTCAATCAGTCTACGCTTTGATCGTTCCCTGGAAGACCAGTAGTAGTTCCGATGCACATCTGGAGGCATTCTGTAATCTGTGGAGTATCAGAGTGTTGATGAAACATAGAAATTGCATCGGGATTGAATACAACAGTCACCACGCGCACTTTCCTCCATGGGAGTAATGTCTCAAACAGTCAACGCTTTGATCGTACCCTGGGAGTCCGGTAGTAGTTTCCGATGTACATCTGAACGCAATCTGTAATCCTTGGACCTTCAAAGTATTGATGAAACACAGAAATTGAATCGGGATTGAATACAACACTCACCATGCGCACTTTCCTCCATGGGAGTAATGTCTCAATCAGTCTACGCTTTGATCGTTCCCTGGAAGACCAGTAGTAGTTCCGATGCACATCTGGAGGCATTCTGTAATCTGTGGACTATCTGAGTGTTGATGAAACACAGAAATTGCATCGGGATTGAATACAACAGTCACCATGCGCACTTACCCTCATGGGAGTAATGTCTCAAACAGTTTACTATTTGATCGTTCGCTGGAAGACCAGTAGTAGTTTCCGATGCATATCTGGAACATTCAGTAATCTGTGGACTATCTGAGTGTTGATGAAACACAGAAATTGCATCGGGATTGAATACAACAGTCGCCATGCGCACTTTCCTCCATGGGAGTAATATCTCAAACAGTCTAAGCTTTGATCGTTCCCTGGAAGACCAGTAGTAGTTTCCGACGGACATCTGGAGGCATTCTGTAATCTGTGGACTATCAGAGTGTTGATGAAACACAGAAATGCATCGGGATTGAATACAACAGTCACCATGCGCACTCTCCTCCATGGGAGTAATGTCTCAAACAGTCTACGCTTTGATCGTTCCCAGGAAGACCAGTAGTAGTTTCCGATGCACATCTGGGGGCATTCTGTAATCTGTGGACTATCTGAGTGTTGATGAAACACAGAAATTGCATCGGGATTGAAAACAACAGTCGCCATGCGCACTTTCCTCCATGGGAGTAATATCTCAAACAGTCTAAGCTTTGATCGTTCCCTGGAAGACCAATAGTAGTTTCCGATGCACATCTGAAGGCATTCTGTAATCTGTGGACTATCAGAGTGTTGATGAAACACAGAAACTGCATCGGGATTGAATACAACAGTCACCTTGAACACTTTCCTCAATGGGAGTAATGTCTCAAACAGTCTAAGCTTTGATCGTTAGCAGGAAGACCAGTAGTAGTTTCCGATGCACATCTGGAGGCATTCTGTAATCTACGGACTATCAGAGTGTTGATGAAACACTGTAATTGCATCGGGATTGAATACAACAGTCACCATGCGCACTTTCCGTCATGTGAGTAATGTCTAAAACAGTCTACGATTTGATCGTTCCCTGGAAGACCAGTAGTATTTTCCAATGCACATCTGCAGGCATTCTGTAATCTGTGGACTATCAGAGTGTTGATGAAACACAGAAGTTGCATCGGGAATGAATACAACAGTCACCATGCGCACTTTCCTCCATGGGAGTAATGGCTCAAACAGTCTACGCTTTGATCGTTCCCTGAAGACCAGTAGTAGTTTCCGATCACATCTGGAGGCATTCTGTAATCTGTGGACTATCTGAGTGTTGATGAAACACAGAAATTGCATCGGGATTGAATACAACAGTCACCATGCGCACTTTCCACCATGGGAGTAATGTCTCAAACAGTCAACGCTTTGATCGTTTCCTGGAAGACCAGTAGTAGTTTCCAATGCACATCTGGAGGCAATCTGTAAGCTGTGGACTATCAGAGTGTTGATGAAACACAGAAATTGCATCGGGATTGAATACAACAGTCACCATGCGCACTTACCTTCATGGGGGGAATGTCTCAAACAGTTTTCTCTTTGATCGTTCCCTGGAAGACCAGTAGTAGTTTCCGATGCACATCTGGAGGCATTCTGTAATCTGTGGACTATCAGAGTGTTGATGAAACACAGAAATTGCATCAGGATTGAATACAACTGTCACCATGCGCACTTACCTCCATGGGAGTAATGTCTCAATCAGTCTACGATTTGATCGTTCCCTGGAAGACCAGTAGTAGTTCCGATGCACATCTGGAGGCATTCTGTAATCTGTGGACTATCAGAGTGTTGATGAAACAAAGAAATTGCATCGGGATTGAATACAACTGTCACCATGCGCACTCTCCTCCATGGGAGTAATGTCTCAAACAGTCTACGCTTTGATCGCTCCCAGGAAAACCAGTAGTAGTTTCCGATGCACATCTGGGGGCATTCTGTAATCTGTGGACTATCTGAGTGTTGATGAAACACAGAAATTGCATCGGGATTCAATACAACAGCCGCCATGCGCACTTTCCTCCATAGGAGTAATATCTCAAACAGTCTAAGGATTGATCGTTCCCTGGAAGACCAGTAGTAGTTTCCGATGCACATCTGAAGACATTCTGTAATCTGCAAGCTATCACAGTGTTGATGAAACACAGAAATTGCATCGGGATTTAATACAACAGTCACCAGGCGCTATTTCCTCCATGGGAGTAATGTCTCAAACAGTCTACGCATTGATCGTTCCCTGGAAGACCAGTAATAGTTTCCGATGCACATCTGGAGGCATTCTGTAATCCTTGGACCTTCAAAGTGTTGATGAAACACAGAAAGTGATTCGGGATTGAATACAACAGTCACCATGCGCACTTTCCTCCATGGGAGTAATGTCTCAAACAGTCTAAGCTTTGATCGTTCCCTGGAAGACCAGTAGTAGTTTCCGATGCACATCTGGAGGCATTCTGTAATCTGTGGACTATCAGAGTGTAGATGAAACACAGAAATTGCATCGGGATTGAATACAACAGTCACCATGCGCACTTTCCTCCATGGGAGTAATGTCTCAAACAGTCTAAGCTTTGATCGTTCCCTGGAAGACCAGTAGTAGTTTCCGATGCACATCTGGAGGCATTCTGTAATCTGTGGACTATCAGAGTGTTGATGATACACAGAAATTGCATCAGGATTGAATACAACAGTCACCATGCGCACTTACCTCCATGGGAGTAATGTCTCAATCAGTCTACACTTTGATCGTTCCCTGGAAGACCAGTAGTAGTTCCGATGCACATCTGGAGGCATTCTGTAATCTGTGGACTATCAGAGTGTTGATGAAACACAGAAATTGCATCGGGATTGAATACAACAGTCACCACGCGCACTTTCCTCCATTGGAGTAATGTCTCAAACAGTCAACGCTTTGATCGTACCCTGGGAGTCCGGTAGTAGTTTCCGATGCACATTTGAACGCAATCTGTAATCCTTGGACCTTCAAAGTATTGATGAAACACAGAAATTGCCTCGGGATTGAATACAACACTCACCATGCGCACTTTCCTCCATGGGAGTAATGTCTCAATCAGTCTACGCTTTGATCGTTCCCTGGAAGACCAGTAGTAGTTCCGATGCACATCTGGAGGCATTCTGTAGTCTGTGGACTATCAGAGTGTTGATGAAACACAGAAATTGCATCGGGATTGAATATAACAGACACCATGCGCACTTACCTTCATGGGAGTAATGTCTCAAACAGTTTACTATTTGATCGTTCGCTGGAAGACCAGTAGTAGTTTCCGATGCACATCTGGAGGCATTCTGTAATCTGTGGACTATCTGAGTGTTGATGAAACACAGAAATTGCATCGGGATTGAATACAACAGTCGCCATGCGCACTTCCCTCCATGGGAGTAATATCTCAAACAGTCTAAGCTTTGATCGTTCCCTGGAAGACCAGTAGTAGTTTCCGATGCACATCTGGAGGCATTCTGTGATCTGTGGACTATCAGAGTGTTGATGAAACACAGAAATTGCATCGGGATTGAATACAACAGTCACCATGCGCACTCTCCTCCGTGGGAGTAATGTCTCAAACAGTCTACGCTTTGATCGTTCCCAGGAAGACCAGTAGTAGTTTCCGATGCACATCTGGGGGCATTCTGTAATCTGTGGACTATCTGAGTGTTGATGAAACACAGAAATTGCATCGGGATTGAAAACAACAGTCACCATGCGCACTTTCCTCCATGGGAGTAATATCTCAAACAGTCTAAGCTTTGATCGTTCCCTGGAAGACCAATAGTAGTTTCCGATGCACATCTGAAGGCATTCTGTAATCTGTGGACTATCAGAGTGTTGATGAAACACAGAACCTGCAGCGGGATTGAATACAACAGTCACGAGGCGCTATTTCCTCCATGGGAGTAATGTCACAAACAGTCTACGTTTTGATCGTTCCCTGGAAGACCAGTAGTAGCTTCCGATGCACATCTGGAGGCATTCTGTATTCCTTAGACCTTCAAAGTGTTGATGAAACACAGATATTGCCTCGGGATAGAATACAACAGTCACCATGCGCACTTTCCGCCATGGGAGTAATGTCTCAAACAGTCAACGCTTTGAACGTTCCCTGGAAGACCAGTAGTAGCTTCCGATGCACATCTGGAGGCATTCTGTAATCTGTGGACTATCAGAGTGATGATGAAACACAGAAATTGCATCGGGATTAAATACAACATTCACCATGCGCACTTTCCTCCATGGGACTTATGTCTCAAACAGTCTACGTTTTGATCGTTCCCTGGAAGACCAGTAGTAGTTTCCGATGCACATCTGGAGGCATTCTGTAATCTGCGGACTATCAGAGTGTTGATGAAACACTGTAATTGCATCGGGATTGAATACAACAGTCAAAATGCGCACTTTCCGCCATGGGAGAAATGTCTCAAACAGTCTACGCTTTGATCGTTCCCTGGAAGACCAGTAGTAGTTTCCGATGCACATCTGGAGGCATTCTGTAATCTGTGGACTATCGGAGTGTTGATGAAACACAGAAATTGAATCCGGATTGAATACAACAGTCATCTTGCGCACTTTCCTCCATGGGAGTAATGTCTCAAACAGTCTAAGCTTTGATCGTTACCTGGAAGACCAGTAGTAGTTTCCGATGCACATCTGGAGGCATTCTGTAATCTCCGGACTATCAGAGTGTTGATGAAACACTGTAATTTCATCGGGATTGAATACAACAGTCACCATGCGCACTTTCCGCCATGGGAGTAATGTCTCAAACAGTCTACGCTTTGATCGTTCCCTGGAAGACCAGTAGTAGTTTCCGATGCACATCTGGAGGCATTCTGTAATCTGTGGACTATCAGAGTGTTGACGAAACACAGTAATTGCATCGGTATTGAATACAACAGTCACCATGCGCACTTTCCTCCATGGGAGTAATGTCTCAAACAGTCTACGCATTGATCGTTCCCTGGAAGACCAGTAGTAGTTTCCGATGCACATCTGGAGGCATTCTGTTATCCTTGGACCTTCAAAGTGTTAATGAAACACAGAAATTGATTCGGGATTTAATACAAAAGTCACCATGCGCACTTTCCTCCATGGGAGTAATGTCTCATACAGTCTACACTTTGATCGTTCCCTGGAACACCAGTAGTAGTTTCCGATGCACATCTGGAGGCATTCTGTAATCTGTGGACTATCAGAGTGTTGATGAAACACAGAAATTGCTTCGGGATTGAATACAACAGTCACCATGCGCACTCTCCTCCATGGGAGTAATGAATCAAACAGTCTACGCTTTGATCGTTCCCAGGAAGACCAGTAGTAGTTTCCGATGCACATCTGAAGGCATTCTGTAATCTGTGGACTATCAGAGTGTTGACGAAACACAGAAACTGCATCGGGATTGAATACAACAGTCACCTTTAACACTTTCCTCCATGGGAGTAATGTCTCAAACAGTCTACGATTTGATCGTTCCCTGGAAGACCAGTAGTATTTTCCAATGCACATCTGCAGGCATTCTGTAATCTGTGGACTATCAGAGTGTTGGTGAAACACAGAAGTTGCATCGGGAATGAATACAACAGTCACCATGCGCACTTTCCTCCATGGGAGTAATGGCTCAAACAGTCTACGCTTTGATCGTTCCCTGAAGACCAGTAGTAGTTTCCGATCACATCTGGAGGCATTCTGTAATCTGTGGACTATCTGAGTGTTGATGAAACACAGACATTTCATCGGGATTGAATACAACAGTCACCATGCGCACTTTCCACCATGGGAGTAATGTCTCAAACAGTCAACGCTTAGATCGATTCCTGGAAGACCAGTAGTAGTTTCCAATGCACATCTGGAGGCAATCTGTAATCTGTGTACTATCAGAGTGTTGATGAAACACAGAAATTGCATCGGGATTGAATACAACAGTCACCATGCGCACTTACCTTCATGGGAGTAATGTCTCAAACAGTTTTCTCTTTGATCGTTCCCTGGAAGACCAGTAGTAGTTTCCGTGGCACATCTGGAGGCATTCTGTAATCTGTGGACTATCAGAGTGTTGATGAAACACAGAAATTGCATCAGGATTGAATACAACCGTCACCATGCGCACTTACCTCCATGGGAGTAATGTCTCAATTAGTCTACGATTTGATCGTTCCCTGGAAGACCAGTAGTAGTTCCGATGCACATCTGGAGGCATTCTGTAATCTGTGGACAATCAGAGTGTTGATGAAACAAAGAAATTGCATCGGGATTGAATACAACTGTCACCATGCGCACTCTCCTCCATGGGAGTAATGTCTCAAACAGTCTACGCTTTGATCGTTCCCTGGAAGACCAGTAATAGTTTCCGATGCACATCTGGAGGCATTCTGTAATCCTTGGACCTTCAAAGTGTTGATGAAACACAGAAAGTGATCCGGGATTGAATACAACAGTCACCATGCGCACTTCCCTCCATGGGAGTAATGTCTCAAACAGTCTAAGCTTTGATCGTTCCCTGGAAGACCAGTAGTAGTTTCCGATGCACATCTGGAGACATTCTGTAATCTGTGGACTATCAGAGTGTAGATGAAACACAGAAATTGCATCGGGATTGAATACAACAGTCACCATGCGCACTTACCTTCATGGGAGTAATGTCTCAAACAGTCAACGCTTTGATCGTACCCTGGGAGTCCGGTAGTAGTTTCCGATGCACATTTGAACGCAATCTGTAATCCTTGGACCTTCAAAGTATTGATGAAACACAGAAATTGCCTCGGGATTGAATACAACACTCACCATGCGCACTTTCCTCCATGGGAGTAATGTCTCAATCAGTCTACGCTCTGATCGTTCCCTGGAAGACCTGTAGTAGTTCCGATGCACATCTGGAGGCATTCTGTAATCTGTGGACTATCAGAGTGTTGATGAAACACAGAAATTGCATCGGGATTGAATACAACAGCCGCCATGCGCACTTTCCTCCATAGGAGTAATATCTCAAACAGTCTAAGGATTGATCGTTCCCTGGAAGACCAGTATTAGTTTCCGATGCACATCTGAAGACATTCTGTAGTCTGTAAGCTATCACAGTGTTGATGAAACACAGAAATTGCATCGGGATTTAATACAACAGTCACCAGGCGCTATTTCCTCCATGGGAGTAATGTCTCAAACAGTCTACGCATTGATCGTTCCCTGGAAGACCAGTAATAGTTTCCGATGCACATCTGTAGGCATTCTGTAATCCTTGGACCTTCAAAGTGTTGATGAAACACAGAAAGTGATTCGGGATTGAATACAACAGTCACCATGCGCACTTTCCTCCATGGGAGTAATGTCTCAAACAGTCTAAGCTTTGATCGTTCCCTGGAAGACCAGTAGTAGTTTCCGATGCACATCTGGAGGCATTCTGTAATCTGTGGACTATCAGAGTGTAGATGAAACACTGAAATTGCATCGGGATTGAATACAACAGTCACCATGCGCACTTACCTTCATGGGAGTAATGTCTCAAACAGTTTTCTCTTTGATCGTTCGCTGGAAGACCAGTAGTAGTTTCCGATGCACATCTGGAGGCATTCTGTAATCTGTGGACTATCAGAGTGTTGATGAAACACAGAAATTGCATCAGGATTGAATACAACAGTCACCATGCGCACTTACCTCCATGGGAGTAATGTCTCAATCAGTCTACCCTTTGATCGTTCCCTGGAAGACCAGTAGTAGTTCCGATGCACATCTGGAGGCATTCTGTAATCTGTGGACAATCAGAGTGTTGATGAAACACAGAAATTGCATCGGGATTGAATACAACTGTCACCACGCGCACTTTCCTCCATGGGAGTAATGTCTCAAACTGACAACGCTTTGATCGTACCCTGGGAGTCCGGTAGTAGTTTCCGATGCACATTTGAACGCAATCTGTAATTCTTGGACATTCAAAGTATTGATGAAACACAGAAATTGCCTCGGGATTGAATACAACACTCACCATGCGCACTTTCCTCCATGGGAGTAATGTCTCAATCAGTCTACGCTTTGATCGTTCCCTGGAAGACCAGTAGTAGATTTCGATGCACATCTGGAGGCATTCTGTAATCTGTGGACTATCAGAGTGTTGATGAAACACAGAAATTGCATCAGGATTGAATACAACAGTCACCATGCGCACTTACCTTCATGGGAGTAATGCCTCAAACAGTTTACTATTTGATCGTTCGCTGGAAGACCAGTAGTAGTTTCCAATGCACATCTGGAGGCATTCTGTAATCTGTGGACTATCTGAGTGTTGATGAAACACAGAAATTGCATCGGGATTGAATACAACAGTCGCCATGCGCACTTTCCTCCATGGGAGTAATATCTCAAACAGTCTAAGCTTTGATCGTTCCCTGGAAGACCAGTAGTAGATTTCGATGCACATCTGGAGGCATTCTGTAATCTGTGGACTATCAGAGTGTTGATGAAACACAGAAATTGCATCGGGATTGAATACAACAGTCACCATGCGCACTCTCCTCCATGGGAGTAATGTCTCAAACAGTCTACGCCTTGATCGTTCCCATTAAGACCAGTAGTAGTTTCCGATGCACATCTGGGGGCATTCTGTAATCTGTGGACTATCTGAGTGTTGATGAAACACCAAAATTGCATCGGGATTGAAAACAACAGTCACCATGCGCACTTTCCTCCATGGGAGTAATATCTCAAACAGTCTAATTTTGATCGTTCCCTGGAAGACCAATAGTAGTTTCCGATGCACATCTGAAGGCATTCTGTAATCTGTGGACTTTCAGAGTGTTGATGAAACACAGAAACTGCAGCGGGATTGAATACAACAGTCACCAGGCGCTATTTCTTCCGTGGGAGTAATGTCACAAACAGTCTACGTTTTGATCGTTCCCTGGAAGACCAGTAGTAGCTTCCGATGCACATCTGGAGGCATTCTGTAATCCTTAGACCTTCAAAGTGTTGATGAAACACAGATATTGCCTCGGGACAGAATACAACAGTCACCATGCGCACTTTCCGCCATGGGAGTAATGTCTCAAACAGTCAACGCTTTGAACGTTCCCTGGAAGACCAGTAGTAGCTTCCGATGCACATCTGGAGGCATTCTGTAATCTGTGGACTATCAGAGTGATGATGAAACACAGAAATTGCATCGGGATTAAATACAACATTCACCATGCGCACATCCTCCATGGGACTTATGTCTCAAACAGTCTACGTTTTGATCGTTCCCTGGAAGACCAGTAGTAGTTTCCGATACATATCTGGAGGCATTCTGTAATCTGCGGACTATCAGAGTGTTGATGAAACACTGTAATTGCATCGGGATTGAATACAACAGTCAAAATGCGCACTTTCCGCCATGGGAGTAATGTCTCAAACTGTCTACGCTTTGATCGTTCCCTGGAAGACCAGTAGTAGTTTCCGATGCACATCTGGAGGGTTTCTGTAATCTGTGGACTATCAGAGTGTTGATGAAACACAGAAATTGAATCCGGATTGAATACAACAGTCACCTTGCGCACTTTCCTCCATGGGAGTAATGTCTCAAACAGTCTAAGCTTTGATCGTTACCTGGAAGACCAGTAGTAGTTTCCGATGCACATCTGGAGGCATTCTGTAATCTCCGGACTATCAGAGTGTTGATGAAACACTGTAATTTCATCGGGATTGAATACAACAGTCACCATGCGCACTTTCCGCCATGGGAGTAATGTCTCAAACAGTCTACGCTTTGATCGTTCCCTGGAAGACCAGTAGTAGTTTCCGATGCACATCTGGAGGCATTCTGTAATCTGTGGACTATCAGAGTGTTGATGAAACACAGTAATTGCATCGGTATTGAATACAACAGTCCCCATGCGCACTTTCCTCCATGGGAGTAATGTCTCAAACAGTCTACGCATTGATCGTTCCCTGGAAGACCAGTAGTAGTTTCCGATGCACATCTGGAGGCATTCTGTAATCTCCGGACTATCAGAGTGTTGATGAAACACTGTAATTTCATCGGGATTGAATACAACAGTCACCATGCGCACTTTCCGCCATGGGAGTAATGTCTCAAACAGTCTACGCTTTGATCGTTCCCTGGAAGACCAGTAGTAGTTTCCGATGCACATCTGGAGGCATTCTGTAATCTGTGGACTATCAGAGTGTTGATGAAACACAGTAATTGCATCGGTATTGAATACAACAGTCCCCATGCGCACTTTCCTCCATGGGAGTAATGTCTCAAACAGTCTACGCAATGATCGTTCCCTGGAAGACCTGTAGTAGTTCCGATGCACATCTGGAGGCATTCTGTAATCTGTGGACTATCAGAGTGTTGATGAAACACAGAAATTGCATCGGGATTGAATACAACAGCCGCCATGCGCACTTTCCTCCATAGGAGTAATATCTCAAACAGTCTAAGGATTGATCGTTCCCTGGAAGACCAGTATTAGTTTCCGATGCACATCTGAAGACATTCTGTAGTCTGTAAGCTATCACAGTGTTGATGAAACACAGAAATTGCATCGGGATTTAATACAACAGTCACCAGGCGCTATTTCCTCCATGGGAGTAATGTCTCAAACAGTCTACGCATTGATCGTTCCCTGGAAGACCAGTAATAGTTTCCGATGCACATCTGTAGGCATTCTGTAATCCTTGGACCTTCAAAGTGTTGATGAAACACAGAAAGTGATTCGGGATTGAATACAACAGTCACCATGCGCACTTTCCTCCATGGGAGTAATGTCTCAAACAGTCTAAGCTTTGATCGTTCCCTGGATGACCAGTAGTAGTTTCCGATGCACATCTGGAGGCATTCTGTAATCTGTGGACTATCAGAGTGTAGATGAAACACAGAAATTGCATCGGGATTGAATACAACAGTCACCATGCGCACTTACCTTCATGGGAGTAATGTCTCAAACAGTTTTCTCTTTGATCGTTCGCTGGAAGACCAGTAGTAGTTTCCGATGCACATCTGGAGGCATTCTGTAATCTGTGGACTATCAGAGTGTTGATGAAACACAGAAATTGCATCAGGATTGAATACAACAGTCACCATGCGCACTTACCTCCATGGGAGTAATGTCTCAATCAGTCTACCCTTTGATCGTTCCCTGGAAGACCAGTAGTAGTTCCGATGCACATCTGGAGGCATTCTGTAATCTGTGGACAATCAGAGTGTGGATGAAACACAGAAATTGCATCGGGATTGAATACAACTGTCACCACGCGCACTTTCCTCCATGGGAGTAATGTCTCAAACTGACAACGCTTTGATCGTACCCTGGGAGTCCGGTAGTAGTTTCCGATGCACATTTGAACGCAATCTGTAATTCTTGGACATTCAAAGTATTGATGAAACACAGAAATTGCCTCGGGATTGAATACAACACTCACCATGCGCACTTTCCTCCATGGGAGTAATGTCTCAATCAGTCTACGCTTTGATCGTTCCCTGGAAGACCAGTAGTAGATTTCGATGCACATCTGGAGGCATTCTGTAATCTGTGGACTATCAGAGTGTTGATGAAACACAGATATTACATCAGGATTGAATACAACAGTCACCATGCGCACTTACCTTCATGGGAGTAATGCCTCAAACAGTTTACTATTTGATCGTTCGCTGGAAGACCAGTAGTAGTTTCCAATGCACATCTGGAGGCATTCTGTAATCTGTGGACTATCTGAGTGTTGATGAAACACAGAAATTGCATCGGGATTGAATATAACAGTCACCATGCGCACTTACCTTCATGGGAGTAATGTCTCAAACAGTTTACTATTTGATCGTTCGCTGGAAGACCAGTAGTAGTTTCCGATGCACATCTGGAGGCATTCTGTAATCTGTGGACTATCTGAGTGTTGATGAAACACAGAAATTGCATCGGGATTGAATACAACAGTCGCCATGCGCACTTTCCTCCATGGGAGTAATATCTCAAACAGTCTAAGCTTTGATCGTTCCCTGGAAGACCAGTAGTAGTTTCCGATGCACATCTGGAGGCATTCTGTAATCTGTGGACTATCAGAGTGTTGATGAAACACAGAAATTGCATCGGGATTGAATACAACAGTCACCATGCGCACTCTCCTCCGTGGGAGTAATGTCTCAAACAGTCTACGCTTTGATCGTTCCCAGGAAGACCAGTAGTAGTTTCCGATTCACATCTGGGGGCATTCTGTAATCTGTGGACTATCTGAGTGTTGATGAAACACAGAAATTGCATCGGGATTGAATACAACAGTCACCATGCGCACTTTCCGCCATGGGAGTAATGTCTCAAACAGTCAACGCTTTGAACGTTCCCTGGAAGACCAGTAGTAGCTTCCGATGCACATCTGGAGGCATTCTGTAATCTGTGGACTATCAGAGTGATGATGAAACACAGAAATTGCATCGGGATTAAATACAACATTCACCATGCGCACTTTCCTCCATGGGACTTATGTCTCAAACAGTCTACGTTTTGATCGTTCCCTGGAAGACCAGTAGTAGTTTCCGATGCACATCTGGAGGCATTCTGTAATCTGCGGACTATCAGAGTGTTGATGAAACACAGAAATTGCATCGGGATTGAATACAACAGTCAAAATGCGCACTTTCCGCCATGGGAGTAATGTCTCAAACAGTCTACGCTTTGATCGTTCCCTGGAAGACCAGTAGTAGTTTCCGATGCACATCTGGAGGCAGTCTGTGATCTGTGGACTATCGGAGTGTTGATGAAACACAGAAATTGAATCCGGATTGAATACAACAGTCATCTTGCGCACTTTCCTCCATGGGAGTAATGTCTCAAACAGTCTAAGCTTTGATCGTTACCTGGAAGACCAGTAGTAGTTTCCGATGCACATCTGGAGGCATTCTGTAATCTCCGGACTATCAGAGTGTTGATGAAACACTGTAATTTCATCGGGATTGAATACAACAGTCACCATGCGCACTTTCCGCCATGGGAGTAATGTCTCAAACAGTCTACGCTTTGATCGTTCCCTGGAAGACCAGTAGTAGTTTCCGATGCACATCTGGAGGCATTCTGTAATCTGTGGACTATCAGAGTGTTGATGAAACACAGTAATTGCATCGGTATTGAATACAACAGTCACCATAAGCTCTTTCCTCCATGGGAGTAATGTCTCAAACAGTCTACGCATTGATCGTTCCCTGGAAGACCAGTAGTAGTTTCCGATGCACATCTGGAGGCATTCTGTTATCCTTGGACCTTCAAAGTGTTAATGAAACACAGAAATTGATTCGGGATTTAATACAAAAGTCACCATGCGCACTTTCCTCCATGGGAGTAATGTCTCAAACAGTCTACACTTTGATCGTTCCCTGGAACACCAGTAGTAGTTTCCGATGCACATCTGGATTCATTCTGTAATCTGTGGACTATCAGAGTGTTGATGAAACACAGAAATTGCTTCGGGATTGAATACAACAGTCACCATGCGCACTCTCCTCCATGGGAGTAATGAATCAAACAGTCTACGCTTTGATCGTTCCCAGGAAGACCAGTAGTAGTTTCCGATGCACATCTGAAGGCATTCTGTAATCTGTGGACTATCAGAGTGTTGATGAAACACAGAAACTGCATCGGGATTGAATACAACAGTCACCTTTAACACTTTCCTCCATGGGAGTAATGTCTCAAACAGTCTACGATTTGATCGTTCCCTGGAAGACCAGTAGTATATTCCAATGCACATCTGCAGGCATTCTGTAATCTGTGGACTATCAGAGTGTTGGTGAAACACAGAAGTTGCATCGGGAATGAATACAACAGTCACCATGCGCACTTTCCTCCATGGGAGTAATGGCTCAAACAGTCTACGCTTTGATCGTTCCCTGAAGACCAGTAGTAGTTTCCGATCACATCTGGAGGCATTCTGTAATCTGTGGACTATCTGAGTGTTGATGAAACACAGACATTGCATCGGGATTGAATACAACAGTCACCATGCGCACTTTCCACCATGGGAGTAATGTCTCAAACAGTCAACGCTTTGATCGATTCCTGGAAGACCAGTAGTAGTTTCCAATGCACATCTGGAGGCAATCTGTAATCTGTGTACTATCAGAGTGTTGATGAAACACAGAAATTGCATCGGGATTGAATACAACAGTCACCATGCGTACTTACTTTCATGGGAGTAATGTCTCAAACAGTTTTCTCTTTGATCGTTCCCTGGAAGACCAGTAGTAGTTTCCGATGCACATCTGGAGGCATTCTGTAATCTGTGGACTATCAGAGTGTTGATGAAACACAGAAATTGCATCAGGATTGAATACAACCGTCACCATGCGCACTTACCTCCATGGGAGTAATGTCTCAATCAGTCTACGATTTGATCGTTCCCTGGAAGACCAGTAGTAGTTCCGATGCACATCTGGAGGCATTCTGTAATCTGTGGACAATCAGAGTGTTGATGAAACAAAGAAATTGCATCGGGATTGAATACAACTGTCACCATGCGCACTCTTATCCATGGGAGTAATGTCTCAAACAGTCTACGCTTTGATCGTTCCCTGGAAAACCAGTAATAGTTTCCGATGCACATCTGGAGACATTCTGTAATCCTTGGACCTTCAAAGTGTTGATGAAACACAGAAAGTGATCCGGGATTGAATACAACAGTCACCATCCGCACTTCCCTCCATGGGAGTAATGTCTCAAACAGTCTAAGCTTTGATCGTTCCCTGGAAGACCAGTAGTAGTTTCCGATGCACATCTGGAGACATTCTGTAATCTGTGGACTATCAGAGTGTAGATGAAACACAGAAATTGCATCGGGATTGAATACAACAGTCACCATGCGCACTTTCCTCCATGGGAGTAATGTCTCAAACAGTCTAAGCTTTGATCGTTCCCTGGAAGACCAGTAGTAGTTTCCGATGCACATCTGGAGACATTCTGTAATCTGTGGACTATCAGAGTGTAGATGAAACACAGAAATTGCCTCGGGATTGAATACAACACTCACCATGCGCACTTTCCTCCATGGGAGTAATGTCTCAATCAGTCTACGCTTTGATCGTTCCCTGGAAGACCTGTAGTAGTTCCGATGCACATCTGGAGGCATTCTGTAATCTGTGGACTATCAGAGTGTTGATGAAACACAGAAATTGCATCGGGATTGAATACAACAGCCGCCATGCGCACTTTCCTCCATAGGAGTAATATCTCAAACAGTCTAAGGATTGATCGTTCCCTGGAAGACCAGTATTAGTTTCCGATGCACATCTGAAGACATTCTGTAGTCTGTAACCTATCACAGTGTTGATGAAACACAGAAATTGCATCGGGATTTAATACAACAGTCACCAGGCGCTATTTCCTCCATGGGAGTAATGTCTCAAACAGTCTACGCATTGATCGTTCCCTGGAAGACCAGTAATAGTTTCCGATGCACATCTGTAGGCATTCTGTAATCCTTGGACCTTCAAAGTGTTGATGAAACACAGAAAGTGATTCGGGATTGAATACAACAGTCACCATGCGCACTTTCCTCCATGGGAGTAATGTCTCAAACAGTTTTCTCTTTGATCGTTCGCTGGATGACCAGTAGTAGTTTCATATGCACATCTGGAGGCATTCTGTAATCTGTGGACTATCAGAGTGTTGATGAAACACAGAAATTGCATCAGGATTGAATACAACAGTCACCATGCGCACTTACCTCCATGGGAGTAATGTCTCAATCAGTCTACCCTTTGATCGTTCCCTGGAAGACCAGTAGTAGTTCCGATGCACATCTGGAGGCATTCTGTAATCTGTGGACTATCAGAGTGTTGATGAAACACAGAAATTGCTTCGGGATTGAATACAACAGTCACCACGCGCACTTTCCTCCATGGGAGTAATGTCTCAAACAGACAACGCTTTGATCGTACCCTGGGAGTCCGGTAGTAGTTTCCGATGCACATTTGAACGCAATCTGTAATCCTTGGACATTCAAAGTATTGATGAAACACAGAAATTGCCTCGGGATTGAATACAACACTCACCATGCGCACTTTCCTCCATGGGAGTAATGTCTCAATTAGTCTACGCTTTGATCGTTCCCTGGAAGACCAGTAGTAGTTCCGATGCACATCTGGAGGCATTCTGTAATCTGTGGACTACCAGAGTGTTGAAGAAACACAGAAATTGCATCGGGATTGAATACAACAGTCACCATGCGCACTTACCTTCATGGGAGTAATGCCTCAAACAGTTTACTATTTGATCGTTCGCTGGAAGACCAGTAGTAGTTTCCAATGCACATCTGGAGGCATTCTGTAATCTGTGGACTATCTGAGTGTTGATGAAACACAGAAATTGCATCGGGATTGAATACAACAGTCACCATGCGCACTTTCTTCCATTGGAGTAATGTCTCAAACAGTCTACGCTTTGATCGTTTCCTGGAAGACCAGTAGTAGTTTCCAATGCACATCTGGAGGCAATCTGTAATCTGTGGACTATCAGAGTGTTGATGAAACACTGTAATTGCATCGGGATTGAACACAACAGTCAAAATGCGCACTTTCCGCCATGGGAGTAATGTCTCAAACTGTCTACGCTTTGATCGTTCCCTGGAAGACCAGTAGTAGTTTCCGATGCACATCTGGAGGCATTCTGTAATCTGTGGACTATCAGAGTGTTGATGAAACACAGAAATTGAATCCGGATTGAATACAACAGTCACCTTGCGCACTTTCCTCCATGGGAGTAATGTCTCAAACAGTCTAAGCTTTGATCGTTACCTGGAAGACCAGTAGTAGTTTCCGATGCACATCTGGAGGCATTCTGTAATCTCCGGACTATCAGAGTGTTGATGAAACACTGTAATTTCATCGGGATTGAATACAACAGTCACCATGCGCACTTTCCGCCATGGGAGTAATGTCTCAAACAGTCTACGCTTTGATCGTTCCCTGGAAGACCAGTAGTAGTTTCCGATGCACATCTGGAGGCATTCTGTAATCTGTGGACTATCAGAGTGTTGATGAAACACAGTAATTGCATCGGTATTGAATACAACAGTCACCATGCGCACTTTCCTCCATGGGAGTAATGTCTCAAACAGTCTACGCATTGATCGTTCCCTGGAAGACCAGTAGTAGTTTCCGATGCACATCTGGAGGCATTCTGTTATCCTTGGACCTTCAAAGTGTTAATGAAACACAGAAATTGATTCGGGATTTAAACAAAAGTCACCATGCGCACTTTCCTCCATGGGAGTAATGTCTCAAACAGTCTACACTTTGATCGTTCCCTGGAACACCAGTAGTAGTTTCCGATGCACATCTGGAGGCATTCTGTAATCTGTGGACTATCAGAGTGTTGATGAAACACAGAATTTGCTTCGGGATTGAATACAACATTCACCATGCGCACTTTCCTCCATGGGAGTTATGTCTCAAACAGTGTACGCTTTGATCGTTCCCTGGAAGACCAGTAGTAGTTTCCGATGCACATCTGGAGGCATTCTGTAATCTGTGGACTATCTGAGTGTTGATGAAACACTGTAATTGCATCGGGGTTGAATACAACAGTCACCATGCGCACTTTCCGCCATGGGAGTAATGTCTAAAACAGTCTACCCTTTGATCGTTCCCTGGAAGACCAGTAGTATTTTCCGATGCACATCTGCAGGCATTCTGTAATCTGTGGACTATCAGAGTGTTGATGAAACACAGAAGTTGCATCGGGAATAAATACAACAGTCACCATGCGCACTTTCCTCCATGGGAGTAATGCCTCAAACAGTCTACGGTTTGACCGTTTCCTGGAACTCCAGTAGTAGTTTCCGATGCACATCTGGAGGCATTCTGTAATCTGTGGACTATCAGAGTGTTGATGAAACACAGTAATTGCATCGGGATTGAATACAACAGTCACCATGCGCACTTTCCTCCATGGGAGTAATGTCTCAGACAGTCTACGATTTGATCGTTCCCTGGAAGACCAGTAGTAGTTTCCGATGCACATCTGGAGGCATTCTGTAATCTGTGGACTATCAGAGTGTTAATGAAACACAGAAATTGCATCGGGATTGAATACAACAGTCATCATGCGCACTTTCCTCCATGGGAGTAATGTCTCAAACAGTCTACGCTTCGATCGTTCCCTGGAAGACCAGTAGTAGTTTCCGATGCACATCTGGAGGCATTCTGTAATCTGCGGACTATCAGAGTGTTGATGAAACACTGTAATTGCCTCGGGATGAATACAACAGTCACCATGCGCACTTTCCGCCATGGCAGAAACGTCTCAAACGGTCTACGCTTTGATCGTTCCCTGGAAGACCAGTAGTAGTTTCCGATGCACATCTGGAGGCATTCTGTAATCTGTGGACTATCAGAGTGTTGATGAAACACAGAAATTGCATCGGGATTGAATACAACAGTCACCATGCGCTCTTTCCTCCATGGGAGTAATGGCTCAAACAGTCTACGCTTTGATCGTTCCCTGAAGACCAGTAGTAGTTTCCGATCACATCTGGAGGCATTCTGTAATCTGTGGACTATCTGAGTGTTGATGAAACACAGAAATTGCATCGGGATTGAATACAACAGTCACCTTGCGCACCTTCCTCCATGGAAGTAATGTCTCAAACAATCTAAGCTTTGATCGTTACCTGGAAGACCAGTAGTAGTTTCCGATGCACATCTGGAGGCATTCTGTAATCTCCGGACTATCAGAGTGTTGATGAAACACTTTAATTGCATCGGGATTGAATACAACAGTCACCATGTGCACTTTCCACCACGGGAGTAATATCTCAAACAGTCTACGCTTTGATCGTTCCCTGGAAGACCAGTAGTAGTTTCCGATTCACATCTGGAGGCATTCTGTAATCTGTGGACTATCAGAGTGTTGATGAAACACAGAAGTTGCATCGGGATTTAATATAACAGTCACCATGCGCACTTTCCTCCATGGGAGTAATGCCTCAAACAGTCTACGGTTCGATCGTTAGCTGGAAGACCAGCAGTAGTTTCCGATGCACATCTGGTGGATTTCTGTATTCTGTGGACTATCAGAGTGTTGATGAAACACAGAAATTGCATCGGGATTGAATACAACAGTCACCATCGGCACTTTCCTCCATGGGAGTAATGTCTCAAACAGTGTACGCTTTGATGGTTCCCTGGAAGACCAGTAGTAGTTTACGATGCACATCTGGAGGCATTCTGTAATCTGTGGACTATCAGAGTGTTGATGAAACACAGAAATTGCATCGGGATTGAATACAACATTCACCATGCGCACTTTCCTCCATGGGAGTTATGTCTCAAACAGTGTACGCTTTGATCGTTCCCTGTAAGACCAGTAGTAGTTTCCGATGCACATCTGGAGGCATTCTGTAATCTGTGGACTATCTGAGTGTTGATGAAACACAGATATTGCATCGGGATTGAATACAACAGTCACCTTGAACACTTTCCTCCATGGGATTAATGTCTCAAACAGTCTAAGCTTTGATCGTTAGCTGGAAGACCAGTAGTAGTTTCCGATGCACATCTGGAGGCATTCTGTAATCTACGGACTATCAGAGTGTTGATGGAACACTATAATTGCATCGGGATTGAATACAACAGTCACCATGCGCACTTTACGCCATGGGAGTAATGTCTAAAACAGTCTACGCTTTGATCGTTCCCTGGAAAACCAGTAGTATTTTCCGATGCACATCTGCAGGCATTCTGTAATCTGTGGACTATCAGAGTGTTGATGAAACACAGAAGTTGCATCGGGAATAAATACAACAGTCACCATGCGCACTTTCCTCCATGGGAGTAATGCCTCAAACAGTCTACGGTTTGACCGTTTCCTGGAACTCCAGTAGTAGTTTCCGATGCACATCAGGAGGCATTCTGTAATTTGTGGACTATCAGAGTGTTGATGAAACACAGTAATTGCATCGGGATTGAATACAACAGTCACCATGCGCACTTTCCGCCATGGGAGTAATGTCTAAAACAGTCTACGCTTTGATCGTTCCCTGGAAGACCAGTAGTATTTTCCGATGCACATCTGGAGGCATTCTGTAATCTGCGGACTATCAGAGTGTTGATGAAACACAGAAGTTGCATCGGGAATAAATACAACAGTCACCATGCGCACTTTCCTCCATGGGAGTAATGCCTCTAACAGTCTACGGTTTGACCGTTTCCTGGAACTCCGGTAGTAGTTTCCGATGCACATCTGGAGGCATTCTGTAATCTGCGGACTATCAGAGTGTTGATGAAACACTGTAATTGCCTCGGGATGAATACAACAGTCACCATGCGCACTTTCCGCCATGGGAGTAACGTCTCAAACGGTCTACGCTTTGATCGTTCCCTGGAAGACCAGTAGTAGTTTCCGATGCACATCTGGAGGCATTCTGTAATCTGTGGACTATCAGAGTGTTGATGAAACACAGAAATTGCATCGGGATTGAATACAACAGTCACCATGCGCTCTTTCCTCCATGGGAGTAATGGCTCAAACAGTCTACGCTTTGATCGTTCCCTGAAGACCAGTAGTAGTTTCCGATCACATCTGGAGGCATTCTGTAATCTGTGGACTATCTGAGTGTTGATGAAACACAGAAATTGCATCGGGATTGAATACAACAGTCACCTTGCGCACCTTCCTCCATGGAAGTAATGTCTCAAACAGTCGAAGCTTTGATCGTTACCTGGAAGACCAGTAGTAGTTTCCGATGCACATCTGGAGGCATTCTGTAATCTGTGGACTATCAGAGTGTTGATGAAACACAGAAGTTGCATCGGGATTCAATATAACAGTCACCATGCGCACTTTCCTCCATGGGAGTAATGCCTCAAACAGTCTACGGTTCGATCGTTAGCTGGAAGACCAGCAGTAGTTTCCGATGCACATCTGGTGGATTTCTGTATTCTGTGGACTATCAGAGTGTTGATGAAACACAGAAATTGCATCGGGATTGAATACAACAGTCACCATCGGAACTTTCCTCCATGGGAGTAATGTCTCAAACAGTGTACGCTTTGATGGTTGCCTGGAAGACCAGTAGTAGTTTCCGATGCACATCTGGAGGCATTCTGTAATCTGTGGAATATCTGAGTGTTGATGAAACACAGAAATTGCATCGGGATTGAATACAACATTCACCTTGAACACTTTACTCCATGGGAGTAATGTCTCAAACAGTCTAAGCTTTGATCGTTAGCTGGAAGACCAGTAGTAGTTTCCGATGCACATCTGGAGGCATTCTGTAATCTACGGACTATCAGAGTGTTGATGAAACACTGTAATTGCATCGGGATTGAATACAACAGTCACCATGCGCACTTTCCGCCATGGGAGTAATGTCTAAAACAGTCTACGCTTTGATCGTTCCCTGGAAGACCAGTAGTATTTTCCGATGCACATCTGGAGGCATTCTGTAATCTGCGGACTATCAGAGTGTTGATGAAACACAGAAGTTGCATCGGGAATAAATACAACAGTCACCATGCGCACTTTCCTCCATGGGAGTAATGCCTCTAACAGTCTACGGTTTGACCGTTTCCTGGAACTCCAGTAGTAGTTTCCGATGCACATCTGGAGGCATTCTGTAATCTGCGGACTATCAGAGTGTTGATGAAACACTGTAATTGCCTCGGGATGAATACAACAGTCACCATGCGCACTTTCCGCCATGGGAGTAACGTCTCAAACGGTCTACGCTTTGATCGTTCCCTGGAAGACCAGTAGTAGTTTCCGATGCACATCTGGAGGCATTCTGCAATCTGTGGACTATCAGAGTGTTGATGAAACACAGAAATTGCATCGGGATTGAATACAACAGTCACCATGCGCTCTTTCCTCCATGGGAGTAATGGCTCAAACAGTCTACGCTTTGATCGTTCCCTGAAGACCAGTAGTAGTTTCCGATCACATCTGGAGGCATTCTGTAATCTGTGGACTATCTGAGTGTTGATGAAACACAGAAATTGCATCGGGATTGAATACAACATTCACCTTGAACACTTTACTCCATGGGAGTAATGTCTCAAACAGTCTTAGCTTTGATCGTTAGCTGGAAGACCAGTAGTAGTTTCCGATGCACATCTGGAGGCATTCTGTAATCTACGGACTATCAGAGTGTTGATGAAACACTGTAATTGCATCGGGATTGAATACAACAGTCACCATGCGCACTTTCCGCCATGGGAGTAATGTCTAAAACAGTCTACGCTTTGATCGTTCCCTGGAAGACCAGTAGTATTTTCCGATGCACATGTGCAGGCATTCTGTAATCTGTGGACTATCAGAGTGTTGATGAAACACAGAAGTTGCATCGGGAATAAATACAACAGTCACCATGCGCACTTTCCTCCATGGGAGTAATGCCTCTAACAGTCTACGGTTTGACCGTTTCCTGGAACTCCAGTAGTAGTTTCCGATGCACATCTGGAGGCATTCTGTAATCTGTGGACTATCAGAGTGTTGATGAAACACAGTAATTGCATCGGGATTAAATACAACAGTCACCATGCGCACTTTCCTCCATGGGAGTAATGTCTCAGACAGTCTACGATTTGATCGTTCCCTGGAAGACCGGTAGTAGTTTCCGATGCACATCTGGAGGCATTCTGTAATCTGTGGACTATCAGAGTGTTAATGAAACACAGAAATTGCATCGGGATTGAATACAACAGTCACCATGCGCACTTTCATCCATGGGAGTAATGTCTCAAACAGTCTACGCTTTGATCGTTCCCTGGAAGACCAGCAGTAGTTTCCGATGCACATCTGGAGGCATTCTGTAATCTGCGGACTATCAGAGTGTTGATGAAACACTGTAATTGCCTCGGGATGAATACAACAGTCACCATGCGCACTTTCCGCCATGGGAGTAACGTCTCAAACGGTCTACGCTTTGATCGTTCCCTGGAAGACCAGTAGTAGTTTCCGATGCACATCTGGAGGCATTCTGTAATCTGTGGACTATCAGAGTGTTGATGAAACACAGAAATTGCATCGGGATTGAATGCAACAGTCACCATGCGCTCTTTCCTCCATGGGAGTAATGGCTCAAACAGTCTACGCTTTGATCGTTCCCTGAAGACCAGTAGTAGTTCCCGATCACATCTGGAGGCATTCTGTAATCTGTGGACTATCTGAGTGTTGATGAAACACAGAAATTGCATCGGGATTGAATACAACAGTCACCTTGCGCACCTTCCTCCATGGAAGTAATGTCTCAAACAGTCGAAGCTTTGATCGTTACCTGGAAGACCAGTAGTAGTTTCCGATGCACATCTGGAGGCATTCTGTAATCTGTGGACTATCAGAGTGTTGATGAAACACAGAAGTTGCATCGGGATTCAATATAACAGTCACCATGCGCGCTTTCCTCCATGGGAGTAATGCCTCAAACAGTCTACGGTTCGATCGTTAGCTGGAAGACCAGCAGTAGTTTCCGATGCACATCTGGTGGATTTCTGTATTCTGTGGACTATCAGAGTGTTGATGAAACACAGAAATTGCATCGGGATTGAATACAACAGTCACCATCGGCACTTTCCTCCATGGGAGTAATGTCTCAAACAGTGTACGCTTTGATGGTTCCCTGGAAGACCAGTAGTAGTTTCCGATGCACATCTGGAGGCATTCTGTAATCTGTGGAATATCTGAGTGTTGATGAAACACAGAAATTGCATCGGGATTGAATACAACATTCACCTTGAACACTTTACTCCATGGGAGTAATGTCTCAAACAGTCTAAGCTTTGATCGTTAGCTGGAAGACCAGTAGTAGTTTCCGATGCACATCTGGAGGCATTCTGTAATCTACGGACTATCAGAGTGTTGATGAAACACTGTAATTGCATCGGGATTGAATACAACAGTCACCATGCGCACTTTCCGCCATGGGAGTAATGTCTAAAACAGTCTACGCTTTGATCGTTCCCTGGAAGACCAGTAGTATTTTCCGATGCACATCTGGAGGCATTCTGTAACCTGCGGACTATCAGAGTGTTGATGAAACACAGAAGTTGCATCGGGAATAAATACAACAGTCACCATGCGCACTTTCCTCCATGGGAGTAATGCCTCTAACAGTCTACGGTTTGACCGTTTCCTGGAACTCCTGTAGTAGTTTCCGATGCACATCTGGAGGCATTCTGTAATCTGCGGACTATCAGAGTGTTGATGAAACACTGTAATTGCCTCGGGATGAATACAACAGTCACCATGCGCACTTTCCGCCATGGCAGAAACGTCTCAAACGGTCTACGCTTTGATCGTTCCCTGGAAGACCAGTAGTAGTTTCCGATGCACATCTGGAGGCATTCTGTAATCTGTGGACTATCAGAGTGTTGATGAAACACAGAAATTGCATCGGGATTGAATACAACAGTCACCATGCGCTCTTTCCTCCATGGGAGTAATGGCTCAAACAGTCTACGCTTTGATCGTTCCCTGAAGACCAGTAGTAGTTTCCGATCACATCTGGAGGCATTCTGTAATCTGTGGACTATCTGAGTGTTGATGAAACACAGAAATTGCATCGGGATTGAATATAACAGTCACCTTGCGCACCTTCCTCCATGGAAGTAATGTCTCAAACAGTCGAAGCTTTGATCGTTACCTGGAAGACCAGTAGTAGTTTCCGATGCACATCTGGAGGCATTCTGTAATCTGTGGACTATCAGAGTGTTGATGAAACACAGAAGTTGCATCGGGATTCAATATAACAGTCACCATGCGCACTTTCCTCCATGGGAGTAATGCCTCAAACAGTCTACGGTTCGATCGTTAGCTGGAAGACCAGCAGTAGTTTCCGATGCACATCTGGTGGATTTCTGTATTCTGTGGACTATCAGAGTGTTGATGAAACACAGAAATTGCATCGGGATTGAATACAACAGTCACCATCGGCACTTTCCTCCATGGGAGTAATGTCTCAAACAGTGTACGCTTTGATGGTTCCCTGGAAGACCAGTAGTAGTTTCCGATGCACATCTGGAGGCATTCTGTAATCTGTGGACTATCTGAGTGTTGATGAAACACAGAAATTGCATCGGGATTGAATACAACATTCACCTTGAACACTTTACTCCATGGGAGTAATGTCTCAAACAGTCTAAGCTTTGATCGTTAGCTGGAAGACTAGTAGTAGTTTCCGATGCACATCTGGAGGCATTCTGTAATCTACGGACTATCAGAGTGTTGATGAAACACTGTAATTGCATCGGGATTGAATACAACAGTCACCATGTGCACTTTCCGCCATGGGAGTAATGTCTAAAACAGTCTACGCTTTGATCGTTCCCTGGAAGACCAGTAGTAGTTTCCGATGCACATCTGGAGGCATTCTGTAATCTGTGGACTATCAGAGTGTTGATGAAACACAGAAATTGCATCGGGATTGAATGCAACAGTCACCATGCGCTCTTTCCTCCATGGGAGTAATGGCTCAAACAGTCTACGCTTTCATCGTTCCCTGAAGACCAGTAGTAGTTCCCGATCACATCTGGAGGCATTCTGTAATCTGTGGACTATCTGAGTGTTGATGAAACACAGAAATTGCATCGGGATTGAATACAACAGTCACCTTGCGCACCTTCCTCCATGGAAGTAATGTCTCAAACAGTCGAAGCTTTGATCGTTACCTGGAAGACCAGTAGTAGTTTCCGATGCACATCTGGAGGCATTCTGTAATCTGTGGACTATCAGAGTGTTGATGAAACACAGAAGTTGCATCGGGATTCAATATAACAGTCACCATGCGCACTTTCCTCCATGGGAGTAATGCCTCAAACAGTCTACGGTTCGATCGTTAGCTGGAAGACCAGCAGTAGTTTCCGATGCACATCTGGTGGATTTCTGTATTCTGTGGACTATCAGAGTGTTGATGAAACACAGAAATTGCATCGGGATTGAATACAACAGTCACCATCGGCACTTTCCTCCATGGGAGTAATGTCTCAAACAGTGTACGCTTTGATGGTTCCCTGGAAGACCAGTAGTAGTTTCCGATGCACATCTGGAGGCATTCTGTAATCTGTGGAATATCTGAGTGTTGATGAAACACAGAAATTGCATCGGGATTGAATACAACATTCACCTTGAACACTTTACTCCATGGGAGTAATGTCTCAAACAGTCTAAGCTTTGATCGTTAGCTGGAAGACCAGTAGTAGTTTCCGATGCACATCTGGAGGCATTCTGTAATCTACGGACTATCAGAGTGTTGATGAAACACTGTAATTGCATCGGGATTGAATACAACAGTCACCATGCGCACTTTCCGCCATGGGAGTAATGTCTAAAACAGTCTACGCTTTGATCGTTCCCTGGAAGACCAGTAGTATTTTCCGATGCACATCTGGAGGCATTCTGTAACCTGCGGACTATCAGAGTGTTGATGAAACACAGAAGTTGCATCGGGAATAAATACAACAGTCACCATGCGCACTTTCCTCCATGGGAGTAATGCCTCTAACAGTCTACGGTTTGACCGTTTCCTGGAACTCCGGTAGTAGTTTCCGATGCACATCTGGAGGCATTCTGTAATCTGCGGACTATCAGAGTGTTGATGAAACACTGTAATTGCCTCGGGATGAATACAACAGTCACCATGCGCACTTTCCGCCATGGGAGTAACGTCTCAAACGGTCTACGCTTTGATCGTTCCCTGGAAGACCAGTAGTAGTTTCCGATGCACATCTGGAGGCATTCTGTAATCTGTGGACTATCAGAGTGTTGATGAAACACAGAAATTGCATCGGGATTGAATACAACAGTCACCATGCGCTCTTTCCTCCATGGGAGTAATGGCTCAAACAGTCTACGCTTTGATCGTTCCCTGAAGACCAGTAGTAGTTTCCGATCACATCTGGAGGCATTCTGTAATCTGTGGACTATCTGAGTGTTGATGAAACACAGAAATTGCATCGGGATTGAATACAACAGTCACCTTGCGCACCTTCCTCCATGGAAGTAATGTCTCAAACAGTCGAAGCTTTGATCGTTACCTGGAAGACCAGTAGTAGCTTCCGATGCACATCTGGAGGCATTCTGTAATCTGTGGACTATCAGAGTGTTGATGAAACACAGAAGTTGCATCGGGATTCAATATAACAGTCACCATGCGCACTTTCCTCCATGGGAGTAATGCCTCAAACAGTCTACGGTTCGATCGTTAGCTGGAAGACCAGCAGTAGTTTCCGATGCACATCTGGTGGATTTCTGTATTCTGTGGACTATCAGAGTGTTGATGAAACACAGAAATTGCATCGGGATTGAATACAACAGTCACCATCGGCACTTTCCTCCATGGGAGTAATGTCTCAAACAGTGTACGCTTTGATGGTTCCCTGGAAGACTTGTAGTAGTTTCCGATGCACATCTGGAGGCATTCTGTAATCTGTGGACTATCTGAGTGTTGATGAAACACAGAAATTGCATCGGGATTGAATACAACATTCACCTTGAACACTTTACTCCATGGGAGTAATGTCTCAAACAGTCTAAGCTTTGATCGTTAGCTGGAAGACTAGTAGTAGTTTCCGATGCACATCTGGAGGCATTCTGTAATCTACGGACTATCAGAGTGTTGATGAAACACTGTAATTGCATCGGGATTGAATACAACAGTCACCATGTGCACTTTCCGCCATGGGAGTAATGTCTAAAACAGTCTACGCTTTGATCGTTCCCTGGAAGACCAGTAGTATTTTCCGATGCACATGTGCAGGCATTCTGTAATCTGTGGACTATCAGAGTGTTGATGAAACACAGAAGTTGCATCGGGAATAAATACAACAGTCACCATGCGCACTTTCCTCCATGGGAGTAATGCCTCTAACAGTCTACGGTTTGACCGTTTCCTGGAACTCCAGTAGTAGTTTCCGATGCACATCTGGAGGCATTCTGTAATCTGTGGACTATCAGAGTGTTGATGAAACACAGTAATTGCATCGGGATTGAATACAACAGTCACCATGCGCACTTTCCTCCATGGGAGTAATGTCTCAGACAGTCTACGATTTGATCGTTCCCTGGAAGACCAGTAGTAGTTTCCGATGCACATCTGGAGGCATTCTGTAATCTGTGGACTATCAGAGTGTTGATGAAACACAGATATTGCATCGGGATTGAATACAACAGTCACCATGCGCACTTTCCTCCATGGGAGTAATGTCTCAAACAGTCTACGCTTTGATCGTTCCCTGGAAGACCAGTAGTAGTTTCCGAAGCACATCTGGATGCATTCTGTAATCTGCGGACTATCAGAGTGTTGATGATACACTGTAATTGCCTCGGGATGAATACAACAGTCACCATGCGCACTTGCCGCCATGGGAGTAACGTCTCAAACGGTCTACGCTTTGATCGTTCCCTGGAAGACCAGTAGTAGTTTCCGATGCACATCTGGAGGCATTCTGTAATCTGTGGACTATCAGAGTGTTGATGAAACACAGAAATTGCATCGGGATTGAATACAACAGTCACCATGCGCTCTTTCCTCCATGGGAGTAATGGCTCAAACAGTCTACGCTTTGATCGTTCCCTGAAGACCAGTAGTCGTTTCCGATCACATCTGGAGGCATTCTGTAATCTGTGGACTATCTGAGTGTTGATGAAACACAGAAATTGCATCGGGATGAATACAACAGTCACATTGCGCACCTTCCTCCATGGAAGTAATGTCTCAAACAGTCTAAGCTTTGATCGTTACCTGGAAGACCAGTAGTAGTTTCCGATGCATATCTGGAGGCATTCTGTAATCTCCGGACTATCAGAGTGTTGATGAAACACTGTAATTGCATCGGGATTGAATACAACAGTCACCATGCGCACTTTCCACCATGGGAGTAATGTCTCAAACAGTCTACGCTTTGATCGTTCCCTGGAAGACCAGTAGTAGTTTCCAATTCACATCTGGAGGCATTCTGTAATCTGTGGACTATCAGAGTGTTGATGAAACACAGAAGTTGCATCGAGATTCAATACAACAGTCACCAGCCGCACTTTCCTCCATGGGAGTAATGCCTCAAACAGTCTACGGTTCGATCGTTAGCTGGAAGACCAGCAGTAGTTTCCGATGCACATCTGGTGGATTTCTGTATTCTGTGGACTATCAGAGTGTTGATGAAACACATGAAATTGCATCGTGATTGAATACAACAGTCACCATCGGCACTTTTCTCCATGGGAGTAATGTCTCAAACAGTGTACGCTTTCATCGTTCCCTGGAAGAACAGTAGTAGTTTCCGATGCACATCTGGAGGCATTCTGTAATCTACGGACTATCAGAGTGTTGATGAAACACTGTAATTGCATCGGGATTGAATACAACAGTCACCATGCGCACTTTCCGCCATGGGAGTAATGTCTAAAACAGTCTACGCTTTGATCGTTCCCTGGAAGACCAGTAGTATTTTCCGATGCACATCTGCAGGCATTCTGTAATCTGTGGACTATCAGAGTGTTGATGAAACACAGAAATTGCATCGGGATAGAATACAACAGTCACCATGCGCTCTTTCCTCCATGGGAGTAATGGCTCTAACAGTCTACGCTTTGATCGTTCCCTGAAGACCAGTAGTAGTTTCCGATCACATCTGGAGGCATTCTGTAATCTGTGGACTATCTGAGTGTTGATGAAACACAGAAATTGCATCGGGATTGAATACAACAGTCACCTTGCGCACCTTCCTCCATGGAAGTAATGTCTCAAACAGTCTAAGCTTTGATCGTTACCTGGAAGACCAGTAGTAGTTTCCGATGCACATCTGGAGGCATTCTGTAATCTCCGGACTATCAGAGTGTTGATGAAACACTGTAATTGCATGAGGATTTAATACAACAGTCACCATGCGCACTTTCCACCATAGGAGTAATGTCTCAAACAGTCTACGCTTTGATCGTTCCCTGGAAGACCAGTAGTAGTTTCCAATTCACATCTGGTGGATTTCTGTATTCTGTGGTCTATCAGAGTGTTGATGAAACACAGAAATTGCATCGGGATTGAATACAACATTCACAATCGGCACTTTCCTCCATGGGAGTAATGTCTCAAACAGTTTACGCTTTGATCGTTCCCTGCAAGACCAGTAGTAGTTTCCGATGCACATCTGGAGGCATCCTGTAATCCTTGGACCTTCAAAGTGTTGATGAAACACAGAAATTGCATCGGGATTGAATATAACAGTCACCATGCGCACTTTCCTCCATTGAAGTAATGTCTCAAACAGTCTACGCTTTGATCGTTCCCTGGAAGACCAGTAGTAGTTTCCGATGCACATCTGAAGACATTCTGTAATCTGTAAACTATCACAGTGTTGATGAAACACAGAAATTGCATCGGGATTTAATACAACAGTCACCAAGCGCTATTTCCTCCATGGGAGTAATGTCTCAAACAAAATACGCATTGATCGTTCCCTGGAAGACCAGTAATAGTTTCCGATGCACATCTGGAGGCATTCTGTAATCCTTGGACCTTCAAAGTGTTGATGAAACACAGAAAGTGATTCGGGATTGAATACAACAGTCACCATGCGCACTTTCCTCCATGGGAGTAATGGTTCAAACAGTCTAAGATTTGATCGTTCCCTGGAAGACCAGTAGTAGTTTCCGATGCACATCTGGAGGCATTCTGTAATCTGTGGACTATCTGAGTGTTGATGAAACACAGAAATTGCATCGGGATTGAATACAACGGTCCCCATGGGCACTTCCTCCATGGGAGTAATTTCTCAAACAGTCTAAGATTTGATCGTTCCCTGGAAGACCAGTAGTAGTTTCCGATGCACATCCGAAGGCATTCTGTAATCTGTGGACTATCAGAGTGTTGATGAAACACAGAAATTGCATCGGGATTGAATACAACAGTCACCAGCCGCTATTTCCTCCATGGGAGTAATGTCTCAAACAGTCTACGCTTTGATCGTTCCCTGGAAGACCGGTAGTAGTTTCCGATGCACATCTCGAGGCATTCTGTAATCTGTGGACTATCTGAGTGTTGATGAAACACAGAAATTGCATCGGGATTGAATACAACAGTCCCCATGCGCACTTCCTCCATGGGAGTAATTTCTCAAACTGTCTAAAGTTTGATCGTTCCCTGGAAGACCAGTAGTAGTTTCCGATGCACATCCGAAGGCATTCTGTAATCTGTGGACTATCAGAGTGTTGATGAAACACAGAAATTGCATCGGGAATGAATACAACAGTCACCAACCGCTATTTCCTCCATGGGAGTAATGTCTCAAACAGTCTACGCTTTGATCGTTCCCTGGAAGACCAGTAGTAGTTTCCGATGGACATCTGGAGGCATTCTGTAATCCTTGGACCTTCAAATTGCTGATGAAACTCAGAAATTGCCTGCGGATTGAATACAACATTCACCATGCGCACTTTCCTCCGTGGGAGTAATGTCTCAAACAGTCTACGCTTTTTATCGTTCCCTGGAAGACCAGTAGTAGTTTCCGATGCACATCTGGAGGCATTCTGTAATCTGTGGACTATCAGAGTGTTGATGAAACATGGAAATTGCATCGGGATTGAATACAACAGTCACCATCGCCACTTTCCTCCATGTGATTAATTTCTCAAACAGTCTACGCTTTTATCGTTTCCTGGAAGACCAGTAGTAGTTCCCGATGCACATCTGGAGGCTTTCTGTTATCTGTGGACTATCAGAGTGTTGATGAAACACAGTTATTGCATCTGGATTGAATACAACAGTCCCCATGCGCACTTTCCTCCATCGGAGTAATGTATCAGACAGTCTACGCTTTGTTCGTTCCCTGGAAGACCAGTAGTAGTTTCCGATGCACATCTGGAGGCTTTCTGTAATCTGTGGACTATCAGAGTGTTGATGAAACACAGAAATTGCATCGGGATTGAATACAACAGTCACCTTGCGCGGTTTCCTCCATGGGAGTAATGTCTCAAACAGTCTAAGCTTTGATCGATCCCTGGAAGACCAGTAGTAGTTTCCGATGCACATCTGGAGGCATTCTGTAATCTGTGGACTATCTGAGTGTTGATGAAACACAGAATTTGCATCGGGATTGAATACAACAGTCACCATGCGCACTTTCTTCCATGGGAGTAATGTCTCAAACAGTTTTCTCTTTGATCGTTCCCTGGAAGACCAGTAGTAGTTTCCGATGCACATCTGAACGCAATCTGTAATCCTTGGACCTTCAAAGTGTTGATGAAACACAGAAATTGAGTCGGGATTGAATACAACAGTCACCATGCGCACTTTCCTCCATGGGAGTAATGTCTCAATCAGTCTACGCTTTGATCGTTCCCAGGAAGACCAGTAGTAGTTCCGATGCACATCTGGAGGCATTCTGTAATCTGTGGACTATCTGAGTGTTGTTGAAACACAGAATTTGCATCGGGATAGAATACAACAGTCACCATGCGCTCTTTCCTCCATGGGAGTAATGGCTCTAACAGTCTACGCTTTGATCGTTCCCTGAAGACCAGTAGTAGTTTCCGATCACATCTGGAGGCATTCTGTAATCTGTGGACTATCTGAGTGTTGATGAAACACAGAAATTGCATCGGGATTGAATACAACAGTCACCTTGCGCACCTTCCTCCATGGAAGTAATGTCTCAAACAGTCTAAGCTTTGATCGTTACCTGGAAGACCAGTAGTAGTTTCCGATGCACATCTGGAGGCATTCTGTAATCTCCGGACTATCAGGGTGTTGATGAAACACTGTAATTGCATGAGGATTTAATACAACAGTCACCATGCGCACTCTCCACCATAGGAGTAATGTCTCAAACAGTCACCGCTTTGATCGTTCCCTGAAGACCAGTAGTAGTTTCCGATCACATCTGGAGGCATTCTGTAATCTGTGGACTATCTGAGTGTTGATGAAACACATGAAATTGCATCGTGATTGAATACAACAGTCACCATCGGCACTTTTCTCCATGGGAGTAATGTCTCAAACAGTGTACGCTTTGATCGTTCCCTGGAAGAACAGTAGTAGTTTCCGATGCACATCTGGAGGCATTCAGTAATCTGTGGACTATCTGAGTGTTGATGAAACACAGAAATTGCATCGGGATTGAATACAACAGTCACCTTGAACACTTTCCTCCATGGGAGTAATGTCTCAAACAGTCTAAGCTTTGATCGTTAGCTGGAAGACCAGTAGTAGTTTCCGATGCACATCTGGAGGCATTCTGTAATCTACGGACTATCAGAGTGTTGATGAAACACTGTAATTGCATCGGGATTGAATACAACAGTCACCATGCGCACTTTCCGCCATGGGAGTAATGTCTAAAACAGTCTACGCTTTGATCGTTCCCTGGAAGACCAGTAGTATTTTCCGATGCACATCTGCAGGCATTCTGTAATCTGTGGACTATCAGAGTGTTGATGAAACACAGAAATTGCATCGGGATAGAATACAACAGTCACCATGCGCTCTTTCCTCCATGGGAGTAATGGCTCTAACAGTCTACGCTTTGATCGTTCCCTGAAGACCAGTAGTAGTTTCCGATCACATCTGGAGGCATTCTGTAATCTGTGGACTATCTGAGTGTTGATGAAACACAGAAATTGCATCGGGATTGAATACAACAGTCACCTTGCGCACCTTCCTCCATGGAAGTAATGTCTCAAACAGTCTAAGCTTTGATCGTTACCTGGAAGACCAGTAGTAGTTTCCGATGCACATCTGGAGGCATTCTGTAATCTCCGGACTATCAGGGTGTTGATGAAACACTGTAATTGCATGAGGATTTAATACAACAGTCACCATGCGCACTTTCCACCATAGGAGTAATGTCTCAAACAGTCTACGCTTTGATCGTTCCCTGGAAGACCAGTAGTAGTTTCCGATTCACATCTGGTGGATTTCTGTATTCTGTGGTCTATCAGAGTGTTGATGAAACACAGAAATTGCATCGGGATTGAATACAACATTCACAATCGGCACTTTCCTCCATGGGAGTAATGTCTCAAACAGTTTACGCTTTGATCGTTCCCTGCAAGACCAGTAGTAGTTTCCGATGCACATCTGGAGGCATCCTGTAATCCTTGGACCTTCAAAGTGTTGATGAAACACAGAAATGGCATCGGGATTGAATATAACAGTCACCATGCGCACTTTCCTCCATTGAAGTAATGTCTCAAACAGTCTACGCTTTGATCGGTCCCTGGAAGACCAGTAGTAGTTTCCGATGCACATCTGGGGTATTCTGTAATCTGTGGACTATCAGAGTCTTGATGAAACACAGAAACTGCAGCGGGATTGAATACAACAGTCACCAGGCGCTATTTCCTCCATGGGAGTAATGTCACAAACAGTCTTCGTTTTGATCGTTCCCTGGAAGACCAGTAATAGTTTCCGATGCACATCTGGAGGCATTCTGTAATCCTTGGACCTTCAAAGTGTTGATGAAACACAGAAAGTGATTCGGGATTGAATACAACAGTCACCATGCGCACTTTCCTCCATGGGAGTAATGTTTCAAACAGTCTAAGATTTGATCGTTCCCTGGAAGACCAGTAGTAGTTTCCGATGCACATCTGGAGGCATTCTGTAATCTGTGGACTATCTGAGTGTTGATGAAACACAGAAATTGCATCGGGATTGAATACAACGGTCCCCATGCGCACTTCCTCCATGGGAGTAATTTCTCAAACAGTCTAAGATTTGATCGTTCCCTGGAAGACCAGTAGTAGTTTCCGATGCACATCCGAAGGCATTCTGTAATCTGTGGACTATCAGAGTGTTGATGAAACACAGAAATTGCATCGGGATTGAATACAACAGTCACCAGCCGCTATTTCCTCCATGGGAGTAATGTCTCAAACAGTCTACGCTTTGATCGTTCCCTGGAAGACCAGTAGTAGTTTCCGATGCACATCTGGAGGCATTCTGTAATCTGTGGACTATCTGAGTGTTGATGAAACACAGAAATTGCATCGGGATTGAATACAACAGTCCCCATGCGCACTTCCTCCATGGGAGTAATTTCTCAAACTGTCTAAGTTTTGATCGTTCCCTGGAAGACCAGTAGTAGTTTCCGATGCACATCCGAAGGCATTCTGTAATCTGTGGACTACCAGAGTGTTGATGAAACACAGAAATTGCATCGGGATTGAATACAACAGTCACCAACCGCTATTTCCTCCATGGGAGTAATGTCTCAAACAGTCTACGCTTTGATCGTTCCCTGGAAGACCAGTAGTAGATTCCGATGGACATCTGGAGGCATTCTGTTATCCTTGGACCTTCAAATTGCTGATGAAACTCAGAAATTGCCTACGGATTGAATACAACATTCACCATGCGCACTTTCCTCCGTGGGAGTAATGTCTCAAACAGTCTACGCTTTGATCGTTCCCTGGAAGACCAGTAGTAGTTTCCGATGCACATCTGGAGGCATTCTGTAATCTGTGGACTATCAGAGTGTTGATGAAACATAGAAATTGCATCGGGATTGAATACAACAGTCACCATCGCCACTTTCCTCCATGTGATTAATTTCTCAAACAGTCTACGCTTTGATCGTTTCCTGGAAGACCAGTAGTAGATCCCGATGCACATCTGGAGGCTTTCTGTAATCTGTGGACTATCAGAGTGTTGATGAAACACAGTTATTGCATCTGGATTGAATACAACAGTCCCCATGCGCACTTTCCTCCATCGGAGTAATGTATCAGACAGTCTACGCTTTGTTCGTTCCCTGGAAGACCAGTAGTAGTTTCCGATGCACATCTGGAGGCTTTCTGTAATCTGTGGACTATCAGAGTGTTGATGAAACACAGAAATTGCATCGGGATTGAATACAACAGTCACCTTGCGCGGTTTCCTCCATGGGAGTAATGTCTCAAACAGTCTAAGCTTTGATCCATCCCTGGAAGACCAGTAGTAGTTTCCGATGCACATCTGGAGGCATTCTGTAATCTGTGGACTATCTGAGTGTTAATGAAACACAGAATTTGCATCGGGATTGAATACAACAGTCACCATGCGCACTTTCTTCCATGGGAGTAATGTCTCAAACAGTTTTCTCTTTGATCGTTCCCTGGAAGACCAGTAGTAGTTTCCGATGCACATCTGAACGCAATCTGTAATCCTTGGACCTTCAAAGTGTTGATGAAACACAGAAATTGCCTCGGGATTGAATACAACAGTCACCATGCGCACTTTCCTCCATGGGAGTAATGTCTCAATCAGTCTACGCTTTGATCGTTCCCAGGAAGACCAGTAGTAGTTCCGATGCACATCTGGAGGCATTCTGTAATCTGTGGACTATCTGAATGTTGATGAAACACAGAATTTGCATCGGGATTGAATACAACAGTCACCATGCGAACTTTCTTCCATTCAGTAATGTCTCAAACAGTTTTCTCTTTGATCGTTCCCTGGAAGACCAGTAGTAGTTTCCGATGCACATCTGGAGGCATTCTGTAATCTGTGGACTATCAGAGTGTTGATGAAACACAGAAATTGCATCAGGATTGAATACAACAGTCACCATGCGTACTTACCTCCATGGGAGTAATGTCTCAATCAGTCTACGCTTTGATCGCTCCCTGGAAGACCAGTAGTAGTTCCGATGCACATCTGGAGGCATTCTGTAATCTGTGGACTATCAGAGTGTTGATTAAACACAGAAATTGCATCGGGATTGAATACAACAGTCACCAAGCGCACTTTCCTCTATGGGAGTAATGTCTCAAACACTTTACTCTTTGATCGTTCCCTGGAAGACCAGTAGTAGTTTCCGATGCACATCTGGAGGCATTCTGTAATCTGTGGACTATCAGAGTGTTGATGAAACACAGAAATTGTATTAGGATTGAATACAACAGTCACCTTGCGCACTTTCCTCCATGGGAGTAATGTCTCGAACAGTCTACGCTTTGATCGTTCCCTGGGAGTCCAGTAGTACTTTCCGATGCACATCTGAACGCAATCTGTAATCCTTGGAACTTCAAAGTATTAATGAAACACAGAAACTGCATCGGGATTAAATACAACAATCACCATGCGCACTTTCCTCCATGGGACTAATGTCTCAATCAGTCTACGCTTTGATCGTTCCCTGGAAGACCAGTAGTAGTTCCGATGCACATCTGAACGCAATATGTAATCCTTGGACCTTCAAAGTATTGATGAAGCACAGAAATTGCATCGGCATTGAATACAACAGTCACCATCGCCACTTTCCTCCATGTGATTAATTTCTCAAACAGTCTACGCTTTGATCGTTTCCTGAAAGACCAGTAGTAGTTCCCGATGCACATCTGGAGGCATTCTGTAATCTGTGGACTATCAGAGTGTTGATGAAACACAGTTATTGCATCTGGATTGAATACAACAGTCCCCATGCGCACTTTCCTCCATGGGAGTAATGTATCAGACAGTCTACGCTTTGTTCGTTCCCTGGAAGACCAGTAGTAGTTTCCGATGCACATCTGGAGGCATTCTGTAATCTGTGGACTATCAGAGTGTTGATGAAACACAGAAATTGCATCGGGATTGAGTACAACAGTCACCTTGCGCGGTTTCCTCCATGGGAGTAATGCCTCAAACAGTCTAAGCTTTTATCGATCCCTGGAAGACCAGTAGTAGTTCCCGATGCACATCTGGAGGCATTCTGTAATCTGTGGACTATCTGAGTGTTGATGAAACACAGATATTGCATCGGGATTAAATACAACAGTCACCATGCGCACTTTCCTCCATGGCAGTAATGTCTCAAACAGTTTTCTCTTTGATCGTTCCCTGGAAGACCAGTAGTAGTTTCCGATGCACATCTGAACGCAATCCGTAATCCTTGGACCTTCAAAGTGTTGATGAAACACAGAAATTGCCTCGGGATTGAATACAACAGTCACCATGCGCACTTTCCTCCATTGGAGTAATGTCTCAATCAGTCTACGCCTTGATCGTTCCCTGGAAGACCAGTAGTAGTTCCGATGCACATCTGGAGGCATTCTGTAATCTGTGGACTAAATGAGTGTTGATGAAACACAGAATTTGCATCGGGATTGAATACAACAGTCACCATGCGCACTTTCTTCCATGGGAGTAATGTCTCAAACAGTTTTCTCTTTGATCGTTCCCTGGAAGACCAGTAGTAGTTCCGATGCACATCTGGAGGCATTCTGTAATCTGTGGACTATCAGAGTGTTGATGAAACACAGAAATTGCATCGGGATTGAATACAACAGTCACCATGCGCACTTTCCTCCATGGGAGTAATGTCGCAAACACTTTACTCTTTGATCGTTCCCTGGAAGACCAGTAGTAGTTTCCGATGCACATCTGGAGGCATTCTGTAATCTGTGGACTATCAGAGTGTTGATGAAACTCAGAAATTGTATTAGGATTGAATACAACAGTCACCTTGCGCACTTTCCTCCATGGGAGTAATGTCTCAAACAGTCTACGCTTTGATCGTTCCCTGGGAGTCCAGTAGTACTTTCCGATGCACATCTGTACGCAATCTGTAAACCTTGGACATTCAAAGTATTGATGAAACACAGAAATTGCATCGGGATTGAATACAACAGTCACCTTGCGCACTTTCCTCCATGGGAGTAATGTCTCAATCAGTCTACGCTTTGATCGTTCCCTGGAAGACCAGTAGTAGTTCCGATGCACATCTGAACGCAATCTGTAATCCTTGGACCTTCAAAGTATTGATGAAACACAGAAATTGCATCGGGATTGAATACAACAGTCACCATCGCCACTTTCCTCCATGAGATTCATTTCTCAAACAGTCTACGCTTTGATCGTTTCCTGGAAGACCAGTAGTAGTTCCCGATGCACATCTGGAGGCATTCTGTAATCTGTGGACTATCAGAGTGTTGATGAAACACAGTTATTGCATCTGTATTGAATACAACAGTCCCCATGCGCACTTTCCTCCATGGGAGTAATGTATCAGACAGTCTACGCTTTGTTCCTTCCCTGGAAGACCAGTAGTAGTTTCCGATGCACATCTGGAGGCATTCTGTAATCTGTGGACTATCAGAGTGTTGATGAAACACAGAATTTGCATCGGGATTGAATACAACAGTCACCATGCGCACTTTCCTCCATGGGAGTAATGTCTCAAACAGTCTAAACTTTGATCGTTCCCTGGAAGACCAGTAGTAGTTCCGATGCACATCTGGAGACATTCTGTAATCTGTGGACTATCAGAGTGTTGATGAAACACAGAAATTGCATCGGGATTGAATACAACAGTCACCATGCGCACTTTCCTCCATGGGAGTAATGTCTCAAACAGTCTACGCTTTGATCGTTCCCTGGGAGTCCAGTAGTACTTTCCGATGCACATCTGAACGCAATCTGTAATCCTTGGACCCTCAAAGTATTGATGAAACACAGAAATTGCGTCGGGATTGAATACAACAGTCACCATGCGCACTTTCCTCCATGGGAGTAATGTCTCAATCAGTCTACGCTTTGATCGTTCCCTGGAAGACCAGTAGTAGTTCCGATGCACATCTGGAGGCATTCTGTATTCTGTGGACTATCTGAGTGTTGATGAAACACAGAAATTGCATCGGGATTGAATACAACAGTCACCATGCGCACTTTCTTCCATGGGAGTAATGTCTCAAACAGTCTACGATCTGATCGGTTCCTGGAAGACCAGTAGTAGTTTCCGATGCCCATCTGGAGGCAATCTGTAATCTGTGGACTATCAGAGTGTTGATGAAACACAGAAATTGCATCGGGATTGAATACAACAGTCACCATGCGCACTAACCTTCATGGGAGTAATGTCTCAAACAGTTTACTCTTTGATCGTTCCCTGGAAGACCAGTAGTAGTTTCCGATGCACATCTGGAGGCATTCTGTAATCTGTGGACTATCAGAGTGTTGATGAAACACAGAAATTGTATTAGGATTGAATACAACAGTCACCTTGCGCACTTTCTTCCATGGGAGTAATGTCTCAAACAGTCTACGCTTTGATCGTTCCCTGGGAGTCCAGTAGTAGTTTCCGATGCACATCTGAACGCAATCTGTAATCCTTGGACCTTCAAAGTGTTGATGAAACACAGAAATTGCCTCGGGATTGAATACAACAGTCACCATGCGCACTTTCCTCCATGGGTGTAATGTCTCAATCAGTCTACGAATTGATCGTTCCCTGGCAGACCAGTAGTAGTTCCGATGCACATCTGGAGGCTTTCTGTAATCTGTGGACTATCTGAGTGTTGATGAAACACAGAATTTGAATCGGGATTGAATACAACAGTCACCATGCGCACTTTCTTCCATTGGAGTAATGTCTCAAACAGTCTACGCTTTGATCGTTTCCTGGAAGACCAGTAGTAGTTTCCAATGCACATCTGGAGGCAATCTATAATCTGTGGACTATCAGAGTGTTGATGAAACACAGAAATTGCATCGGGATTGAATACAACAATCACCATGCGCACTTACCTTCATGGGAGTAATGTCTCAAACAGTTTTCTCTTTGATCGTTCCCTGGAAGACCAGTAGTAGTTTCCGATGAACATCTGGAGGCATTCTGTAATCTGTGGACTATCAGAGTGTTGATGAAACACAGAAATTGCATCGGGATTGAATACAACTGTCACCATGCGCACTCTCCTCCATGGGAGTAATGTCTCAAACAGTCTACGCTTTGATCGTTCCCAGGAAAACCAGTAGTAGTTTCGGATGCACATCTGGGGGCATTCTGTAATCTGTGGACTATCTGAGTGTTGATGAAACACAGAAATTGCATCGGGATTGAATACAACAGCCGCCATGCGCACTTTCCTCCATGGGAGTATTATCTCAAACAGTCTAAGTTTTGATCGTTCCCTGGAAGACCAGTAGTAGTTTCCGATGCACATCTGAAGACATTCTGTAATCTGTAAACTATCACAGTGTTGATGAAACACAGAAATTGCATCGGGATTTAATACAACAGTCACCAGGCGCTATTTCCTCCATGGGAGTAATGTCTCAAACAAAATACGCATTGATCGTTTCCTGGAAGACCAGTAGTAGTTTCCGATGCACATCTGGAGGCATTCTGTAATCTGTGGACTATCAGAGTGTTGATGAAACACAGAAATTGTATTAGGATTGAATACAACAGTCACCTTGCGCACTTTCTTCCATGGGAGTAATGTCTCAAACAGTCTACGCTTTGATCGTTCGCTGGGAGTCCAGTAGTAGTTTCCGATGCACATCTGAACGCAATCTGTAATCCTTGGACCGTCAAAGTGTAGATGAAACACAGGAATTGCCTCGGGATTGAATACAACAGTCACCATGCGCACTTTCCTCCATGGGTGTAATGTCTCAATCAGTCTACGCTTTGATCGTTCCCTGGCAGACCAGTAGTAGTTCCGATGCACATCTGGAGGCTTTCTGTAATCTGTGGACTATCTGAGTGTTGATGAAACACAGAATTTGCATCGGGATTAAATACAACAGTCACCATGCGCACTTTCTTCCATTGGAGTAATGTCTCAAACAGTCTACGCTTTGATCGTTTCCTGGAAGACCAGTAGTAGTTTCCAATGCACATCTGGAGGCAATCTGTAATCTGTGGACTATCAGAGTGTTGATGAAACACAGAAATTGCATCGGGATTTAATACAACAGTCACCATGCGCACTTTCCATCATGGGAGTAATGTCTCAAACAGTTTTATCTTTGATCGTTCCCTGGAAGACCAGTAGTAGCTTCCGATGCACATCTGGAGGCATTCTGTAATCGGTGGACTATCAGAGTGTTGATGAAACACACAAATTGCATCAGGATTGAATACAACAGTCACCATGCGCACTTACCTCCATGGGAGTAATGTCTCAATCAGTCTACGCTTTGATCGTTCGCTGGAAGACCAGTAGTAGTTCCGATGCACATCTGGAGGCATTCTGTAATCTGTGGACTATCAGAGTGTTGATGAAACACAGAAATTTCATCGGGATTGAATACAACTGTCACCATGCGCACTCTCCTCCATGGGAGTAATTTCTCAAACAGTCGACGCTTTGATCGTTCCCAGGAAAACCAGTAGTAGTTTCGGATGCACATCTGGGGGCATTCTGTAATCTGTGGACTATCTGAGTGTTGATGAAACACAGAAATTGCATCGGGATTGAATACAACAGCCGCCATGCGCACTTTCCTCCATGGGAGTAATATCTCAAACAGTCTAAGCTTTGATCGTTCCCTGGAAGACCAGTAGTAGTTTCCGATGCACATCTGAAGACATTCTGTAATCTGTAAACTATCACAGTGTTGATGAAACACAGAAATTGCATCGGGATTTAATACAACAGTCACCAAGCGCTATTTCCTCCATGGGAGTAATGTCTCAAACAAAATACGCATTGATCGTTCCCTGGAAGACCAGTAATAGTTTCCGATGCACATCTGGAGGCATTCTGTAATCCTTGGACCTTCAAAGTGTTGATGAAACACAGAATTTGCATCGGGATTGAATACAACAGTCACCATGCGCACTTTCTTCCATTGGAGTAATGTCTCAAACAGTCTACGCTTTGATCGTTTCCTGGAAGACCAGTAGTAGTTTCCAATGCACATCTGGAGGCAATCTGTAATCTGTGGACTATCAGAGTGTTGATGAAACACAGAAATTGCATCGGGATTTAATACAACAGTTACCATGCGCACTTTCCTTCATGGGAGTAATGTCTCAAACAGTTTTATCTTTGATCGTTCCCTGGAAGACCAGTAGTAGTTTCCGATGCACATCTGGAGGCATTCTGTAATCTGTGGACTATCAGAGTGTTGATGAAACACAGAAATTGCATCAGGATTGAATACAACAGTCACCATGCGCACTTACCTCCATGGGAGTAATGTCTCAATCAGTCTACGCTTTGATCGTTCGCTGGAAGACCAGTAGTAGTTCCGATGCACATCTGGAGTCATTCTGTAATCTGTGGACTATCAGAGTGTTGATGAAACACAGAAATTTCATCGGGATTGAATACAACTGTCACCATGCGCACTCTCCTCCATGGGAGTAATGTCTCAAACAGTCTACGCTTTGATCGTTCCCAGGAAAACCAGTAGTAGTTTCGGATGCACATCTAGGGGCATTCTGTAATCTGTGGACTATCTGAGTGTTGATGAAACACAGAAATTGCATCGGGATTGAATACAACAGCCGCCATGCGCACTTTCCTCCATGGGAGTAATATCTCAAACAGTCTAAGCTTTGATCGTTCCCTGGAAGACCAGTAGTAGTTTCCGATGCACATCTGAAGACATTCTGTAATCTGTAAACTATCACAGTGTTGATGAAACACAGAAATTGCATCGGGATTTAATACAACAGTCACCAGGCGCTATTTCCTCCATGGGAGTAATGTCTCAATCAGTCTACGCTTTGATTGTTCCCTGGAAGACCAGTAGAAGTTCCGATGCACATCTGAACGCAATCTGTAATCCTTGGACCTTCAAAGTATTGATGAAACACAGAAATTGCATCGGGATTGAATACAACAGTCACCATCGCCACTTTCCTCCATGTGATTCATTTCTCAAACAGTCTACGCTTTGATCGTTTCCTGGAAGACCAGTAGTAGTTCCCGATGCACATCTGGAGGCATTCTGTAATCTGTGGACTATCAGAGTGTTGATGAAACACAGAAATTGTATTCGGATTGAATACAACAGTCACCTTGCGTACTTTCCTCCATGGGAGTAATGTCTCATACAGTCTACGATTTGATCGTTCCCTGGGAGTCCAGTAGTAGTTTCCGATGCACATCTGAACGCAATCTGTAATCCTTGGACCTTCAAAGTGTTGATGAAACACAGAAATTGCCTCAGGATTGAATACAACAGTCACCATGCGCACATTCCTCCATGGGAGTAATGTCTCAATCAGTCTAGGCTTTGATCGTTCCCTGGAAGACCAGTAGTAGTTCCGATGCACATCTGGAGACATTCTGTAATCTGTGGACTATCAGAGTGTTGATGAATCACAGAAATTGCATCGGGATTGAATACAACAGTCACCATGCGCACTTTCCTCCATGGGAGTAATGTCTCAAACAGTCTACGCTTTGATCGTTCCCTGGGAGTCCAGTAGTACTTTCCGATGCACATCTGAACGCAATCTGTAATCCTTGGACCTTCAAAGTATTGATGAAACACAGAAATTGCATCGGGATTGAATACAACAGTCACCATGCGCACTTTCCTCCATGGGAGTAATGTCTCAATCAGTCTACGCTTTATCGTTCCCTGGAAGACCAGTAGTAGTTCCGATGCACATCTGGAGGCATTCTGTATTCTGTGGACTATCTGAGTGTTGATGAAACACAGAAATTGCATCGGATTGAATACAACAGTCACCATGCGCACTTTCTTCCATGGGAGTAATGTCTCAAACAGTCTACGATCTGATCGGTTCCTGGAAAACCAGTAGTAGTTTCCGATGCCCATCTGGAGGCAATCTGTAATCTGTGGACTATCAGAGTGTTGATGAAACACAGAAATTGCATCGGGATTGAATACAACAGTCACCATGCGCACTTACCTTCATGGGAGTAATGTCTCAAACAGTTTACTCTTTGATCGTTCCCTGGAAGACCAGTAGTAGTTTCCGATGCACATCTGGAGGCATTCTGTAATCTGTGGACTATCAGAGTGTTGATGAAAGACAGAAATTGTATTAGGATTGAATACAACAGTCACCTTGCGCACTTTCTTCCATGGGAGTAATGTCTCAAACAGTCTACGCTTTGATCGTTCCCTGGGAGTCCAGTAGTAGTTTCCGATGCACATCTGAACGCAATCTGTAATCCTTGGACCTTCTAAGTGTTGATGAAACACAGAAATTGCCTCGGGATTGAATACAACAGTCACCATGCGCACTTTCCTCCATGGGTGTAATGTCTCAATCAGTCTACGAATTGATCGTTCCCTGGCAGACCAGTAGTAGTTCCGATGCACATCTGGAGGCTTTCTGTAATCTGTGGACTATCTGAGTGTTGATGAAACACAGAATTTGAATCGGGATTGAATACAACAGTCACCATGCGCACTTTCTTCCATTGGAGTAATGTCTCAAACAGTCTACGCTTTGATCGTTTCCTGGAAGACCAGTAGTAGTTTCCAATGCACATCTGGAGGCAATCTGTAATCTGTGGACTATCAGAGTGTTGATGAAACACAGAAATTGCATCGGGATTGAATACAACTGTCACCATGCGCACTTACCTTCATGGGAGTAATGTCTCAAACAGTTTTCTCTTTGATCGTTCCCTGGAAGACCAGTAGTAGTTTCCGATGAACATCTGGAGGCATTCTGTAATCTGTGGACTATCAGAGTGTTGATGAAACACAGATATTGCATCGGGATTGAATACAACTGTCACCATGCGCACTCTCCTCCATGGGAGTAATGTCTCAAACAGTCTACGCTTTGATCGTTCCCAGGAAAACCAGTAGTAGTTTCGGATGCACATCTGGGGGCATTCTGTAATCTGTGGACTATCTGAGTGTTGATGAAACACAGAAATTGCATCGGGATTGAATCCAACAGCCGCCATGCGCACTTTCCTCCATGGGAGTAATATCTCAAACAGTCTAAGCTTTGATCGTTCCCTGGAAGACCAGTAGTAGTTTCCGATGCACATCTGAAGACATTCTGTAATCTGTAAACTATCACAGTGTTGATGAAACACAGAAATTGCATCGGGATTTAATACAACAGTCACCAGGCGCTATTTCCTCCATGGGAGTAATGTCTCAAACAAAATACGCATTGATCGTTCCCTGGAAGACCAGTAACAGTTTCCGATGCACATCTGGAGGCATTCTGTAATCCTTGGACCTTCAAAGTGTTGATGAAACACAGAAAGTGATTCGGGATTGAATACAACTGTCACCATGCGCACTTTCCTCCATGGGAGTAATGTCTCAAACAGTCTACGCTTTGATCGTTCCTTGGGAGTCCAGTAGTACTTTCCGATGCACATCTGAACGCAATCTGTAATCCTTGGACCTTCAAAGTATTGATTAAACACAGAAATTGCATCGGGAATGAATACAACAGTCACCATGCGCACTTACCTTCATGGGAGTAATGTCTCAAACAGTTTACTCTTTGATCGTTCCCTGGAAGACCAGTAGTAGTATCCGATGCACATCTGGAGGCATTCTGTAATCTGTGGACTATCAGAGTGTTGATGAAACACAGAAATTGTATTAGGATTGAATACAACAGTCACCTTGCGCACTTTCTTCCATGGGAGTAATGTCTCAAACAGTCTACGCTTTGATTGTTCCCTGGGAGTACTGTAGTAGTTTCCGATGCACATCTGAACGCAATCTGTAATCCTTGGACCTTCAAAGTGTTGATGAAACACAGAAATTGCCTCGGGATTGAATACAACAGTCACCATGCGCACTTTCCTCCATGGGTGTAATGTCTCAATCAGTCTACGCTTTGATCGTTCCCTGGCAGACTAGTAGTAGTTCCGATGCACATCTGGAGGCTTTCTGTAATCTGTGGACTATCTGAGTGTTGATGAAACACAGAATTTGCATCGGGATTGAATACAACAGTCACCATGCGCACTTTCTTCCATGGGAGTAATGTCTCAAACAGTCTACGCTTTGATCGTTTCCTGGGAGACCAGTAGTTGTTTCCAATGCACATCTGGAGGCAATCTGTAATCTGTGGACTATCAGAGTGTTGATGAAACACAGAAATTGCATAGGGATTGAATACAACAGTCACCATGCGCACTTACCTTCATGGGAGTAATGTCTCAAACAGTTTTCTCTTTGATCGTTCGCTGGAAGACCAGTAGTTGTTTCCGATGCACATCTGGAGGCATTCTGTAATCAGTGGACTATCAGAGTGTTGATCAAATACAGAAATTGCATCAGGATTGAATACAACAGTCACCATGCGCACTTACCTCCATGGGAGTAATGTCTCAATCAGTCTACGCTTTGATCGTTCCCTGGAAGACCAGTAGTAGTTCCGATGCACATCTGGAGGCATTCTGTAATCTGTTTACTATCAGAGTGTTGATGAAACACAGAAATTGCATCGGGATTGAATACAACAGTCACCATACGCACTTTCCTCCATGGGTGTAATGTCTCAAACAGTCTACGCTTTGATCGTTCCCCGAGGGGTCCAGTAGTAGTTTCCAATGCACATCTGAACGCAATCTGTAATCCTTGGACCTTCAAAGTATTGATGAAACACAGAAATTGCCTCGGGATTGAATACAACAGTCACCATGCGCACTTTCCTCCATGGGAGTAATGTCTCCATCAGTCTACGCTTTGATCGTTCCCTGGAAAACCAGTAGTAGTTCCGATGCACATCTGGAGGCATTCTGTAATCTGTGGACTATCTGAGTGTTGATGAAACACAGAAATTGCATCGGGATTGAATACAACAGTCACCATGCGCACTTTCTTCGATGGAAGTAATGTCTCAAACAGTCTACGATTTGATCGTTTCCTGGAAGACCAGTAGTAGTTTCCGATGCACATCTGGAGGCAATCTGTAATCTGTGGACTATCAGAGTGTTGATGAAACACAGAAATTGCATCGGGATTGAATACAACAGTCACCATGCGCACTTACCTTCATGGGAGTAATGTCTCAAACAGTTTACTATTTGATCGTTCCCTGGAAGACCAGTAGTAGTTTCCGATGCACATCTGGAGGCATTCTGTAATCTGTGGACTATCTGAGTGTTGATGAAACACAGAGATTGCATCGGGATTGAATACAACAGTCGCCATGCGCACTTTCCTCCATGGGAGTAATATCTCAAACAGTCTAAGTTTTGATCGTTCCCTGGAAGACCAGTAGTAGTTTCCGATGCACATCTGGAGGCATTCTGTAATCTGTGCACTATCAGAGTGTTGATGAAACACAGAAATTGCATCGGGATTGAATACAACAGTCACCATGCGCACTCTCCTCCATGGGAGTAATATCTTAAACAATCTAAGCTTTGATCGTTCCCTGGAAGACCAGTAGTAGTTTCCGAAGCACATCTGAAGGCATTCTGTAATCTGTTGACTATCAGAGTGTTGATGAAACACAGAAACTGCAGCGGGATTGAATACAACAGTCACCAGGCGCTATTTCCTCCATGGGAGTAATGTCACAAACAGTCTACGTTTTGATCGTTCCCTGGAAGACCAGTAGTAGCTTCCGATGCACATCTGGAGGGATTCTGTAATCCTTGGACCTTCAAAGTGTTGATGAAACACAGAAATTGCCTCGAGATAGAATACAACAGTCACCATGCGCACTTTTCTCCATGGGAGTTATGTCTCAAACAGTCTACGCTTTGATCGTTCCCTGGAAGACCAGTAGTAGTTTCCGATGCTCATCTGGAGGCATTCTGTAATCTGCGGACTATCAGAGTGTTGATGAAACACTGTAATTGCATCGGGATTGAATACAACAGTCACCATGCGCACTTTCCGCCATGGGAGTAATGTCTCAAACAGTCTACGCTTTGATCGTTACCTGGAAGACCAGTAGTAGTTTCCGATGCCCATCTGGAGGCATTCTGTAATCTGTGGACTATCAGAGCGTTGATGAAACACAAAAATTGCCTCGGGATTGAATACAACAGTCACCATGCGCACTTTCCTCCATGGGAGTAATGGCTCAAACAGTCTACGCTTTGATCGTTCCCTGGAAGACCAGTAGTAGTTCCCGATGCACATCTGGAGGCATTCTGTAATCTGTGGACTATCTGAGTGTTGATGAAACACAGAAATTGCATCGGGAATGAATACAACAGTCACCTTGCGCACTTTCCTCCATGGGAGTAATGTCTCATACAGTCTAAGCTTTGATCGTTCCCTGGAAGACCAGTAGTAGTTTCCGATGCACATCTGGAGGCATTCTGTAATCTGTGGACTATCAGAGTGTTGATGAAATACAGAAATTGTATTCGGATTGAATACAACAGTCACCATGCGCACTTTCCTCCATGGGAATAATGTCTCATACAGTCTACGTTTTGATCGTTCCCTGGGAGTCCAGTAGTAGTTTCCGATGCACATCTGAACGCAGTCTGTAATCCTTGGACCTTCAAAGTGTTGATGAAACACAGAAATTGCCTCAGGATTGAATACAACAGTCACCATGCGCACTTTCCTCCATGGGAGTAATGTCTCAATCAGTCTACGCTTTGATCGTTCCCTAGAAGACCAGTAGTAGTTCCGATGCACATCTGGAGGCATTCTGTAATCTGTGGACTATCTGAGTGTTGATGAAACACAGAATTTGCATCGGGATTGAATACAACAGTCACCATGCGCACTTTCTTCCATGGGAGTAATGTCTCAAACAGTTTTTTCTTTGATCGTTCCCTGGAAGACCAGTAGTAGTTTCCGATGCACATCTGGAGGCATTCTGTAATCTGTGGACTATCAGAGTGTTGATGCAACACAGAAATTGCATCAGGATTGAATACAACAGTCACCATGCGCACTTACCTCCATGGGAGTAATGTGTCAATCAGTCTACGATTTGATCGGTTCCTGGAAGACCAGTAGTAGTTTCCGATGCCCATCTGGAGGCAATCTGTAATCTGTGGACTATCAGAGTGTTGATGAAACACAGAAATTGCATCGGGATTGAATACAACAGTCACCATGCGCACTTACCTTCATGGGAGCAATGTCTCAAACAGTTTACTCTTTGATCGTTCCCTGGAAGACCAGTAGTAGTTTCCGATGCACATCTGGAGGCATTCTGTAATCTGTGGACTATCAGAGTGTTGATGAAACTCAGAAATTGTATTAGGATTGAATACAACAGTCACCTTGCGCACTTTCCTCCATGGGAGTAATGTCTCAAACAGTCTACGCTTTGATCGTTCCCTGGGAGTCCAGTAGTACTTTCCGATGCACATCTGTACGCAATCTGTAAACCTTGGACATTCAAAGTATTGATGAAACACAGAAATTGCATCGGGATTGAATACAACAGTCACCTTGCGCACTTTCCTCCATGGGAGTAATGTCTCAATCAGTCTACGCTTTGATCGTTCCCTGGAAGACCAGTAGTAGTTCCGATGCACATCTGAACGCAATCTGTAATCCTTGGACCTTCAAAGTATTGATGAAACACAGAAATTGCATCGGGATTGAATACAACAGTCACCATCGCCACTTTCCTCCATGAGATTCATTTCTCAAACAGTCTACGCTTTGATCGTTTCCTGGAAGACCAGTAGTAGTTCCCGATGCACATCTGGAGGCATTCTGTAATCTGTGGACTATCAGAGTGTTGATGAAACACAGTTATTGCATCTGTATTGAATACAACAGTCCCCATGCGCACTTTCCTCCATGGGAGTAATGTATCAGACAGTCTACGCTTTGTTCCTTCCCTGGAAGACCAGTAGTAGTTTCCGATGCACATCTGGAGGCATTCTGTAATCTGTGGACTATCAGAGTGTTGATGAAACACAGAATTTGCATCGGGATTGAATACAACAGTCACCATGCGCACTTTCCTCCATGGGAGTAATGTCTCAAACAGTCTAAACTTTGATCGTTCCCTGGAAGACCAGTAGTAGTTCCGATGCACATCTGGAGACATTCTGTAATCTGTGGACTATCAGAGTGTTGATGAAACACAGAAATTGCATCGGGATTGAATACAACAGTCACCATGCGCACTTTCCTCCATGGGAGTAATGTCTCAAACAGTCTACGCTTTGATCGTTCCCTGGGAGTCCAGTAGTACTTTCCGATGCACATCTGAACGCAATCTGTAATCCTTGGACCCTCAAAGTATTGATGAAACACAGAAATTGCGTCGGGATTGAATACAACAGTCACCATGCGCACTTTCCTCCATGGGAGTAATGTCTCAATCAGTCTACGCTTTGATCGTTCCCTGGAAGACCAGTAGTAGTTCCGATGCACATCTGGAGGCATTCTGTATTCTGTGGACTATCTGAGTGTTGATGAAACACAGAAATTGCATCGGGATTGAATACAACAGTCACCATGCGCACTTTCTTCCATGGGAGTAATGTCTCAAACAGTCTACGATCTGATCGGTTCCTGGAAGACCAGTAGTAGTTTCCGATGCCCATCTGGAGGCAATCTGTAATCTGTGGACTATCAGAGTGTTGATGAAACACAGAAATTGCATCGGGATTGAATACAACAGTCACCATGCGCACTAACCTTCATGGGAGTAATGTCTCAAACAGTTTACTCTTTGATCGTTCCCTGGAAGACCAGTAGTAGTTTCCGATGCACATCTGGAGGCATTCTGTAATCTGTGGACTATCAGAGTGTTGATGAAACACAGAAATTGTATTAGGATTGAATACAACAGTCACCTTGCGCACTTTCTTCCATGGGAGTAATGTCTCAAACAGTCTACGCTTTGATCGTTCCCTGGGAGTCCAGTAGTAGTTTCCGATGCACATCTGAACGCAATCTGTAATCCTTGGACCTTCAAAGTGTTGATGAAACACAGAAATTGCCTCGGGATTGAATACAACAGTCACCATGCGCACTTTCCTCCATGGGTGTAATGTCTCAATCAGTCTACGAATTGATCGTTCCCTGGCAGACCAGTAGTAGTTCCGATGCACATCTGGAGGCTTTCTGTAATCTGTGGACTATCTGAGTGTTGATGAAACACAGAATTTGAATCGGGATTGAATACAACAGTCACCATGCGCACTTTCTTCCATTGGAGTAATGTCTCAAACAGTCTACGCTTTGATCGTTTCCTGGAAGACCAGTAGTAGTTTCCAATGCACATCTGGAGGCAATCTATAATCTGTGGACTATCAGAGTGTTGATGAAACACAGAAATTGCATCGGGATTGAATACAACAATCACCATGCGCACTTACCTTCATGGGAGTAATGTCTCAAACAGTTTTCTCTTTGATCGTTCCCTGGAAGACCAGTAGTAGTTTCCGATGAACATCTGGAGGCATTCTGTAATCTGTGGACTATCAGAGTGTTGATGAAACACAGAAATTGCATCGGGATTGAATACAACTGTCACCATGCGCACTCTCCTCCATGGGAGTAATGTCTCAAACAGTCTACGCTTTGATCGTTCCCAGGAAAACCAGTAGTAGTTTCGGATGCACATCTGGGGGCATTCTGTAATCTGTGGACTATCTGAGTGTTGATGAAACACAGAAATTGCATCGGGATTGAATACAACAGCCGCCATGCGCACTTTCCTGCATGGGAGTATTATCTCAAACAGTCTAAGTTTTGATCGTTCCCTGGAAGACCAGTAGTAGTTTCCGATGCACATCTGAAGACATTCTGTAATCTGTAAACTATCACAGTGTTGATGAAACACAGAAATTGCATCGGGATTTAATACAACAGTCACCAGGCGCTATTTCCTCCATGGGAGTAATGTCTCAAACAAAATACGCATTGATCGTTTCCTGGAAGACCAGTAGTAGTTTCCGATGCACATCTGGAGGCATTCTGTAATCTGTGGACTATCAGAGTGTTGATGAAACACAGAAATTGTATTAGGATTGAATACAACAGTCACCTTGCGCACTTTCTTCCATGGGAGTAATGTCTCAAACAGTCTACGCTTTGATCGTTCGCTGGGAGTCCAGTAGTAGTTTCCGATGCACATCTGAACGCAATCTGTAATCCTTGGACCGTCAAAGTGTAGATGAAACACAGGAATTGCCTCGGGATTGAATACAACAGTCACCATGCGCACTTTCCTCCATGGGTGTAATGTCTCAATCAGTCTACGCTTTGATCGTTCCCTGGCAGACCAGTAGTAGTTCCGATGCACATCTGGAGGCTTTCTGTAATCTGTGGACTATCTGAGTGTTGATGAAACACAGAATTTGCATCGGGATTAAATACAACAGTCACCATGCGCACTTTCTTCCATTGGAGTAATGTCTCAAACAGTCTACGCTTTGATCGTTTCCTGGAAGACCAGTAGTAGTTTCCAATGCACATCTGGAGGCAATCTGTAATCTGTGGACTATCAGAGTGTTGATGAAACACAGAAATTGCATCGGGATTTAATACAACAGTCACCATGCGCACTTTCCATCATGGGAGTAATGTCTCAAACAGTTTTATCTTTGATCGTTCCCTGGAAGACCAGTAGTAGCTTCCGATGCACATCTGGAGGCATTCTGTAATCGGTGGACTATCAGAGTGTTGATGAAACACACAAATTGCATCAGGATTGAATACAACAGTCACCATGCGCACTTACCTCCATGGGAGTAATGTCTCAATCAGTCTACGCTTTGATCGTTCGCTGGAAGACCAGTAGTAGTTCCGATGCACATCTGGAGGCATTCTGTAATCTGTGGACTATCAGAGTGTTGATGAAACACAGAAATTTCATCGGGATTGAATACAACTGTCACCATGCGCACTCTCCTCCATGGGAGTAATTTCTCAAACAGTCGACGCTTTGATCGTTCCCAGGAAAACCAGTAGTAGTTTCGGATGCACATCTGGGGGCATTCTGTATACTGTGGACTATCTGAGTGTTGATGAAACACAGAAATTGCATCGGGATTGAATACAACAGCCGCCATGCGCACTTTCCTCCATGGGAGTAATATCTCAAACAGTCTAAGCTTTGATCGTTCCCTGGAAGACCAGTAGTAGTTTCCGATGCACATCTGAAGACATTCTGTAATCTGTAAACTATCACAGTGTTGATGAAACACAGAAATTGCATCGGGATTTAATACAACAGTCACCAAGCGCTATTTCCTCCATGGGAGTAATGTCTCAAACAAAATACGCATTGATCGTTCCCTGGAAGACCAGTAATAGTTTCCGATGCACATCTGGAGGCATTCTGTAATCCTTGGACCTTCAAAGTGTTGATGAAACACAGAATTTGCATCGGGATTGAATACAACAGTCACCATGCGCACTTTCTTCCATTGGAGTAATGTCTCAAACAGTCTACGCTTTGATCGTTTCCTGGAAGACCAGTAGTAGTTTCCAATGCACATCTGGAGGCAATCTGTAATCTGTGGACTATCAGAGTGTTGATGAAACACAGAAATTGCATCGGGATTTAATACAACAGTTACCATGCGCACTTTCCTTCATGGGAGTAATGTCTCAAACAGTTTTATCTTTGATCGTTCCCTGGAAGACCAGTAGTAGTTTCCGATGCACATCTGGAGGCATTCTGTAATCTGTGGACTATCAGAGTGTTGATGAAACACAGAAATTGCATCAGGATTGAATACAACAGTCACCATGCGCACTTACCTCCATGGGAGTAATGTCTCAATCAGTCTACGCTTTGATCGTTCGCTGGAAGACCAGTAGTAGTTCCGATGCACATCTGGAGTCATTCTGTAATCTGTGGACTATCAGAGTGTTGATGAAACACAGAAATTTCATCGGGATTGAATACAACTGTCACCATGCGCACTCTCCTCCATGGGAGTAATGTCTCAAACAGTCTACGCTTTGATCGTTCCCAGGAAAACCAGTAGTAGTTTCGGATGCACATCTGGGGGCATTCTGTAATCTGTGGACTATCTGAGTGTTGATGAAACACAGAAATTGCATCGGGATTGAATACAACAGCCGCCATGCGCACTTTCCTCCATGGGAGTAATATCTCAAACAGTCTAAGCTTTGATCGTTCCCTGGAAGACCAGTAGTAGTTTCCGATGCACATCTGAAGACATTCTGTAATCTGTAAACTATCACAGTGTTGATGAAACACAGAAATTGCATCGGGATTTAATACAACAGTCACCAGGCGCTATTTCCTCCATGGGAGTAATGTCTCAATCAGTCTACGCTTTGATTGTTCCCTGGAAGACCAGTAGAAGTTCCGATGCACATCTGAACGCAATCTGTAATCCTTGGACCTTCAAAGTATTGATGAAACACAGAAATTGCATCGGGATTGAATACAACAGTCACCATCGCCACTTTCCTCCATGTGATTCATTTCTCAAACAGTCTACGCTTTGATCGTTTCCTGGAAGACCAGTAGTAGTTCCCGATGCACATCTGGAGGCATTCTGTAATCTGTGGACTATCAGAGTGTTGATGAAACACAGAAATTGTATTCGGATTGAATACAACAGTCACCTTGCGTACTTTCCTCCATGGGAGTAATGTCTCATACAGTCTACGATTTGATCGTTCCCTGGGAGTCCAGTAGTAGTTTCCGATGCACATCTGAACGCAATCTGTAATCCTTGGACCTTCAAAGTGTTGATGAAACACAGAAATTGCCTCAGGATTGAATACAACAGTCACCATGCGCACATTCCTCCATGGGAGTAATGTCTCAATCAGTCTAGGCTTTGATCGTTCCCTGGAAGACCAGTAGTAGTTCCGATGCACATCTGGAGACATTCTGTAATCTGTGGACTATCAGAGTGTTGATGAATCACAGAAATTGCATCGGGATTGAATACAACAGTCACCATGCGCACTTTCCTCCATGGGAGTAATGTCTCAAACAGTCTACGCTTTGATCGTTCCCTGGGAGTCCAGTAGTACTTTCCGATGCACATCTGAACGCAATCTGTAATCCTTGGACCTTCAAAGTATTGATGAAACACAGAAATTGCATCGGGATTGAATACAACAGTCACCATGCGCACTTTCCTCCATGGGAGTAATGTCTCAATCAGTCTACGCTTTATCGTTCCCTGGAAGACCAGTAGTAGTTCCGATGCACATCTGGAGGCATTCTGTATTCTGTGGACTATCTGAGTGTTGATGAAACACAGAAATTGCATCGGATTGAATACAACAGTCACCATGCGCACTTTCTTCCATGGGAGTAATGTCTCAAACAGTCTACGATCTGATCGGTTCCTGGAAAACCAGTAGTAGTTTCCGATGCCCATCTGGAGGCAATCTGTAATCTGTGGACTATCAGAGTGTTGATGAAACACAGAAATTGCATCGGGATTGAATACAACAGTCACCATGCGCACTTACCTTCATGGGAGTAATGTCTCAAACAGTTTACTCTTTGATCGTTCCCTGGAAGACCAGTAGTAGTTTCCGATGCACATCTGGAGGCATTCTGTAATCTGTGGACTATCAGAGTGTTGATGAAAGACAGAAATTGTATTAGGATTGAATACAACAGTCACCTTGCGCACTTTCTTCCATGGGAGTAATGTCTCAAACAGTCTACGCTTTGATCGTTCCCTGGGAGTCCAGTAGTAGTTTCCGATGCACATCTGAACGCAATCTGTAATCCTTGGACCTTCTAAGTGTTGATGAAACACAGAAATTGCCTCGGGATTGAATACAACAGTCACCATGCGCACTTTCCTCCATGGGTGTAATGTCTCAATCAGTCTACGAATTGATCGTTCCCTGGCAGACCAGTAGTAGTTCCGATGCACATCTGGAGGCTTTCTGTAATCTGTGGACTATCTGAGTGTTGATGAAACACAGAATTTGAATCGGGATTGAATACAACAGTCACCATGCGCACTTTCTTCCATTGGAGTAATGTCTCAAACAGTCTACGCTTTGATCGTTTCCTGGAAGACCAGTAGTAGTTTCCAATGCACATCTGGAGGCAATCTGTAATCTGTGGACTATCAGAGTGTTGATGAAACACAGAAATTGCATCGGGATTGAATACAACTGTCACCATGCGCACTTACCTTCATGGGAGTAATGTCTCAAACAGTTTTCTCTTTGATCGTTCCCTGGAAGACCAGTAGTAGTTTCCGATGAACATCTGGAGGCATTCTGTAATCTGTGGACTATCAGAGTGTTGATGAAACACAGATATTGCATCGGGATTGAATACAACTGTCACCATGCGCACTCTCCTCCATGGGAGTAATGTCTCAAACAGTCTACGCTTTGATCGTTCCCAGGAAAACCAGTAGTAGTTTCGGATGCACATCTGGGGGCATTCTGTAATCTGTGGACTATCTGAGTGTTGATGAAACACAGAAATTGCATCGGGATTGAATCCAACAGCCGCCATGCGCACTTTCCTCCATGGGAGTAATATCTCAAACAGTCTAAGCTTTGATCGTTCCCTGGAAGACCAGTAGTAGTTTCCGATGCACATCTGAAGACATTCTGTAATCTGTAAACTATCACAGTGTTGATGAAACACAGAAATTGCATCGGGATTTAATACAACAGTCACCAGGCGCTATTTCCTCCATGGGAGTAATGTCTCAAACAAAATACGCATTGATCGTTCCCTGGAAGACCAGTAACAGTTTCCGATGCACATCTGGAGGCATTCTGTAATCCTTGGACCTTCAAAGTGTTGATGAAACACAGAAAGTGATTCGGGATTGAATACAACTGTCACCATGCGCACTTTCCTCCATGGGAGTAATGTCTCAAACAGTCTACGCTTTGATCGTTCCTTGGGAGTCCAGTAGTACTTTCCGATGCACATCTGAACGCAATCTGTAATCCTTGGACCTTCAAAGTATTGATGAAACACAGAAATTGCATCGGGAATGAATACAACAGTCACCATGCGCACTTACCTTCATGGGAGTAATGTCTCAAACAGTTTACTCTTTGATCGTTCCCTGGAAGACCAGTAGTAGTATCCGATGCACATCTGGAGGCATTCTGTAATCTGTGGACTATCAGAGTGTTGATGAAACACAGAAATTGTATTAGGATTGAATACAACAGTCACCTTGCGCACTTTCTTCCATGGGAGTAATGTCTCAAACAGTCTACGCTTTGATTGTTCCCTGGGAGTACTGTAGTAGTTTCCGATGCACATCTGAACGCAATCTGTAATCCTTGGACCTTCAAAGTGTTGATGAAACACAGAAATTGCCTCGGGATTGAATACAACAGTCACCATGCGCACTTTCCTCCATGGGTGTAATGTCTCAATCAGTCTACGCTTTGATCGTTCCCTGGCAGACTAGTAGTAGTTCCGATGCACATCTGGAGGCTTTCTGTAATCTGTGGACTATCTGAGTGTTGATGAAACACAGAATTTGCATCGGGATTGAATACAACAGTCACCATGCGCACTTTCTTCCATGGGAGTAATGTCTCAAACAGTCTACGCTTTGATCGTTTCCTGGGAGACCAGTAGTTGTTTCCAATGCACATCTGGAGGCAATCTGTAATCTGTGGACTATCAGAGTGTTGATGAAACACAGAAATTGCATAGGGATTGAATACAACAGTCACCATGCGCACTTACCTTCATGGGAGTAATGTCTCAAACAGTTTTCTCTTTGATCGTTCGCTGGAAGACCAGTAGTTGTTTCCGATGCACATCTGGAGGCATTCTGTAATCAGTGGACTATCAGAGTGTTGATCAAATACAGAAATTGCATCAGGATTGAATACAACAGTCACCATGCGCACTTACCTCCATGGGAGTAATGTCTCAATCAGTCTACGCTTTGATCGTTCCCTGGAAGACCAGTAGTAGTTCCGATGCACATCTGGAGGCATTCTGTAATCTGTTTACTATCAGAGTGTTGATGAAACACAGAAATTGCATCGGGATTGAATACAACAGTCACCATACGCACTTTCCTCCATGGGTGTAATGTCTCAAACAGTCTACGCTTTGATCGTTCCCCGAGGGGTCCAGTAGTAGTTTCCAATGCACATCTGAACGCAATCTGTAATCCTTGGACCTTCAAAGTATTGATGAAACACAGAAATTGCCTCGGGATTGAATACAACAGTCACCATGCGCACTTTCCTCCATGGGAGTAATGTCTCCATCAGTCTACGCTTTGATCGTTCCCTGGAAAACCAGTAGTAGTTCCGATGCACATCTGGAGGCATTCTGTAATCTGTGGACTATCTGAGTGTTGATGAAACACAGAAATTGCATCGGGATTGAATACAACAGTCACCATGCGCACTTTCTTCGATGGAAGTAATGTCTCAAACAGTCTACGATTTGATCGTTTCCTGGAAGACCAGTAGTAGTTTCCGATGCACATCTGGAGGCAATCTGTAATCTGTGGACTATCAGAGTGTTGATGAAACACAGAAATTGCATCGGGATTGAATACAACAGTCACCATGCGCACTTACCTTCATGGGAGTAATGTCTCAAACAGTTTACTATTTGATCGTTCCCTGGAAGACCAGTAGTAGTTTCCGATGCACATCTGGAGGCATTCTGTAATCTGTGGACTATCTGAGTGTTGATGAAACACAGAGATTGCATCGGGATTGAATACAACAGTCGCCATGCGCACTTTCCTCCATGGGAGTAATATCTCAAACAGTCTAAGTTTTGATCGTTCCCTGGAAGACCAGTAGTAGTTTCCGATGCACATCTGGAGGCATTCTGTAATCTGTGCACTATCAGAGTGTTGATGAAACACAGAAATTGCATCGGGATTGAATACAACAGTCACCATGCGCACTCTCCTCCATGGGAGTAATATCTTAAACAATCTAAGCTTTGATCGTTCCCTGGAAGACCAGTAGTAGTTTCCGAAGCACATCTGAAGGCATTCTGTAATCTGTTGACTATCAGAGTGTTGATGAAACACAGAAACTGCAGCGGGATTGAATACAACAGTCACCAGGCGCTATTTCCTCCATGGGAGTAATGTCACAAACAGTCTACGTTTTGATCGTTCCCTGGAAGACCAGTAGTAGCTTCCGATGCACATCTGGAGGGATTCTGTAATCCTTGGACCTTCAAAGTGTTGATGAAACACAGAAATTGCCTCGAGATAGAATACAACAGTCACCATGCGCACTTTTCTCCATGGGAGTTATGTCTCAAACAGTCTACGCTTTGATCGTTCCCTGGAAGACCAGTAGTAGTTTCCGATGCTCATCTGGAGGCATTCTGTAATCTGCGGACTATCAGAGTGTTGATGAAACACTGTAATTGCATCGGGATTGAATACAACAGTCACCATGCGCACTTTCCGCCATGGGAGTAATGTCTCAAACAGTCTACGCTTTGATCGTTACCTGGAAGACCAGTAGTAGTTTCCGATGCCCATCTGGAGGCATTCTGTAATCTGTGGACTATCAGAGCGTTGATGAAACACAAAAATTGCCTCGGGATTGAATACAACAGTCACCATGCGCACTTTCCTCCATGGGAGTAATGGCTCAAACAGTCTACGCTTTGATCGTTCCCTGGGAGTCCAGTAGTAGTTTCCGATGCACATCTGAACGCAGTCTGTAATCCTTGGACCTTCAAAGTGTTGATGAAACACAGAAATTGCCTCAGGATTGAATACAACAGTCACCATGCGCACTTTCCTCCATGGGAGTAATGTCTCAATCAGTCTACGCTTTGATCGTTCCCTAGAAGACCAGTAGTAGTTCCGATGCACATCTGGAGGCATTCTGTAATCTGTGGACTATCTGAGTGTTGATGAAACACAGAATTTGCATCGGGATTGAATACAACAGTCACCATGCGCACTTTCTTCCATGGGAGTAATGTCTCAAACAGTTTTTTCTTTGATCGTTCCCTGGAAGACCAGTAGTAGTTTCCGATGCACATCTGGAGGCATTCTGTAATCTGTGGACTATCAGAGTGTTGATGCAACACAGAAATTGCATCAGGATTGAATACAACAGTCACCATGCGCACTTACCTCCATGGGAGTAATGTGTCAATCAGTCTACGATTTGATCGGTTCCTGGAAGACCAGTAGTAGTTTCCGATGCCCATCTGGAGGCAATCTGTAATCTGTGGACTATCAGAGTGTTGATGAAACACAGAAATTGCATCGGGATTGAATACAACAGTCACCATGCGCACTTACCTTCATGGGAGCAATGTCTCAAACAGTTTACTCTTTGATCGTTCCCTGGAAGACCAGTAGTAGTTTCCGATGCACATCTGGAGGCATTCTGTAATCTGTGAACTATCAGAGATTTGATGAAACACAGAAATTGTATTAGGATTGAATACAACAGTCACCTTGCGCACTTACCTCCATGGGAGTAATGTCTCAAACAGTCTACGGTTTGATCGTTCCCTGGGAGTCCAGTAGTAGTTTCCGATGCACATCTGAACGCAATCTGTAATCCTTGGACCTTCAAAGTGTTGATGAAACACAGAAATTGCCTCGGGATTGAATACAACAGTCACCATGCGCACTATCCTCCATGGGTGTAATGTCTCAATCAGTCTACGCTTTGATCGTACCCTGGCAGACCAGTAGTAGTTCCGATGCACATCTGGAGGCTTTCTGTAATCTGTGGACTATCTGAGTGTTGATGAAACACAGAATTTGCTTCGGGATTGAATACAACAGTCACCATGCGCACTTTCTTCCATGGGAGTAATGTCTCAGACAGTCTACGCTTTGATCGTTTCCTGGAAGACCAGTAGTAGTTTCCAATGCACATCTGGAGGCAATCTGTAATCTGTGGACTATCAGAGTGTTGATGAAACACAGAAATTGCATCGGGATTGAATACAACAGTCACCATGCGCACTTACCTTCTTGGGAGTATTGTCTCAAACAGTTTTCTCTTTGATCGTTCCCTGGAAGACCAGTAGTAGTTTCCGATGCACATCTGGAGGCATTCTGTAATCTGTGGACTATCAGAGTGTTGATGAAACACAGAAATTGCATCAGGATTGAATACAACAGTCACCATGCGCACTTACCTCCTTGGGAGTAATGTCTCAATCAGTCTACGCTTTGATCGTTCCCTGGAAGACCAGTAGTAGTTCCGATGCACATCTGGAGGCATTCTGTAATCTGTGGACTATCAGAGTGTTGATGAAACACAGAAATTGCATCGGGATTGAATACAACTGTCACCATGCGCACTCTCCTCCATGGGAGTAATGTCTCAAACAGTCTAGGCTTTGATCGTTCCCAGGAGAACCAGTAGTAGTTTCCGATGCACATCTGTGGGCATTCCGTAATCTGTGGACTTTCTGAGTGTTGATGAAACACAGAAATTGCATCGGGATTGAATACAACAGCCGCCATGCGCACTTTCCTCCATGGGAGTAATATCTCAAACAGTCTAAGCTTTGGTCGTTCCCTGGAAGACCAGTAGTAGTTCCGATGCACATCTGGAGGCATTCTGTAATCTGTGGACTATCAGAGTGTTGATGAAACACAGAAATTGCCTCGGGATTGAATACAACAGTCACCATGCGCACCTTCCTCCATGGGAGTAATGTCTCAAACAGTCTAACCTTTGATCGTTCAATGGAAGACCAGTAGTAGTTTCCGATGCACATCTGGAGGCATTCTGTAATCTGTGGAATATCAGAGTGTTGATGAAACACAGAAATTGTATTAGGATTGAATACAACAGTCACCTTGCGCAATTTCCTCCATGGGAGTAATGTCTCAAACAGTCTACGCTTTGATCGTTCCCTGGGAGTCCAGTAGTAGTTTCCGATGCACATCTGAACGCAATCTGTAATCCTTGGACCTTCAAAGTGTTGATGAAACACAGAAATTGCCTCGGGATTGAATACAACAGTCACCATGCACACTTTCCTCCATGGGAGTAATGTCTCAATCAGTCTACGCTTTGATCGTTCCCTGGCAGACCAGTAGTAGTTCCGATGCACATCTGAAGTCTTTCTGTAATCTGTGGACTATCTGAGTGTTGATGAATCACAGAATTTGCTTCGGGATTGAATACAACAGTCACCATGCGCACTTTCTTCCATGGGAGTAATGTCTCAAACAGTCTACGCTTTGATCGTTTCCTGGAAGACCAGTAGTAGTTTCCAATGCACATCTGGAGGCAATCTGTAATCTGTGGACTATCAGAGTGTTGATGAAACACAGAAATTGCATCGGGATTGAATACAACAGTCACCATGCCCACTTACCTTCATGGGAGTAATGTTTCAAACAGTTTTCTCTTTGATCGTTCGCTGGAAGACCAGTAGTAGTTTCCGATGCACATCTGGAGGCATTCTGTAATCTGTGGACTATCAGAGTGTTGATGAAATACAGAAATTGCATCAGGATTGAATACAACAGTCACCATGCGCACTTACCTCCATGGGAGTAATGTCTCAATCAGTCTACGCTTTGATCGTTCCCTGGAAGACCAGTAGTAGTTCCGATGCACATGTGGAGGCATTCTGTAATCTGTGGACTATCAGAGTGTTGATGAAACACAGAAATTGCATCGGGATTGAATACAACAGTCACCAAACGCACTTTCCTCCATGGGAGTAATGTCACAAACAGTCTACGCTTTGATCGTTCCCCGGGGGGTCCAGTAGTAGTTTCCAATGCACATCTGAACGCAATCTGTAATCCTTGGACCTTCAAAGTATTGATGAAACACAGAAAGTGCCTCGGGATTGAATACAACAGTCACCTTGCGCACTTTCCTCCATGGGAGTAATGTCTCCATCAGTCTACGCTTTGATCGTTCCCTGGAAGACCAGTAGTAGTTCCGATGCACATCTGGATGCATTCTGTAATCTGTGGACTATCTGAGTGTTGATGAAACACAGAAATTGCATCGGGATTGAATACAACAGTCACCATGCGCACTTTCTTCCATGGAAGTAATGTCTCAAACAGTCTACGATTTGATCGTTTCCTGGAAGACCAGTAGTAGTTTCCGATGCACATCTGGAGGCAATCTTTAATCTGTGGACTATCAGAGTGTTGATGAAACACAGAAATTGCATCGGGATTGAATACAACAGTCACCATGCGCACTTACTTTCATGGGAGTAATGTCTCAAACAGTTTACTATTTGATCGTTCCCTGGAAGACCAGAAGTAGTTTCCGATGCACATCTGGAGGCATTCTGTAATCTGTGGACTATCTGAGTGTTGATGAAACACAGAGATTGCATCGGGATTGAATACAACAGTCGCCATGCGCACTTTCCTCCATGGGAGTAATATCTCAAACAGTCTAAGCTTTGATCGTTCCCTGGAAGACCAGTAGTAGTTTCCGATGCACATCTGGAGGCATTCTGTAATCTGTGGACTATCAGAGTGTTGATGAAACACAGAAATTGCATCGGGATTGAATACAACAGTCACCATGCGCACTCTCCTTCATGGGAGTAATGTCTCAAACAGTCTACTCTTTGATCGTTCCCAGGAAGACCAGTAGTAGTTTCCGATGCACATCTGGGTGCATTCTGTAATCCTTGGACCTTCTAAGTGTTGATGAAACACAGAAATTGCCTCGGGATAGAATACAACAGTCACCATGCGCACTTTCCGCCATGGGAGTAATGTCTCAAACAGTCAACGCTTTGATCGTTCCCTGGAAGACCAGTAGTAGTTTCCGATGCACATCTGGAGGCATTCTGTAATCTGTGGACTATCAGAGTGTTGATGAAACACAGAAATTGCATCGGGATTGAATACAACATTCACCATGCGCACTTTTCTCCATGGGAGTTATGTCTCAAACAGTCACCGCTTTGATCGTTCCCTGGAAGACCAGTAGTAGTTTCCGATGCACATCTGGAGGCATTCTGTAATCTGCGGACTATCAGAGTGTTGATGAAACACTGTAATTGCATCGGGATTGAATACAACAGTCACCATGCGCACTTTCCGCCATGGGAGTAATGTCTCAAACAGTATACGCTTTGATCGTTCCCTGGAAGACCAGTAGTAGTTTCCGATGGACATCTGGAGGCATTCTGTAATCTGTGGACTATCAGAGCGTTGATGAAACACAGAAATTGCCTCGGGATTGAATAATAAAGTCACCATGCGCCCTTTCCTCCATGGGAGTAATGGCTCAAACAGTCTACGCTTTGATCGTTCCCTGGAAGACCAGTAGTGGTTTCCGATGCACATCTGGAGGCATTCAGTAATCTGTGGACTATCTGAGTGTTGATGAAACACAGAAATTGCATCGGGATTGAATACAACAGTCAACTTGCGCACTTTCCTCCATGGGAGTAATGTCTCATACAGTCTAAGCTTTCATCGTTACCTGGAAGACCAGTAGTAGTTTCCGATGCACATCTGGAGGCATTCTGTAATCTCCGGACTATCAGAGTGTTGATGAAACACAGAAATTGTATTAGGATTGAATACAACAGTCACCTTGCGCACTTACCTCCATGGGAGTAATGTCTCAAACAGTCTACGGTTTGATCGTTCCCTGGGAGTCCAGTAGTAGTTTCCGATGCACATCTGAACGCAATCTGTAATCCTTGGACCTTCAAAGTGTTGATGAAACACAGAAATTGCCTCGGGATTGAATACAACAGTCACCATGCGCACTATCCTCCATGGGTGTAATGTCTCAATCAGTCTACGCTTTGATCGTACCCTGGCAGACCAGTAGTAGTTCCGATGCACATCTGGAGGCTTTCTGTAATCTGTGGACTATCTGAGTGTTGATGAAACACAGAATTTGCTTCGGGATTGAATACAACAGTCACCATGCGCACTTTCTTCCATGGGAGTAATGTCTCAGACAGTCTACGCTTTGATCGTTTCCTGGAAGACCAGTAGTAGTTTCCAATGCACATCTGGAGGCAATCTGTAATCTGTGGACTATCAGAGTGTTGATGAAACACAGAAATTGCATCGGGATTGAATACAACAGTCACCATGCGCACTTACCTTCTTGGGAGTATTGTCTCAAACAGTTTTCTCTTTGATCGTTCCCTGGAAGACCAGTAGTAGTTTCCGATGCACATCTGGAGGCATTCTGTAATCTGTGGACTATCAGAGTGTTGATGAAACACAGAAATTGCATCAGGATTGAATACAACAGTCACCATGCGCACTTACCTCCTTGGGAGTAATGTCTCAATCAGTCTACGCTTTGATCGTTCCCTGGAAGACCAGTAGTAGTTCCGATGCACATCTGGAGGCATTCTGTAATCTGTGGACTATCAGAGTGTTGATGAAACACAGAAATTGCATCGGGATTGAATACAACTGTCACCATGCGCACTCTCCTCCATGGGAGTAATGTCTCAAACAGGCTAGGCTTTGATCGTTCCCAGGAGAACCAGTAGTAGTTTCCGATGCACATCTGTGGGCATTCCGTAATCTGTGGACTTTCTGAGTGTTGATGAAACACAGAAATTGCATCGGGATTGAATACAACAGCCGCCATGCGCACTTTCCTCCATGGGAGTAATATCTCAAACAGTCTAAGCTTTGGTCGTTCCCTGGAAGACCAGTAGTAGTTCCGATGCACATCTGGAGGCATTCTGTAATCTGTGGACTATCAGAGTGTTGATGAAACACAGAAATTGCCTCGGGATTGAATACAACAGTCACCATGCGCACCTTCCTCCATGGGAGTAATGTCTCAAACAGTCTAAGCTTTGATCGTTCAATGGAAGACCAGTAGTAGTTTCCGATGCACATCTGGAGGCATTCTGTAATCTGTGGAATATCAGAGTGTTGATGAAACACAGAAATTGTATTAGGATTGAATACAACAGTCACCTTGCGCAATTTCCTCCATGGGAGTAATGTCTCAAACAGTCTACGCTTTGATCGTTCCCTGGGAGTCCAGTAGTAGTTTCCGATGCACATCTGAACGCAATCTGTAATCCTTGGACCTTCAAAGTGTTGATGAAACACAGAAATTGCCTCGGGATTGAATACAACAGTCACCATGCACACTTTCCTCCATGGGAGTAATGTCTCAATCAGTCTACGCTTTGATCGTTCCCTGGCAGACCAGTAGTAGTTCCGATGCACATCTGAAGTCTTTCTGTAATCTGTGGACTATCTGAGTGTTGATGAAACACAGAATTTGCTTCGGGATTGAATACAACAGTCACCATGCGCACTTTCTTCCATGGGAGTAATGTCTCAAACAGTCTACGCTTTGATCGTTTCCTGGAAGACCAGTAGTAGTTTCCAATGCACATCTGGAGGCAATCTGTAATCTGTGGACTATCAGAGTGTTGATGAAACACAGAAATTGCATCGGGATTGAATACAACAGTCACCATGCCCACTTACCTTCGTGGGAGTAATGTTTCAAACAGTTTTCTCTTTGATCGTTCGCTGGAAGACCAGTAGTAGTTTCCGATGCACATCTGGAGGCATTCTGTAATCTGTGGACTATCAGAGTGTTGATGAAATACAGAAATTGCATCAGGATTGAATACAACAGTCACCATGCGCACTTACCTCCATGGGAGTAATGTCTCAATCAGTCTACGCTTTGATCGTTCCCTGGAAGACCAGTAGTAGTTCCGATGCACATCTGGAGGCATTCTGTAATCTGTGGACTATCAGAGTGTTGATGAAACACAGAAATTGCATCGGGATTGAATACAACAGTCACCAAACGCACTTTCCTCCATGGGAGTAATGTCACAAACAGTCTACGCTTTGATCGTTCCCCGGGGGGTCCAGTAGTAGTTTCCAATGCACATCTGAACGCAATCTGTAATCCTTGGACCTTCAAAGTATTGATGAAACACAGAAAGTGCCTCGGGATTGAATACAACAGTCACCATGCGCACTTTCCTCCATGGGAGTAATGTCTCCATCAGTCTACGCTTTGATCGTTCCCTGGAAGACCAGTAGTAGTTCCGATGCACATCTGGATGCATTCTGTAATCTGTGGACTATCTGAGTGTTGATGAAACACAGAAATTGCATCGGGATTGAATACAACAGTCACCATGCGCACTTTCTTCCATGGAAGTAATGTCTCAAACAGTCTACGATTTGATCGTTTCCTGGAAGACCAGTAGTAGTTTCCGATGCACATCTGGAGGCAATCTTTAATCTGTGGACTATCAGAGTGTTGATGAAACACAGAAATTGCATCGGGATTGAATACAACAGTCACCATGCGCACTTACCTTCATGGGAGTAATGTCTCAAACAGTTTACTATTTGATCGTTCCCTGGAAGACCAGAAGTAGTTTCCGATGCACATCTGGAGGCATTCTGTAATCTGTGGACTATCTGAGTGTTGATGAAACACAGAGATTGCATCGGGATTGAATACAACAGTCGCCATGCGCACTTTCCTCCATGGGAGTAATATCTCAAACAGTCTAAGCTTTGATCGTTCCCTGGAAGACCAGTAGTGGTTTCCGATGCACATCTGGAGGCATTCTGTAATCTGTGGACTATCAGAGTGTTGATGAAACACAGAAATTGCATCGGGATTGAATACAACAGTCACCATGCGCACTCTCCTTCATGGGAGTTATGTCTCAAACAGTCTACGCTTTGATCGTTCCCTGGAAGACCAGTAGTAGTTTCCGATGCACATCTGGAGGCATTCTGTAATCTGCGGACTATCAGAGTGTTGATGAAACACTGTAATTGCATCGGGATTGAATACAACAGTCATTATGCGCACTTTCCGCCATGGGAGTAATGTCTCAAACAGTCTACGCTTTGATCGTTCCCTGGAAGACCAGTAGTAGTTTCCGATGGACATCTGGAGGCATTCTGTAATCTGTGGACTATCAGAGCGTTGATGAAACACAGAAATTGCCTCGGGATTGAATAATAAAGTCACCATGCGCCCTTTCCTCCATGGGAGTAATGGCTCAAACAGTCTACGCTTTGATCGTTCCCTGGAAGACCAGTAGTGGTTTCCGATGCACATCTGGAGGCATTCAGTAATCTGTGGACTATCTGAGTGTTGATGAAACACAGAAATTGCATCGGGATTGAATACAACAGTCAACTTGCGCACTTTCCTCCATGGGAGTAATGTCTCATACAGTCTAAGCTTTCATCGTTACCTGGAAGACCAGTAGTAGTTTCCGATGCACATCTGGAGGCATTCTGTAATCTCCGGACTATCAGAGTGTTGATGAAACACAGAAATTGTATTAGGATTGAATACAACAGTCACCTTGCCCACTTTCCTCCATGGGAGTAATGTCTCAAACAGTCTACGCTTTGATCGTTCCCTGGGAGTCCAGTAGTAGTTTCCGGTGCACATCTGAACGCAATCTGTAATCCTTGGACCTTCAAAGTGTTGATGAAACAGAGAAATTGCCTCAGGATTGAATACAACAGTCACCATGCGCACTTACCTCCATGGGAGTAATGTCTCAATCAGTCTACGCTTTGAGCGATCCCTGGCAGACCAGTACTAGTTCCGATGCACATCTGAAGTCTTTCTGTAATCTGTGGACTGTCTGAGTGTTGATGAAACACAGAATTTGCATCGGGATTGAATACAACAGTCACCATGCGCACTTTCTTCCATGGGAGTAATGTCTCAAACAGTCTACGCTTTGATCGTTTCCTGGAAGACCAGTAGTAGTTTCCAATGCACATCTGGAGGCAATCTGTAATCTGTGGACTATCAGAGTGTTGATGAAACACAGAAATTGCATCGGGATTGAATACAACAGTCACCATGCGCACTTACCTTCATGGGAGTAATATCTCAAACAGTTTTCTCTTTGATCGTTCGCTGGAAGACCAGTAGTAGTTTCCGATGCACATCTGGAGGCATTCTGTAATCTGTGAACTATCAGAGTGTTGATGAAATACAGAAATTGCATCAGGATTGAATACAACAGTACCATGCGCACTTACCTCCATGGGAGTAATGTCTCAATCAGTCTACGCTTTGATCGTTCCGTGGAAGACCAGTAGTAGTTCCGATGCACATCTGGAGGCATTCTGTAATCTGTGGACTATCAGAGTGTTGATGAAACACAGAAATTGCATCGGGATTGAATACAACAGTCACCATGCGCCCTTTCCTCCATGGAAGTAATGGCTCAAACAGTCTACGCTTTGATCGTTCCCTGGAAGACCAGTAGTAGTTTCCGATGCACATCTGGAGGCATTCTGTAATCTGTGGACTATCTGAGTGTTGATGAAACACAGAATTTGCATCGGGATTGAATACAACAGTCACCATGCGCACTTTCGTCCATGGGAGTAATGTCTCAAGCAGTCTACGCTTTGATCGTTTCCTGGAAGACCAGTAGTAGTTTGTAATGCACATCTGGAGGCAATCTGTAATCTGATGACTATCAGAGTGTTGATGAAACACAGAAATTGCATCGGGATTCAATACAACAGTCACTATGCGCACTTACCTTCATGGGAGTAATGTCTCAAACATTTTTCTCTTTGATCGTTCGCTGGAAGACCACTAGTAGTTTCCGATGCACATCTGGAGGCATTCTGTAATCTGTGGACTATCAGAGTGTTGATGAAATACAGAAATTGCATCAGGATTGAATACAACAGTCACCATGCGCACATACCTCCATGGGAGTAATGTCCCAATCAGTCTACGCTTTGATCGTTACCTGGGAGTCCAGTAGTAGTATCCGATGCACATCTGAACGCAATCTGTAATCCTTGGACCTTCAAAGTATTGATGAAACACAGAAATTGCCTCGGGATTGAATACAACAGTCACCATGCGCACTTTCCTCCATGGGAGTAATGTCTCAATCAGTCTACGCTTTGATCGTTCCCTGGAAGACCAGTAGTAGATCCGATGCACATCTGGAGGCATTCTGTAATCTGTGGACTATCTGAGTGTTGATGAAACACAGAAATTGCATCGGGATTGAATACAACAGTCACCATGCGCACTTTCTTCCATGGGAGTAATGTCTCAAACAGTCTACGATTTGATCGTTTCCTGGAAGGCCAGTAGTAGTTTCCGATGCACACCTGGAGGCAATCTGTAATCTGTGGACTGTCAGAGTGTTGATGAAACACAGAAATTGCATCGGGATTGAATACAACAGTCACCATGCGCACTTACCTTCATGGGAGTAATGTCTCAAACAGTTTACTATTTGATCGTTCCCTGGAAGACCAGTAGTAGTTTCCGATGCACATCTGGAGGCATTCTGTAATCTGTGGACTATCTGAGTGTTGATGAAACACAGATATTGCATCGGGATTGAATACAACAGTCGCCATGCGCACTTTCCTCCATGGGAGGAATATCTCAAACAGTCTAAGCTTTAATCGTTCCCTGGAAGACCAGTAGTAGTTTCCAATGCACAACTGGAGGCATTCTGTAATCTGTGGACTATCAGAGTGTTGATGAAACAAAGAAATTTCATCGGGATTGAATACAACAGTCACCATGCGCACTCTCCTCCATGGGAGTAATGTCTCAAACAGTCTACGCTTTGATCGTTCCCAGGCAGACCAGTAGTAGTTTCCGATGCACATCTGGGGGCATTCTGTAATCTGTGGACTATCTGAGCGTTGATGAAACACAGAAATTACATCGGGATTGAATACAACAGTCACCATGCGCACTTTCCTCCATGGGAGTAATATCTCAAACAGTCTAAGCTTTGATCGTTCCCTGGAAGACCAGTAGTAGTTTCCGATGCACATCTGAAGGCATTCTGTAATCTGTGGACTATCAGATTGTTGATGAAACACAGAAACTGCAGCGGGATTGAATACAACAGCCACCAGGCGCTATTTCCTCCATGGGAGTAATGTCACAAACAGTCTACGTTTTGATCGTTCCCTGGAAGACCAGTAGTAACTTCCGATGCACATCTGGAGGCATTCTGTAATCCTTGGACCTTCAATGTGTTGATGAATTACAGAAATTGCCTCGGGATAGAGTACAACAGTCACCATGCGCACTTTCCGCCATGGGAGTAATGTCTCAACCAGTCAACGCTTTGATCGTTCCCTGGAAGACCAGTAGTAGTTTCCGATGCACATCTGGAGGCATTCTGTAATCTGTGGACTATCAGAGTGTTGATGAAACACAGAAATTGCATCGGGATTGAATACAACAGTCGCCATGCGCACTTTCCTCCATGGGAGGAATATCTCAAACAGTCTAAGCTTTAATCGTTCCCTGGAAGACCAGTAATAGTTTCCAATGCACAACTGGAGGCATTCTGTAGTCTGTGGACTATCAGAGTGTTGATGAAACACAGAAATTTCATCGGGATTGAATACAACAGTCACCATGCGCACTCTCCTCCATGGGAGTAATGTCTCAAACAGTCTACGCTTTGATCGTTCCAGGGCAGACCAGTAGTAGTTTCCGATGCACATCTGGGGGCATTCTGTAATCTGTGGACTATCTGAGTGTTGATGAAACACAGAAATTGCATCGGGATTGAATACAACAGTCACCATGCGCACTTTCCTCCATGGGAGTAATATCTCAAACAGTCTAAGCTTTGATCGTTCCCTGGAAGACCAGTAGTAGTTTCCGATGCACATCTGAAGGCATTCTGTAATCTGTGGACTATCAGATTGTTGATGAAACACAGAAACTGCAGCGGGATTGAATACAACAGCCACCAGGCGCTATTTCCTCCATGGAGTAATGTCACAAACAGTCTACGTTTTGATCGTTCCCTGGAAGACCAGTAGTAACTTCCGATGCACATCTGGAGGCATTCTGTAATCCTTGGACCTTCAAAGTGTTGATGAAACACAGAAATTCCCTCGGGATAGAGTACAACAGTCACCATGCGCACTTTCCGCCATGGGAGTAATGTCTCAACCAGTCAACGCTTTGATCGTTCCCTGGAAGACCAGTAGTAGTTTCCGATGCACATCTGGAGGCATTCTGTAATCTGTGGACTATCAGAGTGTTGATGAAACACAGAAATTGCATCGGGATTGAATACAACAGTCACCATGCGCACTTTCTTCCATGGAAGTAATGTCTCAAACAGTCTACGATTTGATCGTTTCCTGGAAGACCAGTAGTAGTTTCCGATGCACATCTGGAGGCAATCTTTAATCTGTGGACTATCAGAGTGTTGATGAAACACAGAAATTGCATCGGGATTGAATACAACAGTCACCATGCGGATTTACCTTCATGGGAGTAATGTCTCAAACAGTTTACTATTTGATCGTTCCCTGGAAGACCAGAAGTAGTTTCCGATGCACATTTGTAGGCATTCTGTAATCTGTGGACTATCTGAGTGTTGATGAAACACAGAGATTGCATCGGGATTGAATACAACAGTCGCCATGCGCACTTTCCTCCATGGGAGTAATATCTCAAACAGTCTAAGCTTTGATCGTTCCCTGGAAGACCAGTAGTAGTTTCCGATGCACATCTGGAGGCATTCTGTAATCTGTGGACTATCAGAGTGTTGATGAAACACAGAAATTGCATCGGGATTGAATACAACAGTCACCATGCGCACTCTCCTTCATGGGAGTAATGTCTCAAACAGTCTACGCTTTGATCGTTCCCAGGAAGACCAGTAGCAGTTTCCGATGCACATCTGGGTGCATTCTGTAATCCTTGGACCTTCTAAGTGTTGATGAAACACAGAAATTGCCTCGGGATAGGATACAACAGTCACCATGCGCACTTTCCGCCATGGGAGTAATGTCTCAAACAGTCAACGCTTTGATCGTTCCCTGGAAGATCAGTAGTAGTTTCCGATGCACATCTGGAGGCATTCTGTAATCTGTGGACTATCAGAGTGTTGATGAAACACAGAAACTGCATCGGGATTGAATACAACATTCACCATGCGCACTTTTCTCCATGGGAGTTATGTCTCAAACAGTCTACGCTTTGATCGTTCCCTGGAAGACCAGTAGTAGTTTCCGATGCACATCTGGAGGCATTCTGTAATCTGCGGACTATCAGAGTGTTGATGAAACACTGTAATTGCATCGGGATTGAATACAACAGTCACCATGCGCACTTTCCGCCATGGGAGTAATGTCTCAAACAGTCTACGCTTTGATCGTTCCCTGGAAGACCAGTAGTAGTTTCCGATGCACAACTGGAGGCATTCTGTAATCTGTGGACTATCAGAGCGTTGATGAAACACAGAAATTGCCTCGGGATTGAATACAACAGTCACCATGCGCCCTTTCCTCCATGGGAGTAATGGCTCAAACAGTCTACGCTTTGATCGTTCCCTGGAAGACCAGTAGTGGTTTCCGATGCACATCTGGAGGCATTCAGTAATCTGTGGACTATCTGAGTGTTGATGAAACACAGAAATTGCATCGGGATTGAATACAACAGTCACCTTGCGCACTTTCCTCCATGGGAGTAATGTCTCATACAGTCTAAGCTTTCATCGTTACCTGGAAGACCAGTAGTAGTTTCCGATGCACATCTGGAGGCATTCTGTAATCTCCGGACTATCAGAGTGTTGATGAAACACAGAAATTGTATTAGGATTGAATACAACAGTCACCTTGCCCACTTTCCTCCATGGGAGTAATGTCTCAAACAGTCTACGCTTTGATCGTTTCCTGGGAGTCCAGTAGTAGTTTCCGGTGCACATCTGAACGCAATCTGTAATCCTTGGACCTTCAGAGTGTTGATGAAACAGAGAAATTGCCTCAGGATTGAATACAACAGTCACCATGCGCACTTACCTCCATGGGAGTAATGTCTCAATCATTCTACGCTTTGAGCGATCCCTGGCAGACCAGTAGTAGTTCCGATGCACATCTGAAGTCTTTCTGTAATCTGTGGACTGTCTGAGTATTGATGAAACACAGAATTTGCATCGGGATTGAATACAACAGTCACCATGCGCACTTTCTTCCATGGGAGTAATGTCTCAAACAGTCTACGCTTTGATCGTTTCCTGGAAGACCAGTAGTAGTTTCCAATGCACATCTGGAGGCAATCTGTAATCTGTGGACTATCAGAGTGTTGATGAAACACAGAAATTGCATCGGGATTGAATACAACAGTCACCATGCGCACTTACCTTCATGGGAGTAATATCTCAAACAGTTTTCTCTTTGATCGTGCGCTGGAAGACCAGTAGTAGTTTCCGATGCACATCTGGAGGCATTCTGTAATCTGTGAACTATCAGAGTGTTGATGAAATACAGAAATTGCATCAGGATTGAATACAACAGTCACCATGCGCACTTACCTCCATGGGAGTAATGTCTCAATCAGTCTACGCTTTGATCGTTACGTGGAAGACCAGTAGTAGTTCCGATGCACATCTGGAGGCATTCTGTAATCTGTGGACTATCAGAGTGTTGATGAAACACAGAAATTGCATCGGGATTGAATACAACAGTCGCCATGCGCCCTTTCCTCCATGGGAGTAATGGCTCAAACAGTCTACGCTTTTATCGTTCCCTGGAAGACCAGTAGTAGTTTCCGATGCACATCTGGAGGCATTCTGTAATCTGTGGACTATCTGAGTGTTGATGAAACACAGAATTTGCATCGGGATTGAATACAACAGTCACCATGCGCACTTTCTTCCATGGGAGTAATGTCTTAAACAGTCTACGCTTTGATCGTTTCCTGGAAGACCAGTAGTAGTTTGTAATGCACATCTGGAGGCAATCTGTAATCTGATGACTATCAGAGTGTTGATGAAACACAGAAATTGCATCGGGATTCAATACAACAGTCACTATCCGCACTTACCTTCATGGGAGTAATGTCTCAAACATTTTTCTCTTTGATCGTTCGCTGGAAGACCACTAGTAGTTTCCGATGCACATCTGGAGGCATTCTGTAATCTGTGGACTATCAGAGTGTTGATGAAATACAGAAATTGCATCAGGATTGAATACAACAGTCACCATGCGCACATACCTCCATGGGAGTAATGTCCCAATCAGTCTACGCTTTGATCGTTCCCTGGGAGTCCAGTAGTAGTATCCGATGCACATCTGAACGCAATCTGTAATCCTTGGACCTTCAAAGTATTGATGAAATACAGAAATTGCCTCGGGATTGAATACAACAGTCACCATGCGCACTTTCCTCCATGGGAGTAATGTCTCAATCAGTCTACGCTTTGATCGTTCCCTGGAAGACCAGTAGTAGATCCGATGCACATCTGGAGGCATTCTGTAATCTGTGGACTATCTGAGTGTTGATGAAACACAGAAATTGCATCGGGATTGAATACAACAGTCACCATGCGCACTTTCTTCCATGGGAGTAATGTCTCAATCAGTCTACGATTTGATCGTTTCCTGGAAGACCAGTAGTAGTTTCCGGTGCACACCTGGAGGCAATCTGTAATCTGTGGACTGTCAGAGTGTTGATGAAACACAGAAATTGCATCGGGATTGAATACAACAGTCACCATGCGCACTTACCTTCATGGGAGTAATGTCTCAAACAGTTTACTATTTGATCGTTCCCTGGAAGACCAGTAGTAGTTTCCGATGCACATCTGGAGGCATTCTGTAATCTGTGGACTATCTGAGTGTTGATGAAACACAGATATTGCATCGGGATTGAATACAACAGTCGCCATGCGCACTTTCCTCCATGGGAGGAATATCTCAAACAGTCTAAGCTTTAATCGTTCCCTGGAAGACCAGTAGTAGTTTCCAATGCACAACTGGAGGCATTCTGTAATCTGTGGACTATCAGAGTGTTGATGAAACACAGAAATTTCATCGGGATTGAATACAACAGTCACCATGCACACTCTCCTCCATGGGAGTAATGTCTCAAACAGTCTACGCTTTGATCGTTCCCAGGCAGACCAGTAGTAGTTTCCGATGCACATCTGGGGGCATTCTGTAATCTGTGGACTATCTGAGTGTTGATGAAACACAGAAATTGCATCGGGATTGAATACAACAGTCACCATGCGCACTTTCCTCCATGGGAGTAATATCTCAAACAGTCTAAGCTTTGATCGTTCCCTGGAAGACCAGTAGTAGTTTCCGATGCACATCTGAAGGCATTCTGTAATCTGTGGACTATCAGATTGTTGATGAAACACAGAAACGGCAGCGGGATTGAATACAACAGCCACCAGGCGCTATTTCCTCCATGGGAGTAATGTCACAAACAGTCTACGTTTTGATCGTTCCCTGGAAGACCAGTAGTAACTTCCGATGCACATCTGGAGGCATTCTGTAATCCTTGGACCTTCAAAGTGTTGATGAAACACAGAAATTGCCTCGGGATAGAGTACAACAGTCACCATGCGCACTTTCCGCCATGGGACTAATGTCTCAACCAGTCAACGCTTTGATCGTTCCCTGGAAGACCAGTAGTAGTTTCCGATGCACATCTGGAGGCATTCTGTAATCTGTGGACTATCAGAGTGTTGATGAAACACAGAAATTGCATCGGGATTGAATACAACATTCACCATGCGCACTTTCCTCCATGGGAGTTATGTCTCAAACAGTCAACGCTTTGATCGTTCCCTGCAAGACCAGTAGTAGTTTCCGATGCACATCTGGAGGCATTCTGTAATCTGCTGACTATCAGAGTGTTGATGAAACACTGTAATTGCATCGGGATTGAATACAACAGTCACCATGCGCACTTTCCGCCACGGGAGTAATGTCTCAAACAGTCTAGGCTTTGATCGTTCCCTGTAAGACCAGTAGTAGTTTCCGATGCACATCTGGAGGCATTCTGTAATCTGTGGACTATCAGAGTGTTGATGAAACACAGAAATTGCATCGGGATTGAATACAACAGTCACCATGCGCACTTTCCTCCATGGGAGTAATGGCTCAAACAGTCTACGCTTTGATCGTTCCCTTTAAGACCAGTAGTAGTTTCCGATGCACATCTGGAGGCATTCTGTAATCTGTGGACTATCTGAGTGTTGATGAAACACAGAAATTGCATCGGGATTGAATACAACAGTCACCTTGCGCACTTTCCTCCATGGGAGTAATGTCTCAAACAGTCTAAGCTTTGATCGTTACCTGGAAGACCAGTAGTAGTTTCCGATGCTCATCTGGAGGCATTCTGTAATCTCCGGACTATCAGAGTGTTGATGAAACACTGTAATTTCATCGGGATTGAATACAACAGTCACCATGCGCACTTTCCGACATGGGAGTAATGTCTCAAACAGTCTACGCTCTGATCGTTCCCTGGAAGACCAGTAGTAGTTTCCGATGCACATCTGGAGGCATTCTGTAATCTGTGGACTATCAGACTGTTGATGAAAAACAGGTAGTTGCATCGGGATTCATTACAACAGTCACCATGCGCACTTTCCTCCATGGGAGTAATGCCTCAAACAGTCTACGATTTGATCGTTTCCTGGAACTCCAGTAGTAGTTTACGACGCACATCTGGAGGCATTCTGTAATCTGTGGACTATCAGAGTGTTGATGAAACACAGTAATTGCATCGGGATTGAATACAACAGTCACCATGCGCTCTTTCCTCCATGGGAGTAATGTCTCAAACAGTCTACGCATTGATCGTTCCCTGGAAGACCAGTAGTAGTTTCCGATGCACATCTGGAGGCATTCTGTTATCCTTGGACCTTCAAAGTGTTGTTGAAACACAGAAATTGCCTCGGGATAGAATACAACAGTCACCATGCGCACTTTCCTCCATTGGAAGTAATGTCTCAAACAGTCTACGCTTTGATCGTTCCCAGGAAGACCAGTAGTAGTTTCCGATGCACATCTGGGGTATTCTGTACTCTGTGGACTATCTGAGTGTTGATGAAACTCAGATATTGCATCGGGATTGAATACAACAGTCACCATGCGCACTTTCCTCCATGGGAGTAATATCTCAAACAGTCTAAGCTTTGATCGTTCCCTGTAAGACCAGCGGTAGTTTCCGATGCACATCTGAAGGCATTCCGTAATCTGTGGACTATCAGAGTGTTGATGAAACACAGAAACTGCAGCTGGATTGAATACAACAGTCACCAGGCGCTATTTCCTCCAAGGGAGTAATGTCTCAAACAGTCTACATTTTGATCGTTCCCTGGAAGACCAGTAGTAGTTTCCGATGCACATCTGGAGGCATTCTGTAATCTGTGGACTATCAGAGTGTTGATGAAACACAGATATTGCATCGGGATTGAATACAACAGTCACCATGCGCACTTTCCTCCATGGGAGTAATGTCTCAAACAGTCTACGCCTTGATCGTTCCCTGGAAGACCAGTAGTAGTTTCCGATGCACATCTGGAGGCATTCTGTAATCTGCGGACTATCAGAGTGTTGATGAAACACTGTAATTGCCTCGGGATTGAATACAACAGTCACCATGCGCACTTTCCGCCATGGGAGTAATGTCTCAAACAGTCTAAGCTTTGATCGTTACCTGGAAGACCAGTAGTAGTTTCCGATGCACATCTGGTGGATTTCTGTATTCTGTGGACTATCAGAGTGTTGATGAAACACAGAAATTGCATCGGGATTGAATACAACAGTCACCATCGGCACTTTCCTCCATGGGAGTAATGTCTCAAACAGTTTACGCTTTGATCGTTCCCGCAGGACCAGTAGTAGTTTCCGATGCACATCTGGAGGCATCCTGTAATCCTTGGACCTTCAAAGTGTTGATGAAACACAGAAATTGCATCGGGATTGAATATAACAGTCACCATGCGCACTTTCCTCCATTGGAGTAATGTCTCAAACAGTCTACGCTTTGATCGGTCCCTGGAAGACCAGTAGTAGTTTCAGATGCACATCTGGAGGCATTCCGTAATCTGTGGAATATCAGAGTGTTGATGAAACACAAAAATTGCATCGGGATTGAATACAACAGTCACCATGCGCAGTTTCCTCCATGGGAGTAATGTCTCAAACAGTCTACGCTTTGATCGTTTCCTGGAAGACCAGTAGTGGTTTCCGATGCACATCTGGAGGCATTCTGTAATCTGTGGACTATCAGATTATTGATGAAACACTGATATTGCATCGGGTTTGAATACGTCACCATGCGCACTTACCTCCATGGGAGTAATGTCTCAAACAGTTTACTCTTTGATCGTTCCCTGGAAGACCAGTAGTAGTTTCCGATGCACATCTGGAGGCATTCTGTAATCTGTGGACTATCAGAGTGTTGATGAAACAAAGAAATTGCAACGGGATTGAATACAACAGTCACAATGCGCACTTACCTCCATGGGAGTAATGTCTCAAACAGTCTACGCTTTGATCGTTTCCTGGAAGACCAGTAGTAGTTTCCGATGCACATCTGGAGGCATTCTGTAATCTGTGGACTATCAGAGTGTTGATGAAACCAAAATTGCATCGGATTGATTACAACAGTCACCATGCGCACTTTCCTCCATAGGAGTAATGTCTCTAACAGTCTACGCTTTGATCGTTCCAAGGAAGACCAGTAGTAGTTTCCGATGCACATCTGGAGCCGTTCTGTAATCTGTGGACTATCAGAGTGTTGATGAAAAACAGAAATTGCTTCGGGATTGGATACAACACTCACCATGCGCACTTACCTTCATGGGAGTAGTGCCTCAAACAGTTTACGTTTTTGATCGTTAGCTCGAAGACCAGTGGTAGTTTCCGATGCACATCTGGAGGCATTCTGTATTCTGCGGACTATCAGAGTGTTGTTGAAACTTAGTAATTGCATCTGGATTGAATACAACAGTCACCATGCGCACTTTCCTCCATTGGAGTAAAGTCTCAGAAAGTCTACACTTTGATCGTTCCCTGGAAGACCAGTAGTAGTTTCTGATGCACATCTGGATGCATTCTGTAATCTGTGGACTATCAGAGTGTTGATGAAACACAGAAATTGCATCGGGATTGAATACAACAGTCACCATGCACACTCTTCTCCATGGGAGTAATGTCTCAAACAGTCTACGCTTTGATCGATCCCAGGAAGACCAGTAGTAGTTTCCGAAGCACATCTGGAGTCATTCTGTAATCTGCGGACTATCTGAGTGTTGATGAAACACAGAAATTGCGTCGGGATTGAATACAATAGTCACCATGCGAACTTTCCTCCATGGGAGTAATGTATCAAACAGTCTAAGCTTTGGTCGTTCCCTGGAAGACCAGTAGTAGTTTCTGATGCACATCTGTAGGCATTCTGTAATCTGTGGACTATCAGAGTGTTGATGAAACACAGAAATTGCATCGGGATTGAATACAACAGTCACCAGGCTCTATTTCCTCCATGGGAGTAATGTCACAAACAGTCTACGCTTTGATCGTTCCCTGGAAGACCAGTAGTAGTTTCCGATGCACATCTGGAGGCATTCTGTACTCCTTGGACCTTCAAAGTGTTGATGAAACACAGACATTGCCTGGGGATTGAATACAACAGTCACCATGCGCACTTTCCTCCATAGGAGTAATGTCTCAAACAGTCTAAGCTTTGATCGTTACCTGGAAGACCAGTAGTAGTTTCCGATGCACATCTGGAGGCATTCTGTATTCTGTGGACTATCAGAGTGTTGATGAAACACAGAAATTGCATCGGGATTGAATACAACAGTCACCATCGGCACTTTCCTCCATGGGAGTAATGTCTCAAACAGTCTACGCTTTGATCGTTCCCTGGAAGACCAGTAGTAGCTTCCGATGCACATCTGGAAGCATTCTGTAATCCTAGGACCTTCAAAGTGTTGATGAAACACAGAAATTGCATCGGGATTGAATACAACAGTCACCATGCGCAGTTTCCTCCATGGGAGTAATGTCTCTAACAGTCTACGCTTTGATCGTTTCCTGGAAGAGCAGTAGTAGTTTCCGATGCACATCTGTAGGCAATCTGTAATCTGTGGACGATCAGAGTATTGATGAAACACTGATATTGCATCGGGATTGAATACAACAGTAACCATGTACACTTACCTCCATGGGAGTAATGTCTCAAACAATTTACTCTTTGATCGTTCATTGGAAGACCAGTAGTAGTTTCAGATGCACATCTGGAGGCATTCTGCAATCTGTGGACTATCAGAGTGTTGATGAAACAAAGAAATTGCATCGGTATTGATTACAACAGTCACCATGCGCACTTTCCTCCATGGGAGTAATGTCTCAAACAGTCTGCGCTTTGATCGTTCCAAGGAAGACCAGTAGTAGTTTCCGATGCACATCTGGAGCCGTTCTGTAATCTGCGGACTATCAGAGTTTTGATGAAACACAGATATTGCTTCGGGATTGGATACAACACTCACCATGCGCACTTTCCCCCATGGGAGTAGTGTCTCAAACAGTTTACGTCTTTGATCGTTAGCTCGAAGACCAGTAGTAGTTTCCGATGCACATCTGGTGGCATTCTGTAATCTGCGGACTATCAGAGTGTTGTTGAAACACGGTAATTGCATCGGGATTGAATACAACAGTCACCATGCGCACTTACCTCCATGGGAGTAATGTCTCAAACAGTCTACGCTTTGATCGTTTCCTGGAAGACCAGTAGTAGTTTCCGATGCACATCTGGAGCCATTCTGTAATCTGTGGACTATGAGAGTGTTGATGAAACCAAAATTGCATCGGATTGATTACAACAGTCACCATGCGCACTTTCCTCGATGGGAGTAATGTCTCAAACAGTCTACGCTTTGATCGTTCCAAGGAAGACCAGTAGTAGTATCCGATGCACATCTGGAGCCGTTCTGTAATCTGTGGACTATCAGAGTGTTGATGAAACACAGATATTGCTTCGGGATTGGATACAACACTCACCATGCGCACTTTCCCCCATGGGAGTAGTGTCTCAAACAGTTTACGTTTTTGATCGTTAGCTCGAAGACCAGTAGTAGTTTCCGATGCACATCTGGTGGCATTCTGTAATCTGCGGACTATCAGAGTGTTGTTGAAACACGGTAATTGCATCGCGATTGAATACAACAGTCATCATGCGCACTTTCCTCCATGGGAGAAATGTCTCATACAGTCTACGCTTTGATCGATCCCAGGAAGACCAGTAGTAGTTTCCGATGCACATCTGCAGGCATTCTGTAATCTGTGGACTATCTGAGTGTTGATGAAACACAGAAATTGCATCGGGATTGAATACAATAGTCACCATGCGCACTTTCCTCCATGGGAGTAATGTCTCAAACAGTCTAAGCTTTGATCGTTCCTAAAAGACCAGTAGTAGTTTCCGATGCACATCCGAAGGCATTCTGTAATCTGTGGACTATCAGAGTGTTGATGAAACACAGAAATTGCATCGGAATTGAATACAACAGTCACAATCGGCACATTCCTCCATGGGAGTAATTTCTCAAACAGTCTACGCTTTGATCGTTCCAAGGAAGACCAGTAGTTGTTTCCGATGCACATCTGGAGGCATTCTGTAATCTGTGGACTATCAGAGTGTTGAGGAAACACAGAAATTGCATCGGGATTGGATACAACACTCACCATGCGCACTTTCCCCCATGGGAGTAGTGTCTCAAACAGTTTACGTTTTTGATCGTTAGCTCGAAGACCAGTAGTAGTTTCCGATGCACATCTGCTGGCATTCTGTAATCTACGGACTATCAGAGTGTTGTTGAAACACGGTAATTGCATCGGGATTGAATACAACAGTCATCATGCGCACTTTCCTCCATGGGAGAAATGTCTCATACAGTCTACGCTTTGATCGATCCCAGGAAGACCAGTAGTAGTTTCCGATGCACATCTGGAGGCATTCTGTAATCTGTGGACTATCTGAGTGTTGATGAAACACAGAAATTGCATCGGGATTGAATACAATAGTCACCATGCGCACTTTCTTCCATGGGAGTAATGTCTCAAACAGTCTAAGCTTTGATCGTTCCTAAAAGACCAGTAGTAGTTTCCGATGCACATCCGAAGGCATTCTGTAATCTGTGGACTATCAGAGTGTTGATGAAACACAGAAATTGCATCGGGATTGAATACAACAGTCACCAGGCTCTATTTCCACCATGGGAGTAATGTCTCAAACAGTCTACGCTTTGATCGTTCCCTGGAAGACCAGTAGTAGTTTCCGATGCACATCTGGAGGCATTCTGTACTCCTTGGACCTTCAAAGTGTTGATGAAACACAGAAATTGCCTCGGGATTGAATACAACAGTCATCATGCGCACTTTCCTCCATGGGAGTAATGTCTCAAACAGTCTACGCTTTGATCGTTCCCTGCAAGACCAGTAGTAGTTTCCGATGCACATCTGGAGGCATTCTGTAATCTGTGGACTATCAGAGTGTTGATGAAACACAGTTATTGCATCGGGATTGAATACAACAGTCACCATGCGCACTTTCCTCAATAGAAGTAATGTATCAGACAGTCTACGCTTTGTTCGTTCCCTGGAAGACCAGTAGTAGTTTCCGATGCACATCTTGAGGCATTCTGTAATCTGTGGACTATCAGCGTGTTGATGAAACACAGAAATTGCATTAGGATTAAATACAACAGTCACCATGCGCTACTTCCTCAATGGGAGTAATGTCACAAAGATCGTTTCCTGGAAGAGCAGTTGTAGTTCCCGATGCACATCTGGAGGCATTCTGTAATCTGTGGACTATCATAGTATTGATGAAACACTGATATTGCATCGGGATTGAATACAACAGTCACCATGCACACTTACCTCCATGCGGAGTAATGTCTCAAACAGTTTACTCTTTGATCGTTCCCTGGAAGACCAGTAGTAGTTTCCGATGCACACCTGGAGGCATTCTGTAATCTGTGGACTATCTGAGTGTTGATGAAACACAGAAATTGCATCGGGATTTAATACAACAGTCACCATGCGCACTTACCTCCATGGGACTAATGTCTCAAACAGTCTACGCTTTGATCGTTTCCTGGAAGACCAGTAGTAGTTTCCGATGCACATCTGGAGCCATTCTGTAATCTGTGGACTATGAGAGTGTTGATGAAACCAAAATTGCATCGGATTGATTACAACTGTCACCATGCGCACTTTCCTCCATGGGAGTAATGTCTCAAACAGTCTGCGCTTTGATCGTTCCAAGAAAGACCAGTAGTAGTTTCCGATGCACATCTGGAGCCGTTCTGTAATCTGTGGACTATCAGAGTGTTGATGAAACAAAGAAATTGCATCGGGATTTAATACAACAGTCACCATGCGCACTTACCTCCATGGGAGTAATGTCTCAAACAGTCTACGCTTTGATCGTTTCCTGGAAGACCAGTAGTAGTTTCCGATGCACATCTGGAGCCATTCTGTAATCTGTGGACTATCTGAGTGTTGATGAAACACAGAAATTGCATCGGGATTTAATACAACAGTCACCATGCGCACTTACCTCCATGGGAGTAATGTCTCAAACAGTCTACGCTTTGATCGTTTCCTGGAAGACCAGTAGTAGTTTCCGATGCACATCTGGAGCCATTCTGTAATCTGTGGACTATCTGAGTGTTGATGAAACACAGAAATTCCATCGGGATTGAATACAATAGTCACCATGCGCACTTTCCTCCATGGGAGTAATGTCTCAAACATTCTAAGCTTTGATCGTTCCCTGGAAGACCAGTAGTAGTTTCCGATGCACATCCGAAGGCATTCTGTAATCTGTGGACTATCAGAGTGTTGATGAAACACAGAAATTGCCTCGGGATTGAATACAACAGACACCAGGCTCTATTTCCTCCATGGGAGTAATGTCTCAAACAGTCTACGCTTTGATCGTTCCCTGCAAGACCAGTAGTAGTTTCCGATGCACATCTGGAGGCATTCTGTAGGCCTTGGACCTTCAAAGTGTTGATGAAACACAGAAATTGCATCGGGATTGAATACAATAGTCACCATGCGCACTTTCCTCCATGGAAGTAATGTCTCAAACAGTCTAAGCTTTGATCGGTCCCTGGAAGACCAGTAGTAGTTTTCGATGCACATCCGGAGGCATTCCGTAAACTGTGGACTATCAGAGTGTTGATGAAACACAGAAATTGCATCGGGATTGAATACAACAGTCACCATGCGCAGTTACCTCCATGGGAGTAATGTCTCAAACAGTCTACGCTTTGATCGTTTCCTGGAAGAGCAGTAGTAGTTTCCGATGCACATCTGGAGGCATTCTGTAATCTGTGGACTATCAGAGTATTGATGAAACACTGATATTGCATCGGGATTGAATACAACTGTCACCATGCACACTTACCTCCATGGGAGTAATGTCTCAAACAGTCTACGCTTTGATCGTTTCCTGGAAGACCAGTAGTAGTTTCCGATGCACATCTGGAGCCATTCTGTAATCTGTGGACTATGAGAGTGTTGATGAAACCAAAATTGCATCGGATTGATTACAACAGTCACCATGCGCACTTTCCTGATTGGGAGTAATGTCTCAAACAGTCTGCGCTTTGATCGTTCCAAGGAACACCAGTAGCAGTTTCCGATGCACATCTGGAGCCGTTCTGTAATCTGTGGACTATCAGAGTGTTGATGAAACAAAGAAATTGCATCGTTATTGAATATAACAGTCACAATGCGCACTTTCCTCGATGGGAGTAATGCCTCAAACAGTCTACGGTTTGATCGTTTCCTGGAACTCCAGTAGTAGTTTCCGAAGCACATCTGGAGGCATTCTGTAATCTGTGGACTATCAGAGTGTTGATGAAACACAGAAATTGCTTCTGGATTGTATACAACACTCACCATGCGCGCTTACCTACATGGGAGTAGTGTCTCAAACAGTTTTCGTTTTTGATCGTTAGCTCGAAGACCAGTAGTAGTTTCCGAAGCACATCTGGAGGCATTCTGTAATCTGCGGACTATCAGAGTGTTGTTGAAACACAGTAATTGCATCTCGATTGAATACAACAGTCACCATGCGCACTTTCCTCCATTGGAGTAATGTCTCAAACATTCTAAGCTTTGATCGTTCCCTGGAAGACCAGTAGTAGTTTCCGATGCACATCCGAAGGCATTCTGTAATCTGTGGACTATCAGAGTGTTGATGAAACACAGAAATTGCCTCGGGATTGAATACAACAGACACCAGGCTCTATTTCCTCCATGGGAGTAATGTCTCAAACAGTCTACGCTTTGATCGTTCCCTGCAAGACCAGTAGTAGTTTCCGATGCACATCTGGAGGCATTCTGTAGGCCTTGGACCTTCAAAGTGTTGATGAAACACAGAAATTGCATCGGGATTGAATACAATAGTCACCATGCGCACTTTCCTCCATGGGAGTAATGTCTCAAACAGTCTACGCTTTGATCGGTCCCTGGAAGACCAGTAGTAGTTTTCGATGCACATCCGGAGGCATTCCGTAAACTGTGGACTATCAGAGTGTTGATGAAACACAGAAATTGCATCGGGATTGAATACAACAGTCACCATGCGCAGTTACCTCCATGGGAGTAATGTCTCAAACAGTCTACGCTTTGATCGTTTCCTGGAAGAGCAGTAGTAGTTTCCGATGCACATCTGGAGGCATTCTGTAATCTGTGGACTATCAGAGTATTGATGAAACACTGATATTGCATCGGGATTGAATACAACTGTCACCATGCACACTTACCTCCATGGGAGTAATGTCTCAAACAGTCTACGCTTTGATCGTTCCCTGCAAGACCAGTAGTAGTTTCCGATGCACATCTGGAGGCATTCTGTAGGCCTTGGACCTTCAAAGTGTTGATGAAACAAAGAAATTGCATCGGGATTTAATACAACAGTCACCATGCGCACTTACCTCCATGGGAGTAATGTCTCAAACAGTCTACGCTTTGATCGTTTCCTGGAAGACCAGTAGTAGTTTCCGATGCACATCTGGAGCCATTCTGTAATCTGTGGACTATCTGAGTGTTGATGAAACACAGAAATTGCATCGGGATTTAATACAACAGTCACCATGCGCACTTACCTCCATGGGAGTAATGTCTCAAACAGTCTACGCTTTGATCGTTTCCTGGAAGACCAGTAGTAGTTTCCGATGCACATCTGGAGCCATTCTGTAATCTGTGGACTATCTGAGTGTTGATGAAACACAGAAATTCCATCGGGATTGAATACAATAGTCACCATGCGCACTTTCCTCCATGGGAGTAATGTCTCAAACATTCTAAGCTTTGATCGTTCCCTGGAAGACCAGTAGTAGTTTCCGATGCACATCCGAAGGCATTCTGTAATCTGTGGACTATCAGAGTGTTGATGAAACACAGAAATTGCCTCGGGATTGAATACAACAGACACCAGGCTCTATTTCCTCCATGGGAGTAATGTCTCAAACAGTCTACGCTTTGATCGTTCCCTGCAAGACCAGTAGTAGTTTCCGATGCACATCTGGAGGCATTCTGTAGGCCTTGGACCTTCAAAGTGTTGATGAAACACAGAAATTGCATCGGGATTGAATACAATAGTCACCATGCGCACTTTCCTCCATGGAAGTAATGTCTCAAACAGTCTAAGCTTTGATCGGTCCCTGGAAGACCAGTAGTAGTTTTCGATGCACATCCGGAGGCATTCCGTAAACTGTGGACTATCAGAGTGTTGATGAAACACAGAAATTGCATCGGGATTGAATACAACAGTCACCATGCGCAGTTACCTCCATGGGAGTAATGTCTCAAACAGTCTACGCTTTGATCGTTTCCTGGAAGAGCAGTAGTAGTTTCCGATGCACATCTGGAGGCATTCTGTAATCTGTGGACTATCAGAGTATTGATGAAACACTGATATTGCATCGGGATTGAATACAACTGTCACCATGCACACTTACCTCCATGGGAGTAATGTCTCAAACAGTCTACGCTTTGATCGTTTCCTGGAAGACCAGTAGTAGTTTCCGATGCACATCTGGAGCCATTCTGTAATCTGTGGACTATGAGAGTGTTGATGAAACCAAAATTGCATCGGATTGATTACAACAGTCACCATGCGCACTTTCCTGATTGGGAGTAATGTCTCAAACAGTCTGCGCTTTGATCGTTCCAAGGAACACCAGTAGCAGTTTCCGATGCACATCTGGAGCCGTTCTGTAATCTGTGGACTATCAGAGTGTTGATGAAACAAAGAAATTGCATCGTTATTGAATATAACAGTCACAATGCGCACTTTCCTCGATGGGAGTAATGCCTCAAACAGTCTACGGTTTGATCGTTTCCTGGAACTCCAGTAGTAGTTTCCGAAGCACATCTGGAGGCATTCTGTAATCTGTGGACTATCAGAGTGTTGATGAAACACAGAAATTGCTTCTGGATTGTATACAACACTCACCATGCGCGCTTACCTACATGGGAGTAGTGTCTCAAACAGTTTTCGTTTTTGATCGTTAGCTCGAAGACCAGTAGTAGTTTCCGAAGCACATCTGGAGGCATTCTGTAATCTGCGGACTATCAGAGTGTTGTTGAAACACAGTAATTGCATCTCGATTGAATACAACAGTCACCATGCGCACTTTCCTCCATTGGAGTAATGTCTCAAACAGTCTACGCTTTGATCGATCCCAGGAAGACCAGTAGTAGTTTCCGATGCACATCTGGAGGCATTCTGTAATCTGTTGACTATCTGAGTGTTGATGAAACACAGAAATTGCATCGGGATTGAATAGAATAGTCACCATGCGCACTTTCCTCCATGGGAGTAATGTATCAAACAGTCTAAGCTTTGATCGTTCCCTGGAAGACCAGTAGTAGTTTCCGATGCACATCTGGAGGCATTCTGTATTCCTTGGACCTTCAAAGTGTTGATGAAACACAGAAATTGCCTGGGGATTGAATACAACAGTCACCATGCGCACTTTCCTCCATGGGTGTAATGTCTCAAACAGTCTAAGCTTTGGTCGTTACCTGGAAGACCAGTAGCAGTTTCCGATGCATATCTGGAGGCATTCTGTATTCTGTGGACTATCAGAGTGTTAATGAAACACAGAAAAGGCATCGGGATTGAATACAACAGTCACCATCCGCACTTTCCTCCATGGGAGTAATGTCTCAAACAGTCTACACTTTGATCGTTCCCTGCAAGACCAGTAGTAGTTTCCGATGCACATCTGGAGGCATTCTGTAATCTTTGGACCTTCAAAGTGTTGATGAAACACAGAAATTGCATCGGGATTGAATACAACAGTCACCATGCGCACTTTCCTCCATGGAAGTAATGTCTCAAACAGTCTACGCTTTGATCTGTCCCTGGAAGACCAGTAGTAGTTTCCGATGCACATCTGGAGCCGTTCTGTAATCTGTGGACTATCAGAGTGTTGATGAAACAAAGAAATTGCATCGTTATTGAATATAACAGTCACCATGCGCACTTTCCTCGATGGGAGTAATGCCTCAAACAGTCTACGGTTTGATCGTTTCCTGGAACTCCAGTAGTAGTTTCCGAAGCACATCTGGAGGCATTCTGTAATCTGTGGACTATCAGAGTGTTGATGAAACACAGAAATTGCTTCGGGATTGTATACAACACTCACCATGCGCGCTTACCTACATGGGAGTAGTGTCTCAAACAGTTTTCGTTTTTGATCGTTAGCTCGAAGACCAGTAGTAGTTTCCGAAGCACATCTGGAGGCATTCTGTAATCTGCGGACTATCAGAGTGTTGTTGAAACACAGTAATTGCATCTCGATTGAATACAACAGTCACCATGCGCACTTTCCTCCATTGTAGTAATGTCTCAAACAGTCTACGCTTTGATCGATCCCAGGAAGACCAGTAGTAGTTTCCGATGCACATCTGGAGGCATTCTGTAATCTGTTGACTATCTGAGTGTTGATGAAACACAGAAATTGCATCGGGATTGAATAGAATAGTCACCATGCGCACTTTCCTCCATGGGAGTAATGTATCAAACAGTCTAAGCTTTGATCGTTCCCTGGAAGACCAGTAGTAGTTTCCGATGCACATCTGGAGGCATTCTGTATTCCTTGGACCTTCAAAGTGTTGATGAAACACAGAAATTGCCTGGGGATTGAATACAACAGTCACCATGCGCACTTTCCTCCATGGGTGTAATGTCTCAAACAGTCTAAGCTTTGGTCGTTACCTGGAAGACCAGTAGCAGTTTCCGATGCATATCTGGAGGCATTCTGTATTCTGTGGACTATCAGAGTGTTAATGAAAAACAGAAAAGGCATCGGGATTGAATACAACAGTCACCATCCGCACTTTCCTCCATGGGAGTAATGTCTCAAACAGTCTACACTTTGATCGTTCCCTGCAAGACCAGTAGTAGTTTCCGATGCACATCTGGAGGCATTCTGTAATCCTTGGACCTTCAAAGTGTTGATGAAACACAGAAATTGCATCGGGATTGAATACAACAGTCACCATGCGCACTTTCCTCCATGGAAGTAATGTCTCAAACAGTCTACGCTTTGATCTGTCCCTGGAAGACCAGTAGTAGTTTCCGATGCACATCTGGAGGCATTCCGTAATCTGTGGACTATCAGAGTGTCGATGAAACACAGAAATTGCATCGGGATTGAATACAACAGTCACCATGCGCAGTTTCCTCCATGGGAGTAATGTCTCAAACAGTCTACGCTTTGATCGTTTCCTGGAAGGGCAGTAGTAGTTTCCGATGCACATCTGGAGGCATTATGTAATCTGTGGACTATCAGAGTATTAATGAAACACTGATATTGCATCGGGATTGAATACAACAGTCACCATGCACACTTACCTCCATGGGAGTAATGTCTCAAACAGTTTACTCTTTGATCGTTCCCTGGAAGACCAGTAGTAGTTTCCGATGCACATCTGGAGGCACTCTATAATCTGTGGACTATCAGAGTGGCGATGAAACAAAGAAATTGCATCGGGATTGAATACAACAGTCACCATGCGCACTTACCTCCATGGGCGTAATGTCTCAACAAGTCTACGCTTTCATCGTTTCCTGGAAGACCAGTAGTAGTTTCCGATGCTCATCTGGAGCCATACTGTAATCTGTGGACTATCAGAGTGTAGATGAAACCACAATTGCGTCGGATTGATTACAACAGTCACCATGCACACTTTCCTCCATGGGAGTAATGTCTCAAACAGTCTACGCTTTGATCGTTCCAAGGAAGACCAGTAGTAGTTTCCGATGCACATCTGGAGGCATTCTGCAATCTGTGGACTATCAGAGTGTTGATGAAACACAGAAATTGATTCGGGATTGGATACAACACTCACCATGGGCACTTTCCCCCATGGGAGTAGTGTCTCAAACAGTTTACGTTTTTGATCGTTAGCTCGAAGACCAGTAGTAGTTTCCGATGCACATCTGATGGCATTCTGTAATCTGCGGACTATCAGAGTGTTGTTGAAACACGGTAATTGCATCGGGATTGAATACAACAGTCATCATGCGCACTTTCCTCCATGGGAGAAATGTATCATACAGTTTACGCTTTGATCGATCCCAGGAGACCAGTAGTAGTTTCCGATGCACATCTGGAGGCATTCTGTAATCTGTGGACTATCTGAGTGTTGATGAAACACAGAAATTGCATCGGGATTGAATACAATAGTCACCATGCGCACTTTCCTCCATGGGAGTAATGTCTCAAACAGTCTAAGCTTTGATCGTTCCTAAAAGACCAGTAGTAGTTTCGGATGCACATCCGAAGGCATTCTGTAATCTGTGGACTATCAGAGTGTTGATGAAACACAGAAATTGCATTGGGATTGAATACAACAGTCACCAGGCTCTATTTCCACCATGGGAGTAATGTCTCAAACAGTCTACGCTTTGATCGTTCCCTGGAAGACCAGTAGTAGTTTCCGATGCACATCTGGAGGCATTCTGTACTCCTTGGACCTTCAAAGTGTTGATGAAACACAGAAATTGCCTCGGGATTGAATACAACAGTCATCATGCGCACTTTCCTCCATGGGAGTAATGTCTCAAACAGTCTACGCTTTGATCGTTCCCTGGAAGACCAGTAGTAGTTTCCGATGCACATCTGGAGGCATTCTGTAATCTGTGGACTATCAGAGTGTTGATGAAACACAGAAATTGCATCGGGATTGAATACAACAGTCACCATCGGCACATTCCTCCATGGGAGTAATTTCTCAATCAGTCTACGCTTTGATCGTGTCCTGGAAGACCAGTAGTAGTTTCCGATGCACATCTGGAGGCATTCTGTAATGTGAGGACTATCAGAGTGTTTATGAAACACAGAAATGGCAATGGGATTGAATACAACTGTCACCATCCGCACATTCCTCCATGGGAGTAATGTCTCAGACAGTCTACACTTTGATCGTTCCCTGGAAGACAAGTAGTAGTTTCCGATGCACATCTGGAGGCATTCTGTAATCTGTGGACTATCAGAGTATTGATGAAACACAGAAATTGCATCGGGATTGAATACAACCGTCACCATGCGCACTCTCCTCCATGGGAGTAATGTCTCAAACAGTCTACGCTTTGATCGATCCCAGGAAGACCAGTAGTAGTTTCCGATGCACATCTGGAGGGATTCTGTAATCTGTGGACTATCTGAGTGTTGATGAAACACAGAAATTGCTTCGGGATTGAATACAATAGTCACCATGCGCACTTTCCTCCATGGGAGTAATTTCTCAAACAGTCTAAGGTTTGATCGTTCCCTGGAAGACCAGTAGTAGTTTCCCATGCACATTTTGAGGCATTCTGTAATCTGTGGACTATCAGAGTGTTGATGAAACACAGAAATTGCATCGGGATTGGATACAACACTCACCATGCGCACTTTCCCCCATGGGAGTAGTGTCTCAAACGGTTTACGTTTTTGATCGTTAGCTCGAAGACCAGTAGTAGTTTCCGATGCACATCTGCTGGCATTCTGTAATCTACGGACTATCAGAGTGTTGTTGAAACACGGTAATTGCATCGGGATTGAATACAACAGTCATCATGCGCACTTTCCTCCATGGGTGAAATGTCTCATACAGTCTACGCTTTGATCGATCCCAGGAAGACCAGTAGTAGTTTCCGATGCACATCTGGAGGCATTCTGTAATCTGTGGACTATCTGAGTGTTGATGAAACACAGAAATTGCATCGGGATTGAATACAATAGTCACCATGCGCACTTTCTTCCATGGGAGTAATGTCTCAAACAGTCTAAGCTTTGATCGTTCCTAAAAGACCAGTAGTAGTTTCCGATGCACATCCGAAGGCATTCTGTAATCTGTGGACTATCAGAGTGTTGATGAAACACAGAAATTGCATCGGGATTGAATACAACAGTCACCAGGCTCTATTTCCACCATGGGAGTAATGTCTCAAACAGTCTACGCTTTGATCGTTCCCTGGAAGACCAGTAGTAGTTTCCGATGCACATCTGGAGGCATTCTGTACTCCTTGGACCTTCAAAGTGTTGATGAAACACAGAAATTGCCTCGGGATTGAATACAACAGTCATCATGCGCACTTTCCTCCATGGGAGTAATGTCTCAAACAGTCTACGCTTTGATCGTTCCCTGCAAGACCAGTAGTAGTTTCCGATGCACATCTGGAGGCATTCTGTAATCTGTGGACTATCAGAGTGTTGATGAAACACAGTTATTGCATCGGGATTGAATACAACAGTCACCATGCGCACTTTCCTCAATAGAAGTAATGTATCAGACAGTCTACGCTTTGTTCGTTCCCTGGAAGACCAGTAGTAGTTTCCGATGCACATCTTGAGGCATTCTGTAATCTGTGGACTATCAGCGTGTTGATGAAACACAGAAATTGCATTAGGATTAAATACAACAGTCACCATGCGCTACTTCCTCAATGGGAGTAATGTCACAAAGATCGTTTCCTGGAAGAGCAGTTGTAGTTTCCGATGCACATCTGGAGGCATTCTGTAATCTGTGGACTATCATAGTATTGATGAAACACTGATATTGCATCGGGATTGAATACAACAGTCACCATGCACACTTACCTCCATGCGGAGTAATGTCTCAAACAGTTTACTCTTTGATCGTTCCCTGGAAGACCAGTAGTAGTTTCCGATGCACACCTGGAGGCATTCTGTAATCTGTGGACTATCTGAGTGTTGATGAAACACAGAAATTGCATCGGGATTTAATACAACAGTCACCATGCGCACTTACCTCCATGGGACTAATGTCTCAAACAGTCTACGCTTTGATCGTTTCCTGGAAGACCAGTAGTAGTTTCCGATGCACATCTGGAGCCATTCTGTAATCTGTGGACTATGAGAGTGTTGATGAAACCAAAATTGCATCGGATTGATTACAACTGTCACCATGCGCACTTTCCTCCATGGGAGTAATGTCTCAAACAGTCTGCGCTTTGATCGTTCCAAGAAAGACCAGTAGTAGTTTCCGATGCACATCTGGAGCCGTTCTGTAATCTGTGGACTATCAGAGTGTTGATGAAACAAAGAAATTGCATCGGGATTTAATACAACAGTCACCATGCGCACTTACCTCCATGGGAGTAATGTCTCAAACAGTCTACGCTTTGATCGTTTCCTGGAAGACCAGTAGTAGTTTCCGATGCACATCTGGAGCCATTCTGTAATCTGTGGACTATCTGAGTGTTGATGAAACACAGAAATTGCATCGGGATTTAATACAACAGTCACCATGCGCACTTACCTCCATGGGAGTAATGTCTCAAACAGTCTACGCTTTGATCGTTTCCTGGAAGACCAGTAGTAGTTTCCGATGCACATCTGGAGCCATTCTGTAATCTGTGGACTATCTGAGTGTTGATGAAACACAGAAATTCCATCGGGATTGAATACAATAGTCACCATGCGCACTTTTCTCCATGGGAGTAATGTCTCAAACATTCTAAGCTTTGATCGTTCCCTGGAAGACCAGTAGTAGTTTCCGATGCACATCCGAAGGCATTCTGTAATCTGTGGACTATCAGAGTGTTGATGAAACACAGAAATTGCCTCGGGATTGAATACAACAGACACCAGGCTCTATTTCCTCCATGGGAGTAATGTCTCAAACAGTCTACGCTTTGATCGTTCCCTGCAAGACCAGTAGTAGTTTCCGATGCACATCTGGAGGCATTCTGTAGGCCTTGGACCTTCAAAGTGTTGATGAAACACAGAAATTGCATCGGGATTGAATACAATAGTCACCATGCGCACTTTCCTCCATGGAAGTAATGTCTCAAACAGTCTAAGCTTTGATCGGTCCCTGGAAGACCAGTAGTAGTTTTCGATGCACATCCGGAGGCATTCCGTAAACTGTGGACTATCAGAGTGTTGATGAAACACAGAAATTGCATCGGGATTGAATACAACAGTCACCATGCGCAGTTACCTCCATGGGAGTAATGTCTCAAACAGTCTACGCTTTGATCGTTTCCTGGAAGAGCAGTAGTAGTTTCCGATGCACATCTGGAGGCATTCTGTAATCTGTGGACTATCAGAGTATTGATGAAACACTGATATTGCATCGGGATTGAATACAACTGTCACCATGCACACTTACCTCCATGGGAGTAATGTCTCAAACAGTCTACGCTTTGATCGTTTCCTGGAAGACCAGTAGTAGTTTCCGATGCACATCTGGAGCCATTCTGTAATCTGTGGACTATGAGAGTGTTGATGAAACCAAAATTGCATCGGATTGATTACAACAGTCACCATGCGCACTTTCCTGATTGGGAGTAATGTCTCAAACAGTCTGCGCTTTGATCGTTCCAAGGAACACCAGTAGCAGTTTCCGATGCACATCTGGAGCCGTTCTGTAATCTGTGGACTATCAGAGTGTTGATGAAACAAAGAAATTGCATCGTTATTGAATATAACAGTCACCATGCGCACTTTCCTCGATGGGAGTAATGCCTCAAACAGTCTACGGTTTGATCGTTTCCTGGAACTCCAGTAGTAGTTTCCGAAGCACATCTGGAGGCATTCTGTAATCTGTGGACTATCAGAGTGTTGATGAAACACAGAAATTGCTTCGGGATTGTATACAACACTCACCATGCGCGCTTACCTACATGGGAGTAGTGTCTCAAACAGTTTTCGTTTTTGATCGTTAGCTCGAAGACCAGTAGTAGTTTCCGAAGCACATCTGGAGGCATTCTGTAATCTGCGGACTATCAGAGTGTTGTTGAAACACAGTAATTGCATCTCGATTGAATACAACAGTCACCATGCGCACTTTCCTCCATTGGAGTAATGTCTCAAACAGTCTACGCTTTGATCGATCCCAGGAAGACCAGTAGTAGTTTCCGATGCACATCTGGAGGCATTCTGTAATCTGTTGACTATCTGAGTGTTGATGAAACACAGAAATTGCATCGGGATTGAATAGAATAGTCACCATGCGCACTTTCCTCCATGGGAGTAATGTATCAAACAGTCTAAGCTTTGATCGTTCCCTGGAAGACCAGTAGTAGTTTCCGATGCACATCTGGAGGCATTCTGTATTCCTTGGACCTTCAAAGTGTTGATGAAACACAGAAATTGCCTGGGGATTGAATACAACAGTCACCATGCGCACTTTCCTCCATGGGTGTAATGTCTCAAACAGTCTAAGCTTTGGTCGTTACCTGGAAGACCAGTAGCAGTTTCCGATGCATATCTGGAGGCATTCTGTATTCTGTGGACTATCAGAGTGTTAATGAAACACAGAAAAGGCATCGGGATTGAATACAACAGTCACCATCCGCACTTTCCTCCATGGGAGTAATGTCTCAAACAGTCTACACTTTGATCGTTCCCTGCAAGACCAGTAGTAGTTTCCGATGCACATCTGGAGGCATTCTGTAATCCTTGGACCTTCAAAGTGTTGATGAAACACAGAAATTGCATCGGGATTGAATACAACAGTCACCATGCGCACTTTCCTCCATGGAAGTAATGTCTCAAACAGTCTACGCTTTGATCTGTCCCTGGAAGACCAGTAGTAGTTTCCGATGCACATCTGGAGGCATTCCGTAATCTGTGGACTATCAGAGTGTCGATGAAACACAGAAATTGCATCGGGATTGAATACAACACTCACCATGCGCAGTTTCCTCCATGGGAGTAATGTCTCAAACAGTCTACGCTTTGATCGTTTCCTGGAAGGGCAGTAGTAGTTTCCGATGCACATCTGGAGGCATTATGTAATCTGTGGACTATCAGAGTATTAATGAAACACTGATATTGCATCGGGATTGAATACAACAGTCACCATGCACACTTACCTCCATGGGAGTAATGTCTCAAACAGTTTACTCTTTGATCGTTCCCTGGAAGACCAGTAGTAGTTTCCGATGCACATCTGGAGGCACTCTATAATCTGTGGACTATCAGAGTGGCGATGAAACAAAGAAATTGCATCGGGATTGAATACAACAGTCACCATGCGCACTTACCTCCATGGGCGTAATGTCTCAACAAGTCTACGCTTTCATCGTTTCCTGGAAGACCAGTAGTAGTTTCCGATGCTCATCTGGAGCCATACTGTAATCTGTGGACTATCAGAGTGTAGATGAAACCACAATTGCGTCGGATTGATTACAACAGTCACCATGCACACTTTCCTCCATGGGAGTAATGTCTCAAACAGTCTACGCTTTGATCGTTCCAAGGAAGACCAGTAGTAGTTTCCGATGCACATCTGGAGGCATTCTGCAATCTGTGGACTATCAGAGTGTTGATGAAACACAGAAATTGATTCGGGATTGGATACAACACTCACCATGGGCACTTTCCCCCATGGGAGTAGTGTCTCAAACAGTTTACGTTTTTGATCGTTAGCTCGAAGACCAGTAGTAGTTTCCGATGCACATCTGATGGCATTCTGTAATCTGCGGACTATCAGAGTGTTGTTGAAACACGGTAATTGCATCGGGATTGAATACAACAGTCATCATGCGCACTTTCCTCCATGGGAGAAATGTATCATACAGTTTACGCTTTGATCGATCCCAGGAGACCAGTAGTAGTTTCCGATGCACATCTGGAGGCATTCTGTAATCTGTGGACTATCTGAGTGTTGATGAAACACAGAAATTGCATCGGGATTGAATACAATAGTCACCATGCGCACTTTCCTCCATGGGAGTAATGTCTCAAACAGTCTAAGCTTTGATCGTTCCTAAAAGACCAGTAGTAGTTTCGGATGCACATCCGAAGGCATTCTGTAATCTGTGGACTATCAGAGTGTTGATGAAACACAGAAATTGCATTGGGATTGAATACAACAGTCACCAGGCTCTATTTCCACCATGGGAGTAATGTCTCAAACAGTCTACGCTTTGATCGTTCCCTGGAAGACCAGTAGTAGTTTCCGATGCACATCTGGAGGCATTCTGTACTCCTTGGACCTTCAAAGTGTTGATGAAACACAGAAATTGCCTCGGGATTGAATACAACAGTCATCATGCGCACTTTCCTCCATGGGAGTAATGTCTCAAACAGTCTACGCTTTGATCGTTCCCTGGAAGACCAGTAGTAGTTTCCGATGCACATCTGGAGGCATTCTGTAATCTGTGGACTATCAGAGTGTTGATGAAACACAGAAATTGCATCGGGATTGAATACAACAGTCACCATCGGCACATTCCTCCATGGGAGTAATTTCTCAATCAGTCTACGCTTTGATCGTGTCCTGGAAGACCAGTAGTAGTTTCCGATGCACATCTGGAGGCATTCTGTAATGTGAGGACTATCAGAGTGTTTATGAAACACAGAAATGGCAATGGGATTGAATACAACTGTCACCATCCGCACATTCCTCCATGGGAGTAATGTCTCAGACAGTCTACACTTTGATCGTTCCCTGGAAGACAAGTAGTAGTTTCCGATGCACATCTGGAGGCATTCTGTAATCTGTGGACTATCAGAGTATTGATGAAACACAGAAATTGCATCGGGATTGAATACAACCGTCACCATGCGCACTCTCCTCCATGGGAGTAATGTCTCAAACAGTCTACGCTTTGATCGATCCCAGGAAGACCAGTAGTAGTTTCCGATGCACATCTGGAGGGATTCTGTAATCTGTGGACTATCTGAGTGTTGATGAAACACAGAAATTGCTTCGGGATTGAATACAATAGTCACCATGCGCACTTTCCTCCATGGGAGTAATTTCTCAAACAGTCTAAGGTTTGATCGTTCCCTGGAAGACCAGTAGTAGTTTCCCATGCACTTTTTGAGGCATTCTGTAATCTGTGGACTATCAGCGTGTTGATGAAACACAGAAATTGCATTAGGATTAAATACAACAGTCACCAGGCGCTACTTCCTCAATGGGAGTAGTGTCTCAAAGAGTCTACGCTTTGATCGTTCCCTGGGAGTCCAGTAGTAGTTTCCGATGCAGATCTGTACGCGATCTGTAATCCTTGGACCTTCAAAGTGTTGATGAAACACAGAAATTGCCTCGGAATTGAATACAACAGTCACCATGCGCACTTTCCTCCATGGGAGTAATGTCTGAAACAGTCTACGCTTTGATCGTTCGCTGTAATTCCAGTAGTAGTTTCCGATGCACATCTGGAGGCATTCTGTAATCTGTGGACTATCAGAGTGTTGATGAAACAAAGAAATTGCATCGGGATTTAATACAACAGTCACCATGCGCACTTACCTCCATGGGAGTAATGTCTCAAACAGTCTACGCTTTGATCGATTCCTGGAAGACCAGTAGTAGTTTCCGATGCACATCTGGAGCCATTCTGTAATCTGTGGACTATCTGAGTGTTGATAAAACACAGAAATTGCATCGGGATTGAATACAATAGTCACCATGCGCACTTTCCTCCATGGGAGTAATGTCTCAAACATTCTAAGCTTTGATCGTTCCCTGGAAGACCAGTAGTAGTTTCCAATGCACATCCGAAGGCATTCTGTAATCTGTGGACTATCAGAGTGTTGATGAAACACAGAAATTGCCTCGGCATTGAATACAACAGACACAAGGCTCTATTTCCTCCATGGGAGTAATGTCTCAAACAGTCTACGCTTTGATCGTTTCCTGGAAGAGCAGTAGTAGTTTCCGATGCACATCTGGAGGCATTCTGTAATCTGTGGACTATCAGAGTATTGATGAAACACTGATATTGCATCGGGATTGAATACAACTGTCACCATGCACACTTACCTCCATGGGAGTAATGTCTCAAACAGTCTACGCTTTGATCGTTTCCTGGAAGACCAGTAGTAGTTTCCGATGCACATCTGGAGCCATTCTGTAATCTGTGGACTATCAGAGTGTTGATGAAACCAAAATTGCATCGGATTGATTACAACAGTCACCATGCGCACTTTCCTGATTGGGAGTAATGTCTCAAACAGTCTGCGCTTTGATCGTTCCAAGGAACACCAGTAGCAGTTTCCGATGCACATCTGGAGCCGTTCTGTAATCTGTCGACTATCAGAGTGTTGATGAAACAAAGAAATTGCATCGTTATTGAATATAACAGTCACCATGCGCACTTTCCGCGATGGGAGTAATGCCTCAAACAGTCTACGGTTTGATCGTTTCCTGGAACTCCAGTAGTAGTTTCCGAAGCACATCTGGAGGCATTCTGTAATCTGTGGACTATCAGAGTGTTGATGAAACACAGAAATTGCTTCGGGATTGTATACAACACTCACCATGCGCGCCTACCTTCATGGGAGTAGTGTCTCAAACAGTTTTCGTTTTTGATCGTTAGCTCGAAGACCAGTAGTAGTTTCCGAAGCACATCTGGAGGCATTCTGTAATCTGCGGACTATCAGAGTGTTGTTGAAACACAGTATTTGCATCTCGATTGAATACAACAGTCACCATGCGCACTTTCCTCCATTGGAGTAATGTCTCAAACAGTCTACGCTTTGATCGATCCCAGGAAGACCAGTAGTAGTTTCCGATGCACATCTGGAGGCATTCTGTAATCTGTTGACTATCTGAGTGTTGATGAAACACAGAAATTGCATCGGGATTGAATACAATAGTCACCATGCGCACTTTCCTCCATGGGAGTAATGTATCAAACAGTCTAAGCTTTGATCGTTCCCTGGAAGACCAGTAGTAGTTTCCGATGCACATCCGAAGGCATTCTGTCATCTGTGGACTATCAGAGTGTTGATGAAACACAGAAATTGCATCGGTATTGAATACAACAGACACCAGGCCCTATTTCCTCCATGGGAGTAATGTCTCAAACAGTCTACGCTTTGATCGTTCCCTGGAAGACCAGTAGTAGTTTCCGATGCACATCTGGAGGCATTCTGTAATCCTTGGACCTTCAAAGTGTTGATGATACACAGAAATTGCATCGGGATTGAATACAACAGTCACCATGCGCACTTTCCTCCATGGAAGTAATGTCTCAAACAGTCTACGCTTTGATCGGTCCCTGGAAGACCAGTAGTAGTTTCCGATGCACATCTGGAGGCATTCCGTAATCTGTGGACTATCAGAGTGTTGATGAAACACAGATATTGCATCGGGATTGAATACAACAGTCACCATGCGCAGTTTCCTCCATGGGAGTAATGTCTCAAACAGTCTACGCTTTGATCGTTTCCTGGAAGAGCAGTAGTAGTTTCTGATGCACATCTGGAGGCATTCTGTAATCTGTGGACTATCAGAGTATTAATGAAACACTGATATTGCATCGGGATTAAATACAACAGTCACCATGCACACTTACCTCCATGGGAGTAATGTCTCAAACAGTTTACTCTTTGATCGTTCCCTGGAAGACCAGTAGTAGTTTCCGATGCACATCTGGAGGCATTCTATAATCTGTGGACTATCAGAGTGTCGCTGAAACAAAGAAATTGCATCGGGATTGAATACAACAGTCACCATGCGCACTTACCTCCATGGGCGTAATGTCTCAAAAAGTCTACGCTTTGATCGTTTCCTGGAAGACCAGTAGTAGTTTCCGATGCACATCTGGAGGCATTCTATAATCTGTGGACTATCAGAGTGTCGATGAAACAAAGAAATTGCATCGGGATTGAATACAACAGTCACCATGCGCACTTACCTCCATGGGCGTAATGTCTCAAAAAGTCTACGCTTTGATCCTTTCCTGGAAGACCAGTAGTAGTTTCCGATGCACATCTGGAGCCATACTGTAACCTGTGGACTATCAGAGCATTGATGAAACACAGAAATTGCGTCGGGATTGAAAACAACAGTCACCATGCGCACTTTCCTCCATGGGAGTAATGTCTCAAACAGTCTATGCTTTGATCGTTCCCTGGAAGACCAGTAGTAGTTTCCGATGCACATCTTGAGGCATTCTGTAATCTGTGGACTATCAGCGTGTTGATGAAACACTGAAATTGCATTAGGATTGAATACAACAGTCATCAGGCGCTACTTCCTCAATGGGAGTAATGTCTCAAACAGTCTACGCTTTGATCGTTCCCAGGAAAACCAGTAGTAGTTTCCGATGCACATCTGGAGGCATTCTGTAATCTGTGGACTATCAGAGTGTTGCTGAAACACAGAAATTGCATCGGGATTGAATACAACAGTCACCATGCGCAGTTTCCTCCATGGGAGTAATGTCTCAAACAGTCTACGCTTTGATCGTTTCCTGGAAGAGCAGTAGTAGTTTCCGATGCACATCTGGAGGCATTCTGTAATCTGTGGACTATCAGAGTATTAATGAAACACTGATATTGCATCGGGATTGAATACAACAGTCACCATGCACACTTACCTCCATGGGAGTAATGTCTCAAACAGTTTACCCTTTGATCGTTCCCTGAAGACCAGTAGTAGTTTCCGATGCACATCTGGAGGCATTCTGTAATCTGTGGACTATCAGAGTGTTGATGAAACACAGAAATTGCTTCGGCATTGGAAACAACACTCACCATGCGCACTTTCCAACATGGGAGTCGTGTCTCAAACAGTTTACGTTTTTGATCGTTAGCTCGAAGACCAGTAGTAGTTTCCGATGCACATCTGGTGGCATTCTGTAATCTGCGGACTATCAGAGTGTTGTTGAAACACGGTAATTGCATCGGGATTGAATACAACAGTCATCATGCGCTCTTTCCTCCATGGGAGAAATGTCTCAAACAGTCTACGCTTTGATCGATCCCAGGAAGAGCTGTAGTAGTTTCCGATGCACATCTGGAGGCATTCTGTAATCTGTGGACTATCTGAGTGTTGATGAAACACAGAAATTGCATCGGGATTGAATACAATAGTCACCATGCGCACTTTCCTCCATGGGAGTAATTTCTCAAACAGTCTAAGCTTTGATCGTTCCTAAAAGACCAGTAGTAGTTTCCGATGCACATCCGAAGGCATTCTGTAATCTGTGGACTATCAGAGTGTTGATGAAACACAGAAATTGCATCGGGATTGAATACAACAGTCACCAGGCTCTATTTCCTCCATGGGAGTAATGTCTCAAACAGTCTACGCTTTGATCGTTCCCTGGAAGACCAGTAGTAGTTTCCGATGCACATCTGGAGGCATTCTGTACTCCTTGGACCTTCAAAGTGTTGATGAACGCAGAAATTGCCTCGGGATTGAATACAACAGTCATCATGCGCACTTTCCTCCATGGGAGTAATGTCTCAAACAGTCTACGCTTTGATCGTTCCCAGGAAGACCAGTAGTAGTTTCCGATGCACATCTGGAGGCATTCTGTATTCTGTGGACTATCAGAGTGTTGATGAAACACATAAATGGCATCGGGATTGAATACAACAGTCACCATCCGCACTTTCCTCCATGGGAGTAATGTCTCAAACAGTCTACGCTTTGATCGTTCCTTGCAAGATCAGTAGTAGTTTCCGATGCACATCTGGAGGCATTCTGTAATCCTTGGACCTTCAAAGTGTTGATGAAACACAGAAATTGCATCGGGATTGAATACAACAGTCACCATGCGCACTTTCCTCCATGGAAGTAATGTCTCAAACAGTCTACGCTTTGATCGGTCCCTGGAAGACCAGTAGTAGTTTCCGATGCACATCTGGAGGCATTCCGTAATCAGTGGACTATCAGAGTGTTGATGAAACACAGAAATTGCATCGGGATTGAATACAACAGTCACCATGCGCAGTTTCCTCCATGGGAGTAATGTCTCAAACAGTCTACGCTTTGATCGTTTCCTGGAAGAGCAGTAGTAGTTTCCGATGCACATCTGGAGGCATTCTGTAATCTGTGGACTATCAGAGTATTAATGAAACACTGATATTGCATCGGGATTGAATACAACAGTCACCATGCACACTTACCTCCATGGGAGTAATGTCTCAAACAGTTTACTCTTTGATCGTTCCCTGAAGACCATTAGTAGTTTCCGATGCACATCTGGAGGCATTCTATAATCTGTGGACTATCAGAGTGTCGATGAAACAAAGAAATTGCATCGGGATTGAATACAACAGTCACCATGCGCACATACCTCCATGGGCGTAATGTCTCAAAAAGTCTACGCTTTGATCCTTTCCTGGAAGACCAGTAGTAGTTTCCGATGCACATCTGGAGCCATACTGTAACCTGTGGACTATCAGAGCATTGATGAAACACAGAAATTGCGTCGGGATTGAAAACAACAGTCACCATGCGCACTTTCCTCCATGGGAGTAATGTCTCAAACAGTCTATGCTTTGATCGTTCCCTGGAAGACCAGTAGTAGTTTCCGATGCACATCTTGAGGCATTCTGTAATCTGTGGACTATCAGCGTGTTGATGAAACACTGAAATTGCATTAGGATTGAATACAACAGTCATCAGGCGCTACTTCCTCAATGGGAGTAATGTCTCAAACAGTCTACGCTTTGATCGTTCCCAGGAAAACCAGTAGTAGTTTCCGATGCACATCTGGAGGCATTCTGTAATCCTTGGACCTTCAATGTGTTGATGAAACACAGGAATTGCCTCAGGATAGAATACAACAGTCACCATGCGCACTTTCCTCCATGGGAGTAATGTCTCAAACATTATACGCTTTGATCGTTCCCTGGAAGACCAGTAGTAGTTTCCGATGCACATCTGGAGGCATTCTGTAATCTGTGGACTATCAGAGTGTTGATGAAACACAGAAATTGCATCGGGATTGAATACAACAGTCACCATCGGCACTTTCCTCCATGGGAGTAATGTCTCAAACAGTTTACGCTTTGATCGTTTCCTGGAAGACCAGTAGTAGATTCCGATGCACATCTGGAGGCATTCTGTAATCTGTGGACTATCGGAGTATTGGTGAAACACAGAAATTGCTTCTGGATTGAATACAACAGTCACCATGCGCACTCCCCTCCACGGGAGTAATGTCTCAAACAGTCTACGCTTTGATCGTTCCCAAAAAGACCAGTAGCCGCCATGCGCATTTTCCTCCATGTGAGTAATATCTCAAACAGTCTAAGCTTTGGTCGTTCTCTGGAACAGCAGTAGTAGTTTCCGATGCACATCTGAAGGCATTCTGTAATCTGTGGACTATCAGAGTGTTGATGAAACACGGAAATTGCATCGGGATTGAATACAACAGTCACCATGCGCACTCTCCTCCATGGGGGTAATGTCTCAAACACTCTACGCTTTGATCGTTCCCAGAAAAACCAGTAGTAGTTTCCGACGCACATCTGGGGGCATTCTGTAATCTGTGTACTATCTGAGTGTTGATGAAACATTGAAATTGCATCGGGATTGAATACAACAGCCGCCATGCGCATTTTCCTCCATGGGAGTAATATCTCAAACAGTCTAAGCTTTGATCGTTCTCTGGAACAGCAGTAGTAGTTTCCGATGCACATCTGAAGGCATTCTGCAATCTGTGGACTATCACAGTGTTGATGAAAAACAGAAATTGCATCGGGATTGCATACAACAGTCACCAGGCGCTATTTCCTCCATGGGAGTAATGTCTCAAACAGTCTACGTTTTGATCGTTCCCTGGAAGACCAGTAGTAGTTTCCCATGCACATCTGGAGGCATTTTGTAATCCTTGGACCTTCAAAGTGTTGATTAAACACAGAAATTGATTCGGGATTGAATACAACAGTCACCATACGCACTTTCCTCCATGGGAGTAATGTCTCAAACAGTCTACACTTTGATCGTTCCCTGGAACACCAGTAGTAGTTTCCGATGCACATCTGGAGGCATTCAGTAATCTGCGGACTATCAGAGTGTTGATGAAACACAGAAATTGTATCGGGATTGAATACAACAGTCACCATGCGGACTCTCTTCCATGGGAGTAATGTCTCAAACAGTCTACGCTTTGATCGTTCCCAGGAAGACCAGTAGTAGTTTCCGATGCACATCTGGGGGCATTCTGTAATCTGTGGACTATCTGAGTGTTGATGAAACACAGAAATTGCATCGGGATTGAATACAACAGTCACCATGAGCACTTTCCTCCATGGGAGTAATATCTCAAGCAATCTAAGCTTTAATCGTTCCCTGTAAGACCAGTAGTTGTTTCCGATGCCCATCTGAAGGCATTCTGTAATCTGTGGACTATCAGAGTGCTGATGAAACACAGAAACTGCAGCGGGATTGAATACAACAGTCACCATGCGCACTCTCCTCCATGGGAGTAATGTCTCAAACAGTCTACGTTTTGATCGTGTCCTTGAAGACCAGTAGTAGTTTCCGATGCACATCTGGAGGCATTCTGTAATCCTTGGACCTTCAAAGTGTTGATCAAACACAGATATTGCCTCAGGATAGAATACAACAGTCATCATGCGCACTTTCCTCCATGGGAGTAATGTCTCAAACAGTCTACGTTTTGATCGTTCCCTGGAAGACCAGTAGTAGTTTCCGATGCACATCTGGAGCCATTCTGTAATCTGTGGACTATCAGAGTGTTGATGAAACACAGAAATTGCATCGGGATTGAATACAACATTCACCATCGGCTCTTTCCTCCATGGGAGTTATGTCTCGAACAGTCTACGCTTTGATCGTTCCCTGGAAGACCAGTAGTAGTTTCCGATGCATATCTGGAGGCATTCTGTAATCTGCGGACTATCAGAGTGTTGATGAAACACTGTAATTGCATCGGGATTGAATACAACAGTCACCATGTGCATTTTCCGCCATGGGAGTATTGTCTCAAACAGTCTACGCTTTGATCGTTCCCTGGAAGACCAGTAGTAGTTTCCGATGCACATCTGGAGCATTCTGTAATCTGTGGACTATCAGTGTGTTGATGAAACACAGAAGTTGCATCGGGATTCAATACAACAGTCAACATGTGCACATTCCTCCATGGGAGTAATGCCTCAAACAGTCTACGGTTTGATCGTTCCCTGGAAGACCAGTATTAGTTTGCAATGCACATCTGGAGGAATTCTGTAATCTGTGGACTATCAGAGTGTTGATGAAACACAGAAGTTGCATCGGGATTCAATACAACAGTCCACATGCGCACATTCCTCCATGGGAGTAATGCCTCAAACAGTCTACGGTTTGATCGTTTCCTGGAACTCCAGTAGTAGTTTCCGAAGCACATCTGGAGGCATTCTGTAATCTGTGGACCATCAGAGTGTTGATGAAACACAGTAATTGCATCGGGATTGAATACAACAGTCACCATGCGTACTTTCCTCCATGGGAGTAATGTCACAGACAGTCTACACTTTGATCGTTCCCTGGAAGACCAGTAGTAGTTTCCGATGCACATGTGGAGGCATTCTGTAATCTGTGGACTATCAGAGTATTGATGAAACACAGAAATTGCATCGGGATTGAATACAACAGTCACTATGCGCACTCTCCTCTATGGGAGTAATGTCTCAAACAGTCTACGCTTTGATCGTTCCCAGGAAGACCAGTAGTAGTTTCCGATGCACATCTGGTGGCATTCTGTAATCTGTGGACTCTCTGAGTGTTGATGAAACAGAGAAATTGCATCGGGATTGAATACAATAGTCACCATGCGCACTTTCCTCCATGGGAGTAATTTCTCAAACAGTCTAAGCTTTGATCGTTCCCTGGAAGACCAGTAGTAGTTTCCGATGCACATCCGAAGGCATTCTGTAATCTGTGGTCTATCAGAGTGTTGATGAAACACAGAATTTGCATCGGGATTGAATACAACAGTCACCAGACGCTATTTCCTCCATGGGAGTAATGTCTCAAACAGTCTACGCTTTGATCGTTCCCTGGAAGACCAGTAGTAGTTTCCGATGGACATCTAGAGGCATTCTGTAATCTTTGGACCTTCAAATTGTTGATGAAACACAGAAATTGCCTCGGGATTGAATACAACAGTCACCATGCGCACTTTCCCCTATGGGAGTAATGTCTCAAACAGTCTACGCTTTGATCGTTCCCTGGAAGACCAGTAGTAGTTTCCGATGCACATCTGGAGCCATTCTGTAATCTGTGGACTATCAGAGTGTTGATGAAACACAGAAATTGCATCGGGATTGAATACAACATTCACCATCGGCACTTTCCTCCATGGGAGTTATGTCTCAAATAGTCTACGCTTTGATCGTTCCCTGGAAGACCAGTAGTAGTTACCGATGCACATCTGGAGGCATTCTGTAATCTGCGGACTATCAGAGTATTGATGAAACTCAGAAATTGCATCGGGATTGAATACAACAGTCACCATGCGCACTCTCCTCCATGGGAGTAAAGTCTCAAACAGTCTACGCTTTGATCGTTCCCAAAAAGTCCAGTAGTAGTTTCCGATGAACATCTGGAGGCATTCTGTAATCTGTGGACTATCAGAGTGTTGATGAAACACTGTAATTGCATCGGGATTGAATACAACAGTCACCATGTGCATTTTCCGCCATGGGAGTATTGTCTCAAACAGTCTACGCTTTGATCGTTCCCTGGAAGACCAGTAGTAGTTTCCGATGCACATCTGGAGGCATTCTGTAATCTGTGGACTATCAGTGTGTTGATGAAACACAGAAGTTGCATCGGGATTCAATACAACAGTCAACATGTGCACATTCCTCCATGGGAGTAATGCCTCAAACAGTCTACGGTTTGATCGTTCCCTGGAAGACCAGTATTAGTTTGCAATGCACATCTGGAGGAATTCTGTAATCTGTGGACTATCAGAGTGTTGATGAAACACAGAAGTTGCATCGGGATTCAATACAACAGTCCACATGCGCACATTCCTCCATGGGAGTAATGCCTCAAACAGTCTACGGTTTGATCGTTTCCTGGAACTCCAGTAGTAGTTTCCGAAGCACATCTGGAGGCATTCTGTAATCTGTGGACCATCAGAGTGTTGATGAAACACAGTAATTGCATCGGGATTGAATACAACAGTCACCATGCGTACTTTCCTCCATGGGAGTAATGTCACAGACAGTCTACACTTTGATCGTTCCCTGGAAGACCAGTAGTAGTTTCCGATGCACATGTGGAGGCATTCTGTAATCTGTGGACTATCAGAGTATTGATGAAACACAGAAATTGCATCGGGATTGAATACAACAGTCACTATGCGCACTCTCCTCTATGGGAGTAATGTCTCAAACAGTCTACGCTTTGATCGTTCCCAGGAAGACCAGTAGTAGTTTCCGATGCACATCTGGTGGCATTCTGTAATCTGTGGACTCTCTGAGTGTTGATGAAACAGAGAAATTGCATCGGGATTGAATACAATAGTCACCATGCGCACTTTCCTCCATGGGAGTAATTTCTCAAACAGTCTAAGCTTTGATCGTTCCCTGGAAGACCAGTAGTAGTTTCCGATGCACATCCGAAGGCATTCTGTAATCTGTGGTCTATCAGAGTGTTGATGAAACACAGAATTTGCATCGGGATTGAATACAACAGTCACCAGACGCTATTTCCTCCATGGGAGTAATGTCTCAAACAGTCTACGCTTTGATCGTTCCCTGGAAGACCAGTAGTAGTTTCCGATGGACATCTAGAGGCATTCTGTAATCTTTGGACCTTCAAATTGTTGATGAAACACAGAAATTGCATCGGGATTGAATACAACAGTCACCATCGTCACTTTCATCCATGGGATTAATTTCTCAAACAGTCTACGCTTTGATCGTTTCCTGGAAGAAAAGTAGTAGTTCCTGATGCACATCTGGAGGCATTCTGTAACCTGTGGACTATCAGAGTGTTGATGAAACACAGTTATTGCATCGGGATTGAATACAACAGAACCCATGCGCACTATCCTCCATGGGAGTAATGTTTCTGACAGTCTACGCTTTGATCGTTCCCTGGGAGTCCAGTAGTAGTTTCCGATGCACATCTGTACGCAATCTGTAATCCTTGGACCTTCAAAGTGTTGATGAAACACAGAAATTGCATCGGGATTGAATACAACAGTCACCATGCGCACTTTTTTCCATGGAAGTAATGTCTCAAACAGTCTACGCTTTGATCGGTCCCTGGAAGACCAGTAGTAGTTTCCGATGCACATCTGGAGGCATTCTGTATTCTGTGGACTATCAGAGTGTTGATGAAACACAGAAATGGCATCGGGATTGAATACAACAGTCACCATCCGCACTTTCCTCCATGGGAGTAATGTCTCAAACAGTCTACGCTTTGATCGTTCCTTGCAAGATCAGTAGTAGTTTCCGATGCACATCTGGAGGCATTCTGTAATCCTTGGACCTTCAAAGTGTTGATGAAACACAGAAATTGCATCGGGATTGAATACAACAGTCACCATGCGCACTTTCCTCCATGGAAGTAATGTCTCAAACAGTCTACGCTTTGATCGGTCCCTGGAAGACCAGTAGTAGTTTCCGATGCACATCTGGAGGCATTCCGTAATCAGTGGACTATCAGAGTGTTGATGAAACACAGAAATTGCATCGGGATTGAATACAACAGTCACCATGCGCAGTTTCCTCCATGGGAGTAATGTCTCAAACAGTCTACGCTTTGATCGTTTCCTGGAAGAGCAGTAGTAGTTTCCGATGCACATCTGGAGGCATTCTGTAATCTGTGGACTATCAGAGTATTAATGAAACACTGATATTGCATCGGGATTGAATACAACAGTCACCATGCACACTTACCTCCATGGGAGTAATGTCTCAAACAGTTTACTCTTTGATCGTTCCCTGAAGACCATTAGTAGTTTCCGATGCACATCTGGAGGCATTCTATAATCTGTGGACTATCAGAGTGTCGATGAAACAAAGAAATTGCATCGGGATTGAATACAACAGTCACCATTCGCACATACCTCCATGGGCGTAATGTCTCAAAAAGTCTACGCTTTGATCCTTTCCTGGAAGACCAGTAGTAGTTTCCGATGCACATCTGGAGCCATACTGTAACCTGTGGACTATCAGAGCATTGATGAAACACAGAAATTGCGTCGGGATTGAAAACAACAGTCACCATGCGCACTTTCCTCCATGGGAGTAATGTCTCAAACAGTCTATGCTTTGATCGTTCCCTGGAAGACCAGTAGTAGTTTCCGATGCACATCTTGAGGCATTCTGTAATCTGTGGACTATCAGCGTGTTGATGAAACACTGAAATTGCATTAGGATTGAATACAACAGTCATCAGGCGCTACTTCCTCAATGGGAGTAATGTCTCAAACAGTCTACGCTTTGATCGTTCCCAGGAAAACCAGTAGTAGTTTCCGATGCACATCTGGAGGCATTCTGTAATCCTTGGACCTTCAATGTGTTGATGAAACACAGGAATTGCCTCAGGATAGAATACAACAGTCACCATGCGCACTTTCCTCCATGGGAGTAATGTCTCAAACATTATACGCTTTGATCGTTTCCTGGAAGACCAGTAGTAGTTTCCGATGCACATCTGGAGGCATTCTGTAATCTGTGGACTATCAGAGTGTTGATGAAACACAGAAATTGCATCGGGATTGAATACAACAGTCACCATCGGCACTTTCCTCCATGGGAGTAATGTCTCAAACAGTTTACGCTTTGATCGTTTCCTGGAAGACCAGTAGTAGATTCCGATGCACATCTGGAGGCATTCTGTAATCTGTGGACTATCGGAGTATTGGTGAAACACAGAAATTGCTTCTGGATTGAATACAACAGTCACCATGCGCACTCCCCTCCACGGGAGTAATGTCTCAAACAGTCTACGCTTTGATCGTTCCCAAAAAGACCAGTAGCCGCCATGCGCATTTTCCTCCATGTGAGTAATATCTCAAACAGTCTAAGCTTTGGTCGTTCTCTGGAACAGCAGTAGTAGTTTCCGATGCACATCTGAAGGCATTCTGTAATCTGTGGACTATCAGAGTGTTGATGAAACACGGAAATTGCATCGGGATTGAATACAACAGTCACCATGCGCACTCTCCTCCATGGGGGTAATGTCTCAAACACTCTACGCTTTGATCGTTCCCAGAAAAACCAGTAGTAGTTTCCGACGCACATCTGGGGGCATTCTGTAATCTGTGTACTATCTGAGTGTTGATGAAACATTGAAATTGCATCGGGATTGAATACAACAGCCGCCATGCGCATTTTCCTCCATGGGAGTAATATCTCAAACAGTCTAAGCTTTGATCGTTCTCTGGAACAGCAGTAGTAGTTTCCGATGCACATCTGAAGGCATTCTGCAATCTGTGGACTATCACAGTGTTGATGAAAAACAGAAATTGCATCGGGATTGCATACAACAGTCACCAGGCGCTATTTCCTCCATGGGAGTAATGTCTCAAACAGTCTACGTTTTGATCGTTCCCTGGAAGACCAGTAGTAGTTTCCCATGCACATCTGGAGGCATTTTGTAATCCTTGGACCTTCAAAGTGTTGATTAAACACAGAAATTGATTCGGGATTGAATACAACAGTCACCATACGCACTTTCCTCCATGGGAGTAATGTCTCAAACAGTCTACACTTTGATCGTTCCCTGGAACACCAGTAGTAGTTTCCGATGCACATCTGGAGGCATTCAGTAATCTGCGGACTATCAGAGTGTTGATGAAACACAGAAATTGTATCGGGATTGAATACAACAGTCACCATGCGGACTCTCTTCCATGGGAGTAATGTCTCAAACAGTCTACGCTTTGATCGTTCCCAGGAAGACCAGTAGTAGTTTCCGATGCACATCTGGGGGCATTCTGTAATCTGTGGACTATCTGAGTGTTGATGAAACACAGAAATTGCATCGGGATTGAATACAACAGTCACCATGAGCACTTTCCTCCATGGGAGTAATATCTCAAGCAATCTAAGCTTTAATCGTTCCCTGTAAGACCAGTAGTTGTTTCCGATGCCCATCTGAAGGCATTCTGTAATCTGTGGACTATCAGAGTGCTGATGAAACACAGAAACTGCAGCGGGATTGAATACAACAGTCACCATGCGCACTCTCCTCCATGGGAGTAATGTCTCAAACAGTCTACGTTTTGATCGTGTCCTTGAAGACCAGTAGTAGTTTCCGATGCACATCTGGAGGCATTCTGTAATCCTTGGACCTTCAAAGTGTTGATCAAACACAGATATTGCCTCAGGATAGAATACAACAGTCATCATGCGCACTTTCCTCCATGGGAGTAATGTCTCAAACAGTCTACGTTTTGATCGTTCCCTGGAAGACCAGTAGTAGTTTCCGATGCACATCTGGAGCCATTCTGTAATCTGTGGACTATCAGAGTGTTGATGAAACACAGAAATTGCATCGGGATTGAATACAACATTCACCATCGGCTCTTTCCTCCATGGGAGTTATGTCTCGAACAGTCTACGCTTTGATCGTTCCCTGGAAGACCAGTAGTAGTTTCCGATGCATATCTGGAGGCATTCTGTAATCTGCGGACTATCAGAGTGTTGATGAAACACTGTAATTGCATCGGGATTGAATACAACAGTCACCATGTGCATTTTCCGCCATGGGAGTATTGTCTCAAACAGTCTACGCTTTGATCGTTCCCTGGAAGACCAGTAGTAGTTTCCGATGCACATCTGGAGCATTCTGTAATCTGTGGACTATCAGTGTGTTGATGAAACACAGAAGTTGCATCGGGATTCAATACAACAGTCAACATGTGCACATTCCTCCATGGGAGTAATGCCTCAAACAGTCTACGGTTTGATCGTTCCCTGGAAGACCAGTATTAGTTTGCAATGCACATCTGGAGGAATTCTGTAATCTGTGGACTATCAGAGTGTTGATGAAACACAGAAGTTGCATCGGGATTCAATACAACAGTCCACATGCGCACATTCCTCCATGGGAGTAATGCCTCAAACAGTCTACGGTTTGATCGTTTCCTGGAACTCCAGTAGTAGTTTCCGAAGCACATCTGGAGGCATTCTGTAATCTGTGGACCATCAGAGTGTTGATGAAACACAGTAATTGCATCGGGATTGAATACAACAGTCACCATGCGTACTTTCCTCCATGGGAGTAATGTCACAGACAGTCTACACTTTGATCGTTCCCTGGAAGACCAGTAGTAGTTTCCGATGCACATGTGGAGGCATTCTGTAATCTGTGGACTATCAGAGTATTGATGAAACACAGAAATTGCATCGGGATTGAATACAACAGTCACTATGCGCACTCTCCTCTATGGGAGTAATGTCTCAAACAGTCTACGCTTTGATCGTTCCCAGGAAGACCAGTAGTAGTTTCCGATGCACATCTGGTGGCATTCTGTAATCTGTGGACTCTCTGAGTGTTGATGAAACAGAGAAATTGCATCGGGATTGAATACAATAGTCACCATGCGCACTTTCCTCCATGGGAGTAATTTCTCAAACAGTCTAAGCTTTGATCGTTCCCTGGAAGACCAGTAGTAGTTTCCGATGCACATCCGAAGGCATTCTGTAATCTGTGGTCTATCAGAGTGTTGATGAAACACAGAATTTGCATCGGGATTGAATACAACAGTCACCAGACGCTATTTCCTCCATGGGAGTAATGTCTCAAACAGTCTACGCTTTGATCGTTCCCTGGAAGACCAGTAGTAGTTTCCGATGGACATCTAGAGGCATTCTGTAATCTTTGGACCTTCAAATTGTTGATGAAACACAGAAATTGCCTCGGGATTGAATACAACAGTCACCATGCGCACTTTCCCCTATGGGAGTAATGTCTCAAACAGTCTACGCTTTGATCGTTCCCTGGAAGACCAGTAGTAGTTTCCGATGCACATCTGGAGCCATTCTGTAATCTGTGGACTATCAGAGTGTTGATGAAACACAGAAATTGCATCGGGATTGAATACAACATTCACCATCGGCACTTTCCTCCATGGGAGTTATGTCTCAAATAGTCTACGCTTTGATCGTTCCCTGGAAGACCAGTAGTAGTTACCGATGCACATCTGGAGGCATTCTGTAATCTGCGGACTATCAGAGTATTGATGAAACTCAGAAATTGCATCGGGATTGAATACAACAGTCACCATGCGCACTCTCCTCCATGGGAGTAAAGTCTCAAACAGTCTACGCTTTGATCGTTCCCAAAAAGTCCAGTAGTAGTTTCCGATGAACATCTGGAGGCATTCTGTAATCTGTGGACTATCAGAGTGTTGATGAAACACTGTAATTGCATCGGGATTGAATACAACAGTCACCATGTGCATTTTCCGCCATGGGAGTATTGTCTCAAACAGTCTACGCTTTGATCGTTCCCTGGAAGACCAGTAGTAGTTTCCGATGCACATCTGGAGGCATTCTGTAATCTGTGGACTATCAGTGTGTTGATGAAACACAGAAGTTGCATCGGGATTCAATACAACAGTCAACATGTGCACATTCCTCCATGGGAGTAATGCCTCAAACAGTCTACGGTTTGATCGTTCCCTGGAAGACCAGTATTAGTTTGCAATGCACATCTGGAGGAATTCTGTAATCTGTGGACTATCAGAGTGTTGATGAAACACAGAAGTTGCATCGGGATTCAATACAACAGTCCACATGCGCACATTCCTCCATGGGAGTAATGCCTCAAACAGTCTACGGTTTGATCGTTTCCTGGAACTCCAGTAGTAGTTTCCGAAGCACATCTGGAGGCATTCTGTAATCTGTGGACCATCAGAGTGTTGATGAAACACAGTAATTGCATCGGGATTGAATACAACAGTCACCATGCGTACTTTCCTCCATGGGAGTAATGTCACAGACAGTCTACACTTTGATCGTTCCCTGGAAGACCAGTAGTAGTTTCCGATGCACATGTGGAGGCATTCTGTAATCTGTGGACTATCAGAGTATTGATGAAACACAGAAATTGCATCGGGATTGAATACAACAGTCACTATGCGCACTCTCCTCTATGGGAGTAATGTCTCAAACAGTCTACGCTTTGATCGTTCCCAGGAAGACCAGTAGTAGTTTCCGATGCACATCTGGTGGCATTCTGTAATCTGTGGACTCTCTGAGTGTTGATGAAACAGAGAAATTGCATCGGGATTGAATACAATAGTCACCATGCGCACTTTCCTCCATGGGAGTAATTTCTCAAACAGTCTAACCTTTGATCGTTCCCTGGAAGACCAGTAGTAGTTTCCGATGCACATCCGAAGGCATTCTGTAATCTGTGGTCTATCAGAGTGTTGATGAAACACAGAATTTGCATCGGGATTGAATACAACAGTCACCAGACGCTATTTCCTCCATGGGAGTAATGTCTCAAACAGTCTACGCTTTGATCGTTCCCTGGAAGACCAGTAGTAGTTTCCGATGGACATCTAGAGGCATTCTGTAATCTTTGGACCTTCAAATTGTTGATGAAACACAGAAATTGCATCGGGATTGAATACAACAGTCACCATCGTCACTTTCATCCATGGGATTAATTTCTCAAACAGTCTACGCTTTGATCGTTTCCTGGAAGAAAAGTAGTAGTTCCTGATGCACATCTGGAGGCATTCTGTAACCTGTGGACTATCAGAGTGTTGATGAAACACAGTTATTGCATCGGGATTGAATACAACAGAACCCATGCGCACTATCCTCCATGGGAGTAATGTTTCTGACAGTCTACGCTTTGATCGTTCCCTGGGAGTCCAGTAGTAGTTTCCGATGCACATCTGTACGCAATCTGTAATCCTTGGACCTTCAAAGTGTTGATGAAACACAGAAATTGCATCGGGATTGAATACAACAGTCACCATGCGCACTTTTTTCCATGGAAGTAATGTCTCAAACAGTCTACGCTTTGATCGGTCCCTGGAAGACCAGTAGTAGTTTCCGATGCACATCTGGAGGCATTCCGTAATCTGTGGACTATCAGAGTGTTGATGAAACACAGAAATTGCATCGATATTGAAAACAACAGTCACCATGCGCAGTTTCCTCATTGGGAGTAATGTCTCAAACAGTCTACGCTTTGATCGTTTCCTGGAAGAGCAGTAGTAGTTTCCGATGCACATCTGGAGGCATTCTGTAATCTGTGGACTATCAGAGTATTAATGAAACACTGATATTGCTTCGGGATTGAATACAACAGTCACTATGCACACTTACCTCCATGGGAGTAATGTCTCAAACAGTTTACTCTTTGATCGTTCCCTGGAAGACCAGTAGTATTTTCCGATGCACATCTGGAGGCATTCTGTAATCTGTGGACTATCAGAATGTCGATGAAACAAAGAAATTGCAACGGGATTGAATACAACAGTCACCATGCGCACTTACCTCCATGGGCGTAATGTCTCAAAAAGTCTACGCTTTGATCGTTTCCTGGAAGACCAGTAGTAGTTTCCGATGCACATCTGGAGCCATACTGTAATCTGTGGAATCTCAGAGTGTAGATGAAACCAAAATTGCATTAGATTGATTACAACAGTCACCATGCGCACTTTCCTCCATGGGAGTAATGTCTCAAACAGTCTACGCTTTGATCGTTCCAAGGAAGACCAGTAGTAGTTTACGATGCACATCTGGAGGCATTCTGTAATCTGTGGACTATCAGAGTGCTGATGAAACACAGAAATTGCTTCGGGATTGGATACAACACTCACCATGCGCACTTTCCCCCATGGGAGTAGTGTCTCAAACAGTTTACGTTTTTGATCGTTAGCTCGAAGACCAGTAGTAGTTTCCGATGCACATCTGGTGGCATTCTGTAATCTGTGGACTATCAGAGTGTTGTTGAAACACGGTAATTGCATCGGGATTGAATACAACAGTCACCATGCGCACTTTCCTCCATGGGAGAAATGTCTCAAACAGTCTACGCTTTGATCGATCCCAGGAAGACCTGTAGTAGTTTCCGATGCACATCTGGAGGCATTCTGTAATCTGTGGACTATCTGAGTGTTGATGAAACACAGAAATTGCATCGGGATTGAATACAATAGTCACCATGCGCACTTTCCTCCATGGGAGTAATTTCTCAAACAGTCTAAGCTTTGATCGTTCCCTGGAAGACCAGTAGTAGTTTCCGATGCACATCCGAAGGCATTCTGTAATCTGTGGTCTATCAGAGTGTTGATGAAACACAGAAATTGCATCGGGATTGAATACAACAGTCACCAGGCTCTATTTCCTCCATGGGAGTAATGTCTCAAACAGTCTACGCTTTGATCGTTCCCTGGAAGACCAGTAGTAGTTTCCGATGCACATCTGGAGGCATTCTGTACTCCTTGGACCTTCAAAGTGTTGATGAAACGCGGAAATTGCCTTGGGATTGAATACAACAGTCATCATGCGCACTTTCCTCCATGGGAGTAATGTCTCAAACAGTCTACGCTTTGATCGTTCCCTGGAAGACCAGTAGTAGTTTCCGATGCACATCTGGAGGCATTCTGTAATCTGTGGACTATCAGAGTGTTGATGAAAAACAGAAATTGCATCGGGATTGAATACAACAGTCACCATGCGCACTCTCCTCCATGGGAGTAATTTCTCAAACAGTCTACGCTTTGATCGTGTCCTGGAAGACCAGTAGTAGTTTTCGATGCACATCTGGAGGCATTCTGTAATCTGAGGACTATCAGAGTGTTTATGAAACACAGAAATGGCATCGGCATTGAATACAACAGTCACCATGCGCACATTCCTCCATGGGAGTAATGTCTCAGACAGTCTACATTTTGATCGTTCCGTGGAAGACCAGTAGTAGTTTCCGATGCACATCTGGAGGCATTCTGTTATCTGTGGACTATCAGAGTATTGATGAAACTCAGAAATTGCATCGGGATTGAATACAACAGTCACCATGCGCACTCTCCTCCATGGGAGTAATGTCTCAAACAGTCTACGCTTTGATCGTTCCCAAAAAGACCAGTAGTAGTTTCCGATGAACATCTGGAGGCATTCTGTAATCTGTGGACTATCTGAGTGTTGATGAAACACAGAAATTGCATCGGGATTGAATACAATAGTCACCATGCGCACTTTCCTCCATGGGAGTAATTTCTCAAACAGTCTAAGCTTTGATCGTTCCCTGGAAGAGCAGTAGTAGTTTCCGATGCACATCCGAAGGCATTCTCTAATCTGTGGACTATCAGAGTGTTGATGACACACAGAAATTGCATCGGGATTGAATACAACAGTCACCAGCCGCTATTTCCTCCATGGGAGTAATGTCTCAAAGAGTCTACGCTTTGATCGTTCCCTGGAAGACCAGTAGTAGCTCCCGACGCACATCTGGAGGCATTCTGTAATCTGTGGACTATCAGAGTGTTGATGAAACACAGAAATTGCAGCGGGATTGAATACAACAGTCACCATCGCCACTTTCCTCCATGTGATTAATTTCTCAAACAGTCTACGCCTTGATCGTTTCCTGGAAGACCAGTAGTAGTTCCCGATGCACATCTGGAGGCATTCTGTAATCTGTGGACTATCAGAGTGTTGATGAAACACAGTTATTGCATCGGGATTGAATACAACAGTCCCCATGCGCACTTTCCTCAATGGTAGTAATGTATCAGACAGTCTACGCTTTGTTCGTTCCCTGGAAGACCAGTAGTAGTTTCCGATGCACATCTTGAAGCATTCTGTAATCTGTGGACTATCAGCGTGTTGATGAAACACAGAAATTGCATTAGGATTGAATACAACAGTCACCAGGCGCTACTTCCTCAATGGGAGTAATGTCTCAAACAGTCTACGATTTGATCGTTCCCTGGGAGTCCAGTAGTAGTTTCCGATGCACATCTGTACGCGATCTGAAATCCTTGGACCTTCAAAGTGTTGATGAAACACAGAAATTGCCTCGGGATTGAATACAACAGTCACAATGCGCACTTTCCTCCATGGGAGTAATGTCTCAAACAGTCTACGTTTTGATCGTTCCCTGGAAGACCAGTAGTAGTTTCCGATGCACATCTGGAGGCATTCTGTAATCCTTGGACCTTCAAAGTGTTGATTAAACACAGAAATTGATTCGGGATTGAATACAACAGTCACCATACGCACTTTCCTCCATGGGAGTAATGTCTCAAACAGTCTACGTTTTGATCGTTTCCTGGAAGAGCAGTAGTAGTTTCCGATGCACATCAGGAGGCATTCTGTAATCTGTGGAACATCAGAGTGTTGATGAAACACAGTAATTGCATCGGGATTGAATACAACAGTCTCCATGCGCACTTTCCTCCATGGGAGTAATGTCTCAGACAGTCTACACTTTGATCGTTCCCTGGAAGACCAGTAGTAGTTTCCGATGCACATGTGGAGGCATTCTGTAATCGGTGGACTATCAGAGTATTGATGAAACACAGAAATTGCATCGGGATTGAATACAACAGTCACTATGCGCACTCTCCTCTATGGGACTAATGTCTCAAACAGTCTACGCTTTGATCGTTCCCAGGAAGACCAGTAGTAGTTTCCGATGCACATCTGGTGGCATTCTGTAATCTGTGGACTCTCTGAGTGTTGATGAAACAGAGAAATTGCATCGGGATTGAATACAATAGTCACCATGCGCACTTTCCTCCATGGGAGTAATTTCTCAAACAGTCTAACCTTTGATCATTCCCTGGAAGACCAGTAGTAGTTTCCGATGCACATCCGAAGGCATTCTGTAATCTGTGGTCTATCAGAGTGTTGATGAAACACAGAAATTGCATCGGGATTGAATACAACAGTCACCAGACGCTATTTCCTCCATGGGAGTAATGTCCCAAACAGTCTACGCTCTGATCGTTCCCTGGAAGACCAGTAGTAGTTTCCGATGGACATCTAGAGGCATTCTGTAATCTATGGACCTTCAAATTGTTGATGAAACACAGAAATTGCCTCCGGATTGAATACAATATTCACCATGCGCACTTTCCTCCATGGGAGTAATGTCTCAAACAGTCTACGCTTTGATCGTGTCCTGGAAGACCAGTAGTAGTTTCCGATGCACATTTGGAGGCATTCTGTAATCTGTGGACTATCAGAGTGTTGATGAAACACAGAAATTGCATCGGGATTGAATACAACAGTCACCATCGCCACTTTCCTCCATGGGATTAATTTCTCAAACAGTCTACGCTTTGATCGTTTCCTGGAAGACCAGTAGTAGTTCCTGATGCACATCTGGAGGCATTCTGTAATCTGTGGACTATCAGAGTGTTGATGAAACACAGTTATTGCAGCGGGATTGAATACAACAGTCCCCATGCGCACTTTCCTCCATGGGAGTAATGTATCAGACAGTCTACGCTTTGTTCGTTCCCTGGAAGACCAGTAGTAGTTTCCGATGCACATCTGGAGGCATTCTGTAATCTGTGGACTATCAGAGTGTTGATGAAACACAGAAATTGCATCGGGATTGAATACAACAGTCACCATCGCCACTTTCCTCCATGGGAGTAATGTCTCAAACAGTCTAAGCTTTGATCGTTCCCTGGAATACCAGTAGTAGTTTCCGATGCACATCTGGAGGCATTCTGTAATCTGTGGACTATCAGAGTGTTGATGAAACACAGAAATTGCATTTGGACTGAATACAACAGTCACCAGGCGCTACTTCCTCAATGGGAGTAATGTCTCAAACAGTCTACGCTTTGATCGTTCCCTGGGAGTCCAGTAGTAGTTTCCGATGCACATCTGTACGCAATCTGTAATCCTTGGACCTTCAAAGTGTTGATGAAACACAGAAATTGCCTCGGGATTGAATACAACAGTCAGCATGCGCATTTTCCTCCTTGGGAGTAATGTCTCAAACAGTCTACGATTTGATCGTTCGCTGTAAGACCAGTAGTAGTTTCCGATGCACATCTGGAGGCATTCTGTAATCTGTGGACTATCAGAGTGTTGATGAAACACGGAAATTGCATCTGGATAAAATACAACCGTCACCAAGCACACTCTCCTCCATGGGAATAATGTCTCAAATTGTATACGCTTTGATCGTTCCCAGGAACACCAGTAGTAGTTTCCGATGCACATCGGGGGGCATTCTGTAATCTGTGGACTATCTGAGTGTTGATGTAACACAGAAATTGCATCGGGATTGAATACAACAGTCGCCATGCGCACTTTCCTCCATGGTAGTAATATCTCAAACAGTCTAAGCTTCGATCGTTCCCTGGAAGACCAGTAGTAGTTTCCGATGCACATCTGAAGGCATTCTGTAATCTGTGACCTATCACAGTGTTGATGAAACACGGAAATTGAATCGGGATTGAATACAACAGTCACCAGGCGCTATTTCCTCCATGGGAGTAATGTCTCAGACAGTCTACACTTTGATCGTTCCCTGGAAGACCAGTAGTAGTTTCCGATGCACATCTGGAGGCATTCTGTAATCCTTGGACCTTCAATGTGTTGATGAAACACAGGAATTGCCTCAGGATAGAATACAACAGTCACCATGCGCACTTTCCTCCATGGGAGTAATGTCTCAAACATTATACGCTTTGATCGTTCCCTGGAAGACCAGTAGTAGTTTCCGATGCACATCTGGAGGCATTCTGTAATCTGTGGACTATCAGAGTGTTGATGAAACACAGAAATTGCATCGGGATTGAATACAACAGTCACCATCGGCACTTTCCTCCATGGGAGTAATGTCTCAAACAGTTTACGCTTTGATCGTTTCCTGGAAGACCAGTAGTAGATTCCGATGCACATCCGGAGGCATTCTGTAATCTGTGGACTATCAGAGTGTTTATGAAACACAGAAATGGCATCGGCATTGAATACAACAGTCACCATGCGCACATTCCTCAATGGGAGTAATGTCTCAGACAGTCTACATTTTGATCGTTCCGTGGAAGACCAGTAGTAGTTTCCGATGCACATCTGGAGGCATTCTGTAATCTGTGGACTATCATAGTATTGATGAAACACAGAAATTGCATCGGGATTGAATACAACAGTCACCATGCGCACTCTCCTCCATGGGGGTAATGTCTCAAACAGTCTACGCTTTGATCGTTCCCAAAAAGACCAGTAGTAGTTTCCGATGCACATCTGGAGGCATTCTGTAATCTGTGGACTATCTGAGTGTTGATGAAACACAGAAATTGCATCGGGATTGAATACAATTGTCACCATGCGCACTTTCCTCCATGGGAGTAATTTCTCAAACAGTCTAAGCTTTGATCGTTCCCTGGAAGACCAGTAGTAGTTTCCGATGCACATCCGAAGGCATTCTCTAATCTGTGGACTATCAGAGTGTTGATGAAACACAGAAATTGCATCGGGATTGAATACAACAGTCACCAGCCGCTATTTCCTCCATGGGAGTAATGTCTCAAACAGTCTACGCTTTGATCGTTCCCTGGAAGACCAGTAGTAGTTTCCGATGGACATCTGGAAGCATTCTTTAATCCTTGGACCTTCAAATTGTTGATGAAACACAGAAATTGCCTCGGGATTGAATACAATAGTCACCATGCGCACTTTCCTCCATGGGAGTAATGTCTCAAAGAGTCTACGCTTTGATCGTTCCCTGGAAGACCAGTAGAAGTATCCGACGCACATCTGGAGGCATTCTGTAATCTGTGGACTATCAGAGTGTTGATGAAACACAGAATTTGCAGCGGGAATGAATACAACAGTCACCATCGCCACTTTCCTCCATGTGATTAATTTCTCAAACAGTCTACGCCTTGATCGTTTCCTGGAAGACCAGTAGTAGTTCCCGATGCACATCTGGAGGCATTCTGTAATCTGTGGACTATCAGAGTGTTGATGAAACACAGTTATTGCATCGGGATTGAATACAACAGTCCCCATGCGCACTTTCCTCAATGGGAGTAATGTATCAGACAGTCTACGCTTTGTTCGTTAACTGGAAGACCAGTAGTAGTTTCCGATGCACATCTTGAGGCATTCTGTAATCTGTGGACTATCAGCGTGTTGATGAAACACAGAAATTGCATTAGGATTGAATACAACAGTCACCAGGCGCTACTTCCTCAATGTGAGTAATGTCTCAAACAGTCTACGCTTTGATCGTTCCCTGGGAGTCCAGTAGTAGTTTCCGATGCACATCTGTACGCGATCTGAAATCCTTGGACCTTCAAAGTGTTGATGAAACACAGAAATTGCCTCGGGATTGAATACAACAGTCACCATGCGCACTTTCTTCCATGGGAGTAATGTCTCAAACAGTCTACGCTTTGATCGTTCCCTGGAAGACCAGTAGTAGTTTCCGATGCACATCTGGAGGCATTCTGTAATCCTTGGACCTTCAAAGTGTTGATTAAACACAGAAATTGATTCGGGATTGAATACAACAGTCACCATACGCACTTTTCTCCATGGGAGTAATGTCTCAAACAGTCTACGTTTTGATCGTTTCCTGGAAGAGCAGTAGTAGTTTCCGATGCACATCAGGAGGCATTCTGTAATCTGTGGACCATCAGAGTGTTGATGAAACACAGTAATTGCATCGGGATTGAATACAACAGTCACCATGCGCACTTTCCTCCATGGGAGTAATGTCTCAGACAGTCTACACTTTGATCGTTCCCTGGAAGACCAGTAGTAGTTTCCGATGTACATGTGGAGGCATTCTGTAATCGGTGGACTATCAGAGTATTGATGAAACACAGAAATTGCATCGGGTTTGAATACAACAGTCACTATGCGCACTCTCCTCTATGGGAGTAATGTCTCAAACAGTCTACGCTTTGATCGTTCCCAGGAAGACCAGTAGTAGTTTCCGATGCACATCTGGTGGCATTCTGTAATCTGTGGACTCTCTGAGTGTTGATGAAACAGAGAAATTGCATCGGGATTGAATACAATAGTCACCATGCGCACTTTCCTCCATGGGAGTAATTTCTCAAACAGTCTAACCTTTGATCATTCCCTGGAAGACCAGTAGTAGTTTCCGATGCACATCCGAAGGCATTCTGTAATCTGTGGTCTATCAGAGTGTTGATGAAACACAGAAATTGCATCGGGATTGAATACAACAGTCACCAGACGCTATTTCCTCCATGGGAGTAATGTCCAAAACAGTCTACGATTTGATCGTTCCCTGGAAGACCAGTAGTAGTTTCCGATGGACATCTAGAGGCATTCTTAATTCTATGGACCTTCAAATTGTTGATGAAACACAGAAATTGCCTCCGGATTGAATACAATATTCACCATGCGCACTTTCCTCCATGGGAGTAATGTCTCAAACAGTCTACGCTTTGATCGTTCGCTGGAAGACCAGTAGTAGTTTCCGATGCACATCTGGAGGCATTCTGTAATCTGTGGACTATCGGAGTGTTGATGAAACACAGAAATTGCATCGGGATTGAATACAACAGGCACCATCGCCACTTCCCTCCATGGGATTAATTTCTCAAACAGTCTACGCTTTGATCGTTTCCTGGAAGACCAGTAGTAGTTCCTGATGCACATCTGGAGGCATTCTGTAATCTGTGGACTATCAGAGTGTTGATGAAACACAGTTATTGCAGCGGGATTGAATACAACAGTCCCCATGCGCACTTTCCTCCATGGGAGTAATGTATCAGACAGTCTACGCTTTGTTCGTTCCCTGGAAGACCAGTAGTAGTTTCCGATGCACATCTGGAGGCATTCTGTAATCTGTGGACTATCAGAGTGTTGATGTAACACAGAAATTGCATCGGGATTGAATACAACAGTCACCATCGCCACTTTCCTCCATGGGAGTAATGTCTCAAACAGTCTAAGCTTTGATCGTTCCCTGGAAGACCAGTAGTAGTTTCCGATGCACATCTGGAGGCATTCTGCAATCTGTGGACTATCAGAGTGTTGATGAAACACGGAAATTGCATCTGGATTAAATACAACCGTCACCTAGCACACTCTCCTCCATGGGAATAATGTCTCAAAGTGTCTACGCTTTGATCGTTCCCAGGAAAACCAGTAGTAGTTTCCGATGCACATCGGGGGGCATTCTGTAATCTGTGGACTATCAGAGTGTTGATGAAACACAGAAGTTGCATCGGGATTCAATACAACAGTCACCATGCGCACATTCCTCCATGGGAGTAATGCCTCAAACAGTCTACACTTTGATCGTTTCCTGGAACTCCAGTAGTAGTTTCTGAGGCTCATCTGGAGGCATTCTGTAATCTGTGGACTATCAGAGTGTTGATGAAACACAGTAATTGCATCGGGATTGAATACAACAGTCACCATGCGCACTTTCCTCCATGGGAGTAATGTCTCAGACAGTCTACGCTTTGATCGTTCCCTGGAAGACCAGTAGAAGTTTCCGATATACATCTGGAGGCATTCTGTAATCTGTGGACTATCAGAGTGTTGATGAAACACAGTAATTGCATCGGCATTGAATACAACAGTCACCATGCGCACTTTCCTCCATGGGAGTAATGGCTGAAACAGTCTACGCTTTGATCGTTCCCTGGAAGACCAGTAGTAGTTTCCCATGCACATCTGGAGGCATTCTGTAATCCTTGGACCTTCAATGTGTTGATGAAACACAGAAATTGCCTCAGGATAGAATACAACAGTCACCATGCGCACTTTCCTCCATGGGAGTAATGTCTCAAACAGTATACGCTTTGATCGTTCCCTGGAAGACCAGTAGTAGTTTCCGATGCACATCTGAAGGCATTCTGTAATCTGTGGACTATCACAGTGTTGATGAAACACGGAAATTGCATCGGGATTGAATACAACAGTCACCAGGCGCTATTTCCTCCATGGAAGTAATGTCTCTAACAGTCTACGCTTTGATCGTTCCCTGGAAGACCAGTAGTAGTTTCCGATGCACATCTGGAGGCATTCTGTAATCCTTGGACCTTCAATGTGTTGATGATACACAGAAATTGCCTCAGGATAGAAAACAACAGTCACCATGCGCACTTTCCTCCATGGGAGTAATATCTCAAGCAGTATACGCTTTGATCGTTCCCTGGAAGACCAGTAGTAGTTTCCGATGCACATCTGGAGGCATTCTGTAATCTGTGGACTATCAGAGTGTTGATGAAACACAGAAATTGCATCGGGATTGAATACAACAGTCACCATCGGCACTTTCCTCCATGGGAGTAATGTCTCAAACAGTTTACGCTTTGATCGTTTCCTGGAAGACCAGTAGTAGTTTCCGATGCACATCTGGAGGCATTCTGTAATCTGTGGACTATCAGAGTGTTGATGAAACACAGAAGTTGCATCGGGATTGAATACAACAGTCACCATGCGCACTTTCCTCCATGGGAGTAATGGCTGAAACAGTCTACGCTTTGATCGTTCCCTGGAAGACCAGTAGTAGTTTCCCATGCACATCTGTACGCAATCTGTAATCCTTGGACCTTCAAAGTGTTGATGAAACACAGAAATAACCTCGGGATTGAATACAACAGTCAGCATGCGCACTTTCCTCCATGGGAGTAATGTCTCAAACAGTCTACGCTTTGATCGTTCGCTGTAAGACCAGTAGTAGTTTCCGATGCACATCTGGAGGCATTCTGTAATCTGTGGACTATCAGAGTGTTGATGAAACACGGAAATTGCATCTGGATTAAATACAACCGTCACCTAGCACACTCTCCTCCATGGGAATAATGTCTCAAAGGGTCTACGCTTTGATCGTTCCCAGGAAAACCAGTTGTAGTTTCCGATGCACAACGGGGGGCATTCTGTAATCTGTGGACTATCAGAGTGTTGATGAAACACAGAAGTTGCATCGGGATTCAATGCAACAGTCACCATGCGCACATTCCTCCATGGGAGTAATGCCTCAAACAGTCTACACTTTGATCGTTTCCTGGAACTCCAGTAGTAGTTTCTGAGGCTCATCTGGAGGCATTCTGTAATCTGTGGACTATCAGAGTGTTGATGAAACACAGTAATTGCATCGGGATTGAATACAACAGTCACCATGCGCACTTTCCTCCATGGGAGTAATGTCTCAGACAGTCTACGCTTTGATCGTTCCCTGGAACACCAGTAGAAGTTTCCGATGCACATCTGGAGGCATTCTGTGATCTGTGGACTATCAGAGTGTTGATGAAACACAGTAATTGCATCGGCATTGAATACAACAGTCACCATGCGCACTTTCCTCCATGGGAGTAATGGCTGAAACAGTCTACGCTTTGATCGTTCCCTGGAAGACCAGTAGTAGTTTCCCATGCACATCTGGAGGCATTCTGTAATCCTTGGACCTTCAATGTGTTGATGAAACACAGAAATTGCCTCAGGATAGAATACAACAGTCACCATGCGCACTTTCCTCCATGGGAGTAATGTCTCAATCAGTCTACGCTTTGATCGTTCCCTGGAAGACCAGTAGTAGTTTCCGATGCACATCTGGAGGCATTCTGTAATCTGTGGACTATCAGAGTGTTGATGAAACACAGTAATTGCATCGGCATTGAATACAACAGTCACCATGCGCACTTTCCTCCATGGGAGTAATGGCTGAAACAGTCTACGCTTTGATCGTTCCCTGGAAGACCAGTAGTAGTTTCCCATGCACATCTGGAGGCATTCTGTAATCCTTGGACCTTCAATGTGTTGATGAAACACAGAAATTGCCTCAGGATAGAATACAACAGTCACCATGCGCACTTTCCTCCATGGGAGTAATGTCTCAAACAGTATACGCTTTGATCGTTCCCTGGAAGACCAGTAGTAGTTTCCGATGCACATCTGAAGGCATTCTGTAATCTGTGGACTATCACAGTGTTGATGAAACACGGAAATTGCATCGGGATTGAATACAACAGTCACCAGGCGCTATTTCCTCCATGGAAGTAATGTCTCTAACAGTCTACGCTTTGATCGTTCCCTGGAAGACCAGTAGTAGTTTCCGATGCACATCTGGAGGCATTCTGTAATCCTTGGACCTTCAATGTGTTGATGAAACACAGAAATTGCCTCAGGATAGAAAACAACAGTCACCATGCGCACTTTCCTCCATGGGAGTAATATCTCAAGCAGTATACGCTTTGATCGTTCCCTGGAAGACCAGTAGTAGTTTCCGATGCACATCTGGAGGCATTCTGTAATCTGTGGACTATCAGAGTGTTGATGAAACACGGAAATTGCATCGGGATTGAATACAACAGTCACCATCGGCACTTTCCTCCATGGGAGTAATGTCTCAAACAGTTTACGCTTTGATCGTTTCCTGGAAGACCAGTAGTAGTTTCCGATGCACATCTGGAGGCATTCTGTAATCTGTGGACTATCAGAGTGTTGATGAAACACAGAAGTTGCATCGGGATTGAATACAACAGTCACCATGCGCACTTTCCTCCATGGGAGTAATGGCTGAAACAGTCTACGCTTTGATCGTTCCCTGGAAGACCAGTAGTAGTTTCCCATGCACATCTGTACGCAATCTGTAATCCTTGGACCTTCAAAGTGTTGATGAAACACAGAAATTGCCTCGGGATTGAATACAACAGTCAGCATGCGCACTTTCCTCCATGGGAGTAATGTCTCAAACAGTCTACGCTTTGATCGTTCGCTGTAAGACCAGTAGTAGTTTCCGATGCACATCTGGAGGCATTCTGTAATCTGTGGACTATCAGAGTGTTGATGAAACATGGAAATTGCATCTGGATTAAATACAACCGTCACCTAGCACACTCTCCTCCATGGGAATAATGTCTCAAAGGGTCTACGCTTTGATCGTTCCCAGGAAAACCAGTAGTAGTTTCCGATGCACATCGGGGGGCATTCTGTAATCTGTGGACTATCAGAGTGTTGATGAAACACAGAAGTTGCATCGGGATTCAATACAACAGTCACCATGCGCACATTCCTCCATGGGAGTAATGCCTCAAACAGTCTACACTTTGATCGTTTCCTGGAACTCCAGTAGTAATTTCTGAGGCTCATCTGGAGGCATTCTGTAATCTGTGGACTATCAGAGTGTTGATGAAACACAGTAATTGCATCGGGATTGAATACAACAGTCACCATGCGCACTTTCCTCCATGGGAGTAATGTCTCAGACAGTCTACGCTTTGATCGTTCCCTGGAAGACCAGTGGAAGTTTCCGATGCACATCTGGAGGCATTCTGTGATCTGTGGACTATCAGAGTGTTGATGAAACACAGTAATTGCATCGGCATTGAATACAACAGTCACCATGCGCACTTTCCTCCATGGGAGTAATGGCTGAAACAGTCTACGCTTTGATCGTTCCCTGGAAGACCAGTAGTAGTTTCCCATGCACATCTGGAGGCATTCTGTAATCCTTGGACCTTCAATGTGTTGATGAAACACAGAAATTGCCTCAGGATAGAATACAACAGTCACCATGCGCACTTTCCTCCATGGGAGTAATGTCTCAATCAGTCTACGCTTTGATCGTTCCCTGGAAGACCAGTAGTAGTTTCCGATGCACATCTGGAGGCATTCTGTAATCTGTGGACTATCAGAGTGTTGATGAAACACAGAAATTGCATCGGGATTGAATACAACAGTCACCATCGGCACTTTCCTCCATGGGAGTAATGTCTCAAACAGTTTACGCTTTGATCGTTTCCTGGAAGACCAGTAGTAGTTTCCGATGCACATCTGGAGGCATTCTGTAATCTGTGGACTATCAGAGTGTTGATGAAACACATAAGTTGCATCGGGATTCAATACAACAGTCACCATGCGCACATTCCTCCATGGGAGTAATGCCTCAAACAGTCTACACTTTGATCGTTTCCTGGAACTCCAGTAGTAGTTTCTGAGGCTCATCTGGAGGCATTCTGTCATCTGTGGACTATCAGAGTGTTGATGAAACACAGTAATTGCATCGGGATTGAATACAACAGTCACCATGCGCACTTTCCTCCATGGGAGTAATGTCTCAGACAGTCTACGCTTTGATCGTTCCCTGGAAGACCAGTAGAAGTTTCCGATGCACATCTGGAGACATTCTGTAATCTGTGGACTATCAGAGTGTTGATGAAACACAGTAATTGCATCGGCATTGAATACAACAGTCACCATGCGCACTTTCCTCCATGGGAGTAATGGCTGAAACAGTCTACGCTTTGATCGTTCCCTGGAAGACCAGTAGTAGTTTCCCATGCACATCTGTACGCAATCAGTAATCCTTGGACCTTCAAAGTGTTGATGAAACACAGAAATTGCCTCGGGATTGAATACAACAGTCAGCATGCGCACTTTCCTCCATGGGAGTAATGTCTCAAACAGTCTACGCTTTGATCGTTCGCTGTAAGACCAGTAGTAGTTTCCGATGCACATCTGGAGGCATTCTGTAATCTGTGGACTATCAGAGTGTTGATGAAACATGGAAATTGCATCTGGATTAAATACAACCGTCACCTAGCACACTCTCCTCCATGGGAATAATGTCTCAAAGGGTCTACGCTTTGATCGTTCCCAGGAAAACCAGTAGTAGTTTCCGATGCACATCGGGGGGCATTCTGTAATCTGTGGACTATCAGAGTGTTGATGAAACACAGAAGTTGCATCGGGATTCAATACAACAGTCACCATGCGCACATTCCTCCATGGGAGTAATGCCTCAAACAGTCTACACTTTGATCGTTTCCTGGAACTCCAGTAGTAATTTCTGAGGCTCATCTGGAGGCATTCTGTAATCTGTGGACTATCAGAGTGTTGATGAAACACAGTAATTGCATCGGGATTGAATACAACAGTCACCATGCGCACTTTCCTCCATGGGAGTAATGTCTCAGACAGTCTACGCTTTGATCGTTCCCTGGAAGACCAGTGGAAGTTTCCGATGCACATCTGGAGGCATTCTGTGATCTGTGGACTATCAGAGTGTTGATGAAACACAGTAATTGCATCGGCATTGAATACAACAGTCACCATGCGCACTTTCCTCCATGGGAGTAATGGCTGAAACAGTCTACGCTTTGATCGTTCCCTGGAAGACCAGTAGTAGTTTCCCATGCACATCTGGAGGCATTCTGTAATCCTTGGACCTTCAATGTGTTGATGAAACACAGAAATTGCCTCAGGATAGAATACAACAGTCACCATGCGCACTTTCCTCCATGGGAGTAATGTCTCAATCAGTCTACGCTTTGATCGTTCCCTGGAAGACCAGTAGTAGTTTCCGATGCACATCTGGAGGCATTCTGTAATCTGTGGACTATCAGAGTGTTGATGAAACACAGAAATTGCATCGGGATTGAATACAACAGTCACCATCGGCACTTTCCTCCATGGGAGTAATGTCTCAAACAGTTTACGCTTTGATCGTTTCCTGGAAGACCAGTAGTAGTTTCCGATGCACATCTGGAGGCATTCTGTAATCTGTGGACTATCAGAGTGTTGATGAAACACATAAGTTGCATCGGGATTCAATACAACAGTCACCATGCGCACATTCCTCCATGGGAGTAATGCCTCAAACAGTCTACACTTTGATCGTTTCCTGGAACTCCAGTAGTAGTTTCTGAGGCTCATCTGGAGGCATTCTGTCATCTGTGGACTATCAGAGTGTTGATGAAACACAGTAATTGCATCGGGATTGAATACAACAGTCACCATGCGCACTTTCCTCCATGGGAGTAATGTCTCAGACAGTCTACGCTTTGATCGTTCCCTGGAAGACCAGTAGAAGTTTCCGATGCACATCTGGAGACATTCTGTAATCTGTGGACTATCAGAGTGTTGATGAAACACAGTAATTGCATCGGCATTGAATACAACAGTCACCATGCGCACTTGCCTCCATGGGAGTAATGGCTGAAACAGTCTACGCTTTGATCGTTCCCTGGAAGACCAGTAGTAGTTTCCCATGCTCATCTGGAGGCATTCTGTAATCTGTGGACTATCTGAGTGTTGATGAAACCCAGAAATTGCATCGGGATTGAATACAACAGTCACCATGCGCACTTTCCTCCATGGGAGTAATGTGTCAAACAGTCTAAGCTTTGATCGTTACCTGGAAGACCAGTAGTAGTTTCCGATGCACATCTGGAGGCATTCTGTAATCTGTGGACTATCAGAGTGTTGATGAAACACAGTAATTGCATCGGGAATGAATACAACAGTCACCATGCGCACTTTCCTCCATGGGAGTAATGTCTCAGACAGTCTACGATTTGATCGTTCCCTGGAAGACCAGTAGTAGTTTCCGATGCACATCTGGAGGCATTCTGTAATCTGTGGACTATCAGAGTGTTGATGAAACACAGAGATTGCATCTTGATTGAATACAAAAGTCACCATGCGCACTTTCCTCCATGGGATTAATGGCTCAAACAGTCTACGCTTTGATCGTTCCCTGGAAGACCAGTAGTAGTTTCCGATGCACATCTGGAGGCATTCTGTAATCTGTGGACTATCTGCGTGTTGATGAAACACAGAAATTGCATCGGGATTGAATACAACAGTCACCATGCGCACTTTCCTCCATTGGAGTAATGTCTCAAACAGTCTAAGATTTGATCGTTACCTGGACGACCAGTAGTAGTTTCCGATGCACATCTGGAGGCATTCTGTATTCTGTGGACTATCTGAGTGTTGATGAAACACAGAAATTGCATCGGGATTGAATACAACAGTCACCATGCGCACTTTCCGCCATGGGAGTAATGTCTCAAACAGTCTACGCTTTGATCGTTCCCTGCTAGATCAGTAGTAGTTTCCGATGCACATCTGGAGGCATTCTGTAATCCTTGGACCTTCAAAGTGTTGATGAAACACAGAAATTGCATCGGGATTGAATACAACAGTCACCATGCGCACTTTCCTCCATGGAAGTAATGTCTCAAACAGTCAACGCTTTGATCTTTCTCTGGAAGACCAGTAGTAGTTTCCGATGCACATCTGGAGGAATTCCGTAATCTGTGGACTATCAGAGTGTTGATGAAACACAGAAATTGCATCGGGATTGAATACAACATTCACCATGCGCACTTACCTCCATGGGAGTAATGTCTCAAACAGTCTACGGTTTGATCGTTCCCTGGAAGACCAGTAGTAGTTTCCGATGCACATCTGGAGGCATTCTGTAATCTGAGGACTATCAGAGTGTTGATGAAACACTGTAATTGCATCGGGATTGAATACAACAGTCACCATGCGCACTTTCTGCCATGGGAGTAATGTCTCAAACAGTCTACGCTTTGATCGTTCCCTGGAAGACCAGTAGTAGTTTCCGATTCACATCTGGAGGCATTCTGAAATCTGTGGACTATCAGAGTGTTGATGAAACACAGAAATTCCATTGGGATTGAATTAGAAAGTCACCATGCGCACTTACCTCCATGGGAGTAATGTCTCAGACAGTCTACGCTTTGATCGTTACCTGGAAGACCAGTAGTAGTTTCCGATGCACATCTGGAGGCATTCTGTATTCTGTGGACTATCAGAGTGTTGATGAAACACAGAAATGGCATCGGGATTGAATACAACAGTCACCATCCGCACTTTCCTCCATGGTAGTAATGTCTCAAACAGTCTACGCTTTGATCGTTCCCTGCAAGACCAGTAGTAGTTTCCGATGCACATATGGAGGCATTCTGTAATCCTTGGACCTTCAAAGTGTTGATGAAACACAGAAATTGCATCGGGATTGAATACAACAGTCACCATGCGCACTTTTTTCCATCGAAGTAATGTCTCAAACAGTCTACGCTTTGATCGGTCACTGGAAGACCAGTAGTAGTTTCCGATGCACATCTGGAGGCATTCCGTAATCTGTGGACTATCAGAGTGTTGATGAAACACAGAAATTGCATCGATATTGAATACAACAGTCACCATGCGCACTTTCCTCATTGGGAGTAATGTCTCAAACAGTCTACGCTTTAATCGTTCCCTGGAAGACCAGTAGTAGTTTCCGATGCACATCTGGAGGCATTCTGTACTCCTTGGACCTTCAAAGTGTTGATGAAACACGGAAATTGCCTTGGGATTGAATACAACAGTCATCATGCGCACTTTCCTCCATGGGAGTAATGTCTCAAACAGTCTACGCTTTGATCGTTCCCTGGAAGACCAGTAGTAGTTTCCGATGCACATCTGGTGGCATTCTGTAATCTGTGGACTATCAGAGTGTTGATGAAACACAGAAATTGCATCGGGATTGAATACAACAGTCACCATCAACACATTCCTCCATGGGAGTAATTTCTCAAACAGTCTACGCTTTGATCGTGTCCTGGAAGACCAGTAGTAGTTTCCGATGCACATCTGGAGGCATTCTGTAATCTGTGGACTATCAGAGTGTTTATGAAACACAGAAATGGCATCGGCATTGAATACAACAGTCACCATGCGCACATTCCTCCATGGGAGTAATGTCTCAGACAGTCTACATTTTGATCGTTCCGTGGAAGACCAGTAGTAGTTTCCGATGCAGATCTGGAGGCATTCTGTAATCTGTGGACTATCAGAGTATAGATGAAACACAGAAATTGCATCGGGATTGAATACAACAGTCACCATGCGCACTCTCCTCCATGGGAGTAAAGTCTCAAACAGTCTACGCTTTGATCGTTCCCAAAAAGACCAGTAGTAGTTTCCGGTGCACATCTGGAGGCATTCTGTAATCTGTGGACTATCTCAGTGTTGATGAAACACAGAAATTGCATCGGGATTGAATACAATAGTCACCATGCGCACTTTCCTCCATGGGAGTAATTTCTCAAACAGTCTAAGTTTTGATCGTTCCCTGGATGACCAGTAGTAGTTTCCGATGCACATCCGAAGGCATTCTCTAATCTGTGGACTATCAGAGTGTTGATGAAACACAGAAATTGCATCGGGATTGAATACAACAGTCACCAGCCGCTATTTCCTCCATGGGAGTAATGTCTCAAACAGTCTACGCTTTGATCGTTCCCTGGAAGACCAGTAGTAGTTTCCGATGGACATCTGGAAGCATTCTGTAATCCTTGGACCTTCAAATTGTTGATGAAACACAGAAATTGCCTCGGGATTGAATACAATAGTCACCATGCGCACTTTCCTCCATGGGAGTAATGTCTCAAACAGTCTACGTTTTGATCGTTCCCTGGAAGACTAGTAGTAGTTTCCGATGCACATCTGGAGGCATTCTGTAATCCTTGGACCTTCAAAGTGTTGATTAAACACAGAAATTGATTCGGGATTGAATACAACAGTCACCATACGCACTTTCCTCCATGGGAGTAATGTCTCAAACAGTCTACGTTTTGATCGATTCCTGGAAGAGCAGTAGTAGTTTCCGATGCACATCAGGAGGCATTCTGTAATCTGTGGACCATCAGAGTGTTGATGAAACACAGTAATTGCATCGGGATTGAATACAACAGTCACCATGGGCACTTTCCTCCTTGGGAGTAATGTCTCAGACAGTCTACACTTTGATCGTTCCCTGGAAGACCAGTAGTAGTTTCCGATGCACATGTGGAGGCATTCTGTAATCGGTGGACTATCAGACTATTGATGAAACACAGAAATTGCATCGGGATTGAATACAACAGTCACTATGCGCACTCTCCTCTATGGGAGTAATGTCTCAAACAGTCTACGCTTTGATCGTTCCCAGGAAGACCAGTAGTAGTTTCCGATGCACATCTGGTGGCATTCTGTAATCTGTGGACTCTCTGAGTGTTGATGAAACAGAGAAATTGCATTGGGATTGAATACAATAGTCACCATGCGCACTTTCCTCCATGGGAGTAATTTCTCAAACAGTCTAACCTTTGATCATTCCCTGGAAGACCAGTAGTAGTTTCCGATGCACATCCGAAGGCATTCTGTAATCTGCGGTCTATCAGAGTGTTGATGAAACACAGAAATTGCATCGGGATTGAATACAACAGTCACCAGACGCTATTTCCTCCATGGGAGTAATGTCATAAACAGTCTACGCTTTGATCGTTCCCTGGAAGACCAGTAGTAGTTTCCGATGCACATCTGGAGGCATTCTGTAATCTGTGGACTATCAGAGTGTTGATGAAACACAGAAATTGCATCGGGATTGAATACAACAGTCACCATCGGCACTTTCCTCCATGGGAGTAATGTCTCAAACAGTTTACGCTTTGATCGTTTCCTGGAAGACCAGTAGTAGTTTCCGATGCACATCTGGAGGCATTCTGTAATCTGTGGACTATCAGAGTGTTGATGAAACACAGAAGTTGCATCGGGATTGAATACAACAGTCACCATGCGCACTTTCCTCCATGGGAGTAATGGCTGAAACAGTCTACGCTTTGATCGTTCCCTGGAAGACCAGTAGTAGTTTCCCATGCACATCTGTACGCAATCTGTAATCCTTGGACCTTCAAAGTGTTGATGAAACACAGAAATTGCCTCGGGATTGAATACAACAGTCAGCATGCGCACTTTCCTCCATGGGAGTAATGTCTCAAACAGTCTACGCTTTGATCGTTCGCTGTAAGACCAGTAGTAGTTTCCGATGCACATCTGGAGGCATTCTGTAATCTGTGGACTATCAGAGTGTTGATGAAACACGGAAATTGCATCTGGATTAAATACAACCGTCACCTAGCACACTCTCCTCCATGGGAATAATGTCTCAAAGGGTCTACGCATTGATCGTTCCCAGGAAAACCAGTAGTAGTTTCCGATGCACATCGGGGGGCATTCTGTAATCTGTGGACTATCAGAGTGTTGATGAAACACAGAAGTTGCATCGGGATTCAATACAACAGTCACCATGCGCACATTCCTCCATGGGAGTAATGCCTCAAACAGTCTACACTTTGATCGTTTCCTGGAACTCCAGTAGTAGTTTCTGAGGCTCATCTGGAGGCATTCTGTAATCTGTGGACTATCAGAGTGTTGATGAAACACAGTAATTGCATCGGGATTGAATACAACAGTCACCATGCGCACTTTCCTCCATGGGAGTAATGTCTCAGACAGTCTACGCTTTGATCGTTCCCTGGAAGACCAGTAGTAGTTTCCGATGCACATCTGGAGGCATTCTGTAATCTGTGGACTATCAGAGTGTTGATGAAACACAGAAATTGCATCGGGATTGAATACAACAGTCACCATCGGCACTTTCCTCCATGGGAGTAATGTCTCAAACAGTTTACGCTTTGATCGTTTCCTGGAAGACCAGTAGTAGTTTCCGATGCACATCGGGGGGCATTCTGTAATCTGTGGACTATCAGAGTGTTGATGAAACACAGAAGTTGCATCGGCATTGAATACAACAGTCACCATGCGCACTTTCCTCCATGGGAGTAATGGCTGAAACAGTCTACGCTTTGATCGTTCCCTGGAAGACCAGTAGTAGTTTCCCATGCACATCTGGAGGCATTCTGTAATCCTTGGACCTTCAATGTGTTGATGAAACACAGAAATTGCCTCAGGATAGAATACAACAGTCACCATGCGCACTTTCCTCCATGGGAGTAATGTCTCAATCAGTCTACGCTTTGATCGTTCCCTGGAAGACCAGTAGTAGTTTCCGATGCACATCTGGAGGCATTCTGTAATCTGTGGACTATCAGAGTGTTGATGAAACACAGAAATTGCATCGGGATTGAATACAACAGTCACCATCGGCACTTTCCTCCATGGGAGTAATGTCTCAAACAGTTTACGTTTTGATCGTTTCCTGGAAGACCAGTAGTAGTTTCCGATGCACATCTGGAGGCATTCTGTAATCTGTGGACTATCAGAGAGTTGATGAAACACAGAAGTTGCATCGGGATTCAATACAACAGTCACCATGCGCACATTCCTCCATGGGAGTAATGCCTCAAACAGTCTACACTTTGATCGTTTCCTGGAACTCCAGTAGTAGTTTCTGAGGCTCATCTGGAGGCATTCTGTAATCTGTGGACTATCAGAGTGTTGATGAAACACAGTAATTGCATCGGGATTGAATACAACAGTCACCATGCGCATTTTCCTCCATGGGAGTAATGTCTCAGACAGTCTACGCTTTGATCGTTCCCTGGAAGACCAGTAGAAGTTCCCGATGCACATCTGGAGACATTCTGTAATCTGTGGACTATCAGAGTGTTGATGAAACACAGTAATTGCATCGGCATTGAATACAACAGTCACCATGCGCACTTTCCTCCATGGGAGTAATGGCTGAAACAGTCTACGCTTTGATCGTTCCCTGGAAGACCAGTAGTAGTTTCCCATGCACATCTGGAGGCATTCTGTAATCTGTGGACTATCTGAGTGTTGATGAAACACAGAAATTGCATCGGGATTGAATACAACAGTCACCATGCGCACTTTCCTCCATGGGAGTAATGTGTCAAACAGTCTAAGCTTTGATCGTTACCTGGAAGACCAGTAGTAGTTTCCGATGCACATCTGGAGGCATTCTGTAATCTGTGGACTATCAGAGTGTTGATGAAACACAGTAATTGCATCGGGAATGAATACAACAGTCACCATGCGCACTTTCCTCCATGGGAGTAATGTCTCAGACAGTCTACGATTTGATCGTTCCCTGGAAGACCAGTAGTAGTTTCCGATGCACATCTGGAGGCATTCTGTAATCTGTGGACTATCAGAGTGTTGATGAAACACAGTTATTGCAGCGGGATTGAATACAACAGTCCCCATGCGCACTTTCCTCCATGGGAGTAATGTATCAGACAGTCTACGCTTTGATCGTTCCCTGGAAGACCAGTAGTAGTTTCCGATGCACATCTGGAGTCATTCTGTAATCTGTGGACTATCTGCGTGTTGATGAAACACAGAAATTGCATCGGGATTGAATACAACAGTCACCATGCGCACTTTCCTCCATTGGAGTAATGTCTCAAACAGTCTAAGATTTGATCGTTACCTGGACGACCAGTAGTAGTTTCGGATGCACATCTGGAGGCATTCTGTATTCTGTGGACTATCTGAGTGTTGATGAAACACAGAAATTGCATCGGGATTGAATACAACAGTCACCATGCGCACTTTCCGCCATGGGAGTAATGTCTCAAACAGTCTACGCTTTGATCGTTCCCTGCAAGATCAGTAGTAGTTTCCGATGCACATCTGGAGGCATTCCGTAATCTGTGGACTATCAGAGTGTTGATGAAACACAGAAATTGCATCGATATTGAATACAACAGTCACCATGCGCAGTTTCCTCATTGGGAGTAATGTCTCAAACAGTCTACGCTTTAACCGTTCCCTGGAAGACCAGTAGTAGTTTCCGATGCACATCTGGAGGCTTTCTGTACTCCTTGGACCTTCAAAGTGTTGATGAAACACGGAAATTGCCTTGGGATTGAATACAACAGTCATCATGCGCACTTTCCTCCATGGGAGTAATGTCTCAAACAGTCTACGCTTTGATCGTTCCCTGGAAGACCAGTAGTAGTTTCCGATGCACATCTGGTGGCATTCCGTAATCTGTGGACTATCAGAGTGTTGATGAAACACAGAAATTGCATCGATATTGAATACAACAGTCACCATGCGCAGTTTCCTCATTGGGAGTAATGTCTCAAACAGTCTACGCTTTAATTGTTCCCTGGAAGACCAGTAGTAGTTTCCGATGCACATCTGGAGGCATTCTGTACTCCTTGGACCTTCAAAGTGTTGATGAAACACGGAAATTGCCTTGGGATTGAATACAACAGTCATCATGCGCACATTCCTCCATGGGAGTAATTTCTCAAACAGTCTACGCTTTGATCGTGTCCTGGAAGACCAGTAGTAGTTTCCGATGAACATCTGGAGGCATTCTGTAATCTGTGGACTATCAGAGTGTTTATGAAACACAGAAATGGCATCGGCATTGAATACAACAGTCACCATGCGCACATTCCTCCATGGGAGTAATGTCTCAAACAGTCTACATTTTGATCGTTCCGTGGAAGACCAGTAGTAGTTTCCGATGCAGATCTGGAGGCATTCTGTAATCTGTGGACTATCAGAGTATTGATGAAACACAGAAATTGCATCGGGATTGAATACAACAGTCACCATGCGCACTCTCCTCCATGGGAGTAAAGTCTCAAACAGTCTACGCTTTGATCGTTCCCAAAAAGACCAGTAGTAGTTTCCGATGCACATCTGGAGGCATTCTGTAATCTGTGGACTATCTCAGTGTTGATGAAACACAGAAATTGCATCGGGATTCAATACAATAGTCACCATGCGCACTTTCCTCCATGGGAGTAATGTCTCAAACAGTCTAAGCTTTGATCGTTCCCTGGAAGACCAGTAGTAGTTTCCGATGCACATCCGAAGGCATTCTCTAATCTGTGGACTATCAGAGTGTTGATGAAACACAGAAATTGCATCGGGATTGAATACAACAGTCACCAGCCGCTATTTCCTCCATGGGAGTAATGTCTCAAAAAGTCTACGCTTTGATCGTTCCCTGGAAGACCAGTAGTAGTTTCCGATGGACATCTGGAAGCATTCTGTAATCCTTGGACCTTCAAATTGTTGATGAAACACAGAAATTGCCTCGGGATTGAATACAATAGTCACCATGCGCACTTTCCTCCATGGGAGTAATGTCTCAAAGAGTCTACGCTTTGATCGTTCCCTGGAAGACCAGTAGTAGTTTCCGACGCACATCTGGAGGCTTTCTGTAATCTGTGGACTATCAGAGTGTTGATGAAACACAGAAATTGCAGCGGGATTGAATACAACAGTCACCATCGCCACTTTCCTCCATGTGATTAATTTCTCAAACAGTCTACGCCTTGATCGTTTCCTGGAAGACCAGTAGTAGTTTCCGATGCACATCTTGAGGCATTCTGTAATCTGTGGACTATCAGCATGTTGATGAAACACAGAAATTGCATTAGGATTGAATACAACAGTCACCAGGCGCTACTTTCTCAATGGGAGTAATGTCTCAAACAGTCTACGCTTTGATCGTTCCCTGGGAGTCCAGTAGTAGTTTCCGATGCACATCTGTACGCGATCTAAATTCCTTGGACCTTCAAAGTGTTGATGAAACACAGAAATTGCCTCGGGATTGAATACAACAGTCACCGTGCGCACTTTCCTCCATGGGAGTAATGTCTCAAACAGTCTACGTTTTGATCGTTCCCTGGAAGACCAGTAGTAGTTTCCGATGCACATCTGGAGGCATTCTGTAATCCTTGGACCTTCAAAGTGTTGATTAAACACAGAAATTGATTCGGGATTGAGTACAACAGTCACCATACGCACTTTCCTCCATGGGAGTAATGTCTCAAACAGTCTACGTTTTGATCGTTTCCTGGAAGAGCAGTAGTAGTTTCCGATGCACATCAGGAGGCATTCTGTAATCTGTGGACCATCAGAGTGTTGATGAAACACAGTAATTGCATCGGGATTGAATACAACAGTCACCATGCGCACTTTCCTCCATGGGAGTAATGTCTCAGACAGTCTACACTTTGATCGTTCCCTGGAAGACCAGTAGTAGTTTCCGATGCACATGTGGAGGCATTCTGTAATCGGTGGACTATCAGAGTATTGATGAAACACAGAAATTGCATCGGGATTGAATACAACAGTCACTATGCGCATTCTCCTCTATGGGAGTAATGTCTCAAACAGTCTACGCTTTGATCGTTCCCAGGAAGACCAGTAGTAGTTTCCGATGCACATCTGGTGGCACTCTGTAATCTGTGGACTCTCTGAGTGTTGATGAAACAGAGAAATTGCATCGGGATTGAATACAATAGTCACCATGCGCACTTTCTTCCATGGGAGTAATTTCTCAAACAGTCTAACCTTTGATCATTCCCTGGAAGACCAGTAGTAGTTTCCGATGCACATCCGAAGGCATTCTGTAATCTGTTGTCTATCAGAGTGTTGATGAAACACAGAAATTGCATCGGGATTGAATACAACAGTCACCAGACGCTATTTCCTCCATGGGAGTAATGTCATAAACAGTCTACGCTTTGATCTTTCCCTGGAAGACCAGTAGTAGTTTCCGATGGACATCTAGAGTCATTCTGTAATCTATGGACCTTCAAATTGTTGATGAAACACAGAAATTGCCTCCGGATTGAATACTATATTCACCATGCGCACTTTCCTCCATGGGAGTAATGTCTCAAACAGTCTACGCTTTGATCGTTCGCTGGAAGACCAGTAGTAGTTTCCGATGCACATCTGGAGGCATTCTGTAATCTGTGGACGATCAGAGTGTTGATGAAACACAGAAATTGCATCGGGATTGAATACAACAGTCACCATCGCCACTTTCCTCCATGGGATTAATTTCTCAAACAGTCTACGCTTTTATCGTTTCCTGGAAGACCAGTAGTAGTTCCTGATGCACATCTGGAGGCATTCTGTAATCTGTGGACTATCAGAGTGTTGATGAAACACAGTTATTGCAGCGGGATTGAATACAACAGTCCCCATGCGCACTTTCCTCCATGGGAGTAATGTATCAGACAGTCTACGCTTTGTTCTTTCCCTGGAAAACCAGTAGTAGTTTCCGATGCACATCTGGAGGCATTCTGTAATCTGTGGACTATCAGAGTGTTGATGAAACACAGAAATTGCATCGGGATTGAATACAACAGTCACCATCGCCACTTTCCTCCATGGGAGTAATGTCTCAAACAGTCTAAGCTTTGATCGTTCCCTGGAAGACCAGTAGTAGTTTCCGTTGCACATCTGGAGGCATTCTGTAATCTGAGGACTATCAGAGTGTTGATGAAACACAGAAATTGCACTTGGACTGAATACAACAGTCACCAGGCGCTACTTCCTCAATGGGAGTAATGTCTCAAACAGTCTACGCTTTGATCGTTCCCTGGGAGTCCAGTAGTAGATTCCGATGTACATCTGTACGCAATCTGTAATCCTTGGACCTTCAAAGTGTTGATGAAACACAGACATTGCCTCGGGATTGAATACAACAGTCAGCATGCGCACTTTCCTCCATGGGAGTAATGTCTCAAACAGTCTACGCTTTGATCGTTCGCTGTAAGACCAGTAGTAGTTTCCGATGCACATCTGGAGGCATTCTGTAATCTGAGGACTATCAGAGTGTTGATGAAACACAGTAATTGCATCGGGATTGAATACAACAGTCACCATGCGCACTTTCCTCCATGGGAGTAATGTCTCAGACAGTCTACGCTTTGATCGTTCCCTGGAAGACCAGTAGAAGTTTACGATGCACATCTGGAGGCATTCTGTAATCTGAGGACTATCAGAGTGTTGATGAAACACTGTAATTGCATCGGGATTCATTACAACAGTCACCATGCGCACTTTCCGCCATGGGAGTAATGTCTCAAACAGTCTACGATTTGATCGTTCCCTAGAAGACTAGTAGTAATTTCCGATGCACATCTAGAGGCATTCTGCAATCTGTGGACCATCAGAGTGTTGATGAAACACAGTAATTGCATCGGGATTGAATACAACAGTCACCATGCGCACTTTCTGCCATGGGAGTAATGTCTCAAACAGTCTACGCTTTGATCGTTCCCTGGAAGACCAGTAGTAGTTTCCGATGCACATCTGGAGGCATTCTGTAATCTGAGGACTATCAGAGTGTTGATGAAACACTGTAATTGCATCGGGATTCAATACAACAGTCACCATGCGCACTTTCCGCCATGGGAGTAATGTCTCAAACAGTCAACGATTTGATCGTTCCCTAGAAGACTAGTAGTAGTTTCCGATGCACATCTGGAGGCATTCTGCAATCAGTGGACTATCAGAGTGTTGATGAAACATAGAAATTGCATCGGGATTGAATACAACAGTCACCATGCGCACTTTCTGCCATGGGAGTAATGTCTCAAACAGTCTACGCTTTGATCGTTCCCTGGAAGACCAGTAGTAGTTTCCGATTCACATCTGGAGGCATTCCGAAATCTGTGGACTATCAGAGTGTTGATGAAACACAGAAATTGCATCGGGATTGAATTAGAAAGTCACCATGCGCACTTACCTCCATGGGAGTAATGTCTCAGACAGTCTACGCTTTGATCGTTACCTGGAAGACCAGTAGAAGTTTCCGATGCACATCTGGAGGCATTCTGTAATCTGAGGACTATCAGAGTGTTGATGAAACACTGTAATTGCATCGGGATTGAATACAACAGTCACCATGCTCACTTTCCGCCATGGGAGTAATGTCTCAAACAGTCTACGATTTGATAGTTCCCTAGATGACTAGTAGTAGTTTCCGATGCACATCTGGAGGCATTCTGCAATCAGTGGACTATCAGAGTGTTGATGAAACACAGAAATTGCATCGGGATTGAATACAACAGTCACCATGCGCACTTTCTGCCATGGGAGTAATGTCTCAAACAGTCTAAGCTTTAATCGTTCCCTGGAAGACCAGTAGTATTTTCCGATGCACATCCGAAGGCATTCTGTAATCTGTGGTCTATCAGAGTGTTGATGAAACACAGATATTGCATCGGGATTGAATACAACAGTCACCAGGCTCTATTTCCTCCATGGGAGTAATGTCTCAAACAGTCTACGCTTTAATCGTTCCCTGGAAGACCAGTAGTAGTTTCCGATGCACATCTGGAGGCATTCTGTACTCCTTGGACCTTCAAAGTGTTGATGAAACACGGAAATTGCCTTGGGATTGAATACAACAGTCATCATGCTAACTTTCCTCCATGGGAGTAATGTCTCAAACAGTCTACGCTTTGATCGTTCCCTGGAAGACCAGTAGTAGTATCCGAAGCACATCTGGAGGCATTCTGTAATCCTTGGACCTTCAAAGTGTTGATTAAACACAGAAATTGATTCGGGATTGAATACAACAGTCACCATACGCACTTTCCTCCATGGGAGTAATGTCTCAAACAGTCTACGCTTTGATCGTTTCCTGGAAGAGCAGTAGTAGTTTCCGATGCACATCAGGAGGCATTCTGTAATCTGTGGACCATCAGAGTGTTGATGAAACACAGTAATTGCATCGGGATTGAATACAACAGTCACCATGCGCACTTTCCTCCATGGGAGTAATGTCTCAGACAGTCTACACTTTGATCGTTCCCTGGAAGACCAGTAGTAGTTTCCGATGCACATGTGGAGGCATTCTGTAATCGGTGGACTATCAGAGTATTGATGAAACACAGAAATTGCATCGGGATTGATAAACAACAGTCACTATGCGCACTCTCCTCAATGGGAGTAATGTCTCAAACAGTCTACGCTTTGATCGTTCCCAGGAAGACCAGTAGTAGTTTCCGATGCACATCTGGTGGCATTCTGTAATCTGTGGACTCTCTGAGTGTTGATGAAACAGAGAAATTGCATCGGGATTGAATACAATAGTCACCATGCGCACTTTCCTCCATGGGAGTAATTTCTCAAACAGTCTAACCTTTGATCATTCCCTGGAAGACCAGTAGTAGTTTCCGATGCACATTCGAAGGCATTCTGTTATCTGTGGTCTATCAGAGTGTTGATGAAACACAGAAATTGCATCGGGATTGAATACACCAGTCACCAGACGCTATTTCGTCCATGGGAGTAATGTCATAAACAGTCTACGCTTTGATCGTTCCCTGGAAGACCAGTAGTAGTTTCCGATGGACATCTAGAGGCATTCTGTAATCTATGGACCTTCAAATTGTTGATGAAACACAGAAATTGCCTCCGGATTGAATACAATATTCACCATGCGCACTTTCCTCCATGGGAGTAATGTCTCAAAGAGTCTACGCTTTGATCGTTCGCTGGAAGACCAGTAGTAGTTTCCGATGCACATCTGGAGGCATTCTGTAATCTGTGGACTATCAGAGTGTTGATGAAACACAGAAATTGCATCGGGATTGAATACAACAGTCACCATCGCCACTTTCCTCCATGGGATTAATTTCTCAAACAGTCTACGCTTTTATCGTTTCCTGGAAGACCAGTAGTAGTTCCTGATGCACATCTGGAGGCATTCTGTAATCTGTGGACTATCAGAGTGTTGATGAAACACAGTTATTGCAGCGGGATTGAATACAACAGTCCCCATGCGCACTTTCCTCCATGGGAGTAATGTATCAGACAGTCTACGATTTGTTCGTTCCCTGGAAGACCAGTAGTAGTTTCCGATGCACATCTGGAGGCATTCTGTAATCTGTGGACTATCAGAGTGTTGATGAAACACAGAAATTGCATCGGGATTGAATACAACAGTCACCATCGCCACTTTCCTCCATGGGAGAAATGTCTCAAACAGTCTAAGCTTTGATCGTTCCCTGGAAGACCAGTAGTAGTTTCCGATGCACATCTGGAGGCATTCTGTAATCTGTGGACTATCAGAGTGTTGATGAAACACAGAAATTGCATTTGGACTGAAAACAACAGTCACCAGACGCTACTTCCTCAATGGGAGTAATGTCTCAAACAGTCCACGCTTTGATCGTTCCCTGGGAGTCCAGTAGTAGTTTCCGATGCACATCTGTACGCAATCTGTAATCCTTTTACCTTCAAAGTGTTGATGAAACACAGACATTGCCTCGGGATTGAATACAACAGTCAGCATGCGCACTTTCCTCCATGGGAGTAATGTCTCAAACAGTCTACGCTTTTATCGTTCGCTGTAAGACCAGTAGTAGTTTCCGATGCACATCTGGAGGCATTCTGTAATCCGTGGACTATCAGAGTGTTGATGAAACACGGAAATTGCATCTGGATTAAATACAACTGTCACCTAGCACACTCTCCTCCATGGGAATAATGTCTCAAAGTGTCTACGATTTGATCGTTCCCAGGAAAACCAGTAGTAGTTTCCGATGCACATCGGGGGGCATTCTGTAATCTGTGGACTATCTGAGTGTTGATGTAACACAGAAATTGCATCGGGATTGAATACAACAGTCGCCATGCGCACTTTCCTCCATGGTAGTAATATCTCAAACAGTCTAAGCTTTGATCGTTCCCTGGAAGACCAGTAGTAGTTTCCGATGCACATCTGAAGGCATTCTGTAATCTGTGGACTATCACAGTGTTGATGAAACACGGAAATTGCATCGGGATTGAATACAACAGTCACCAGGCGCTATTTCCTCCATGGGAGTAATGTCTCTAACAGTCTACGCTTTGATCGTTCCCTGGAAGACCAGTAGTAGTTTCCGATGCACATCTGGAGTCATTCTGTAATCCTTGGACCTTCAATGTGTTGATGAAACACAGAAATTGCCTCAGGATAGAATACAACAGTCACCATGCGCACTTTCCTCCATGGGAGTAATGTCTCAAACAGTATACGCTTTGATCGTTCCCTGGAAGACCAGTAGTAGTTTCCGATGCACATCTGGAGGCATTCTGTAATCTGTGGACTATCAGAGTGTTCATGAAACACAGAAATTGCATCGGGATTGAATACAACAGTCACCATCGGCACTTTCCTCCATGGGAGTAATTTCTCAAACAGTTTACGCTTTGATCGTTTCCTGGAAGACCAGTAGTAGTTTCCGATGCACATCTGGAGGCATTCTGGAATCTGTGGACTATCAGAGTGTTGATGAAACACAGAAGTTGCATCGGGATTCAATACAACAGTCACCATGCGCACATTCCTCCATGGGAGTAATGTCTCAAACAGTCTACGCTTTGATCGTTCCCTGGAAGACCAGTAGTAGTTTCCGATGCACATCTGGAGGCATTCTGTAATCTGAGGACTATCAGATTGTTGATGAAACACTGTAATTGCATCGGGATTCAATACAACAGTCACCATGCGCACTTTCCGCCATGGGAGTAATGTCTCAAACAGTCTACGATTTGATCGTTCCCTAGAAGACTAGTAGTAGTTTCCGATGCACATCTGGAGGCATTCTGCAATCAGTGGACTATCAGAGTGTTCATGAAACACAGAAATTGCATCGGGATTGAATACAACAGTCACCATGCTCACTTTCTGCCATGGGAGTAATGTCTCAAACAGTCTACGCTTTGATCGTTCCCTGGAAGACCAGTAGTAGTTTCCGATTCACATCTGGAGGCATTCCGAAATCTGTGGACTATCAGAGTGTTGATGAAACACAGAAATTGCATCGGGATTGAATTAGAAAGTCACCATGCGCACTTACCTCCATGGGAGTAATGTCTCAGACAGTCTACGCTTTGATCGTTACCTGGAAGACCGGTAGAAGTTTCCGATGCACATCTGGAGGCATTCTGTAATCTGAGGACTATCAGAGTGTTGATGAAACACTGTAATTGCATCGGGATTGAATACAACAGTCACCATGCGCACTTTCCGCCATGGGAGTAATGTCTCAAACTGTCTACGATTTGATCGTTCCCTAGAAGACTAGTAGTAGTTTCCGATGCACATCTGGAGGCATTCTGCAATCAGTGGACTATCAGAGTGTTGATGAAACACAGATATTGCATCGGGATTGAATACAACAGTCACCATGCGCACTTTCTGCCATGGGAGTAATGTCTCAAACAGTCTAAGCTTTGATCGTTCCCTGGAAGACCAGTAGTAGTTTCCGATGCACATCCGAAGGCATTCTGTAATCTGTGGTCTATCAGAGTGTTGATGAAACACAGAAATTGCATCGGGATTGAATACAACAGTCACCAGGCTCTATTTCCTCCATGGGAGTAATGTCTCAAACAGTCTACGCTTTAATCGTTCCCTGGAAGACCAGTAGTAGTTTCCGATGCACATCTGGAGGCATTCTGTACTCCTTGGACCTTCAAAGTGTTGATGAAACACGGAAATTGCCTTGGGATTGAATACAACAGTCATCATGCGCACTTTCCTCCATGGGAGTAATGTCTCAAACAGTCTACGCTTTGATCGTTCCCTGGAAGACCAGTAGTAGTTTCCGATGCACATCTGGAGGCATTCTGTAATCCTTGGACCTTCAAAGTGTTGATTAAACACAGAAATTGATTCGGGATTCAATACAACAGTCACCATACGCACTTTCCTCCATGGGAGTAATGTCTCAAACAGTCTACGCTTTGATCGTTCCCAAAAAGACCAGTAGTAGTTTCCGATGCACATCTGGAGGCATTCTGTAATCTGAGGACTATCAGAGTGTTGATGAAACACTGTAATTGCATCGGGATTGAATACAACAGTCACCATGCGCACTTTCCGCCATGGGAGTAATGTCTCAAACAGTCTACGATTTGATCGTTCCCTAGAAGACTAGTAGTAGTTTCCGATGCACATCTGGAGGCATTCTGCAATCTGTGGACTATCAGAGTATTGATGAAACACAGAAATTGCATCGGGATTGAATACAACAGTCACCATGCGCACTCTCCTCCATGGGAGTAATGTCTCAAACAGTCTACGCTTTGATCGTTCCCAAAAAGACCAGTAGTAGTTTCCGATGCACATCTGGAGGCATTCTGTAATCTGTGGACTATCTCAGTGTTGATGAAACACAGAAATTGCATCGGGATTGAATACAATAGTCACCATGCGCACTTTCCTCCATGGGAGAAATTTCTCAAACAGTCTAAGCTTTGATCGTTCCCTGGAAGACCAGTAGTAGTTTCCGATGCACATCCGAAGGCATTCTCTAATCTGTGGACTATCAGAGTGTTGATGAAACACAGAAATTGCATCGGGATTGAATACAACAGTCACCAGCCGCTATTTCCTCCATGGGAGTAATGTCTCAAACAGTCTAAGCTTTGATCGTTCCCTGGAAGACCAGTAGTAGTTTCCGATGCACATCCGAAGGCATTCTGTAATCTGTGGTCTATCAGAGTGTTGATGAAACACAGAAATTGCCTTGGGATTGAATACAACAGTCATCATGCGCACTTTCCTCCATGGGAGTAATGTCTCAAACAGTCTACGTTTTGATCGTTCCCTGGAAGACCAGTAGTAATTTCCGATGCACATCTGGAGGCATTCTGTAATCCTTGGACCTTCAAAGTGTTGATTAAACACAGAAATTGATTCGGGATTGAATACAACAGTCACCATACGCACTTTCCTCCATGGGAGTAATGTCTCAAACAGTCTACGCTTTGATCGTTCCCAAAAAGACCAGTAGTAGTTTCCGATGCACATCTGGAGGCATTCTGTAATCTGAGTACTATCAGAGTGTTGATGAAACACTGTAATTGCATCGGGATTGAATACAACAGTCACCATGCGCACTTTCCGCCATGGGAGTAATGTCTCAAACAGTCTACGATTTGATCGTTCCCTAGAAGACTAGTAGTAGTTTCCGATGCACATCTGGAGGCATTCTGCAATCTGTGGACTATCAGAGTATTGATGAAACACAGAAATTGCATCGGGATTGAATACAACAGTCACCATGCGCACTCTCCTCCATGGGTGTAATGTCTCAAACAGTCTACGCTTTGATCGTTCCCAAAGAGACCAGTAGTAGTTTCCGATGCACATCTGGAGGCATTCTGTAATCTGTGGACTATCTCAGTGTTGATGAAACACAGAAATTGCATCGGGATTGAATACAATAGTCACCATGCGCACTTTCCTCCATGGGAGTAATTTCTCAAACAGTCTAAGCTTTGATCGTTCCCTGGAAGACCAGTAGTAGTTTCCGATGCACATCCGAAGGCATTCTCTAATCTGTGGACTATCAGAGTGTTGATGAAACACAGAAATTGCATCGGGATTGAACACAACAGTCACCAGCCGCTATTTCCTCCATGGGAGTAATGTCTCAAACAGTCTACGCTTTGATCGTTCCCTGGAAGACCAGTAGTAGTTTCCGATGGACATTTGGAAGCATTCTGTAATCCTTGGACCTTCAAATTGTTGATGAAACACAGAAATTGCCTCGGGATTGAATACAATAGTCACCATGCGCACTTTCCTCCATGGGAGTAATGTCTCAAAGAGTCTACGCTTTGATCGTTCCCTGGAAGACCAGTAGTAGTTTCCGACGCACATCTGGAGGCATTCTGTAATCTGTGGACTATCAGAGTGTTGATGAAACACAGAAATTGCAGCGGGATTGAATACAACAGTCACCATCGCCCCTTTCCTCCATGTGATTAATTTCTCAAACAGTCTACGCCTTGATCGTTTCCTGGAAGACCAGTAGTAGTTCCCGATGCACATCTGGAGGCATTCTGTAATCTGTGGACTATCAGAGTGTTGATGAAACACAGTTATTGCATCGGGATTGAATACAACAGTCCCCATGCGCACTTTCCTCAATGGGAGTAATGTATCAGACAGTCTACGCTTTGTTCGTTCCCTGGAAGACCAGTAGTAGTTTCCGATGCACATCTTGAGGCATTCCGTAATCTGTGGACTATCAGCGTGTTGATGAAACACAGAAATTGCATTAGGATTGAATACAACAGTCACCAGGCGCTACTTCCTCAATGGGAGTAATATCTCAAACAGTCTACGCTTTGATCGTTCCCTGGGAGTCCAGTAGTAGTTTCCGATGCACATCCGAAGGCATTCTGTAATCTGTGGACTATCAGAGTGTTGATGAAACACAGAAATTGCAGCGGGATTGAATACAACAGTCACCATCGCCACTTTCCTCCATGTGATTAATTTCTCAAACAGTCTACGCCTTGATCGTTTCCTGGAAGACCAGTAGTAGTTTCCGATGCACATGTGGAGGCATTCTGTAATCGGTGGACTATCAGAGTATTGATGAAACACAGAAATTGCATCGGGATTGAATACAACAGTCACTATGCGCACTCTCCTCTATGGGAGTAATGTCTCAAACAGTCTACGCTTGATCGTTCCCAGGAAGACCAGTAGTAGTTTCCGATGCACATCTGGTGGCATTCTGTAATCTGTGGACTCTCTGAGTGTTGATGAAACAGAGAAATTACATCGGGATTGAATACAATAGTCACCATGCGCACTTTCCTCCATGGGAGTAATTTCTCAAACAGTCTAACCTTTGATCATTCCCTGGAAGACCAGTAAGAGTTTCCGATGCACATCCGAAGGCATTCTGTAATCTGTGGTCTATCAGAGTGTTGATGAAACACAGAAATTGCATCGGGATTGAATACAACAGTCACCAGACGCTATTTCGTCCATGGGGGTAATGTCATAAACAGTCTACGATTTGATCGTTCCCTGGAAGACCAGTAGTAGTTTCTGATGGACATCTAGAGGCATTCTGTAATCTATGGACCATCAAATTGTTGATGAAACACAGAAATTGCCTCCGGATTGAATACAATATTCACCATGCGCACTTTCCTCCATGGGAGTAATGTCTCAAACAGTCTACGCTTTGATCGTTCGCTGGAAGACCAGTAGTAGTTTCCGATGCACATCTGGAGGCATTCTGTAATCTGTGGACTATCAGAGTGTTGATGAAACACAGAAATTGCATCGGGATTGAATACAACAGTCACCATCGCCACTTTCCTCCATGGGATTAATTTCTCAAACAGTCTACGCTTTTATCGTTTCCTGGAAGACCAGTAGTAGTTCCTGATGCACATCTGGAGGCATTCTGTAATCTGTGGACTATCAGAGTGTTGATGAAACACAGAAATTGCATCGGGATTGAATACAACAGTCACCATCGCCACTTTCCTCCATGGGAGAAATGTCTCAAACAGTCTAAGCTTTGATCGTTCCCTGGAAGACCAGTAGTAGTTTCCGATGCACATCTGGAGGCATTCTGTAATCTGTGGACTATCAGAGTGTTGATGAAACACAGAAATTGCATTTGGACTGAAAACAACAGTCACCAGGCGCTACTTCCTCAATGGGAGTAATGTCTCAAACAGTCTACGCTTTGATCGTTCCCTGGGAGTCCAGTAGTAGTTTCCGATGCACATCTGTACGCAATCTGTAATCCTTGGACCTTCAAAGTGTTGATGAAACACAGACATTGCCTCGGGATTGAATACAACAGTCAGCATGCGCACTTTCCTCCATGGGAGTAATGTCTCAAACAGTCTACGCTTTGATCGTTCGCTGTAAGACCAGTAGTAGTTTCCGATGCACATCTGGAGGCATTCTGTAATCTGTGGACTATCAGAGTGTTGATGAAACACAGAAATTGCATCGGGATTGAATACAACAGTCACCATCGGCACTTTCCTCCATGGGAGTAATTTCTCAAACAGTTTACGCTTTGATCGTTTCCTGGAAGACCAGTAGTAGTTTCCGATGCACATCTGGAGGCATTCTGTAATCTGAGGACTATCAGATTGTTGATGAAACACTGTAATTGCATCGGGATTCAATACAACAGTCACCATGCGCACTTTCCGCCATGGGAGTAATGTCTCAAACAGTCTACGATTTGATCGTTCCCTAGAAGACTAGTAGTAGTTTCCGATGCACACCTGGAGGCATTCTGCAATCAGTGGACTATCAGAGTGTTGATGAAACACAGAAATTGCATCGGGATTGAATACAACAGTCACCATGCTCACTTTCTGCCATGGGAGTAATGTCTCAAACAGTCTACGCTTTGATCGTTCCCTGGAAGACCAGTAGTAGTTTCCGATTCACATCTGGAGGCATTCCGAAATCTGTGGACTATCAGAGTGTTGATGAAACACAGAAATTGCATCGGGATTGAATTAGAAAGTCACCATGCGCACTTACCTCCATGGGAGTAATGTCTCAGACAGTCTACGCTTTGATCGTTACCTGGAAGACCAGTAGAAGTTTCCGATGCACATCTGGAGGCATTCTGTAATCTGAGGACTATCAGAGTGTTGATGAAACACTGTAATTGCATCGGGATTGAATACAACAGTCACCATGCGCACTTTCCGCCATGGGAGTAATGTCTCAAACAGTCTACGATTTGATCGTTCCCTAGAAGACTAGTAGTAGTTTCCGATGCACATCTGGAGGCATTCTGCAATCAGTGGACTATCAGAGTGTTGATGAAACACAGATATTGCATCGGGATTGAATACAACAGTCCCCATGCGCACTTTCTGCCATGGGAGTAATGTCTCAAACAGTCTAAGCTTTGATCGTTCCCTGGAAGACCAGTAGTAGTTTCCGATGCACATCCGAAGGCATTCTGTAATCTGTGGTCTATCAGAGTGTTGATGAAACACAGAAATTGCATCGGGATTGAATACAACAGTCACCAGGCTCTATTTCCTCCATGGGAGTAATGTCTCAAACAGTCTACGCTTTAATCGTTCCCTGGAAGACCAGTAGTATTTTCCGATGCACATCTGGAGGCATTCTGTACTCCTTGGACCTTCAAAGTGTTGATGAAACACGGAAATTGCCTTGGGATTGAATACAACAGTCATCATGCGCACTTTCCTCCATGGGAGTAATGTCTCAAACAGTCTACGCTTTGATCGTTCCCTGGAAGACCAGTAGTAGTTTCCGATGCACATCTGGAGGCATTCTGTAATCCTTGGACCTTCAAAGTGTTGATTAAACACAGAAATTGATTCGGGATTGAATACAACAGTCACCATACGCACTTTCCTCCATGGGAGTAATGTCTCAAACAGTCTACGCTTTGATCGTTCCCAAAAAGACCAGTAGTAGTTTCCGATGCACATCTGGAGGCATTCTGTAATCTGAGGACTATCAGAGTGTTGATGAAACACTGTAATTGCATCGGGATTGAATACAACAGTCACCATGCGCACTTTCCGCCATGGGAGTAATGTCTCAAACAGTCTACGATTTGATCGTTCCCTAGAAGACTAGTAGTAGTTTCCGATGCACATCTGGAGGCATTCTGCAATCTGTGGACTATCAGAGTATTGATGAAACACAGAAATTGCATCGGGATTGAATACAACAGTCACCATGCGCACTCTCCTCCATGGGAGTAATGTCTCAAACAGTCTACGCTTTGATCGTTCCCAAAAAGACCAGTAGTAGTTTCCGATGCACATCTGGAGGTATTCTGTAATCTGTGGACTATCTCAGTGTTGATGAAACACAGAAATTGCATCGGGATTGAATACAATAGTCACCATGCGCACTTTCCTCCATGGGAGTAATTTCTCAAACAGTCTAAGCTTTGATCGTTCCCTGGAAGACCAGTAGTAGTTTCCGATGCACATCCGAAGGCATTCTCTAATCTGTGGACTATCAGAGTGTTGATGAAACACAGAAATTGCATCGGGATTGAATACAACAGTCACCAGCCGCTATTTCCTCCATGGGAGTAATGTCTCAAACAGTCTACGCTTTGATCGTTCCCTGGAAGACCAGTAGTAGTTTCCGATGGACATCTGGAAGCATTCTGTAATCCTTGGACCTTCAAATTGTTGATGAAACACAGAAATTGCCTCGGGAATGAATACAATAGTCACCATGCGCACTTTCCTCCATGGGAGTAATGTCTCAAAGAGTCTACGCTTTGATCGTTCCCTGGAAGACCAGTAGTAGTTTCCGACGCACATCTGGAGGCATTCTGTAATCTGTGGACTATCAGAGTGTTGATGAAACACAGAAATTGCAGCGGGATTGAATACAACAGTCACCATCGCCACTTTCCTCCATGTGATTAATTTCTCAAACAGTCTACGCCTTGATCGTTTCCTGGAAGACCAGTAGTAGTTCCCGATGCACATCTGGAGGCATTCTGTAATCTGTGGACTATCAGAGTATTGATGAAACACAGTTATTGCATCGGGATTGAATACAACAGTCCCCATGCGCACTTTCCTCAATGGGAGTAATGTATCAGACAGTCTACGCTTTGTTCGTTCCCTGGAAGACCAGTAGTAGTTTCCGATGCACATCTTGAGGCATTCCGTAATCTGTGGACTATCAGCGTGTTGATGAAACACAGAAATTGCATTAGGATTGAATACAACAGTCACCAGGCGCTACTTCCTCAATGGGAGTAATATCTCAAACAGTCTACGCTTTGATCGTTCCCTGGGAGTCCAGTAGTAGTTTCCGATGCACATCTGTACGCGATCTGAAATCCTTGGACCTTCAAAGTGTTGATGAAAGACAGAAATTGCCTCGGGATTGAATACAACAGTCACCATGCGCACTTTCCTCCATGGGAGTAATGTCTCAAACAGTCTACGTTTTAATCGTTCCCTGGAAGACCAGTAGTAGTTTCCGATGCACATCTGGAGGCATTCTGTAATCCTTGGACCTTCAAAGTGTTGATTAAACACAGAAATTGATTCGGGATTGAATACAACAGTCACCATACGCACTTTCCTCCATGGGAGTAATGTCTCAAACAGTCTACGTTTTGATCGTTTCCTGGAAGAGCAGTAGTAGTTTCCGATGCACATCAGGAGGCATTCTGTAATCTGTGGACTATCAGAGTGTTGATGAAACACAGAATTTGCATCGGGATTCAATAGAACAGTCACCATGCGCACATTCCTCCATGGGAGTAATGCCTCAAACAGTCTACACTTTGATCGTTTCCTGGAACTCCAGTAGTAGTTTCTGAGGCTCATCTGGAGGCATTCTGTAATCTGTGGACTATCAGAGTGTTGATGAAACACAGTAATTGCATCGGGATTGAATACAACAGTCACCATGCGCACTTTCCTCCATGGGAGTAATGTCTCAGACAGTCTACGCTTTGATCGTTCCCTGGAAGACCAGTAGAAGTTTCCGATGCACATCTGGAGGCATTCTGTAATCTGAGGACTATCAGAGTGTTGATGAAACACTGTAATTGCATCGGGATTCAATACAACAGTCACCATGCGCACTTTCCGCCATGCGAGTAATGTCTCAAACAGTCTACGATTTGATCGTTCCCTAGAAGACTAGTAGTAGGTTCCGATGCACATATAGAGGCATTCTGCAATCTGTGGACTATCAGAGTGTTGATGAAACACAGTAATTGCATCGGGATTGAATACAACAGTCACCATGCGCACTTTCTGCCATGGGAGTAATGTCTCAAACAGACTACGCTTTGATCGTTCCCTGGAAGACCAGTAGTAGTTTCCGATGCACATCTGGAGGCATTCTGTAATCTGAGGACTATCAGAGTGTTGATGAAACACTGTAATTGCATCGGGATTCAATACAACAGTCACCATGCGCACTTTCCGCCATGGGAGTAATGTCTCACACAGTCTACGATTTGATCGTTCCCTAGAAGACTAGTAGTAGTTTCCGATGCACATCTGGAGGCATTCTGCAATCAGTGGACTATCAGAGTGTTGATGAAACACAGAAATTGCATCGGGATTGAATACAACAGTCACCATGCGCACTTTCTGCCATGGGAGTAATGTCTCAAACAGTCTACGCTTTGATCGTTCCCTGGAAGACCAGTAGTAGTTTCCGATTCACATCTGGAGGCATTCCGAAATCTGTGGACTATCAGAGTGTTGATGAAACACAGAAATTGCATCGGGATTGAATTAGAAAGTCACCATGCGCACTTACCTCCATGGGAGTAATGTCTCAGACAGTCTACGCTTTGATCGTTACCTGGAAGACCAGTAGAAGTTTCCGATGCAGATCTGGAGGCATTCTGTAATCTGAGGACTATCAGAGTGTTGATGAAACACTGTAATTGCATCGGGATTGAATACAACAGTCACCATGCGCACTTTCCGCCATGGGAGTAATGTCTCAAACAGTCTACGATTTGATCGTTCCCTAGAAGACTAGTAGTAGTTTCCGATGCACATCTGGAGGCATTCTGCAATCAGTGGACTATCAGAGTGTTGATGAAACACAGAAATTGCATCGGGATTGAATACAACAGTCACCATGCGCACTTTCTGCCATGGGAGTAATGTCTCAAACAGTCTAAGCTTTGATCGTTCCCTGGAAGACCAGTAGTAGTTTCCGATGCACATCCGAAGGCATTCTGTAATCTGTGGTCTATCAGAGTGTTGATGAAACACAGAAATTGCATCGGGAGTGAATACAACAGTCACCAGGCTCTATTTCCTCCATGGGAGTAATGTCTCAAACAGTCTACGCTTTAATCGTTCCCTGGAAGACCAGTAGTAGTTTCCGATGCACATCTGGAGGCATTCTGTAATCCTTGGACCTTCAAAGTGTTGATTAAACACAGAAATTGATTCGGGATTGAATACAACAGTCACCATAAGCACTTTCCTCCATGGGAGTAATGTCTCAAACAGTCTACGCTTTGATCGTTCCCAAAAAGACCAGTAGTAGTTTCCGATGCACATCTGGAGGCATTCTGTAATCTGAGGACTATCAGAGTGTTGATGAAACACTGTAATTGCATCGGGATTGAATACAACAGTCACCATGCGCACTTTCCGCCATGGGAGTAATGTCTCAAACAGTCTACGATTTGATCGTTCCCTAGAAGACTAGTAGTAGTTTCCGATGCACATCTGGAGGCATTCTGCAGTCTGTGGACTATCAGAGTATTGATGAAACACAGAAATTGCATCGGGATTGAATACAACAGTCACCATGCGCACTTTCTGCCATGGGAGTAATGTCTCAAACAGACTACGCTTTGATCGTTCCCTGGAAGACCAGTAGTAGTTTCCGATGCACATCTGGAGGCATTCTGTAATCTGAGGACTATCAGAGTGTTGATGAAACACTGTAATTGCATCGGGATTCAATACAACAGTCACCATGCGCACTTTCCGCCATGGGAGTAATGTCTCAAACAGTCTACGATTTGATCGTTCCCTAGAAGACTAGTAGTAGTTTCCGATGCACATCTGGAGGCATTCTGCAATCAGTGGACTATCAGAGTGTTGATGAAACACAGAAATTGCATCGGGATTGAATACAACAGTCACCATGCGCACTTTCTGCCATGGGAGTAATGTCTCAAACAGTCTACGCTTTGATCGTTCCCTGGAAGACCAGTAGTAGTTTCCGATTCACATCTGGAGGCATTCCGAAATCTGTGGACTATCAGAGTGTTGATGAAACACAGAAATTGCATCGGGATTGAATTAGAAAGTCACCATGCGCACTTACCTCCATGGGAGTAATGTCTCAAACAGTCTACGATTTGATCGTTCACTAGAAGACTAGTAGTAGTTTCCGATGCACATCTGGAGGCATTCTGCAATCAGTGGACTATCAGAGTGTTGATGAAACACAGAAATTGCATCGGGATTGAATACAACAGTCACCATGCGCACTTTCTGCCATGGGAGTAATGTCTCAAACAGTCTAAGCTTTGATCGTTCCCTGGAAGACCAGTAGTAGTTTCCGATGCACATCCGAAGGCATTCTGTAATCTGTGGTCTATCAGAGTGTTGATGAAACACAGAAATTGCATCGGGAGTGAATACAACAGTCACCAGGCTCTATTTCCTCCATGGGAGTAATGTCTCAAACAGTCTACGCTTTAATCGTTCCCTGGAAGACCAGTAGTAGTTTCCGATGCACATCTGGAGGCATTCTGTAATCCTTGGACCTTCAAAGTGTTGATTAAACACAGAAATTGATTCGGGATTGAATACAACAGTCACCATAAGCACTTTCCTCCATGGGAGTAATGTCTCAAACAGTCTACGCTTTGATCGTTCCCAAAAAGACCAGTAGTAGTTTCCGATGCACATCTGGAGGCATTCTGTAATCTGAGGACTATCAGAGTGTTGATGAAACACTGTAATTGCATCGGGATTGAATACAACAGTCACCATGCGCACTTTCCGCCATGGGAGTAATGTCTCAAACAGTCTACGATTTGATCGTTCCCTAGAAGACTAGTAGTAGTTTCCGATGCACATCTGGAGGCATTCTGCAGTCTGTGGACTATCAGAGTATTGATGAAACACAGAAATTGCATCGGGATTGAATACAACAGTCACCATGCGCACTCTCCTCCATGGGAGTAATGTCTCAAACAGTCTACGATTTGATCGTTCCCAAAAAGACCAGTAGTAGTTTCCGATGCACATCTGGAGGCATTCTGTAATCTGTGGACTATCTCAGTGTTGATGAAACACAGAAATTGCATCGGGATTGAATACAATAGTCACCATGCGCACTTTCCTCCATGGGAGTAATTTCTCAAACAGTCTAAGCTTTGATCGTTCCCTGGAAGACCAGTAGTAGTTTCCGATGCACATCTGGAGGCAATCTCTAATCTGTGGACTATCTCAGTGTTGATGAAACACAGAAACTGCATCGGGATTGAATACAATAGTCACCATGCGCACTTTCCTCCATGGGAGTAATTTCTCAAACAGTCTAAGCTTTGATCGTTCCCTGGAAGACCAGTAGTAGTTTCCGATGCACATCCGAAGGCATTCTCTAATCTGTGGACTATCAGAGTGTTGATGAAACACAGAAATTGCATCGGGATTGAATACAACAGTCACCAGCCGCTATTTCCTCCATGGGAGTAATGTCTCAAACAGTCTACACTTTGATCGTTTCCTGGAAGACCAGTAGTAGTTTCCGATGGACATCTGGAAGCATTCTGTAATCCTTGGACCTTCAAATTGTTGATGAAACACAGAAATTGCCTCGGGATTGAATACAATAGTCACCATGCGCACTTTCCTCCATGGGAGTAATGTCTCAAAGAGTCTACGCTTTGATCGTTCCCTGGAAGACCAGTAGTAGTTTCCGACGCACATCTGGAGGCATTCTGTAATCTGTGGACTATCGGAGTGTTGATGAAACACAGAAATTGCAGCGGGATTGAATACAACAGTCACCATCGCCACTTTCCTCCATGTGATTAATTTCTCAAACAGTCTACGCCTTGATCGTTTCCTGGAAGACCAGTAGTAGTTCCCGATGCACATCTGGAGGCATTCTGTAATCTGTGGACTATCAGAGTGTTGATGAAACACAGTTATTGCATCGGGATTGAATACAACAGTCCCCTTGCGCACTTTCCTCAATGGGAGTAATGTATCAGACAGCCTACGCTTTGTTCGTTCCCTGGAAGACCAGTAGTAGTTTCCGATGCACATCTTGAGGCATTCCGTAATCTGTGGACTATCAGCGTGTTGATGAAACACAGAAATTGCATTAGGATTGAATACAACAGTCACCAGGCGCTACTTCCTCAATGGGAGTAATGTCTCAAACAGTCTACGCTTTGATCGTTCCCTGGGAGTCCAGTAGTAGTTTCCGATGCACATCTGTACGCGATCTGAAATCCTTGGACCTTCAAAGTGTTGATGAAACACAGAAATTGCCTCGGGATTGAATACAACAGTCACCATGCGCACTTTCCTCCATGGGAGTAATGTCTCAAACAGTCTACGTTTTGATCGTTCCCTGGAAGACCAGTAGTAGTTTCCGATGCACATCTGGAGGCATTCTGTAATCCTTGGACCTTCAATGTGTTGATTAAACACAGAAATTGATTCGGGATTGAATACAACAGTCACCATACGCACTTTCCTCCATGGGAGTAATGTCTCAAACAGTCTACGTTTTGATCGTTTCCTGGAAGAGCAGTAGTAGTTTCCGATGCACATCAGGAGGCATTCTGTAATCTGTGGACCATCAGAGTGTTGATGAAACACAGTAATTGCATCGGGATTGAATACAACAGTCACCATGCGCACTTTCCTCCATGGGAGTAATGTCTCAGACAGTCTACACTTTGATCGTTCCCTGAAAGACCAGTAGTAGTTTCCGATGCACATGTGGAGGCATTCTGTAAACGGTGGACTATCAGAGTATTGATGAAACACAGAAATTGCATCGGGATTGAATACAACAGTCACTATGCGCACTCTCCTCTATGGGAGTAATGTCTCAAACAGTTTACGCTTTGATCGTTCCCAGGAAGACCAGTAGTAGTTTCCGATGCACATCTGGTGGCATTCTGTAATCTGTGGACTCTCTGAGTGTTGATGAAACAGAGAAATTGCATCGGGATTGAATACAATAGTCACCATGCGCACTTTCCTCCATGGGAGTAATTTCTCAAACAGTCTAACCTTTGATCATTCCCTGGAAGACCAGTAGTAGTTTCCGATGCACATCCGAAGGCATTCTGTAATCTGTGGTCTATCAGAGTGTTGATGAAACACAGAAATTGCATCGGGATTGAATACAACAGTCACCAGACGCTATTTCCTCCATGGGAGTAATGTCATAAACAGTCTACGCTTTGATCGTTCCCTGGAAGACCAGTAGTAGTTTCCGATGGACATCTAGAGGCATTCTGTAATCTATGGACCTTCAAATTGTTGATGAAACACAGAAATTGCCTCCGGATTGAATACAATATTCACCATGCGCACTTTCCTCCATGGGAGTAATGTCTCAAACAGTCTACGCTTTGATCGTTCGCTGGAAGACCAGTAGTAGTTTCCGATGCACATCTGGAGGCATTCTGTAATCTGTGGACTATCAGAGTGTTGATGAAACACAGAAATTGCATCGGGATTGAATACAACAGTCACCATCGCCACTTTCCTCCATGCGATTAATTTCTCAAACAGTCTACGCTTTTATCGTTTCCTGGAAGACCAGTAGTAGTTCCTGATGCACATCTGGAGGCATTCTGTAATCTGTGGACTATCAGAGTGTTGATGAAACACAGTTATTGCAGCGGGATTGAATACAACAGTCCCCATGCGCACTTTCCTCCATGGGAGTAATGTATCAGACAGTCTACGCTTTGTTCGTTCCCTGGAAGACCAGTAGTAGTTTCCGATGCACATCTGGAGGCATTCTGTAATCTGTGGACTATCAGAGTGTTGATGAAACACAGAAATTGCATCGGGATTGAATACAACAGTCACCATCGCCACTTTCCTCCATGGGAGTAATGTCTCAAACAGTCTAAGCTTTGATCGTTCCCTGGAAGACCAGTAGTAGTTTCCGATGCACATCTGGAGGCATTCTGTAATCTGTGGACTATCAGAGTGTTGATGAAACACAGAAATTGCATCGGGATTGAATACAACAGTCACCATCGGCACTTTCCTCCATGGGAGTAATTTCTCAAACAGTTTACGCTTTGATCGTTTCCTGGAAGACCAGTAGTAGTTTCCGATGCACATCTGGAGGCATTCTGGAATCTGTGGACTATCAGAGTGTTGATGAAACACAGAAGTTGCATCGGGATACAATACAACAGTCACCATGCGCACATTCCTCCATGGGAGTAATGCCTCAAACAGTCTACACTTGATCGTTTCCTGGAACTCCAGTAGTAGTTTCTGAGGCTCATCTGGAGGCATTCTGTAATCTGTGGACTATCAGAGTGTTGATGAAACACAGTAATTGCATCGGGATTGAATACAACAGTCACCATGCGCTCTTTCCTCCATGGGAGTAATTTCTCAAACAGTCTACGCTTTGATCGTTCCCTGGAAGACCAGTAGTAGTTTCCGATGCACATCCGAAGGCATTCTCTAATCTGTGGACTATCAGAGTGTTGATGAAACACAGAAATTGCATCGGGATTGAATACAACAGTCACCAGCCGCTATTTCCTCCATGGGAGTAATGTCTCAAACAGTCTACACTTTGATCGTTTCCTGGAAGACCAGTAGTAGTTTCCGATGGACATCTGGAAGCATTCTGTAATCCTTGGACCTTCAAATTGTTGATGAAACACAGAAATTGCCTCGGGATTGAATACAATAGTCACCATGCGCACTTTCCTCCATGGGAGTAATGTCTCAAAGAGTCTACGCTTTGATCGTTCCCTGGAAGACCAGTAGTAGTTTCCGACGCACATCTGGAGGCATTCTGTAATCTGTGGACTATCGGAGTGTTGATGAAACACAGAAATTGCAGCGGGATTGAATACAACAGTCACCATCGCCACTTTCCTCCATGTGATTAATTTCTCAAACAGTCTACGCCTTGATCGTTTCCTGGAAGACCAGTAGTAGTTCCCGATGCACATCTGGAGGCATTCTGTAATCTGTGGACTATCAGAGTGTTGATGAAACACAGTTATTGCATCGGGATTGAATACAACAGTCCCCTTGCGCACTTTCCTCAATGGGAGTAATGTATCAGACAGCCTACGCTTTGTTCGTTCCCTGGAAGACCAGTAGTAGTTTCCGATGCACATCTTGAGGCATTCCGTAATCTGTGGACTATCAGCGTGTTGATGAAACACAGAAATTGCATTAGGATTGAATACAACAGTCACCAGGCGCTACTTCCTCAATGGGAGTAATGTCTCAAACAGTCTACGCTTTGATCGTTCCCTGGGAGTCCAGTAGTAGTTTCCGATGCACATCTGTACGCGATCTGAAATCCTTGGACCTTCAAAGTGTTGATGAAACACAGAAATTGCCTCGGGATTGAATACAACAGTCACCATGCGCACTTTCCTCCATGGGAGTAATGTCTCAAACAGTCTACGTTTTGATCGTTCCCTGGAAGACCAGTAGTAGTTTCCGATGCACATCTGGAGGCATTCTGTAATCCTTGGACCTTCAATGTGTTGATTAAACACAGAAATTGATTCGGGATTGAATACAACAGTCACCATACGCACTTTCCTCCATGGGAGTAATGTCTCAAACAGTCTACGTTTTGATCGTTTCCTGGAAGAGCAGTAGTAGTTTCCGATGCACATCAGGAGGCATTCTGTAATCTGTGGACCATCAGAGTGTTGATGAAACACAGTAATTGCATCGGGATTGAATACAACAGTCACCATGCGCACTTTCCTCCATGGGAGTAATGTCTCAGACAGTCTACACTTTGATCGTTCCCTGAAAGACCAGTAGTAGTTTCCGATGCACATGTGGAGGCATTCTGTAAACGGTGGACTATCAGAGTATTGATGAAACACAGAAATTGCATCGGGATTGAATACAACAGTCACTATGCGCACTCTCCTCTATGGGAGTAATGTCTCAAACAGTTTACGCTTTGATCGTTCCCAGGAAGACCAGTAGTAGTTTCCGATGCACATCTGGTGGCATTCTGTAATCTGTGGACTCTCTGAGTGTTGATGAAACAGAGAAATTGCATCGGGATTGAATACAATAGTCACCATGCGCACTTTCCTCCATGGGAGTAATTTCTCAAACAGTCTAACCTTTGATCATTCCCTGGAAGACCAGTAGTAGTTTCCGATGCACATCCGAAGGCATTCTGTAATCTGTGGTCTATCAGAGTGTTGATGAAACACAGAAATTGCATCGGGATTGAATACAACAGTCACCAGACGCTATTTCCTCCATGGGAGTAATGTCATAAACAGTCTACGCTTTGATCGTTCCCTGGAAGACCAGTAGTAGTTTCCGATGGACATCTAGAGGCATTCTGTAATCTATGGACCTTCAAATTGTTGATGAAACACAGAAATTGCCTCCGGATTGAATACAATATTCACCATGCGCACTTTCCTCCATGGGAGTAATGTCTCAAACAGTCTACGCTTTGATCGTTCGCTGGAAGACCAGTAGTAGTTTCCGATGCACATCTGGAGGCATTCTGTAATCTGTGGACTATCAGAGTGTTGATGAAACACAGAAATTGCATCGGGATTGAATACAACAGTCACCATCGCCACTTTCCTCCATGCGATTAATTTCTCAAACAGTCTACGCTTTTATCGTTTCCTGGAAGACCAGTAGTAGTTCCTGATGCACATCTGGAGGCATTCTGTAATCTGTGGACTATCAGAGTGTTGATGAAACACAGTTATTGCAGCGGGATTGAATACAACAGTCCCCATGCGCACTTTCCTCCATGGGAGTAATGTATCAGACAGTCTACGCTTTGTTCGTTCCCTGGAAGACCAGTAGTAGTTTCCGATGCACATCTGGAGGCATTCTGTAATCTGTGGACTATCAGAGTGTTGATGAAACACAGAAATTGCATCGGGATTGAATACAACAGTCACCATCGCCACTTTCCTCCATGGGAGTAATGTCTCAAACAGTCTAAGCTTTGATCGTTCCCTGGAAGACCAGTAGTAGTTTCCGATGCACATCTGGAGGCATTCTGTAATCTGTGGACTATCAGAGTGTTGATGAAACACAGAAATTGCATCGGGATTGAATACAACAGTCACCATCGGCACTTTCCTCCATGGGAGTAATTTCTCAAACAGTTTACGCTTTGATCGTTTCCTGGAAGACCAGTAGTAGTTTCCGATGCACATCTGGAGGCATTCTGGAATCTGTGGACTATCAGAGTGTTGATGAAACACAGAAGTTGCATCGGGATACAATACAACAGTCACCATGCGCACATTCCTCCATGGGAGTAATGCCTCAAACAGTCTACACTTGATCGTTTCCTGGAACTCCAGTAGTAGTTTCTGAGGCTCATCTGGAGGCATTCTGTAATCTGTGGACTATCAGAGTGTTGATGAAACACAGTAATTGCATCGGGATTGAATACAACAGTCACCATGCGCTCTTTCCTCCATGGGAGTAATGTCTCAGACAGTCTACGCTTTGATCGTTCCCTGGAAGACCAGTAGAAGTTTCCGATGCACATCTGGAGGCATTCTGTAATCTGAGGACTATCAGAGTGTTGATGAAACACTGTCATTGCATCGGGATTCAATACAACAGTCACCATGCGCACTTTCCGCCATGGGAGTAATGTCTCAAACAGTCTACGATTTGATCGTTCCCTAGAAGACTAGTAGTAGTTTCCGATGCACATCTGGAGGCATTCTGCAATCTGTGGACTATCAGAGTGTTGATGAAACACAGAAATTGCATCGGGATTGAATACAACAGTCACCATGCGCACTTTCTGCCATGGGAGTAATGTCTCAAACAGTCTACGCTTTGATCGTTCCCTGGAAGACCAGTAGTAGTTTCCGATGCACATCTGGAGGCATTCTGTAATCTGAGGACTATCAGAGTGTTGATGAAACACTGTAATTGCATCGGGATTCAATACAACAGTCACCATGCGCACTTTCCGCCATGGGAGTAATGTCTCAAACAGTCTACGATTTGATCGTTCCCTAGAAGACTAGTAGTAGTTTCCGATGCACATCTGGAGGCATTCTGCAATCAGTGGACTATCAGAGTGTTGATGAAACACAGAAATTGCATCGGGATTGAATACAACAGTCACCATGCGCACTTTCTGCCATGGGAGTAATGTCTCAAACAGTCTACGCTTTGATCGTTCCCTGGAAGACCAGTAGTAGTTTCCGATTCACATCTGGAGGCATTCCGAAATCTGTGGACTATCAGAGTGCAAGACCAGTAGTAGTTTCCGATGCACATCTGGAGGCATTCTGTAATCCTTGGACCTTCAAAGTGTTGATGAAACACAGAAATTGCATCGGGATTGAATACAACAGTCACCATGCGCACTTTCTTCCATGGAAGTAATGTCTCAAACAGTCTACGCTTTGATCGGTCCCTGGAAGACCAGTAGTAGTTTCCGATGCACATCTGGAGGCATTCCGTAATCTGTGGACTATCAGAGTGTTGATGAAACACAGAAATTGCATCGATATTGAATACAACAGTCACCATGCGCAGTTTCCTCATTGGGAGTAATGTCTCAAACAGTCTACGCTTTGATCGTTTCCTGGAAGAGCAGTAGTAGTTTCCGATGCACATCTGGAGGCATTCTGTAATCTGTGGACTATCAGAGTATTAATGAAACACTGATATTGCTTCGGGATTGAATACAACAGTCACCATGCACACTTACCTCCATGGGAGTAATGTCTCAAACAGTTTACTCTTTGATCGTTCCCTGGAAGACCAGTAGTAGTTTCCGATGCACATCTGGAGGCATTCTATAATCTGTGGACTATCAGAGTGTTGTTGAAACACGGTAATTGCATCGGGATTGAATACAACAGTCATCATGCGCACTTTCCTCCATGGGAGAAATGTCTCAAACAGTCTACGCTTTGATCGATACCAGGAAGACCTGTAGTAGTTTCCGATGCACATCTGGAGGCATTCTGTAATCTGTGGACTATCTGAGTGTTGATGAAACACAGAAATTGCATCGGGATTGAATACAATAGTCACCATGCGCACTTTCCTCCATGGGAGTAATTTCTCAAACAGTCTAAGCTTTGATCGTTCCCTGGAAGACCAGTAGTAGTTTCCGATGCACATCCGAAGGCATTCTGTAATCTGTGGTCTATCAGAGTGTTGATGAAACACAGAAATTGCATCGGGATTGAATACAACAGTCACTAGGCTCTATTTCCTCCATGGGAGTAATGTCTCAAACAGTCTACGCTTTAATCGTTCCCTGGAAGACCAGTAGTAGTTTCCGATGCACATCTGGAGGCATTCTGTACTCCTTGGACCTTCAAAGAGTTGATGAAACACGGAAATTGCCTTGGGATTGAATACAACAGTCATCATGCGCACTTTCCTCCATGGGAGTAATGTCTCAAACAGTCTACGCTTTGATCGTTCCCTGGAAGACCAGTAGTAGTTTCCGATGCACATCTGGAGGCATTCTGTAATCTGTGGACTATCAGAGTGTTGATGAAACACAGAAGTTGCATCGGGATTGAATACAACAGTCACCATCAACACATTCCTCCATGGGAGTAATTTCTCAAACAGTCTACGCTTTGATCGTGTCCTGGAAGACCAGTAGTAGTTTCCGATGCACATCTGGAGGCATTCTGTAATCTGAGGACTATCAGAGTGTTTATGAAACACAGAAATGGCATCGGCATTGAATACAACAGTCACCATGCGCACATTCCTCCATGGGAGTAATGTCTCAGACAGTCTACATTTTGATCGTTCCGTGGAAGACCAGTAGTAGTTTCCGATGCACATCTGGAGGCATTCTGTAATCTGTGGACTATCAGAGTGTTGATGAAACACAGAAATTGCATCGGGATTGAATACAACAGTCACCAGCCGCTATTTCCTCCATGGGAGTAATGTCTCAAAGAGTCTACGCTTTGATCGTTCCCTGGGAGTCCAGTAGTAGTTTCCGAAGCACATCTGTACGCAATCTGTAATCCTTGGACCTTCAAAGTGTTGATGAAACACAGAAATTGCATCGGGATTGAATACAACAGTCACCATCGCCACTTTCCTCCATGGGAGTAATGTCTCAAACAGTCTAAGCTTTGATCGTTCCCTGGAAGACCAGTAGTATTTTCCGATGCACATCTGGAGGCATTCTGTAATCTGTGGACTATCAGAGTGTTGATGAAACACAGAAATTGCATTTGGACTGAATACAACAGTCACCAGGCGCTACTTCCTCAATGGGAGTAATGTCTCAAACAGTCTACGCTTTGATCGTTCCCTGGGAGTCCAGTAGTAGTTTCCGAAGCACATCTGTACGCAATCTGTAATCCTTGGACTTTCAAAGTGTTGATGAAACACAGAAATTGCCTCGGGATTGAATACAACAGTCAGCATGCGCACTTTCCTCCATGGGAGTAATGTCTCAAACAGTCTACGCTTTGATCGTTCGCTGTAAGAACAGTAGTAGTTTCCGATGCACATCTGGAGGCATTCTGTAATCTGTGGACTATCAGAGTGTTGATGAAACACAGAAATTGCATCGGGATTGAATACAACAGTCACCATCGGCACTTTCCTCCATGGGAGTAATTTCTCAAACAGTTTACGCTTTGATCGTTTCCTGGAAGACCAGTAGTAGTTTCCGATGCACATCTGGAGGCATTCTGGAATCTGTGGACTATCAGAGTGTTGATGAAACACAGAAGTTGCATCGGGATACAATACAACAGTCACCATGCGCACATTCCTCCATGGGAGTAATGCCTCAAACAGTCTACACTTGATCGTTTCCTGGAACTCCAGTAATAGTTTCTGAGGCTCATCTGGAGGCATTCTGTAATCTGTGGACTATCAGAGTGTTGATGAAACACAGTAATTGCATCGGGATTGAATACAACAGTCACCATGCGCTCTTTCCTCCATGGGAGTAATGTCTCAGACAGTCTACGCTTTGATCGTTCCCTGGAAGACCAGTAGAAGTTTCCGATGCACATCTGGAGGCATTCTGTAATCTGAGGACTATCAGAGTGTTGATGAAACACTGTAATTGCATCGGGATTCAATACAACAGTCACCATGCGCACTTTCCGCCATGGGAGTAATGTCTCAAACAGTCTACGATTTGATCGTTCCCTAGAAGACTTGTAGTAGTTTCCGATGCACATCTGGAGGCATTCTGCAATCTGTGGACTATCAGAGTGTTGATGAAACACAGAAATTGCATCGGGATTGAATACAACAGTCACCATGCGCACTTTCTGCCATGGGAGTAATGTCTCAAACAGTCTACGCTTTGATCGTTCCCTGGAAGACCAGTAGTAGTTTCCGATGCACATCTGGAGGCATTCTGTAATCTGAGGACTATCAGAGTGTTGATGAAACACTGTAATTGCATCGGGATTCAATACAACAGTCACCATGCGCACTTTCCGCCATGGGAGTAATGTCTCAAACAGTCTACGATTTGATCGTTCCCTAGAAGACTAGTAGTAGTTTCCGATGCACATCTGGAGGCATTCTGCAATCAGTGGACTATCAGAGTGTTGATGAAACACAGAAATTGCATCGGGATTGAATACAACAGTCACCATGCGCACTTTCTGCCATGGGAGTAATGTCTCAAACAGTCTACGCTTTGATCGTTCCCTGAAAGACCAGTAGTAGTTTCCGATTCACATCTGGAGGCATTCCGAAATCTGTGGACTATCAGAGTGTTGATGAAACACAGAAATTGCATCGGGATTGAATTAGAAAGTCACCATGCGCACTTACCTCCATGGGAGTAATGTCTCAGACAGTCTACGCTTTGAATGTTACCTGGAAGACCAGTAGTAGTTTCCGATGCACATCTGGAGGCATTCTGTATTCTGTGGACTATCAGAGTGTTGATGAAACACAGAAATGGCATCGGGATTGAATACAACAGTCACCATCCGCACTTTCCTCCATGGTAGTAATGTCTCAAACAGGCTACGCTTTGATCGTTCCCTGCAAGTCCAGTAGTAGTTTCCGATGCACATCTGGAGGCATTCTGTAATTCTTGGACCTTCAAAGTGTTGATGAAACACAGAAATTGCATCGGGATTGAATACAACAGTCACCATCGCCACTTTCCTCCATGGGAGTAATGTCTCAAACAGTCTAAGCTTTGATCGTTCCCTGGAAGACCAGTAGTATTTTCCGATGCACATCTGGAGGCATTCTGTAATCTGTGGACTATCAGAGTGTTGATGAAACACAGAAATTGCATTTGGACTGAATACAACAGTCACCAGGCGCTACTTCCTCAATGGGAGTAATGTCTCAAACAGTCTACGCTTTGATCGTTCCCTGGGAGTCCAGTAGTAGTTTCCGAAGCACATCTGTACGCAATCTGTAATCCTTGGACTTTCAAAGTGTTGATGAAACACAGAAATTGCCTCGGGATTGAATACAACAGTCAGCATGCGCACTTTCCTCCATGGGAGTAATGTCTCAAACAGTCTACGCTTTGATCGTTCGCTGTAAGAACAGTAGTAGTTTCCGATGCACATCTGGAGGCATTCTGTAATCTGTGGACTATCAGAGTGTTGATGAAACACAGAAATTGCATCGGGATTGAATACAACAGTCACCATCGGCACTTTCCTCCATGGGAGTAATTTCTCAAACAGTTTACGCTTTGATCGTTTCCTGGAAGACCAGTAGTAGTTTCCGATGCACATCTGGAGGCATTCTGGAATCTGTGGACTATCAGAGTGTTGATGAAACACAGAAGTTGCATCGGGATACAATACAACAGTCACCATGCGCACATTCCTCCATGGGAGTAATGCCTCAAACAGTCTACACTTGATCGTTTCCTGGAACTCCAGTAATAGTTTCTGAGGCTCATCTGGAGGCATTCTGTAATCTGTGGACTATCAGAGTGTGATGAAACACAGTAATTGCATCGGGATTGAATACAACAGTCACCATGCGCTCTTTCCTCCATGGGAGTAATGTCTCAGACAGTCTACGCTTTGATCGTTCCCTGGAAGACCAGTAGAAGTTTCCGATGCACATCTGGAGGCATTCTGTAATCTGAGGACTATCAGAGTGTTGATGAAACACTGTAATTGCATCGGGATTCAATACAACAGTCACCATGCGCACTTTCCGCCATGGGAGTAATGTCTCAAACAGTCTACGATTTGATCGTTCCCTAGAAGACTTGTAGTAGTTTCCGATGCACATCTGGAGGCATTCTGCAATCTGTGGACTATCAGAGTGTTGATGAAACACAGAAATTGCATCGGGATTGAATACAACAGTCACCATGCGCACTTTCTGCCATGGGAGTAATGTCTCAAACAGTCTACGCTTTGATCGTTCCCTGGAAGACCAGTAGTAGTTTCCGATGCACATCTGGAGGCATTCTGTAATCTGAGGACTATCAGAGTGTTGATGAAACACTGTAATTGCATCGGGATTCAATACAACAGTCACCATGCGCACTTTCCGCCATGGGAGTAATGTCTCAAACAGTCTACGATTTGATCGTTCCCTAGAAGACTAGTAGTAGTTTCCGATGCACATCTGGAGGCATTCTGCAATCAGTGGACTATCAGAGTGTTGATGAAACACAGAAATTGCATCGGGATTGAATACAACAGTCACCATGCGCACTTTCTGCCATGGGAGTAATGTCTCAAACAGTCTACGCTTTGATCGTTCCCTGGAAGACCAGTAGTAGTTTCCGATTCACATCTGGAGGCATTCCGAAATCTGTGGACTATCAGAGTGTTGATGAAACACAGAAATTGCATCGGGATTGAATTAGAAAGTCACCATGCGCACTTACCTCCATGGGAGTAATGTCTCAGACAGTCTACGCTTTGAATGTTACCTGGAAGACCAGTAGTAGTTTCCGATGCACATCTGGAGGCATTCTGTATTCTGTGGACTATCAGAGTGTTGATGAAACACAGAAATGGCATCGGGATTGAATACAACAGTCACCATCCGCACTTTCCTCCATGGTAGTAATGTCTCAAACAGGCTACGCTTTGATCGTTCCCTGCAAGACCAGTAGTAGTTTCCGATGCACATCTGGAGGCATTCTGTAATCCTTGGACCTTCAAAGTGTTGATGAAACACAGAAATTGCATCGGGATTGAATACAACAGTCACCATGCGCACTTTCTTCCATGGAAGTAATGTCTCAAACAGTCTACGCTTTGATCGGTCCCTGGAAGACAAGTAGTAGTTTCCGATGCACATCTGGAGGCATTCTGTAATCTGAGGACTATCAGAGTGTTGATGAAACACTGTAATTGCATCGGGATTCAATACAACAGTCACCATGCGCACTTTCCGCCATGGGAGTAATGTCTCAAACAGTCTACGATTTGATCGTTCCCTAGAAGACTAGTAGTAGTTTCCGATGCACATCTGGAGGCATTCTGCAATCAGTGGACTATCAGAGTGTTGATGAAACACAGAAATTGCATCGGGATTGAATACAACAGTCACCATGCGCACTTTCTGCCATGGGAGTAATGTCTCAAACAGTCTACGCTTTGATCGTTCCCTGGAAGACCAGTAGTAGTTTCCGATTCACATCTGGAGGCATTCCGAAATCTGTGGACTATCAGAGTGTTGATGAAACACAGAAATTGCATCGGGATTGATTTAGAAAGTCACCATGCGCACTTACCTCCATGGGAGTAATGTCTCAGACAGTCTACGCTTTGAATGTTACCTGGAAGACCAGTAGTAGTTTCCGATGCACATCTGGAGGCATTCTGTATTCTGTGGACTATCAGAGTGTTGATGAAACACAGAAATGGCATCGGGATTGAATACAACAGTCACCATCCGCACTTTCCTCCATGGTAGTAATGTCTCAAACAGGCTACGCTTTGATCGTTCCCTGCAAGACCAGTAGTAGTTTCCGATGCACATCTGGAGGCATTCTGTAATCCTTGGACCTTCAAAGTGTTGATGAAACACAGAAATTGCATCGGGATTGAATACAACAGTCACCATGCGCACTTTCTTCCATGGAAGTAATGTCTCAAACAGTCTACGCTTTGATCGGTCCCTGGAAGACCAGTAGTAGTTTCCGATGCACATCTGGAGGCATTCCGTAATCTGTGGACTATCAGAGTGTTGATGAAACACAGAAATTGCATCGATATTGAATACAACAGTCACCATGCGCAGTTTCCTCATTGGGAGTAATGTCTCAAACAGTCTACGCTTTGATCGTTTCCTGGAAGAGCAGTAGTAGTTTCCGATGCACATCTGGAGGCATTCTGTAATCTGTGGACTATCAGAGTATTAATGAAACACTGATATTGCTTCGGGATTGAATACAACAGTCACCATGCACACTTACCTCCATGGGAGTAATGTCTCAAACAGTTTACTCTTTGATCGTTCCCTGGAAGACCAGTAGTAGTTTCCGATGCACATCTGGAGGCATTCTATAATCTGTGGACTATCAGAGTGTCGATGAAACAAAGAAATTGCATCGGGATTGAATACAACAGTCACCATGCGCACTTACCTCCATGGGCGTAATGTCTCAAATAGTCTACGCTTTGATCGTTTCCTGGAAGACCAGTAGTAGTTTCCGATGCACATCTGGAGCCATACTGTAATCTGTGGACTCTCAGAGTGTAGATGAAACCAAAATTGCATCGGATTGATTACAACAGTCACCATGCGCACTTTCCTCCATGGGAGTAATGTCTCAAACAGTCTACGCTTTGATCGTTCCAAGGAAGACCAGTAGTAGTTTCCGATGCACATCTGGAGGCATTCTGTAATCTGTGGACTATCAGAGTGTTGATGAAACACAGAAATTGCTTCGGGATTGGATACAACACTCACCATGCGCACTTTCCCCCATGGGAGTAGTGTCTCAAACAGTTTACGTTTTTGATCGTTAGCTCGAAGACCAGTAGTAGTTTCCGATGCACATCTGGTGGCATTCTGTAATCTGCGGACTATCAGAGTGTTGTTGAAACACGGTAATTGCATCGGGATTGAATACAAAAGCCATCATGCGCACTTTCCTCCATGGGAGAAATGTCTCAAACAGTCTACGCTTTGATCGATACCAGGAAGACCTGTAGTAGTTTCCGATGCACATCTGGAGGCATTCTGTAATCTGTGGACTATCTGAGTGTTGATGAAACACAGAAATTGCATCGGGATTGAATACAATAGTCACCATGCGCACTTTCCTCCATGGGAGTAATTTCTCAAACAGTCTAAGCTTTGATCGTTCCCTGGAAGACCAGTAGTAGTTTCCGATGCACATCCGAAGGCATTCTGTAATCTGTGGTCTATCAGAGTGTTGATGAAACACAGAAATTGAATCGGGATTGAATACAACAGTCACCTGGCTCTATTTCCTCCATGGGAGTAATGTCTCAAACAGTCTACGCTTTAATCGTTCCCTGGAAGACCAGTAGTAGTTTCCGATGCACATCTGGAGGAATTCTGTACTCCTTGGACCTTCAAAGAGTTGATGAAACACGGAAATTGCCTTGGGATTGAATACAACAGTCATCATGCGCACTTTCCTCCATGGGAGTAATGTCTCAAACAGTCTACGCTTTGATCGTTCCCTGGAAGACCAGTAGTAGTTTCCGATGCACATCTGGAGGCATTCTGTAATCTGTGGACTATCAGAGTGTTGATGAAACACAGAAATTGCATCGGGATTGAATACAACAGTCACCATCAACACATTATTCCATGGGAGTAATTTCTCAAACAGTCTACGCTTTGATCGTGTCCTGGAAGACCAGTAGTAGTTTCCGATGCACATCTGGAGGCATTCTGTAATCTGAGGACTATCAGAGTGTTTATGAAACACAGAAATGGCATCGGCATTGAATACAACAGTCACCATGCGCACATTCCTCCATGGGAGTAATGTCTCAGACAGTCTACATTTTGATCGTTCCGTGGAAGACCAGTAGTAGTTTCCGATGCACATCTGGAGGCATTCTGTAATCTGTGGACTATCAGAGTGTTGATGAAACACAGAAATTGCATCGGGATTGAATACAACAGTCACCAGCCGCTATTTCCTCCATGGGAGTAATGTCTCAAAGAGTCTACGCTTTGATCGTTCCCTGGGAGTCCAGTAGTAGTTTCCGAAGAACATCTGTACGCAATCTGTAATCCTTGGACCTTCAAAGTGTTGATGAAACACAGAAATTGCCTCGGGATTGAATACAACAGTCAGCATGCGCACTTTCCTCCATGGGAGTAATGTCTCAAACAGTCTACGCTTTGATCGTTCGCTGTAAGACCAGTAGTAGTTTCCGATGCACATCTGGAGGCATTCTGTAATCTGTGGACTATCAGAGTGTTGATGAAACACAGAAATTGCATCGGGATTGAATACAACAGTCACCATCGGCACTTTCCTCCATGGGAGTAATTTCTCAAACAGTTTACGCTTTGATCGTTTCCTGGAAGACCAGTAGTAGTTTCCGATGCACATCTGGAGGCATTCTGGAATCTGTGGACTAACAGAGTGTTGATGAAACACAGAAGTTGCATCGGGATACAATACAACAGTCACCATGCGCACATTCCTCCATGGGAGTAATGCCTCAAACAGTCTACACTTGATCGTTTCCTGGAACTCCAGTAGTAGTTTCTGAGGCTCATCTGGAGGCATTCTGTAATCTGTGGACTATCAGAGTGTTGATGAAACACAGTAATTGCATCGGGATTGAATACAACAGTCACCATGCGCTCTTTCCTCCATGGGAGTAATGTCTCAGACAGTCTACGCTTTGATCGTTCCCTGGAAGACCAGTAGAAGTTTCCGATGCACATCTGGAGGCATTCTGTAATCTGAGGACTATCAGAGTGTTGATGAAACACTGTAATTGCATCGGGATTCAATACAACAGTCACCATGCGCACTTTCCGCCATGGGAGTAATGTCTCAAACAGTCTACGATTTGATCGTTCCCTAGAAGACTAGTAGTAGTTTCCGATGCACATCTGGAGGCATTCTGCAATCTGTGGACTATCAGAGTGTTGATGAAACACAGAAATTGCATCGGGATTGAATACAACAGTCACCATGCGCTCTTTCTGCCATGGGAGTAATGTCTCAAACAGTCTACGCTTTGATCGTTCCCTGGAAGACCAGTAGTAGTTTCCGATGCACATCTGGAGGCATTCTGTAATCTGAGGACTATCAGAGTGTTGATGAAACACTGTAATTGCATCGGGATTCAATACAACAGTCACCATGCGCACTTTCCGCCATGGGAGTAATGTCTCAAACAGTCTACGATTTGATCGTTCCCTAGAAGACTAGTAGTAGTTTCCGATGCACATCTGGAGGCATTCTGCAATCAGTGGACTATCAGAGTGTTGATGAAACACAGAAATTGCATCGGGATTGAATACAACAGTCACCATGCGCACTTTCTGCCATGGGAGTAATGTCTCAAACAGTCTACGCTTTGATCGTTCCCTGGAAGACCAGTAGTAGTTTCCGATTCACATCTGGAGGCATTCCGAAATCTGTGGACTATCAGAGTGCTGATGAAACACAGAAATTGCATCGGGATTGAATTAGAAAGTCACCATGCGCACTTACCTCCATGGGAGTAATGTCTCAGACAGTCTACGCTTTGATCGTTACCTGGAAGACCAGTAGTAGTTTCCGATGCACATCTGGAGGCATTCTGTATTCTGTGGACTATCAGAGTGTTGATGAAACACAGAAATGGCATCGGGATTGAATACAACAGTCACCATCCGCACTTTCCTCCATGGTAGTAATGTCTCAAACAGGCTACGCTTTGATCGTTCCCTGCAAGACCAGTAGTAGTTTCCGATGCACATCTGGAGGCATTCTGTAATCCTTGGACCTTCAAAGTGTTGATGAAACACAGAAATTGCATCGGGATTGAATACAACAGTCACCATGCGCACTTTCTTCCATGGAAGTAATGTCTCAAACAGTCTACGCTTTGATCGGTCCCTGGAAGACCAGTAGTAGTTTCCGATGCACATCTGGAGGCATTCCGTAATCTGTGGACTATCAGAGTGTTGATGAAACACAGAAATTGCATCGATATTGAATACAACAGTCACCATGCGCAGTTTCCTCATTGGGAGTAATGTCTCAAACAGTCTACGCTTTGATCGTTTCCTGGAAGAGCAGTAGTAGTTTCCGATGAACATCTGGAGGCATTCTGTAATCTGTGGACTATCAGAGCATTAATGAAACACTGATATTGCTTCGGGATTGAATACAACAGTCACCATGCACACTTACCTCCATGGGAGTAATGTCTCAAACAGTTTACTCTTTGATCGTTCCCTGGAAGACCAGTAGTAGTTTCCGATGCACATCTGGAGGCATTCTATAATCTGTGGACTATCAGAGTGTCGATGAAACAAAGAAATTGCATCGGGATTGAATACAACAGTCACCATGCGCACTTACCTCCATGGGCGTATTGTCTCAAAAAGTCTACGCTTTGATCGTTTCCTGGAAGACCAGTAGTAATTTCCGATGCACATCTGGAGCCATACTGTAATCTGTGGACTCTCAGAGTGTAGATGAAACCAAAATTGCATCGGATTGATTAAACAGTCACCATGCGCACTTTCCCCCATGGGAGTAGTGTCTCAAACAGTTTACGTTTTTGATCGTTAGCTCGAAGACCAGTAGTAGTTTCCGATGCACATCTGGTGGCATTCTGTAATCTGCGGACTATCAGAGTGTTGTTGAAACACGGTAATTGCATCGGGATTGAATACAACAGTCATCATGCGCACTTTCCTCCATGGGAGAAATGTCTCAAACAGTCTACGCTTTGATCGATACCAGGAAGACCTGTAGTAGTTTCCGATGCACATCTGGAGGCATTCTGTAATCTGTGGACTATCTGAGTGTTGATGAAACACAGAAATTGCATCGGGATTGAATACAATAGTCACCATGCGCACTTTCCTCCATGGGAGTAATTTCTCAAACAGTCTAAGCTTTGATCGTTCCCTGGAAGACCAGTAGTAGTTTCCGATGCACATCCGAAGGCATTCTGTAATCTGTGGTCTATCAGAGTGTTGATGAAACACAGAAATTGCATCGGGATTGAATACAACAGTCACCAGGCTCTATTTCCTCCATGGGAGTAATGTCTCAAACAGTCTACGCTTTAATCGTTCCCTGGAAGACCAGTAGTAGTTTCCGATGCACATCTGGAGGCATTCTGTACTCCTTGGACCTTCAAAAAGTTGATGAAACACGGAAATTGCCTTGGGATTGAATACAACAGTCATCATGCGCACTTTCCTCCATGGGAGTAATGTCTCAAACAGTCTACGCTTTGATCGTTCCCTGGAAGACCAGTAGTAGTTTCCGATGCACATCTGGAGGCATTCTGTAATCTGTGGACTATCAGAGTGTTGATGAAACACAGAAATTGCATCGGGATTGAATACAACAGTCACCATCAACACATTCCTCCATGGGAGTAATTTCTCAAACAGTCTACGCTTTGATCGTGTCCTGGAAGACCAGTAGTAGTTTCCGATGCACATCTGGAGGCATTCTGTAATCTGAGGACTATCAGAGTGTTTATGAAACACAGAAATGGCATCGGCATTGAATACAACAGTCACCATGCGCACATTCCTCCATGGGAGTAATGTCTCAGACAGTCTACATTTTGATCGTTCCGTGGAAGACCAGTAGTAGTTTCCGATGCACATCTGGAGGCATTCTGTAATCTGTGGACTATCAGAGTGTTGATGAAACACAGAAATTGCATCGGGATTGAATACAACAGTCACCAGCCGCTATTTCCTCCATGGGAGTAATGTCTCAAAGAGTCTACGCTTTGATCGTTCCCTGGGAGTCCAGTAGTAGTTTCCGAAGCACATCTGTACGCAATCTGTAATCCTTGGACCTTCAAAGTGTTGATGAAACACAGAAATTGCCTCGGGATTGAATACAACAGTCAGCATGCGCACTTTCCTCCATGGGAGTAATGTCTCAAACAGTCTACGCTTTGATCGTTCGCTGTAAGACCAGTAGTAGTTTCCGATGCACATCTGGAGGCATTCTGTAATCTGTGGACTATCATAGTGTTGATGAAACACAGAAATTGCATCGGGATTGAATACAACAGTCACCATCGGCACTTTCCTCCATGGGAGTAATTTCTCAAACAGTTTACGCTTTGATCGTTTCCTGGAAGACCAGTAGTAGTTTCCGATGCACATCTGGAGGCATTCTGGAATCTGTGGACTAACAGAGTGTTGATGAAACACAGAAGTTGCATCGGGATACAATACAACAGTCACCATGCGCACATTCCTCCATGGGAGTAATGCCTCAAACAGTCTACACTTGATCGTTTCCTGGAACTCCAGTAGTAGTTTCTGAGGCTCATCTGGAGGCATTCTGTAATCTGTGGACTATCAGAGTGTTGATGAAACACAGTAATTGCATCGGGATTGAATACAACAGTCACCATGCGCTCTTTCCTCCATGGGAGTAATGTCTCAGACAGTCTACGCTTTGATCGTTCCCTGGAAGACCAGTAGATGTTTCCGATGCACATCTGGAGGCATTCTGCAATCTGTGGACTATCAGAGTGTTGATGAAACACAGAAATTGCATCGGGATTGAATACAACAGTCACCATGCGCACTTTCTGCCATGGGAGTAATGTCTCAAACAGTCTACGCTTTGATCGTTCCCTGGAAGACCAGTAGTAGTTTCCGATGCACATCTGGAGGCATTCTGTAATCTGAGGACTATCAGAGTGTTGATGAAACACTGTAATTGCATCGGGATTCAATACAACAGTCACCATGCGCACTTTCCGCCATGGGAGTAATGTCTCAAACAGTCTACGATTTGATCGTTCCCTAGAAGACTAGTAGTAGTTTCCGATGCACATCTGGAGGCATTCTGCAATCACTGGACTATCAGAGTGTTGATGAAACACAGAAATTGCATCGGGATTGAATACAACAGTCACCATGCGCACTTTCTGCCATGGGAGTAATGTCTCAAACAGTCTACGCTTTGATCGTTCCCTGGAAGACCAGTAGTAGTTTCCGATTCACATCTGGAGGCATTCCGAAATCTGTGGACTATCAGAGTGTTGATGAAACACAGAAATTGCATCGGGATTGAATTAGAAAGTCACCATGCGCACTTACCTCCATGGGAGTAATGTCTCAGACAGTCTACGCTTTGATCGTTACCTGGAAGACCAGTAGTAGTTTCCGATGCACATCTGGAGGCATTCTGTATTCTGTGGACTATCAGAGTGTTGATGAAACACAGAAATGGCATCGGGATTGAATACAACAGTCACCATCCGCACTTTCCTCCATGGTAGTAATGTCTCAAACAGGCTACGCTTTGATCGTTCCCTGCAAGACCAGTAGTAGTTTCCGATGCACATCTGGAGGCATTCTGTAATCCTTGGACCTTCAAAGTGTTGATGAAACACAGAAATTGCATCGGGATTGAATACAACAGTCACCATGCGCACTTTCTTCCATGGAAGTAATGTCTCAAACAGTCTACGCTTTGATCGGTCCCTGGAAGACCAGTAGTAGTTTCCGATGCACATCTGGAGGCATTCCGTAATCTGTGGACTATCAGAGTGTTGATGAAACACAGAAATTGCATCGATATTGAATACAACAGTCACCATGCGCAGTTTCCTCATTGGGAGTAATGTCTCAAACAGTCTACGCTTTGATCGTTTCCTGGAAGAGCAGTAGTAGTTTCCGATGCACATCTGGAGGCATTCTGTAATCTGTGGACTATCAGAGTATTAATGAAACACTGATATTGCTTCGGGATTGAATACAACAGTCACCATGCACACTTACCTCCATGGGAGTAATGTCTCAAACAGTTTACTCTTTGATCGTTCCCTGGAAGACCAGTAGTAGTTTCCGATGCACATCTGGAGGCATTCTATAATCTGTGGACTATCAGAGTGTCGATGAAACAAAGAAATTGCATCGGGATTGAATACAACAGTCACCATGCGCACTTATCTCCATGGGCGTAATGTCTCAAAAAGTCTACGCTTTGATCGTTTCCTGGAAGACCAGTAGTAGTTTCCGATGCACATCTGGAGCCATACTGTAATCTGTGGACTCTCAGAGTGTAGATGAAACCAAAATTGCGTCGGATTGATTACAACAGTCACCATGCGCACTTTCCTCCATGGGAGTAATGTCTTAAACAGTCTACGCTTTGATCGTTCCAAGGAAGACCAGTAGTAGTTTCCGATGCACATCTGGAGGCATTCTGTAATCTGTGGACTATCAGAGTGTTGATGAAACACAGAAATTGCTTCGGGATTGGATACAACACTCACCATGCGCACTTTCCCCCATGGGAGTAGTGTCTCAAACAGTTTACGTTTTTGATCGTTAGCTCGAAGACCAGTAGTAGTTTCCGATGCACATCTGGTGGCATTCTGTAATCTGCGGACTATCAGAGTGTTGTTGAAACACGGTAATTGCATCGGGATTGAATACAACAGTCATCATGCGCACTTTCCTCCATGGGAGAAATGTCTCAAACAGTCTACGCTTTGATCGATACCAGGAAGACCTGTAGTAGTTTCCGATGCACATCTGGAGGCATTCTGTAATCTGTGGACTATCTGAGTGTTGATGAAACACAGAAATTGCATCGGGATTGAATACAATAGTCACCATGCGCACTTTCCTCCATGGGAGTAATTTCTCAAACAGTCTAAGCTTTGATCGTTCCCTGGAAGACCAGTAGTAGTTTCCGATGCACATCCGAAGGCATTCTGTAATCTGTGGTCTATCAGAGTGTTGATGAAACACAGAAATTGCATCGGGATTGAATACAACAGTCACCAGGCTCTATTTCCTCCATGGGAGTAATGTCTCAAACAGTCTACGCTTTAATCGTTCCCTGGAAGACCAGTAGTAGTTTCCGATGCACATCTGGAGGCATTCTGTACTCCTTGGACCTTCAAAGAGTTGATGAAACACGGAAATTGCCTTGGGATTGAATACAACAGTCATCATGCGCACTTTCCTCCATGGGAGTAATGTCTCAAACAGTCTACGCTTTGATCGTTCCCTGGAAGACCAGTAGTAGTTTCCGATGCACATCTGGAGGCATTCTGTAATCTGTGGTCTATCAGAGTGTTGATGAAACACAGAAATTGCATCGGGATTGAATACAACAGTCACCATCAACACATTCCTCCATGGGAGTAATTTCTCAAACAGTCTACGCTTTGATCGTGTCCTGGAAGACCAGTAGTAGTTTCCGATGCACATCTGGAGGCATTCTGTAATCTGAGGACTATCAGAGTGTTTATGAAACACAGAAATGGCATCGGCATTGAATACAACAGTCACCATGCGCACATTCCTCCATGGGAGTAATGTCTCAGACAGTCTACATTTTGATCGTTCCGTGGAAGACCAGTAGTAGTTTCCGATGCACATCTGGAGGCATTCTGTAATCTGTGGACTATCAGAGTGTTGATGAAACACAGAAATTGCATCGGGATTGAATACAACAGTCACCAGCCGCTATTTCCTCCATGGGAGTAATGTCTCAAAGAGTCTACGCTTTGATCGTTCCCTGGAAGACCAGTAGTAGTTTCCGATGGATATCTGGAAGCATTCTGTAATCCTTGGACCTTCAAATTGTTGATGAAACACAGATATTGCCTCGGGATTGAATACAATAGTCACCATGCGCACTTTCCTCCATGGGAGTAATGTCTCAAAGAGTCTACGCTTTGATCGTTCCCTGGAAGACCAGTAGTAGTTTCCGATGCACATCTGGAGGCATTCTGTAATCTGTGGACTATCAGAGTGTTGATGAAACACAGAAATTGCAGCGGGATTGAATACAACAGTCACCATCGCCACTTTCCTCCATGTGATTAATTTCTCAAACAGTCTACGCCTTGATCGTTTCCTGGAAGACCAGTAGTAGTTCCCGATGCACATCTGGAGGCATTCTGTAATCTGTGGACTATCAGAGTGTTGATGAAACACAGTAATTGCATCGGCATTGAATACAACAGTCACCATGCGCACTTTCCTCCATGGGAGTAATGGCTGAAAGAGTCTACGCTTTGTTCGTTCCCTGGAAGACCAGTAGTAGTTTCCGATGCACATCTTGAGGCATTCTGCAATCTGTGGACTATCAGCGTGTTGATGAAACACAGAAATTGCATTAGGATTAAATACAACAGTCACCAGGCGCTACTTCCTCAATGGGAGTAATGTCTGAAACAGTCTACGCTTTGATCGTTCCCTGGGAGTCCAGTAGTAGTTTCCGATGCACATCTGTACGCGATCTGAAAACCTTGGACCTTCAAAGTGTTGATGAAACACAGAAATTGCCTCGGGATTGAATACAACGGTCACCATGCGCACTTTCCTCCATGGGAGTAATGTCTCAAACAGTCTACGCTTTGATCGTTCCCTGGAAGACCAGTAGTAGTTTCCGATGTACATCTGGAGGCATTCTGTAATCCTTGGACCTTCAAAGTGTTGATTAAACACAGAAATTGATTCGGGATTGAATACAACAGTCACCATACGCACTTTCCTCCATGGGAGTAATGTCTCAAACAGTCTACGTTTTGATCGTTTCCTGGAAGAGCTGTAGTAGTTTCCGATGCACATCAGGAGGCATTCTGTAATCTGTGGACCATCAGAGTGTTGATGAAACACAGTAATTGCATCGGGATTGAATACAACAGTCACCATGCGCACTTTCCTCCATGGGAGTAATGTCTCAGACAGTCTACACTTTGATCGTTCCCTGGAAGACCAGTAGTAGTTTCCGATGCGCATGTGGAAGCATTCTGTAATCGGTGGACTATCAGAGTATTGATGAAACACAGAAATTGCATCGGGATTGAATACAACAGTCACTATGCGCACTCTCCTCTATGGGAGTAATGTCTCAAACAGTCTACGCTTTGATCGTTCCCAGGAGGACCAGTAGTAGTTTCCGATGCACATCTGGTGGCATTCTGTAATCTGTGGACTCTCTGAGTGTTGATGAAACAGAGAAATTGCATCGGGATTGAATACAATAGTCACCATGCGCACTTTCCTCCATGGGAGTAATTTCTCAAACAGTCTAACCTTTGATCATTCCCTGGAAGACCAGTAGTAGTTTCCGATGCACATCCGAAGGCATTCTGTAATCTGTGGTCTATCAGAGTGTTGATGAAACACAGAAATTGCATCGGGATTGAATGCAACAGTCACCAGACGCTATTTCCTCCATGGGAGTAATGTCATAAACAGTCTACGCTTTGATCGTTCCCTGGAAGACCAGTAGTAGTTTCCGATGGACATCTAGAGGCATTCTGTAATCTATGGACCTTCAAATTGTTGATGAAACACAGAAATTGCCTCCGGATTGAATACAATTTTCACCATGCGCACTTTCCTCCATGGGAGTAATGTCTCAAACAGTCTACGCTTTGATCGTTCGCTGGAAGACCAGTAGTAGTTTCCGATGCACATCTGGAGGCATTCTGTAATCTGTGGACTATCAGAGTGTTGATGAAACACAGAAATTGCATCGGGATTGAATACAACAGTCACCATCGCCACTTTCCTCCATGGGATTAATTTCTCAAACAGTCTACGCTTTGATCGTTTCCTGGAAGACCAGTAGTAGTTCCTGATGCACATCTGGAGGCATTCTGTAATCTGTGGACTATCAGAGTGTTGATGAAACACAGTTATTGCAGCGGGATTGAATACAACAGTCCCCATGCGCTCTTTCCTCCATAAGAGTAATGTATCAGACAGTCTACGCTTTGTTCGTTCCCTGGAAGACCAGTAGTAGTTTCCGATGCACATCTGGAGGCATTCTGTAATCTGTGGACTATCAGAGTGTTGATGAAACACAGAAATTGCATCGGGATTGAATACAACAGTCACCATCGCCACTTTCCTCCATGGGGGTAATGTCTCAAACAGTCTAAGCTTTGATCGTTCCCTGGAAGACCAGTAGTAGTTTCCGATGCACATCTGGAGGCATTCTGTAATCTGTGGACTATCAGAGTGTTGATGAAACACAGAAATTGCATTTGGACTGAATACAACAGTCACCAGGCGCTACTTCCTCAATGGGAGTAATGTCTCAAACAGTCTACGCTTTGATCGTTCCCTGGGAGTCCAGTAGTAGTTTCCGATGCACATCTGTAATCAATCTGTAATCCTTGGACCTTCAAAGTGTTGATGAAACACAGAAATTGCCTCGGGATTGAATACAACAGTCAGCATGCGCACTTTCCTCCATGGGAGTAATGTCTCAAACAGTCTACGCTTTGATCGTTCGCTGTAAGACCAGTAGTAGTTTCCGATGCACATCTGGAGGCATTCTGTAATCTGTGGACTATCAGAGTGTTGATGAAACACGGAAATTGCATCTGGATTAAATACAACTGTCACCTAGCACACTCTCCTCCATGGGAATAATGTCTCAAAGTGTCTACGCTTTGATCGTTCCCAGGAAAACCAGTAGTAGTTTCCGATGCACATCGGGGGGCATTCTGTAATCTGTGGACTATCTGAGTGTTGATGTAACACAGAAATTGCATCGGGATTGAATACAACATTCGCCATGTGCACTTTCCTCCATGGTAGTAATATCTCAAACAGTCTAAGATTTGATCGTTCCCTGGAAGACCAGTAGTAGTTTCCGATGCACATCTGAAGGCATTCTGTAATCTGTGGACTATCACAGGGTTGATGAAACACGGAAATTGCATCGGGATTGAATACAACAGTCACCAGGCGCTATTTCCTCCATGGGAGTAATGTCTCTAACAGTCTACGCTTTGATCGTTCCCTGGAAGACCAGTAGTAGTTTCCGATGCACATCTGGAGGCATTCTGTAATCCTTGGACCTTCAATGTGTTGATGAAACACAGAAATTGCCTCAGGATAGAATACAACAGCCACCATGCGCACTTTCCTCCATGGGAGTAATGTCTCAAACAGTATACGCTTTGATCGTTCCCTGGAAGACCAGTAGTAGTTTCCGATGCACATCTGGAGGCATTCTGTAATCTGTGGACTATCAGAGTGTTGATGAAACACAGATATTGCATCGGGATTGAATACAACAGTCACCATCGGCACTTTCCTCCATGGGAGTAATATCTCAAACAGTTTACGCTTTGATCGTTTTCTGGAAGACCAGTAGTAGTTTCCGATGCACATCTGGAGGCATTCTGGAATCTGTGGACTATCAGAGTGTTGATGAAACACAGAAGTTGCATCGGGATTCAATACAACAGTCACCATGCGCACTTTCCTCCATGGGAGTAATGTCTCAGACAGTCTACGCTTTGATCGTTCCCTGGAAGACCAGTAGAAGTTTCCGATGCACATCTGGAGGCATTCTGTAATCTGTGGACTATCAGAGTGTTGATGAAACACAGTAATTGCATCGGCATTGAATACAACAGTCACCATGCGCACTTTCCTCCATGGGAGTAATGGCTCAAACAGTCTACGCTTTGATCGTTCAGTGGAAGACCAGTAGTAGATTCCCATGCACATCTGGAGGCATTCTGTAATCTGTGGACTATCTGAGTGTTGATGAAACACAGAAATTGCATCGGGATTGAATACAACAGTCACCATGCGCACTTTCCTCCATGGGAGTAATGTGTCAAACAGTCTAAGCTTTGATCGTTACCTGGAAGACCAGTAGTAGTTTCCGATGCACATCTGGAGGCATTCTGTAATCTCCGGACTATCAGAGTGTTGATGAAACACTGTAATTGCATCGGGATTGAATACAAGTCACCATGCGCACTTTCCGCCATGGGAGTAATGTCTCAAACAGTCTACGCTTTGATCGTTCCCTGGAAGCCCAGTAGTAGTTTTCGATGCACATCTGGACGCATTCTGTAATCTGTGGACTATCAGAGTGTTGATGAAACACAGAAGTTGCCTCGGGATTCAATACAACAGTCACCATGCGCACATTCCTCCATGAGAGTAATGCCTCAAACAGTCTACGGTTTGATCGTTTCCTGGAAATCCAGTAGTAGTTTTCGATGCACATCTGGAGGCATTCTGTAATCTGTGGACTATCAGAGTGTTGATGAAACACAGTAATTGCATCGGGAATGAATACAACAGTCACCATGCGCACTTTCCTCCATGGGAGTAATGTCTCAGACAGTCTACGATTTGATCGTTCCCTGGAAGACCAGTAGTAGTTTCCGATGCACATCTGGAGGCATTCTGTAATCTGTGGACTATCAGAGTGTTGATGAAACACAGACATTGCATCTTGATTGAATACAAAAGTCACCATGCGCACTTTCCTCCATGGGATTAATGGCTCAAACAGTCTACGCTTTGATCGTTTCCTGGAAGACCAGTAGTAGTTTCCGATGCACATCTGGAGGCATTCTGTAATCTGTGGACTATCTGCGTGTTGATGAAACACAGAAATTGCATCGGGATTGAATACAACAGTCACCATGCGCACTTTCCTCCATGGGAGTAATGTCTCAAACAGTCTAAGCTTTGATCGTTACCTGGACGACCAGTAGTAGTTTCCGATGCACATCTGGAGGCATTCTGTATTCTGTGGACTATCTGAGTGTTGATGAAACACAGTAATTGCATCGGGATTGAATACAACAGTCACCATGCGCACTTTCCTCCATGGAAGTAATGTCTCAAAAAGTCTACGCTTTGATCTTTCTCTGGAAGACCAGTAGTAGTTTCCGATGCACATCTGGAGGAATTCCGTAATCTGTGGACTATCAGAGTGTTGATGAAACACAGAAATTGCATCGGGATTGAATACAACATTCACCATGCGCACTTACCTCCATGGGAGTAATGTCTCAAACAGTCTACGGTTTGATCGTTCCCTGGAAGACCAGTAGTAGTTTCCGATGCACATCTGGAGGCATTCCGTAATCTGAGGACTATCAGAGTGTTGATGAAACACTGTAATTGCATCGGGATTCAATACAACAGTCACCATGCGCACATTCCGCCATGGGAGTAATGTCTCAAACAGTCTACGATTTGATCGTTCCCTAGAAGACTAGTAGTAGTTTCCGATGCACATCTGGAGGCATTCTGCAATCAGTGGACTATCAGAGTGTTGATGAAACACAGAAATTGCATCGGGATTGAATACAACAGTCACCATGCGCACTTTCTGCCATGGGAGTAATGTCTCAAACAGTCTACGCTTTGATCGTTCCCTGGAAGACCAGTTGTAGTTTCTGATTCACATCTGGAGGCATTCTGAAATCTGTGGACTATCAGAGTGTTGATGAACCACAGAAATTGCATCGGGATTGAATTAGAAAGTCACCATGCGCACTTACCTCCATGGGAGTAATGTCTCAGACAGTCTACGCTTTGATCGTTTCCTGGAAGACCAGTAGTAGTTTCCGATGCACATCTAGAGGCATTCCGTAATCTGTGGACTATCAGAGTGTTGATGAAACACAGAAATTGCATCGGGTTTGAATACAACAGTCACCATGCCCAGTTTCGTCCATGGGACTAATGTCTCAAACAGTCTACGCTTTGATCGTTACCTGGAAGACCAGTAGTAGTTTCGATCCACATCTGAAGGCATTCTGTAATCTGTGGACTATCAGAGTGTTGATGAAACACAGAAATTGCATCGGGATTGAATGCAACAGTCACCAGGCGCACTTTCCTAATTGGGAGTTGTGTCTCACACAGTCTACGCTTTGATCGTTTCCTGGAAGGCCAGTAGCAGTTTCCGATGCACAACTGGAGGCATTCTGTATTCTGTGCACTATCAGAGTGTTGATGAAACACAGTAATTGCATCGGGATTGAATACAACAGTCACCATGCAAACTTTCCACCATGGGAGTAATGTCTCAAACAGTCTACGCTTTGATCGTTCCCTGGAAGACCAGTAGTAGTTTCCGATGCACATCTGGAGGCATTCTGTAATCCTTGGACCATCAGAGTGTTGATGAAACACAGAAATTGCAACGGGATTGCATACAACAGTCACCATGCGCACTTTCCGCCATGGGAGTAATGTCTCAAACAGTCTGCGATTTGATCGTTCCCTAGAAGACCAGTATTAGTTTTCGATGCACATCTGGAGGCACTCTAGAATCAGTGGACTATCAGAGTGTTGATGAAACACAGAAATTGCATTGGGTTTGAATACAACAGTCACCATGCGCACTTTCCGCCATGCGAGTAATGTCTCCAACTGTCTACGCTTTGATCGTTCCCTGGAAGACCAGTAGTAGTTTCCGATTCACATCTGGAGGCATTCTGAAGTCTGTGGACTATCTGAGTGTTGATGAAACACAGAAATTGCATCGGGATTGTATTACACAGTCACCATGCGCACTTACCTCCATGGGAGTAATGTCTCAAACAGTCTACGCTTTGATCGTTTCCTGGAAGACCAGTAGTAGTTTCCGATACACATCTGGAGGCATTCTGTAATCTGTGGACTATCAGAGTGTTGATGAAACACAGAAATTGCATCGGGATTCAATACAACAGCCACCATGCGCACTTTCCTCCATGGGAGTAATGTCTCAAACAGTCTACGCTGTGATCGTTCCCAGGAAGACCAGTAGTAGTTTCAGATGCACATCTGGAGGTATTCTGTAATCTCCGGACTATCAGAGTGTTGATGAAACACTGTAATTGCATCGGGATTGAATACAACAGTCACCATGCGTACTTTCCCCCAAGGGAGTAATGTCTCAAACAGTCTACGCTTTGATCGTTCACTGGAAGACCAGTAGTAGTTTACGATGCACATCTGGAGGCATTCTGTAATCTGTGGACTATCTGAGTGTTGATGAAACTCAGAAATTGCATCGCGATTGAATACAACAGTCACCATGCGCACTTTCCTCCACGGGAATATTGTCTCAAACAGTCTACCCTTTGATCATTAGCTGGAACACCAGTAGTAGTTTCCGATGCACATCTGGAGGCATTCTGTAATCTGTGGACTATCAGAGTGTTGATGAAACACAGAAATTGCATCGGGATTTAATACAACAGTAGCCATGCGCACTTTCCTCCATGGGAGTAATGCCTCAAACAGTCTACGGTTTGATCGTTTCCTGGAAGTCCAGTAGTAGTTTCCGATGCACATCTGGAGACATCCTGTAATCTGTGGACTATCAGACTGTTGATGAAACACAGAAATTGCATCGGGATTGAATACAACAGTCACCATGCGCACTTTCCTCCATGGGAGTAATGTCTCAGACAGTCTACGTTTTGATCGTTCCCTGAAAGACCAGTAATAGTTTCCGATGCACATCTGAAGGCATTCTGTAATCTGTGGACTATCAGAGTGTTGATGAAACACAGAAATTGCATCGGGATTGAATACAACAGTCACCATGCGCACTTTCCTCCATGGGAGTAATGGCTCAAACAGTCTACGCATTGATCGTTCCCTGGAAGACCAGTAGTAGTTTCCGAAGCACATCTGGAGGCATTCTGTAATCTCCGGACTATCAGAGTGTTGATGACACAGAGAAATTGCATCGGGATTGAATACAACAGTCACCATGCGCACTTTCCGCCATGGGAGTAATGTCTCAAATAGTCTACGCTTTGATCGTTCCCTGGAAGACCAGTAGTAGTTTCCGATGCACATCTGGAGGCAAACTGTAATCTGTGGACTATCAGAGTGTTAATGAAACACAGAAGTTGCATCGGGATTCAATACAACAGTCACCATGCGCACTTTCCTCCATGGGAGTAATGCCTCAAACAGTCTACGGTTTGATCGTTTCCTGGAACTCCAGTAGTACTTTCCGATGCACATCTGGAGGCATTCTGTAATCTGTGGACTACCACAGTGTTGATGAAACACAGAAATTGCATCGGGGCTTGAATACAACAGTCACCATGCGCACTTTCCTCCATGGGAGTAATTTCTCAAACAGTCTACGCTTTGACCGTGTCCTGGAAGACCAGTAGTAGTTCCCGATGCACATCTGGAGGCATTCTGTAATCTGTGGACTATCAGAGTGTTGATGAAACACAGATATTGCATCGGGATTGAATACAACAGACCCCATGCGCACTTTCCTCCATGGGAGTAATGTATCAGACAGTCTACGCTTTGATCGTTCCCTGGAAGACAAGTAGTAGTTTCCGATGCACATCTGGAGGCATTCTGTAATCTGTGGACTATCAGAGTGTTTATGAAACACAGAAATTGCAACGGGATTGAATACAACAGTCACCATGCGCACTTTCCTCCATGGGAGTAATGTCTCAGACAGTCTACACTTTGATCGTTCCCTGGAAGACCAGTAGTAGTTTCCGATGCACATCTGGAGGCATTCTGTAATCTGTGGACTATCAGAGTATTGATGAAACACAGAAATTGCATCGGGATTGAATACAACAGGCACCATGCGCACTCTCCTCCATGGGACTAATGTCTCAAACAGTCTACACTTTGATCGTTCCCAGGAAGACCAGTAGTAGTTTCCGATGCACATCTGGAGGCATTCTGTAATCTGTGGACTATCTGAGTGTTGATGAAACACAGAAATTGCATCGGGATTGAATACAACAGTCACCATGCGCAATTTTCTCCATGGGAGTAATTTCTCAAACGGTCTAAGATTTGATCGTTCCCTGGAAGACCCATAGTAGTTTCCGATTCACGTCTAGAGGCATTCTGTAATCTGTGGACTATCAAAGTGTTGATGAAACACAGAAATTGCATCGGGATTGAATACAACAGTCACCATCGCCACTTTCCTCCATGGGATTCATTTCTCAAACAGTCTACGCTTTGATCGTATCCTGGAAGACCAGTAGTAGTTCCCGATGCACATCTGAAGGCATTCTGTAATCTGTGGACTATCAGAGTGTTGATGAAACACAGTTGTTGCATCGGGATTGAATACAACAGTCCCAATGCGCACTTTCCTCCATCGGAGTAAAGTATCAAACTGTCTACGCTTTGTTCGTTCCCTGGAAGAGCTGTAGTAGTTTCCGATGCACATCAGGAGGCATTCTGTAATCTGTGGACCATCAGAGTGTTGATGAAACACAGTAATTGCATCGGGATTGAATACAACAGTCACCATGCGCACTTTCCTCCATGGGAGTAATGTCTCAGACAGTCTACACTTTGATCGTTCCCTGGAAGACCAGTAGTAGTTTCCGATGCGCATGTGGAAGCAATCTGTAATCGGTGGACTATCAGAGTATTGATGAAACACAGAAATTGCATCGGGATTGAATACAACAGTCACTATGCGCACTCTCCTCTATGGGAGTAATGTCTCAAACAGTCTACGCTTTGATCGTTCCCAGGAGGACCAGTAGTAGTTTCCGATGCACATCTGGTGGCATTCTGTAATCTGTGGACTCTCTGAGTGTTGATGAAACAGAGAAATTGCATCGGGATTGAATACAATAGTCACCATGCGCACTTTCCTCCATGGGAGTAATTTCTCAAACAGTCTAACCTTTGATCATTCCCTGGAAGACCAGTAGTAGTTTCCGATGCACATCCGAAGGCATTCTGTAATCTGTGGTCTATCAGAGTGTTGATGAAACACAGAAATTGCATCGGGATTGAATGCAACAGTCACCAGACGCTATTTCCTCCATGGGAGTAATGTCATAAACAGTCTACGCTTTGATCGTTCCCTGGAAGACCAGTAGTAGTTTCCGATGGACATCTAGAGGCATTCTGTAATCTATGGACCTTCAAATTGTTGATGAAACACAGAAATTGCCTCCGGATTGAATACAATTTTCACCATGCGCACTTTCCTCCATGGGAGTAATGTCTCAAACAGTCTACGCTTTGATCGTTCGCTGGAAGACCAGTAGTAGTTTCCGATGCACATCTGGAGGCATTCTGTAATCTGTGGACTATCAGAGTGTTGATGAAACACAGAAATTGCATCGGGATTGAATACAACAGTCACCATCGCCACTTTCCTCCATGGGATTAATTTCTCAAACAGTCTACGCTTTGATCGTTTCCTGGAAGACCAGTAGTAGTTCCTGATGCACATCTGGAGGCATTCTGTAATCTGTGGACTATCAGAGTGTTGATGAAACACAGTTATTGCAGCGGGATTGAATACAACAGTCCCCATGCGCTCTTTCCTCCATGGGAGTAATGTATCAGACAGTCTACGCTTTGTTCGTTCCCTGGATGACCAGTAGTAGTTTCCGATGCACATCTGGAGGCATTCTGTAATCTGTGGACTATCAGAGTGTTGATGAAACACAGAAATTGCATCGGGATTGAATACAACAGTCACCATCGCCACTTTCCTCCATGGGGGTAATGTCTCAAACAGTCTAAGCTTTGATCGTTCCCTGGAAGACCAGTAGTAGTTTCCGATGCACATCTGGAGGCATTCTGTAATCTGTGGACTATCAGAGTGTTGATGAAACACAGAAATTGCATTTGGACTGAATACAACAGTCACCAGGCGCTACTTCCTCAATGGGAGTAATGTCTCAAACAGTCTACGCTTTGATCGTTCCCTGGGAGTCCAGTAGTAGTTTCCGATGCACATCTGTACGCAATCTGTAATCCTTGGACCTTCAAAGTGTTGATGAAACACAGAAATTGCCTCGGGATTGAATACAACAGTCAGCATGCGCACTTTCCTCCATGGGAGTAATGTCTCAAACAGTCTACGCTTTGATCGTTCGCTGTAAGACCAGTAGTAGTTTCCGATGCACATCTGGAGGCATTCTGTAATCTGTGGACTATCAGAGTGTTGATGAAACACGGAAATTGCATCTGGATTAAATACAACTGTCACCTAGCACACTCTCCTCCATGGGAATAATGTCTCAAAGTGTCTACGCTTTGATCGTTCCCAGGAAAACCAGTAGTAGTTTCCGATGCACATCGGGGGGCATTCTGTAATCTGTGGACTATCTGAGTGTTGATGTAACACAGAAATTGCATCGGGATTGAATACAACATTCGCCATGTGCACTTTCCTCCATGGTAGTAATATCTCAAACAGTCTAAGATTTGATCGTTCCCTGGAAGACCAGTAGTAGTTTCCGATGCACATCTGAAGGCATTCTGTAATCTGTGGACTATCACAGGGTTGATGAAACACGGAAATTGCATCGGGATTGAATACAACAGTCACCAGGCGCTATTTCCTCCATGGGAGTAATGTCTCTAACAGTCTACGCTTTGATCGTTCCCTGGAAGACCAGTAGTAGTTTCCGATGCACATCTGGAGGCATTCTGTAATCCTTGGACCTTCAATGTGTTGATGAAACACAGAAATTGCCTCAGGATAGAATACAACAGCCACCATGCGCACTTTCCTCCATGGGAGTAATGTCTCAAACAGTATACGCTTTGATCGTTCCCTGGAAGACCAGTAGTAGTTTCCGATGCACATCTGGAGGCATTCTGTAATCTGTGGACTATCAGAGTGTTGATGAAACACAGATATTGCATCGGGATTGAATACAACAGTCACCATCGGCACTTTCCTCCATGGGAGTAATATCTCAAACAGTTTACGCTTTGATCGTTTTCTGGAAGACCAGTAGTAGTTTCCGATGCACATCTGGAGGCATTCTGGAATCTGTGGACTATCAGAGTGTTGATGAAACACAGAAGTTGCATCGGGATTCAATACAACAGTCACCATGCGCACTTTCCTCCATGGGAGTAATGTCTCAGACAGTCTACGCTTTGATCGTTCCCTGGAAGACCAGTAGAAGTTTCCGATGCACATCTGGAGGCATTCTGTAATCTGTGGACTATCAGAGTGTTGATGAAACACAGTAATTGCATCGGCATTGAATACAACAGTCACCATGCGCACTTTCCTCCATGGGAGTAATGGCTGAAACAGTCTACGCTTTGATCGTTCAGTGGAAGACCAGTAGTAGATTCCCATGCACATCTGGAGGCATTCTGTAATCTGTGGACTATCTGAGTGTTGATGAAACACAGAAATTGCATCGGGATTGAATACAACAGTCACCATGCGCACTTTCCTCCATGGGAGTAATGTGTCAAACAGTCTAAGCTTTGATCGTTACCTGGAAGACCAGTAGTAGTTTCCGATGCACATCTGGAGGCATTCTGTAATCTCCGGACTATCAGAGTGTTGATGAAACACTGTAATTGCATCGGGATTGAATACAAGTCACCATGCGCACTTTCCGCCATGGGAGTAATGTCTCAAACAGTCTACGCTTTGATCGTTCCCTGGAAGCCCAGTAGTAGTTTTCGATGCACATCTGGACGCATTCTGTAATCTGTGGACTATCAGAGTGTTGATGAAACACAGAAGTTGCCTCGGGATTCAATACAACAGTCACCATGCGCACATTCCTCCATGAGAGTAATGCCTCAAACAGTCTACGGTTTGATCGTTTCCTGGAAATCCAGTAGTAGTTTTCGATGCACATCTGGAGGCATTCTGTAATCTGTGGACTATCAGAGTGTTGATGAAACACAGTAATTGCATCGGGAATGAATACAACAGTCACCATGCGCACTTTCCTCCATGGGAGTAATGTCTCAGACAGTCTACGATTTGATCGTTCCCTGGAAGACCAGTAGTAGTTTCCGATGCACATCTGGAGGCATTCTGTAATCTGTGGACTATCAGAGTGTTGATGAAACACAGACATTGCATCTTGATTGAATACAAAAGTCACCATGCGCACTTTCCTCCATGGGATTAATGGCTCAAACAGTCTACGCTTTGATCGTTTCCTGGAAGACCAGTAGTAGTTTCCGATGCACATCTGGAGGCATTCTGTAATCTGTGGACTATCTGCGTGTTGATGAAACACAGAAATTGCATCGGGATTGAATACAACAGTCACCATGCGCACTTTCCTCCATGGGAGTAATGTCTCAAACAGTCTAAGCTTTGATCGTTACCTGGACGACCAGTAGTAGTTTCCGATGCACATCTGGAGGCATTCTGTATTCTGTGGACTATCTGAGTGTTGATGAAACACAGTAATTGCATCGGGATTGAATACAACAGTCACCATGCGCACTTTCCTCCATGGAAGTAATGTCTCAAAAAGTCTACGCTTTGATCTTTCTCTGGAAGACCAGTAGTAGTTTCCGATGCACATCTGGAGGAATTCCGTAATCTGTGGACTATCAGAGTGTTGATGAAACACAGAAATTGCATCGGGATTGAATACAACATTCACCATGCGCACTTACCTCCATGGGAGTAATGTCTCAAACAGTCTACGGTTTGATCGTTCCCTGGAAGACCAGTAGTAGTTTCCGATGCACATCTGGAGGCATTCCGTAATCTGAGGACTATCAGAGTGTTGATGAAACACTGTCATTGCATCGGGATTCAATACAACAGTCACCATGCGCACATTCCGCCATGGGAGTAATGTCTCAAACAGTCTACGATTTGATCGTTCCCTAGAAGACTAGTAGTAGTTTCCGATGCACATCTGGAGGCATTCTGCAATCAGTGGACTATCAGAGTGTTGATGAAACACAGAAATTGCATCGGGATTGAATACAACAGTCACCATGCGCACTTTCTGCCATGGGAGTAATGTCTCAAACAGTCTACGCTTTGATCGTTCCCTGGAAGACCAGTTGTAGTTTCTGATTCACATCTGGAGGCATTCTGAAATCTGTGGACTATCAGAGTGTTGATGAACCACAGAAATTGCATCGGGATTGAATTAGAAAGTCACCATGCGCACTTACCTCCATGGGAGTAATGTCTCAGACAGTCTACGCTTTGATCGTTTCCTGGAAGACCAGTAGTAGTTTCCGATGCACATCTAGAGGCATTCCGTAATCTGTGGACTATCAGAGTGTTGATGAAACACAGAAATTGCATCGGGATTGAATGCAACAGTCACCAGGCGCACTTTCCTAATTGGGAGTTGTGTCTCACACAGTCTACGCTTTGATCGTTTCCTGGAAGGCCAGTAGCAGTTTCCGATGCACAACTGGAGGCATTCTGTATTCTGTGCACTATCAGAGTGTTGATGAAACACAGTAATTGCATCGGGATTGAATACAACAGTCACCATGCAAACTTTCCACCATGGGAGTAATGTCTCAAACAGTCTACGCTTTGATCGTTCCCTGGAAGACCAGTAGTAGTTTCCGATGCACATCTGGAGGCATTCTGTAATCCTTGGACCATCAGAGTGTTGATGAAACACAGAAATTGCAACGGGATTGCATACAACAGTCACCATGCGCACTTTCCGCCATGGGAGTAATGTCTCAAACAGTCTGCGATTTGATCGTTCCCTAGAAGACCAGTATTAGTTTTCGATGCACATCTGGAGGCACTCTAGAATCAGTGGACTATCAGAGTGTTGATGAAACACAGAAATTGCATTGGGTTTGAATACAACAGTCACCATGCGCACTTTCCGCCATGCGAGTAATATCTCCAACTGTCTACGCTTTGATCGTTCCCTGGAAGACCAGTAGTAGTTTCCGATTCACATCTGGAGGCATTCTGAAGTCTGTGGACTATCTGAGTGTTGATGAAACACAGAAATTGCATCGGGATTGTATTACACAGTCACCATGCGCACTTACCTCCATGGGAGTAATGTCTCAAACAGTCTACGCTTTGATCGTTTCCTGGAAGACCAGTAGTAGTTTCCGATACACATCTGGAGGCATTCTGTAATCTGTGGACTATCAGAGTGTTGATGAAACACAGAAATTGCATCGGGATTCAATACAACAGCCACCATGCGCACTTTCCTCCATGGGAGTAATGTCTCAAACAGTCTACGCTGTGATCGTTCCCAGGAAGACCAGTAGTAGTTTCAGATGCACATCTGGAGGTATTCTGTAATCTCCGGACTATCAGAGTGTTGATGAAACACTGTAATTGCATCGGGATTGAATACAACAGTCACCATGCGTACTTTCCCCCAAGGGAGTAATGTCTCAAACAGTCTACGCTTTGATCGTTCACTGGAAGACCAGTAGTAGTTTACGATGCACATCTGGAGGCATTCTGTAATCTGTGGACTATCTGAGTGTTGATGAAACTCAGAAATTGCATCGCGATTGAATACAACAGTCACCATGCGCACTTTCCTCCACGGGAATATTGTCTCAAACAGTCTACCCTTTGATCATTAGCTGGAACACCAGTAGTAGTTTCCGATGCACATCTGGAGGCATTCTGTAATCTGTGGACTATCAGAGTGTTGATGAAACACAGAAATTGCATCGGGATTTAATACAACAGTAGCCATGCGCACTTTCCTCCATGGGAGTAATGCCTCAAACAGTCTACGGTTTGATCGTTTCCTGGAAGTCCAGTAGTAGTTTCCGATGCACATCTGGAGACATCCTGTAATCTGTGGACTATCAGACTGTTGATGAAACACAGAAATTGCATCGGGATTGAATACAACAGTCACCATGCGCACTTTCCTCCATGGGAGTAATGTCTCAGACAGTCTACGTTTTGATCGTTCCCTGAAAGACCAGTAATAGTTTCCGATGCACATCTGAAGGCATTCTGTAATCTGTGGACTATCAGAGTGTTGATGAAACACAGAAATTGCATCGGGATTGAATACAACAGTCACCATGCGCACTTTCCTCCATGGGAGTAATGGCTCAAACAGTCTACGCATTGATCGTTCCTTGGAAGACCAGTAGTAGTTTCCGAAGCACATCTGGAGGCATTCTGTAATCTCCGGACTATCAGAGTGTTGATGACACAGAGAAATTGCATCGGGATTGAATACAACAGTCACCATGCGCACTTTCCGCCATGGGAGTAATGTCTCAAATAGTCTACGCTTTGATCGTTCCCTGGAAGACCAGTAGTAGTTTCCGATGCACATCTGGAGGCAAACTGTAATCTGTGGACTATCAGAGTGTTAATGAAACACAGAAGTTGCATCGGGATTCAATACAACAGTCACCATGCGCACTTTCCTCCATGGGAGTAATGCCTCAAACAGTCTACGGTTTGATCGTTTCCTGGAACTCCAGTAGTACTTTCCGATGCACATCTGGAGGCATTCTGTAATCTGTGGACTACCACAGTGTTGATGAAACACAGAAATTGCATCGGGGCTTGAATACAACAGTCACCATGCGCACTTTCCTCCATGGGAGTAATTTCTCAAACAGTCTACGCTTTGACCGTGTCCTGGAAGACCAGTAGTAGTTCCCGATGCACATCTGGAGGCATTCTGTAATCTGTGGACTATCAGAGTGTTGATGAAACACAGATATTGCATCGGGATTGAATACAACAGACCCCATGCGCACTTTCCTCCATGGGAGTAATGTATCAGACAGTCTACGCTTTGATCGTTCCCTGGAAGACAAGTAGTAGTTTCCGATGCACATCTGGAGGCATTCTGTAATCTGTGGACTATCAGAGTGTTTATGAAACACAGAAATTGCAACGGGATTGAATACAACAGTCACCATGCGCACTTTCCTCCATGGGAGTAATGTCTCAGACAGTCTACACTTTGATCGTTCCCTGGAAGACCAGTAGTAGTTTCCGATGCACATCTGGAGGCATTCTGTAATCTGTGGACTATCAGAGTATTGATGAAACACAGAAATTGCATCGGGATTGAATACAACAGGCACCATGCGCACTCTCCTCCATGGGACTAATGTCTCAAACAGTCTACGCTTTGATCGTTCCCAGGAAGACCAGTAGTAGTTTCCGATGCACATCTGGAGGCATTCTGTAATCTGTGGACTATCTGAGTGTTGATGAAACACAGAAATTGCATCGGGATTGAATACAACAGTCACCATGCGCAATTTTCTCCATGGGAGTAATTTCTCAAACGGTCTAAGATTTGATCGTTCCCTGGAAGACCCATAGTAGTTTCCGATGCACGTCTAGAGGCATTCTGTAATCTGTGGACTATCAAAGTGTTGATGAAACACAGAAATTGCATCGGGATTGAATACAACAGTCACCATCGCCACTTTCCTCCATGGGATTCATTTCTCAAACAGTCTACGCTTTGATCGTTTCCTGGAAGACCAGTAGTAGTTCCCGATGCACATCTGAAGGCATTCTGTAATCTGTGGACTATCAGAGTGTTGATGAAACACAGTTGTTGCATCGGGATTGAATACAACAGTCCCAATGCGCACTTTCCTCCATCGGAGTAAAGTATCAAACTGTCTACGCTTTGTTCGTTCCCTGGAAGACCAGTAGTAGTTTCCGATGCACATCTGGAGGCATTCTGTAATCTGTGGACTATCAGAGTGTTGATGAAACACAGAAATTGCATCGGGATTGAATACAACAGTCACCATGCGCACTTACCTCCATGGGAGTAATGTCTCAATCAGTCTACGCTTTGATCGTTCCCTGGAAGACCAGTAGTAGTTCCGTTGCACATCTGGAAGCATTCTGTAATCTGTGGACTATCAGAGTGTTGATGAAACACAGAAATTGCATCGTGATTGAATACAACAGTCACCATTCGCACTTCCCTCCATGGGAGTAATGTCTCAAACAGTCTAAGCTTTGATCGTTCCCTGGAAGACCAGTAGTAGTTTCCGATGCACATCTGGAGGCATTCTGTAATCTGTGGACTATCAGAGTGTTGATGAAATACAGAAATTGTATTAGGATTGAATACAACAGTCACCTTGCGCACTTTCCTCCCTGGGAGTAATGTCTCAAACAGTCTACGCTTTGATCGTTCCCTGGGAGTCAGGTAGTAGTTTCCGATGCACATCTGAACGCAATCTGTAATCCTTGGACTTTCAAAGTGTTGATGAAACACAGAAATTGCCTCGGGATTGAATACAACAATCACCATGCGCACTTTCCTCCATGGGAGTAATGTCTCAATCAGTCTACGCTTTGATCGTTCCCTGGAAGACCAGTAGTAGTTCCCGATGCACATCTGAAGGCATTCTGTAATCTGTGGACTATCTGAGTGTTGCAGAAACACAGAAATTGCATCGGGATTGAGTACAACTGTCACCATGCGCACTTTCTTCAATGGGAGTAATGTTTCAAAGAGTCTACGCTTTGATCGGTCCCTGGAAGACCAGTAGTAGTTTCCGATGCACATCTGGAGGCAATCTGTAATCTGTGGACTATCAGAGTGTTGATGAAACACAGAAATTGCATCGGGATTGAATACAACAGTCACCATGCGCACTTACCTTCATGGGAGTAATGTCTCAAACAGTTTACCCTTTGATCGTTCCCTGGAAGACCAGTAGTAGTTTCCGATGCACATCTGGAGGCATTCTGTAATCTGCGGACTATCAGAGTGTTGATGAAACTCTGTAATTGCATCGGGTTTGAATACAACAGTCACCATGCGCACTTTCCGCCATGGGAGTAATGTCTCAAACAGTCTACGCTGTGATCGTTCCCTGGAAGACCAGTAGTAGTTTCCGATGCACATCTGGAGGCATTCTGTAATCTGTGGACTATCAGAGTGTTGATGAAACACAGAAGTTGAATCGGGATTCAATACAACAGTCACCATGCGCACTTTCCTCCATGGGAGTAATGCCTCAAACAGTCTACGGTTTGATCGATTCCTGGAACTCCAGTAGTAGTTTCCGTTGCACATCTGGAGGCATTCTGTAATCTGTGGACTATCAGAGTGTTGATGAAACACAGAAATTGCATCGGGATTGAATACAACAGTCACCATGCGCAGTTTCCTCCATGGGAGTAATGGCTCAAACAGTCTACGCTTTGATCGTTCCCTGGAAGACCAGTAGTAGTTTCCGATGCACATCTGGAGGCATTCTGTTATCTATGGACTATCTGAGTGTTGATGAAACAGAGAAATTGCGTCGGGAATTAATACAACAGTCACCATGCGCACTTTACACCATAGGAGTAATGTATCAAACAGTCTAAGCTTTGATCGTTACCTGGAAGACCAGTCGTAGTTTCCGATGCACATCTGGAGGCATTCTGTAATCTGTGGACTATCAGAGTGTTGATGAAACAAAGAAATTGCATCGGGATTGAATACAACAGTCAACATGCGCACTTACCTCCATGGGACTAATATCTCAAACAGTCTACGCTTTGATCGTTCCCAGGAAGACCAGTAGTAGTTTCCGATGCACATCTGGAGGCATTCTGTAATGTGTGGACTATCTGAGTGTTGATGAAGCACAGAAATTGCATCGGGATTGAATACAACAGTCCCCATGCGCACTTCCTCCATGGGAGTAATTTCTCAAACAGTCTAAGTTTTGATCGTTCCCTGGAAGACCAGTAGTAGTTTCCGATGCACATCCGAAGGCATTCTGTAATCTGTGGACTATCAGAGTGTTGATGAAACACAGAAATTGCATCAGGATTGAATACAACAGTCACCAGCCGCTATTTCCTCCATGGGAGTAATGTCTCAAACAGTTTACGCTTTGATCGTTCCCTGGAAGACCAGTAGTAGTTTCCGATGGACATCTGGAGGCATTCTGTAATCCTTGGAAGTTCAAATTGCTGATGAAACACAGAAATTGCCTGGGGATTGAATACAACAGTCACCATGCGCTCTTTCCTCCATGGGAGTAATGTCTCAAACAGTCTACGCTTTGATCGTTCCCTGGAAGACCAGTAGTAGCTTCCGATGCACATCTGGAGGCATTCTGTAATCTGTGGACTATCAGAGTGTTGATGAAACATAGAATTTGCTTCGGGATTGAACACAACAGTCACCATCGCCACTTTCCTCCATGTGATTAATTTCTCAAACAGTCTACGCTTTGATCGTTTCCTGGAAGACCAGTAGTAGTTCCCGATGCACATCTGGAGGCATTCTGTAATCTGTGGACTATCAGAGTGTTGATGAAACACAGTTATTGCATCTTGATTGAATACAACAGTCCCCACGCGCACTTTCCTCCATGGGAGTAAATTATCAGACAGTCTACGCTTTGTTCGTTCCCTGGAAGACCAGTAGTAGTTTCCGATGCACATCTGGAGGCACTCTGTAATCTGTGGACTATCAGAGTGTTGATGAAACACAGAAATTGCATCGGGATTGAATACAACAGTCACCATGCGCACTTTCCTCCATGGGAGTAATGTCTCAAACAGTCTAAGCTTTGATCGTTCCCTGGAAGACAAGTAGTAGTTTCCGATGCACATCTGGAGGCATTCTGTAATCTGTGGACTATCAGAGTGTTGATGAAACACTGATATTGTATTCGGATTGAATACAACAGTCACCTTGCGCACTTTCCTCCATGGGAGTAATGTCTCATACAGTCTACGCTTTGATCGTTCCCTGGGAGTCCAGTAGTAGTTTCCGATGCACATCTGAACGCAATCTGTAATCCTTGGACCTTCAAAGTGTTGATGAAACACAGAAATAGCCTCGGGATTGAATACAACAGTCACCATGCGCACTTTCCTCCATGGGAGTAATGTCTCAATCAGTCTACGCTTTGATCGTTCCCTGGAAGACCAGTAGTAGTTCCGATGCACATCTGGAGGCATTCTGTAATCTGTGGACTATCTGAGTGTTGATGAAACACAGAATTTGCATCGGGATTGAATACAACAGTCACCATGCCCACTTTCTTCTATGGGAGTAATGTCTCGAACAGTTTTCTCTTTGATCGTTCCCCGGAAGACCAGTAGTAGTTTCCGATGCACATCTGGAGGCATTCTGTAATCTGTGGACTATCAGAGTGTTGATGAAACACAGAAATTTCATCAGGATTGAATACAACATTCACCATGCGCACTTACCTCCATGGGAGTAATGTCTCAATCAGTCCACGCTTTGATCGTTCCCTGGAAGACCAGTAGTAGTTTCCGATGCACATCTGGAGGAATTCTGTAATCTGTGGACTATCAGAGTGTTGATGAAACACAGAAATTGTATTAGGATTGAATACAACAGTCACCATGCGCACTTACCTCCATGGGACTAATATCTCAAACAGTCCACGCTTTGATCGTTCCCAGGAAGACCAGTAGTAGTTTCCGATGCACATCTGGAGGCATTCTGTAATCTGTGGACTATCTGAGTGTTGATGAAACACAGAAATTGCATCAAGATTGAATACAACAGTCACCAGCCGCTATTTCCTCCATGGGAGTAATGTCTCAAACAGTTTACGCTTTGATCGTTCCCTGGAAGACCAGTAGTAGTTTCCGATGGACATCTGGAGGCATTCTGTAATCCTTGGAAGTTCAAATTGCTGATGAAACACAGAAATTGCCTGGGGATTGAATACAACAGTCACCATGCGCTCTTTCCTCCATGGGAGCAATGTCTCAAACAGTCTACGCTTTGATCGTTCCCTGGAAGACCAGTAGTAGTTTCCGATGCACATCTGGAGGCATTCTGTAATCTGTGGACTATCAGAGTGTTGATGAAACACAGAAATTGCATCGGGATTGAATACAACAGTCACCATCGCCACTTTCCTCCATGTGATTAATTTCTCAAACAGTCTACGCTTAGATCGTTTCCTGGAAGACCAGTAGTAGTTCCCGATGCACATCTGGAGGCATTCTGTAATCTGTGGACTATCAGAGTGTTGATGAAACACAGTTATTGCATCTGGATTGAATACAACAGTCCCCACGCGCACTTTCCTCCATGGGAGTAAATTATCAGACAGTCTACGCTTTGTTCGTTCCCTGGAAGACCAGTAGTAGTTTCCGATGCACATCTGGAGGCACTCTGTAATCTGTGGACTATCAGAGTGTTGATGAAACACAGAAATTGCATCGGGATTGAATACAACAGTCACCATGCGCACTTTCCTCCATGGGAGTAATGTCTCAAACAGTCTAAGCTTTGATCGTTCCCTGGAAGACAAGTAGTAGTTTCCGATGCACATCTGGAGGCATTCTGTAATCTGTGGACTATCAGAGTGTTGATGAAACACTGATATTGTATTCGGATTGAATACAACAGTCACCTTGCGCACTTTCCTCCATGGGAGTAATGTCTCATACAGTCTACGCTTTGATCGTTCCCTGGGAGTCCAGTAGTAGTTTCCGATGCACATCTGAACGCAATCTGTAATCCTTGGACCTTCAAAGTGTTGATGAAACACAGAAATTGCCTCGGGATTGAATACAACAAGTAGTTCCGATGCACATCTGGAGGCATTCTGTAATCTGTGGACTATCTGAGTGTTGATGAAACACAGAATTTGCATCGGGATTTAATACAACAGTCACCATGCCCACTTTCTTCTATGGGAGTAATGTCTCGAACAGTTTTCTCTTTGATCGTTCCCTGGAAGACCAGTAGTAGTTTCCGATGCACATCTGGAGGCATTCTGTAATTTGTGGACTATCAGAGTGTTGATGAAACACAGAAATTGCATCAGGATTGAATACAACATTCACCATGCGCACTTACCTCCATGGGAGTAATGTCTCAATCAGTCCACGCTTTGATCGTTCCCTGGGAGAAAAGTAGTAGTTTCCGATGCTCGTCTGGAGGCATTCTGTAATCTGTGGACTATCAGAGTGTTGATGAAACACAGAAATAGTATTAGGATTGAATACAACAGTCACCATGCGCACTTACCTCCATGGGACTAATATCTCAAACAGTCTACGCTTTGATCGTTCCCAGGAAGACCAGTAGTAGTTTCCGATGCACATCTGGAGGCATTCTGTAATCTGTGGACTATCTGAGTGTTGATGAAGCACAGAAATTGCATCGGGATTGAATACAACAGTCCCCATGCGCACTTCCTTTATGGGAGTAATTTCTCAAACAGTCTAAGTTTTGATCGTTCCCTGGAAGACCAGTAGTAGTTTCCGATGCACATCCGAAGGCATTCTGTAATCTGTGGACTATCAGAGTGTTGATGAAACACAGAAATTGCATCAGGATTGAATACAACAGTCACCAGCCGCTATTTCCTCCATGGGAGTAATGTCTCAAACAGTTTACGCTTTGATCGTTCCCTGGAAGACCAGTAGTACTTTCCGATGGACATCTGGAGGCATTCTGTAATCCTTGGAAGTTCAAATTGCTGATGAAACACAGAAATTGCCTGGGGATTGAATACAACAGTCACCATGCGCTCTTTCCTCCATGGGAGTAATGTCTCAAACAGTCTACGCTTTGATCGTTCCCTGGAAGATCAGTAGTAGTTCCGATGCACATCTGGAGACATTCTGTAATCTGTGGACTATCTGAGTGTTGATGAAACACAGAAGTTGCATCGGGATTGAATACAACAGTCACCATGCCCACTTTCTTCTATGGGAGTAATGTCTCAAACAGTCTACGCTTTGATCGTTTCCTGGAAGACCAGTAGTAGTTTCCGATGCACATCTGGAGGCATTCTGTAATCTGTGGACTATCAGAGTGTTGATGAAACACAGTAATTGCATCGGGATTGATTACAACAGTCCCCATGCGCACTTTCCTCCATCGGAGTAATGTCTCAGACAGTCTACGATTTGATTGATCTTTGGAAGACCAGTAGTAGTTTCCGATGCACATCTGGAGGCATTCTGTAATCTGTGGACTATCAGAGTGTTGATGAAAAACAGAAATTGCATCGGGATTGAATACAACATTCACCATGCGCACTTTCCTCCATTGGAGTTATGTCTCAAACAGTCTACGCTTTGAACGTTCCCTGGAAGACCAGTAGTAGTTTCCGATGCACATCTGGAGGCATTCTGTAATCTGCGGACTATCAGAGTGTTGATGAAACTCTGTAATTGCATCGGGTTTGAATACAACAGTCACCATGCGCACTTTCCGCCATGGGAGTAATGTCTCAAACAGTCTACGCTGTGATCGTTCCCTGGAAGACCAGTAGTAGTTTCCGATGCACATCTGGAGGCATTCTGTAATCTGTGGACTATCAGAGTGTTGATGAAACACAGAAATTGCATCGGGATTGAATACAACAGTCACCATGCGCAGTTTCCTCCATGGGAGTAATGGCTCAAACAGTCTACGCTTTGATCGTTCCCTGGAAGACCAGTAGTAGTTTCCGATGCACATCTGGAGGCATTCTGTTATCTATGGACTATCTGAGTGTTGATGAAACAGAGAAATTGCGTCGGGAATTAATACAACAGTCACCATGCGCACTTTACACCATAGGAGTAATGTATCAAACAGTCTAAGCTTTGATCGTTACCTGGAAGACCAGTCGTAGTTTCCGATGCACATCTGGAGGCATTCTGTAATCTGTGGACTATCAGAGTGTTGATGAAACAAAGAAATTGCATCGGGATTGAATACAACAGTCAACATGCGCACTTACCTCCATGGGACTAATATCTCAAACAGTCTACGCTTTGATCGTTCCCAGGAAGACCAGTAGTAGTTTCCGATGCACATCTGGAGGCATTCTGTAATGTGTGGACTATCTGAGTGTTGATGAAGCACAGAAATTGCATCGGGATTGAATACAACAGTCCCCATGCGCACTTCCTCCATGGGAGTAATTTCTCAAACAGTCTAAGTTTTGATCGTTCCCTGGAAGACCAGTAGTAGTTTCCGATGCACATCCGAAGGCATTCTGTAATCTGTGGACTATCAGAGTGTTGATGAAACACAGAAATTGCATCAGGATTGAATACAACAGTCACCAGCCGCTATTTCCTCCATGGGAGTAATGTCTCAAACAGTTTACGCTTTGATCGTTCCCTGGAAGACCAGTAGTAGTTTCCGATGGACATCTGGAGGCATTCTGTAATCCTTGGAAGTTCAAATTGCTGATGAAACACAGAAATTGCCTGGGGATTGAATACAACAGTCACCATGCGCTCTTTCCTCCATGGGAGTAATGTCTCAAACAGTCTACGCTTTGATCGTTCCCTGGAAGACCAGTAGTAGCTTCCGATGCACATCTGGAGGCATTCTGTAATCTGTGGACTATCAGAGTGTTGATGAAACATAGAATTTGCATCGGGATTGAATACAACAGTCACCATCGCCACTTTCCTCCATGTGATTAATTTCTCAATCAGTCTACGCTTTGATCGTTTCCTGGAAGACCAGTAGTAGTTCCCGATGCACATCTGGAGGCATTCTGTAATCTGTGGACTATCAGAGTGTTGATGAAACACAGTTATTGCATCTGGATTGAATACAACAGTCCCCACGCGCACTTTCCTCCATGGGAGTAAATTATCAGACAGTCTACGCTTTGTTCGTTACCTGGAAGACCAGTAGTAGTTTCCGATGCACATCTGGAGGCACTCTGTAATCTGTGGACTATCAGAGTGTTGATGAAACACAGAAATTGCATCGGGATTGAATACAACAGTCACCATGCGCACTTTCCTCCATGGGAGTAATGTCTCAAACAGTCTAAGCTTTGATCGTTCCCTGGAAGACAAGTAGTAGTTTCCGATGCACATCTGGAGGCATTCTGTAATCTGTGGACTATCAGAGTGTTGATGAAACACTGATATTGTATTCGGATTGAATACAACAGTCACCTTGCGCACTTTCCTCCATGGGAGTAATGTCTCATACAGTCTACGCTTTGATCGTTCCCTGGGAGTCCAGTAGTAGTTTCCGATGCACATCTGAACGCAATCTGTAATCCTTGGACCTTCAAAGTGTTGATGAAACACAGAAATTGCCTCGGGATTGAATACAACAGTCACCATGCGCACTTTCCTCCATGGGAGTAATGTCTCAATCAGTCTACGCTTTGATCGTTCCCTGGAAGACCAGTAGTAGTTCCGATGCACATCTGGAGGCATTCTGTAATCTGTGGACTATCTGAGTGTTGATGAAACACAGAATTTGCATCGGGATTGAATACAACAGTCACCATGCCCACTTTCTTCTATGGGAGTAATGTCTCGAACAGTTTTCTCTTTGATCGTTCCCCGGAAGACCAGTAGTAGTTTCCGATGCACATCTGGAGGCATTCTGTAATCTGTGGACTATCAGAGTGTTGATGAAACACAGAAATTTCATCAGGATTGAATACAACATTCACCATGCGCACTTACCTCCATGGGAGTAATGTCTCCATCAGTCCACGCTTTGAATGTTCCCTGGAAGACCAGTAGTAGTTTCCGATGCACATCTGGAGGAATTCTGTAATCTGTGGACTATCAGAGTGTTGATGAAACACAGAAATTGTATTAGGATTGAATACAACAGTCACCATGCGCACTTACCTCCATGGGACTAATATCTCAAACAGTCTACGCTTTGATCGTTCCCAGGAAGACCAGTAGTAGTTTCCGATGCACATCTGGAGGCATTCTGTAATCTGTGGACTATCTGAGTGTTGATGAAACACAGAAATTGCATCAGGATTGAAGACAACAGTCACCAGCCGCTATTTCCTCCATGGGAGTAATGTCTCAAACAGTTTACGCTTTGATCGTTCCCTGGAAGACCAGTAGTAGTTTCCGATGGACATCTGGAGGCATTCTGTAATCCTTGGAAGTTCAAATTGCTGATGAAACACAGAAATTGCCTGGGGATTGAATACAACAGTCACCATGCGCTCTTTCCTCCATGGGAGCAATGTCTCAAACAGTCTACGCTTTGATCGTTCCCTGGAAGACCAGTAGTAGTTTCCGATGCACATCTGGAGGCATTCTGTAATCTGTGGACTATCAGAGTGTTGATGAAACACAGAAATTGCATCGGGATTGAATACAACAGTCACCATCGCCACTTTCCTCCATGTGATTAATTTCTCAAACAGTCTACGCTTAGATCGTTTCCTGGAAGACCAGTAGTAGTTCCCGATGCACATCTGGAGGCATTCTGTAATCTGTGGACTATCAGAGTGTTGATGAAACACAGTTATTGCATCTGGATTGAATAAAACAGTCCCCATGCGCACTTTCCTCCATGGGAGTAATGTATCAGACAGTCTACGCTTTGTTCGTTCCCTGGAAGACCAGTAGTAGTGTCAGATGCACATCTGGAGGCACTCTGTAATCTGTGGACTATCAGAGTGTTGATGAAACACAGAAATTGCATCGGGATTGAATACAACAGTCACCATGCGCACTTTCCTCCATGGGAGTAATGTCTCAAACAGTCTAAGCTTTGATCGTTCCCTGGAAGACCAGTAGTAGTTTCCGATGCACATCTGGAGGCATTCTGTAATCTGTGGACTATCAGAGTGTTGATGAAACACAGATATTGTATTCGGATTGAATACAACAGTCACCTTGCGCACTTTCCTCCATGGGAGAAATGTCTCATACAGTCTACGCTTTGATCGTTCCCTGGGAGTCGAGTAGTAGTTTCCGATGCACATCTGAACGCAATCTGTAATCCTTGGACCTTCAAAGTGTTGATGAAACACACAAATTGCCTCGGGATTGAATACAACAGTCACCATGCGCACTTTCCTCCATGGGAGTAATGTCTCAATCAGTCTACGCTTTGATCGTTCCCTGGAAGACCAGTAGTAGTTCCGATGCACATCTGGAGGCAATCTGTAATCTGTGGACTATCTGAGTGTTGATGAAACACAGAATTTGCATCGGGATTGAATACAACAGTCACCATGCCCACTTTCTTCTATGGGAGTAATGTCTCGAACAGTTTTCTCTTTGATCGTTCCCTGGAAGACCAGTAGTAGTTTCCGATGCACATCTGGAGGCATTCTGTAATCTGTGGACTATCAGAGTGTTGATGAAAAACAGAAATTGCATCAGGATTGAATACAACATTCACCATGCGCACTTACCTCCATGGGAGTAATGTCTCAATCAGTCCACGCTTTGATCGTTCCCTGGAAGACCAGTAGTAGTTCCGATGCACATCTGGAGGCATTCTGTAATCTGTGGACTATCAGAGTGTTGATGAAACACAGAAATTGCATCGGGATTGAATACAACAGTCACCATGCGCACTTTCCTAGATGGGAGTAATGTCGCAAACAGTCTAAGCTTTGATCGTTCCCTGGAAGACCAGTAGTAGTTTCCGATGCACATCTGGAGGCATTCTGTAATCTGTGGACTATCAGAGTGTTGATGAAACACAGAAATTGTATTAGGATTGAATACAACAGTCACCTTGCGCACTCTCCTCCATGGGAGTAATGTCTCAAACAGTCTACGCTTTGATCGTTCCCTGCGAGTCCAGTTGTACTTTCCGATGCACATCTGAACGCAATCTGTAATCTTTGGACCTTCAAAGTATTGATGAAACACAGAAATTGCATCGGGTTTGAATACAACAGTCACCATGCGCACTTTCCTCCATGGGAGTAATGTCTCAATCAGTCTACGCTTTGATCGTTCCCTGGAAGACCGGTAGTAGTTCCGATGCACACCTGTAATCTGTGGACTATCTGAGTGTTGATGAAACACAGAAATTGCATCGGGATTGAATACAACAGTCACCATGAGCACTTTCTTCCATGGGAGTAATGTCTCAAACAGTCTACGATTTGATCGGTTCCTGGAAGACCAGTAGTAGTTTCCGATGCACATCTGGAGGCAATCTGTAATCTGTGGACTATCAGAGTGTTGATGAAACACAGAAATTGCATCGGGATTGAATACAACAGTCACCATGCGCACTTACCTTCATGGGAGTAATGTCTCAAACAGTTTACTCTTTGATCGTTCCCTGGAAGACCAGTAGTAGTTTCCGATGCACATCTGGAGGCATCCTGTAATCTGTGGACTATCAGAGTGTTGATGAAACACAGAAATTGCATCGGGATTGAATACAACAGTCTCCATGCGCACTTACCTCCATGGGAGTAATGTCTCAAACAGTTTACGCTTTGATCGATTCCTGGAAGACCAGTAGTAGCTTCCGATGCACATCTGGAAGCATTCTGTAATCTGTGGACTATCAGAGTGTTGATGAAACCAAAATTGCATCGGGATTGAATGCAACAGTCACCATGCACACTTTCCTCCATGGGAGTAATGTCTCAAACAGTCTACGCTTTGATCGTTCGCTGGAAGACCAGTAGTAGTTTCCGATGCACATCTGGAGGCATTCTGTAATCTGTGGACTATCAGAGTGTTGATGAAACACAGAAATTACATCGGGATTGAATACAACTGTCACCATGCGCACTCTCCTATATGGGAGTAATGTCTCAAACAGTCTACGCTTTCATCGTTTCAAGGAAAACCAGTAGTAGTTTCCGATGCACATCTGGTTGCATTCTGTAATCTGTGGACTATCTGAGTGTTGATGAAACACAGAAATTGCATCGCGATTGAATACAACAGTCGCCATGCGCACTTTCCTCCATGGGAGTAATATCTCAAACAGTCTAAGCTTTGATCGTTCCCTGGAAGACCAGTAGTAGTTTCCGATGCACATCTGGAGGCATTCTGTAATCTGTGGACTATCAGAGTGTTGATGAAACACAGAAATTGTATTAGGATTGAATACAACAGTCACCTTGCGCACTTTCCTCCATGGGAGTAATGTCTCAAACAGTCTATGCTTTGATCGTTCCCTGGGAGTCCAGTAGTAGTTTCCGATGCACATCTGAACGCAATCTGTAATCCTTGGACCTTCAAAGTGTTGATGAAACACAGAAATTGCCTCGGGATTGAATACAACAGTCACCATGCGCACTTTCCTCCATGGGTGTAATGTCTCAATCAGTCTACGCTTTGATCGTTCCCTGGCAGACCAGTAGTAGTTCCGATGCACATCTGGAGGCTTTCTGTAATCTGTGGACTATCTGAGTGTTGATGAAACACAGAATTTGCATCGAGATTGAATACAACAGTCACCATGCGCACTTTCCTCCATGGGAGTAATGTCTGAAACAGTCTACGCTTTGATCGTTTCCTGGAAGACCAGTAGTAGTTTCCAATGCACATCTGGAGGCAATCTGTAATCTGTGGACTATCAGAGTGTTGATGAAACACAGAAACTGCATCGGGATTGAATACAACAGTCACCATGCGCACTTATCTTCATGGGAGTAATGTCTCAAACAGTTTTCTCTTTGATCGTTCCCTGGAAGACCAGCAGTAGTTTCCGATGCACATCTGGAGGCATTCTGTAATCTGTGGACTAGAAGAGTGTTGATGAAACAAAGAAATTGCATCGGGATTGAATACAACAGTCACCATGCGCACTTTCTTCCATGGGAGTAATGTCTCAAACAGTCTACGCTTTGATCGTTTCCTGGAAGACCAGTAGTAGTTTCCAATGCACATCTGGAGGCAATCTGTAATCTGTGGACTATCAGAGTGTTGATGAAACACAGAAATTGCATCGGGATTGAATACAACAGTCACCATGCGCACTTACCTTCATGGGAGTAATGTCTCAAACAGTTTTCTCTTTGATCGTTCCCTGGAAGACCAGTAGTAGTTTCCGATGCACATCTGGAGGCATTCTGTAATCTGTGGACTATCAGAGTGTTGATGAAACACAGACATTGCATCAGGATTGAATACAACCGTCACCATGCGCACTTATCTCCATGGGAGTAATGTCTCAATCAGTCTACGCTTTGATCGTTCCCTGGAAGACCAGTAGTAGTTCCGATGCACATCTGGAGGCATTCTGTAATCTGTGGACTATCAGAGTGTTGATGAAACACAGAAATTGCATCGGGATTGAATACAACAGCCGCCATGCGCACTTTCCTCCATGGGAGTAATATCTCAAACAGTCTAAGGTTTGATCGTTCCCTGGAAGACCAGTAGTAGTTTCCGATGCACATCTGATGACATTCTGTAATCTGTAAACTATCACAGTGTTGATGAAACACAGAAATTGCATCGGGATTTAATACAACAGTCACCAGGCGCTATTTCCTCCATGGGAGTAATGTCTCAAACAGTCTACGCATTGATCGTTCCCTGGAAGACCAGTAATAGTGTCCGATGTACATCTGGAGGCATTCTGTAATCCTTGGACCTTCAAAGTGTTGTTGAAACACAGAAAGTGATTCGGGATTGAATACAACAGTCACCATGCGCACTTTCCTCGATGGGAGTAATGTCTCAAACAGTCTAAGCTTTGATCGTTCCCTGGAAGACCAGTAGTAGTTTCTGATGCACATCTGGAGGCATTCTGTAATCTGTGGACTATCAGGGTGTTGATGAAACACAGAAATTGTATTAGGATTGAATACAACAGTCACCTTGCGCACTTTCCTATATGGGAGTAATGTCTCAAACAGTCTACGCTTTGATCGATCCCTGGGAGTCCAGTAGTAGTTTCCGATGCACATCTGAACGCAATCCGTAATCCTGGGACCTTCAAAGTGTTGATGAAACACAGAAATTGCATCGGGATTGAATACAACAGTCACCATGCACACTTATCTTCATGGGAGTAATGTCTCAAACAGTTTTCTCTTTGATAGTTCCCTGGAAGACCAGCAGTAGTTTCCGATGCACATGTGGAGGCATTCTGTAATCTGTGGGTTAGAAGAGTGTTGATGAAACACAGAAATTGCATCGGGATTGAATACAACAGTCACCATGCGCACTTTCTTCCATGGGAGTAATGTCTCAAACAGTCTACGCTTTGATCGTTTCCTGGAAGACCAGTAGTAGTTTCCAATGCACATCTGGAGGCAATCTGTAGTCTGTGGACTATCAGAGTGTTGATGAAACACTGAAATTGCATCGGGATTGAATACAACAGTCACCATGCGCACTTACCTTCATGGGAGTAATGTCTCAAACAGTTTTCTCTTTGATCGTTCCCTGGAAGACCAGTAGTAGTTTCCGATGCACATCTGGAGGCATTCTGTAATCTGTGGACTATCAGAGTGTTGATGAAACACAGAAATTGCATCAGGATTGAATACAACCGTCACCATGCGCACTTACCTCCATGGGAGTAATGTCTCAATCAGTCTACGCTTTGATCGTTCCCTGGAAGACCAGTAGTAGTTCCGATGCACATCTGGAGGCATTCTGTAATCTGTGGACTATCAGAGTGTTGATGAAACACAGAAATTGCATCGGGATTGAACACAACTGTCACCATGCGCACTCTCCTCCATGGGAGTAATGTCTCAAACAGTCTACGCTTTGATCGTTCCCAGGAAAACCAGTAGTAGTTTCCGATGCACATCTGGGGGCATTCTGTAATCTGCGGACTATCTGAGTGTTGATGAAACACAGAAATTGCATCGGGATTGAATACAACAGTCACCATGCGCACTTTCTTCCATGGGAGTAATGTCTCAATCAGTCTACGCTTTGATCGTACCCTGGAAGACCAGTAGTAGTTCCGATGCACATCTGGAGGATTCTGTAATCTGTGGACTATCAGAGTGTAGATGAAACACAGAAATGGCATCGGGATTGAATACAACAGTCACCATGCGCACTTATCTTCATGGGAGTAATGTCTCAAACAGTTTTCTCTTTGATCGTTCCCTGGAAGACCAGCGGTAGTTTCCGATGCACATGTGGAGGCATTCTGTAATCTGTGGACTATCAGAGTGTTTATGAAACACAGAAATTGCATCAGGATTGAATACAACCGTCACCATGCGCACTTACCTCCATGGGAGTAATGTCTCAATCAGTCTACGCTTTGATCGTTCCCTGGAGGACCAGTAGTAGTTCCGATGCACATCTGGAGGCATTCTGTAATCTGTGGACTATCAGAGTGTTGATGAAACACAGAAATTGCATCGGGATTGAACACAACTGTCACAATGCGCACTTTCCTCCATGGGAGTAATGTCTCAAACAGTCTACGCTTTGATCGATCCCTGGGAGTCCAGTAGTAGTTTCCGATGCACATCTGAACGCAATCTGTAATCCTGGGACCTTCAAAGTGTTGATGAAACACAGAAATTGCCTCGGGATTGAATACAACAGTCAGCATGCGCACTTTCCTCCATGGGTGTAATGTCTCAATCAGTCTACGCTTTGATCGTTCCCTGGCAGACCAGTAGTAGTTCCGATGCACATCTGAAGTCTTTCTGTAATCTGTGGACTATCTGAGTGTTGATGAAACACAGAAATTGCATCGGGATTAAATACAACAGTCACCATGCGCACTTTCTTCCATGGGAGTAATGTCTCAAACAGTCTACGCTTTGATCGTTTCCTGGAAGACCAGTAGTAGTTTCCAATGCACATCTGGAGGCAATCTGTAATCTGTGGACTATCAGAGTGTAGATGAAACACAGAAATTGCATCGGGATTGAATACAACAGTCACCATGCGCACTTATCTTCATGGGAGTAATGTCTCAGACAGTTTTCTCTTTGATCGTTCCCTGGAAGACCAGCAGTAGTTTCCGATGCACATGTGGAGGCATTCTGTAATCTGTGGATTAGAAGAGTGTTGATGAAACACAGAAATTGCATCGGGATTGAATACAACAGTCACCATGCGCACTTTCTTCCATGGGAGTAATGTCTCAAACAGTCTACGCTTTGATCGTTTCCTGGAAGACCAGTAGTAGTTTCCAATGCACATCTGGAGGCAATCTGTAGTCTGTGGACTATCAGAGTGTTGATGAAACACTGAAATTGCATCGGGATTGAATACAACAGTCACCATGCGCACTTACCTTCATGGGAGTAATGTCTCAAACAGTTTTCTCTTTGATCGTTCCCTGGAAGACCAGTAGTAGTTTCCGATGCACATCTGGAGGCATTCTGTAATCTGTGGACTATCAGAGTGTTGATGAAACACAGAAATTGCATCAGGATTGAATACAACCGTCACCATCGCCACTTTCCTCCATGGGAGTAATGTCTCAAACAGTCTAAGTTTTGATCGTTCCCTGGAAGACCAGTAGTACTTTCCGATGCACATCTGGAGGCATTCTGTAATCTGTGGACTATCAGAGTGTTGATGAAACACAGAAATTGTATTAGGATTGAATACAACAGTCACCTTGCGCACTTTTCTCCATGGGAGTAATGTCTCAAACAGTCTACGCTTTGATCGTTCCCTGGGAGTCCAGTAGTAGTTTCCGATGCACATCTGAACGCAATCTGTAATCCTTGGACCTTCAAAGTGTTGATGAAACACAGAAATTGCATCGGGATTGAATACAACAGTCACCATGCGCACTTACCTTCATGGGAGTAATGTCTCAAACAGTTTTCTCTTTGATCGTTCGCTGGAGGACCAGTAGTAGTTTCCGATGCACATCTGGAGGCATTCTGTAATCTGTGGACTATCAGAGTGTCGATGAAACACAGAAATTGCATCAGGATTGAATACAACAGTCACCATGCGCACTTACCTCCATGGGAGTAATGTCTCAATCAGTCTAAGCTTTGATCGTTCCCTGGAAGACCAGTAGTAGTTCCGATACACATCTGGAGGCATTCTGTAATCTGTGGACTATCAGAGTGTTGATGAAACACAGATATTGCATCGGGATTGAATACAACAGTCACCATGCGCACTTTCCTCCATGGGAGTAATGTCTCAAACAGTCAACGCTTTGATCGTTCCCTGGGAGTCCAATAGTAGTTTCCGATGCACATCTGAACGCAATCTGTAATCCTTGGACCTTCAAAGTATTGATGAAACACAGAAATTGCCTCGGGATTGAATACAACAGTCACCATGCGCACTTTCCTCCATGGGAGTAATGCCTCATACAGTCTACGCTTTGATCGTTCCCAGGAAGACCAGTAGTAGTTTCCGATGCACATCTGGGGGCATTCTGTAATCTGTGGAATATCTGAGTGTTGATGAAACACAGAAATTGCATCGGGATTGAAAACATTAGTCACCATGCGCACTTTACCCCATGGGAGTAATATCTCAAACAGTCTAAGCTTCGATCGTTCCCTGGAAGACCAGTAGTAGTTTGAGATGACATCTGAAGGCATTCTGTAATCTGTGGACTATCTGAGTGTTGATGAAACACAGAAATTGCATCGGGATTGAATACAACAGCCACCATGCGCACTTTCCTCCATGGGAGTAATATCTCAAACAGTCTAAGGTTTGATCGTTCCCTGGAAGACCAGTAGTAGTTTCCGATGCACATCTGAAGACATTCTGTAATCTGTAAACTATCACAGTGTTGATGAAACACAGATATTGCATCGGGATTTAATACAACAGTCACCAGGCGCTATTTCCTCCATGGCAGTAATGTCTCAAACAGTCTACGCATTGATCGTTCCCTGGAAGACCAGTAATAGTTTCCGATGCACATCTGGATGCATTCTGTAATCCTTGGACCTTCAAAGTGTTGATGAAACACAGAGAGTGATTAGGGATTGAATACAACGGTCACCATGCGCACTTTCCCCCATGGGAGTAATGTCTCAAACAGTCTAAGTTTTGATCGTTCCCTGGAAGACCAGTAGTACTTTCCGATGCACATCTGGAGGCATTCTGTAATCTGTGGACTATCAGAGTGTTGATGAAACACAGAAATTGTATTAGGATTGAATACAACAGTCACCTTGCGCACTTTCCTCCATGGGAGTAATGTCTCAAACAGTCTACGCTTTGATCGTTCCCTGGGAGTCCAGTAGTAGTTTCCGATGCACATCTGAACGCAATCTGTAATCCTTGGACCTTCAAAGTGTTGATGAAACACAGAAATTGCATCGGGATTGAATACAACAGTCACCATGCGCACTTTCCTCCATGGGAGTAATGTCTCAAACAGTTTTCTCTTTGATCGTTCGCTGGAAGACCAGTAGTAGTTTCCGATGCACATCTGGAGGCATTCTGTAATCTGTGGACTATCAGAGTGTTGATGAAACACAGAAATTTCATCAGGATTGAATACAACAGTCACCATGCGCACTTACCTCCATGGGAGTAATGTCTCAATCAGTCTACGCTTTGATCGTTCCCTGGAAGACCAGTAGTAGTTCCGATGCACATCTGGAGGCATTCTGTAATCTGTGGACTATCAGAGTGTTGATGAAACACAGATATTGCATCGGGATTGAATACAACAGTCACCATGCGCACTTTCCTCCATGGGAGTAATGTCTCAAACAGTCTACGCTTTGATCGTTCCCTGGGAGTCCAATAGTAGTTTCCGATGCACATCTGAACGCAATCTGTAATCCTTGGACCTTCAAAGTATTGATGAAACACAGAAATTGCCTCGGGATTGAATACAACAGTCACCATGCGCACTTTCCTCCATGGGAGTAATGCCTCATACAGTCTACGCTTTGATCGTTCCCAGGAAGACAAGTGGTAGTTTCCGATGCACATCTGGGGGCATTCTGTAATCTGTGGACTATCTGAGTGTTGATGAAACACAGAAATTGCATCGGGATTGAAAACATTAGTCACCATGCGCACTTTACTCCATGGGAGTAATATCTCAAACAGTCTAAGCTTTGATCGTTCCCTGGAAGACCAGTAGTAGTTTGAGATGACATCTGAAGGCATTCTGTAATCTGTGGACTATCAGAGTGTTGATGAAACGCAGAAACTGCAGCGGGATTGAATACAACAGTCACCAGGCGCTATTTCCTCCATGGGAGTAATGTCACAAACAGTCTACGTTTTGATCGTTCCCTGGAAGACCAGTAGTAGCTTCCGATGCACATCTGGAGGCATTCTGTACTCCTTGGACCTTCAAAGTGTTGATGAAACACAGATATTGCCTCGGGATAGAATACAACAGTCACCTTGCGCACTTTCCGCCATGGGAGTAATGTCTCAAACAGTCAACGCTTTGATCGTTCCCTGGAAGACCAGTAGTAGTTTCCGATGCACATCTGGAGGCATTCTGTAATCTGTGGACTATCAGAGTGTTGATGAAACACAGAAATTGCATCGGGATTGAATACAACAGTCACCATGCGCACTTACCTTCATGGGAGTAATGTCTCAAACTGTTTACTATTTGATCGTTCCCTGGAAGACCAGTAGTAGTTTCCGATGCACATCTGGAGGCATTCTGTAATCTGTGGACTATCTGAGTGTTGATGAAACACAGAAATTGCATCGGGATTGAATACAACAGTCGCCATGCGCACTTTCCTCCATGGGAGTAATATCTCAAACAGTCTAAGCTTTGATCGATCCCTGGAGGACCAGTAGTAGTTTCCGATGCACATCTGGAGGCATTCTGTAATCTGTGGACTATCAGAGTGTTGATGAAACACAGAAATTGCATCGGGATTGAAAACAACAGTCACCATGCGCACTTCCCTCCATGGGAGTAATATCTCAAACAGTCTAAGCTTTCATCGTTCCCTGGAAGACCAGTAGTAGTTTCCGATGCACATCTGAAGGCATTCTGTAATCTGTGGACTATCAGAGTGTTGATGAAACACAGAAACTGCAGCGGGATTGAATACAACAGTCACCAGGCGCTATTTCCTCCATGGGAGTAATGTCACAAACAGTCTACGTTTTGATCGTTCCCTGGAAGACCAGTAGTAGCTTCCGATGCACATCTGGAGGCATTCTGTAATCCTTGGACCGTCAAAGTGTTGATGAAACACAGATATTGCCTCGGGATAGAATACAACAGTCACCATGCGCACATTCCGCCATGGGAGTAATGTCTCAAACAGTCAACGCTTTGATCGTTCCCTGGAAGACCAGTAGTAGTTTCCGATGCACATCTGGAGGCATTCTGTAATCTGTGGACTATCAGAGTGTTGATGAAACACAGAAACTGCAGCGGGATTGAATACAACAGTCACCAGGCGCTATTTCCTCCATGGGAGTAATGTCTCAAACAGTCTACGTTTTGATCGTTCCCTGGAATACCAGTAGTGGCTTCCGATGCACATCTGGAGGCATTCTGTAATCCTTTCACCTTCAAAGTGTTGTTGAAACACAGAAATTGCCTCGGGATAGAATACAACAGTCACCATGCGGACTTTCCGCAATGGGAGTAATGTCTCAAAAAGTCAACGCTTTGATCGTTCCCTGGAAGACCAGTAGTAGTTCCCGATGCACATCTGTAGGCATTCTGTAATTTGTGGACTATGAGATTGTTGATGAAACACAGAAGTTGCATCGGGATTCAATACAACAGTCACATGCGGACTTTCCTCCACGGGAGTAATGCCTCAAACAGTCTACGGTTTGACCGTTTCCTGGAACTCCACTAGTAGTTTCCGATGCACATCTGGAGGCATTCTGTAATCTGTGGACTATCAGAGTGTTGATGAATTACAGTAATTGCATCGGGATTGAATACAACAGTCCCCATGCGCACTTTCCTCCATTGGAGTAATGTCTCAGACAGTCTACGATTTGATCGTCCCCTGGAAGACCAGTAGTAGTTTCCGATGCACATCTGGAGGCATTCTGTAATCCTTGGACCTTCAAAGTGTTGATGAAACACAGAAATTGCATCGGGACTGAATATAACAGTCACCATGCGCACTTTCCTCCATTGAAGTAATGTCTCAAACAGTCTACGCTTTGATCGGTCCCTGGAAGACCAGTAGTAGTTTCCGATGCACATCTGGTGTATTCTGTAATCTGTGGACTATCAGAGTGTTGATGAAACACAGAAACTGCAGCGGGATTGAATACAACAGTCACCAGGCACTATTTCCTCCATGGGAGTAGTGTCACAAACAGTCTACGTTTTGATCGTTCCCTGGAAGAGCAGTAATAGTTTCCGATGCACATCTGGAGGCATTCTGTAATCCTTGGACCTTCAAAGTGTTGATGAAACACAGAAAGTGATTCGGGAATGAATACAACAGTCACCATGCGCACTTTCCTCCATGGGAGTAATGTCTCAAACAGTCTAAGCATTGATCGTTCCCTGAAAGACCAGTAGTAGTTTCCGATGCACATCTGGAGGCATTCTGTAATCTGTGGACTATCTGAGTGTTGATGAAACACAGAAATTGCATCGGGATTGAATACAACGGTCCCCATGCGCACTTCCTCCATGGGAGTAATTTCTCAAACAGTCTAAGTTTTGATCGTTCCCTGGAAGACCAGTAGTAGTTTCCGATGCACATCCGAAGGCATTCTGTAATCTGTGGACTATCAGAGTGTTGATGAAACACAGAAATTGCATCGGGATTGAATACAACAGTCACCAGCCGCTATTTCCTCCATGGGAGTAATGTCTCAAACAGTCTACGCTTTGATCGTTCCCTGGAAGACCAGTAGTAGTTTCCGATGGACATCTGGAGGCATTCTGTAATCCTTGGACCTTCAAATTGCTGATGAAACACAGTAATTGCCTGGGGATTGAAAACAACAGTCACCATGCGCACTTTCCTCCATGGGAGTAATGTCTCAAACAGTCTACGCTTTGATCGTTCCCTGGAAGACCAGTAGTAGTTTCCTATGCACATCTGGAGGCATTCTGTAATCTGTCGACTATCAGAGTGTTGATGAAACACAGAAATTGCATCGGGATTGAATACAACAGTCACCTTGCGCGGTTTCCTCCATGGGAGTAATGTCTTAAACAGTCTAAGCTTTGATCGATCCCTGGAAGACCAGTAGTAGTTTCCGATGCACATCTGGAGGCATTCTGTAATCTGTGGACTGTCTGAGTGTTGATGAAACACAGAATTTGCATCGGGATTGAATACAACATTCACCATGCGCACTTTCTTCCATGGGAGTAATGTCTCAAACAGTTTTCTCTTTGATCGTTCCCTGGAAGACCAGTGGTAGTTTCCGATGCACATCTGGTGGATTTCTGTATTCTGTGGACTATCAGAGTGTTGATGAAACACAGAAATTGCATCGGGATTGAATACAACAGTCACCATCGGCACTTTCCTCCATGGGAGTAATCTCTCAAAGAGTTTACGCTTTGATCGTTCCCTGCAAGACCAGTAGTAGTTTCCGATGCACATCTGGAGGCATCCTGTAATCCTTGGACCTTCAAAGTGTTGATGAAACACAGAAATTGCATCGGGATTGAATATAGCATTCACCATGCGCACTTTCCTCCATGGGAGTTATGTCTCAAACAGTCTACGTTTTGATCGTTCCCTGGAAGACCAGTAGTAGTTTCCGATGCACATCTGGAGGCATTCTGTAATCTGTGGACTATCAGAGTGTTGATGAAACACAGAAATTGCCTCGGGATTGAATACAACAGTTACCATGCGCACTTTCCTCCATGGGAGTAATGGCTCAAACAGTCTACGCTTTGATCGTTCCCTGGAAGACCAGTAGTAGTTTCCGATGCACATCTGGAGGCATTCTGTAATCTGTGGACTATCTGAGTGTTGATGAAACACAGAAATTTCATCGGGATTGAATACAACGGTCCCCATGCGCACTTCCTCCATGGGAGTAATTTCTCAAACAGTCTAAGTTTTGATCGTTCCCAGGAAGACCAGTAGTAGTTTTCGATGCACATCCGAAGGCATTCTGTAATCTGTGGACTATCAGAGTGTTGATGAAACACAGAAATTGCATCGGGATTGAATACAACAGTCAACAGCTGCTATTTCCTCCATGGGAGTAATGTCTCAAACAGTCTACGCTTTGATAGTTCCCTGGAAGACCAGTAGTAGTTTCCGATGCACATCTGGAGGCATTCTGTAATCTGTGGACTATCTGAGTGTTGATGAAACACAGAAATTGCATCGGGATTGAATACAACAGTCCCCATGCGCACGTCCTCCATGGGAGTAATTTCTCAAACTGTCTAAGCTTTGTTCGTTCCCTGGAAGACCAGTAGTAGTTTCCGATGAACATCCGAAGGCATTCTGTAATCTGTGGACTATCAGAGTGTTGATGAAACACAGAAATTGCATTGGGATTGAATACAACAGTCACCATGCGCACTTTCCTCCATGGGAGTAATGTCTCAAACAGTCTACGCTTTGATCGTTCCCTGGAAGACCAGTAGTAGTTTCCGATGCACATCTGGAGGCATTCTGTAATCTGTGGACTATCAGAGTGTTGATGAAACATAGAAATTGCATTGGGATTGAATACAACAGACACCATCGCCACTTTCCTCCATGTGATTAATTTCTCAAACAGTCTACGCTTTGTTCGTTCACTGGAAGACCAGTAGTAGTTTCCGATGCACATCTGGAGGCATTCTGTAATCTGTGGACTATCAGAGTGTTGATGAAACACAGAAATTGCATCGGGATTGAATACAACAGTCACCTTGCGCGGTTTCCTCCATGGGAGTAATGTCTCAAACAGTCTAAGCTTTGATCGATCCCTGGAAGACCAGTAGTAGTTTCCGATGCACATCTGGAGGCTTTCTGTAATCTGTGGACTGTCTGAGTGTTGATGAAACACAGAATTTGCATCGGGATTGAATACAACAGTCACCATGCGCACTTTCTTCCATGGGAGTAATGTCTCAAACAGTTTTCTCTTTGATCGTTCATTGGAAGACCAGTAGTAGTTTCCGATGCACATCTGAACGCAATCTGTAATCCTTGGACCTTCAAAGTGTTGATGAAACACAGAAATTGCCTCGGGATTGAATACAACAGTCACCATGCGTACTTTCCTCCATGGGAGTAATGTCTCAATCAGTCTACGCTTTGATCGGTCCCTGGAAGACCAGTAGTAGTTCCGATGCACATCTGGAGGCATTCTGTAATCTGTGGACTATCTGAGTGTTGATAAAACACAGAATTTGCATCGGGATTGAATACAACAGTCACCATGCGCACTTTCTTCCATGGGAGTAATGTCTCAAACAGTTTTCTCTTTGATCGTTCCCTGGAAGACCAGTAGTAGTTTCCGATGCACATCTGGAGGCATTCTGTAATCTGTGGACTATCAGAGTGTTGATGAAACACAGAAATTGCACCAGGATTGAATACAACAGTCACCATGCGCACTTACCTCCATGGGAGTAATGTCTCAATCAGTCTACGCTTTGATCGCTCCCTGGAAGACGAGTAGTAGTTCCGATGCACATCTGGAGGCATTCTGTAAACTGAGGACTATCAGAGTGTTGATGAAACACAGAAATTGCATCGGGATTGCATACAACAGTCACCATGCGCACTTTCCTCCATGGGAGTAATGTCTCAAACAGTCTAAGCTTTGATCGTTCCCTGGAAGACCAGTAGTAGTTTCCGATGCACATCTGGAGGCATTCTGTAATCTGTGGACTATCAGTGTGTTGATGAAACACAGAAATTGTACTAGGATTTAATACAACAGTCACCTTGCGCACTTTCCTCCATGGGAGTAATGTCTCAAACAGTCTACGCTTTGATCGTTCCCTGGGAGTTTAGTAGTACCTTCCGATGCACATCTGAACGCAATCCGTAATCCTTGGACCTTGAAAGTATTGATGAAACACAGAAATTGCATCGGGATTGAATACAACAGTCCCCATGCGCACTTTCCTCCATGGGAGTAATGTATCAGACAGTCTACGCTTTGTTCCTTCCCTGGAAGACCAGTAGTAGTTTCCGATGCACATCTGGAGGCATTCTGTAATCTGTGGACTATCAGAGTGTTGATGAAACACAGAATTTGCATCGGGATTGAATACAACAGTCACCATGCGCACTTTCCTCCATGGGAGTAATGTCTCAAACATTCTAAGCTTTGATCGTTCCCTGGAAGACCAGTAGTAGTTTCCGATGCACATCTGGAGGCATTCTGTAATCTGTGGACTATCAGAGTGTTGATGAAACACATAAATTGTATTCGGATTGAATACAACAGTCACCTTGCGCACTTTCCTCCATGGGAGTAATGTCTCATACAGTCTACGTTTTGATCGTTCCTTGGGAGTCCAGTAGTAGTTTCCGATGCACATCTGAACGCAATCTGTAATCCTTGGACCTTCAAAGTGTTGATGAAACACAGAAATTGCATCGGGATTGAATACAACAGTCACCATGCGCACTTTCCTCCATGGGAGTAATGTCTCAATCAGTCTACGCTTTGGTCGTTCCCTGGAAGACCAGAATTAGTTCCGATGCACATCTGGAGGCATTCTGTAATGTGTGGACTATGTGAGTGTTGATGAAACACCGAATTTGCATCGGGATTGAATACAACAGTCACCATGCGCACTTCCTTCCATGGGAGTAATGTCTCAAACAGTTTTCTCTTTGATCGTTCCCTGGAAGACCAGTAGTAGTTTCCGATGCACATCTGGAGGCATTCTGTAATCTGTGGACTATCAGAGTGTTGATGAAACACAGAAATTGCATCAGGATTAAATACAACATTCACCATGCGCTCTTACCTCCATGGGAGTAATGTCTCAATCAGTCTACGCTTTGATCGTTCCCTGGAAGACCAGTAGTAGTTCCGATGCACATCTGAACGCAATCTGTAATCCTTGGACCTTCAAAGTATTGATGAAACACAGAAATTGCCTCGGGATTGAATACAACAGTCACCATGCGCCCTTTCCTCCATGGGAGTAATGTCTCAATCAGTCTACGCTTTGATCTCTCCCTGGAAGACCAGTAGTAGTTCCGATGCACATCTGGAGACATTCTGTAATCTGTGGACTATCAGAGTGTTGATGAAACACAGAAATTGTATTAGGATTGAATACAACAGTCACCTTGCGCACTTTCCTCCATGGGAGTAATGTCTCAAATAGTCTACGCTTTGATCGTTCCCTGGGAGTCCAATAGTACTTTCCGATGCACATCTGAACGCAATCTGTAATCCTTGGACCTTCAAAGTATTGATGAAACACAGAAATTGCATCGGGATTGAATACAACAGTCACCATGCGCACTTTCCTCCATTTGAGTAATGTCTCAATCAGTCTACGCTTTGATCGTTCCCTGGAAGACCAGTAGTAGTTCCGATGCACATCTGGAGGCATTCTGTATCCTGTGGACTATCTGAGTGTTGATGAAACACAGAAATTGCATCGGGATTGAATACAACAGTCACCATGCGCGCTTTCTTCCATGGGAGTAATGTCTCAAACTGTCTACGATTTGATCGGTTCCTGGAAGACCAGTAGTAGTTTCCGATGCACATCTGGAGGCAATTTGTAATCTGTGGACTATCAGAGTGTTGATGAAACACAGAAATTGCATCGGGATTGAATACAACAGTCACCATGCGCACTTACCTTCATGGGAGTAATGTCTTAAACAGTTTACTCTTTGATCGTTCCCTGGCAGACCAGTAGTAGTTTCCGATGCACATCTGGAGGCATTCTGTAATCTGTGGACTATCAGAGTGTTGATGAAACACAGAAATTGCATCGGGATTGAATACAACAGTCTCCATGCGCACTTACCTCCATGGGAGTAATGTCTCAAACAGTCTACGCTTTGATCGTTCGCTGGATGACCAGTAGTAGTTTCCGATGCACATCTGAACGCAATCTGTAATCCTTGGACCTTCAAAGTGTTGATGAAACACAGAAATTGCCTCGGGATTGAATACAACAGTCACCATGCGCACTTTCCTCCATGGGTGTAATGTCTCAATCAGTCTACGCTTTGATCGTTCCCTGGGAGTTTAGTAGTACCTTCCGATGCACATCTGAACGCAATCCGTAATCCTTGGACCTTCAAAGTATTGATGAAACACAGAAATTGCATCGGGATTGAATACAACAGTCCCCATGCGCACTTTCCTCCATGGGAGTAATGTATCAGACAGTCTACGCTTTGTTCCTTCCCTGGAAGACCAGTAGTAGTTTCCGATGGACATCTGGAGGCATTCTGTAATCTGTGGACTATCAGAGTGTTGATGAAACACAGAATTTGCATCGGGATTGAATACAACAGTCACCATGCGCACTTTCCTCCATGGGAGTAATGTCTCAAACATTCTAAGCTTTGATCGTTCCCTGGAAGACCAGTAGTAGTTTCCGATGCACATCTGGAGGCATTCTGTAATCTGTGGACTATCAGAGTGTTGATGAAACACATAAATTGTATTCGGATTGAATACAACAGTCACCTTGCGCACTTTCCTCCATGGGAGTAATGTCTCATACAGTCTACGTTTTGATCGTTCCTTGGGAGTCCAGTAGTAGTTTCCGATGCACATCTGAACGCAATCTGTAATCCTTGGACCTTCAAAGTGTTGATGAAACACAGAAATTGCATCGGGATTGAATACAACAGTCACCATGCGCACTTTCCTCCATGGGAGTAATGTCTCAATCAGTCTACGCTTTGATCGTTCCCTGGAAGACCAGTAGTAGTTCCGATGCACATCTGGAGGCATTCTGTAATCTGTGGACTATGTGAGTGTTGATGAAACACCGAATTTGCATCGGGATTGAATACAACAGTCACCATGCGCACTTCCTTCCATGGGAGTAATGTCTCAAACAGTTTTCTCTTTGATCGTTCCCTGGAAGACCAGTAGTAGTTTCCGATGCACATCTGGAGGCATTCTGTAATCTGTGGACTATCAGAGTGTTGATGAAACACAGAAATTGCATCAGGATTAAATACAACATTCACCATGCGCTCTTACCTCCATGGGAGTAATGTCTCAATCAGTCTACGCTTTGATCGTTCCCTGGAAGACCAGTAGTAGTTCCGATGCACATCTGAACGCAATCTGTAATCCTTGGACCTTCAAAGTATTGATGAAACACAGAAATTGCCTCGGGATTGAATACAACAGTCACCATGCGCCCTTTCCTCCATGGGAGTAATGTCTCAATCAGTCTACGCTTTGATCTCTCCCTGGAAGACCAGTAGTAGTTCCGATGCACATCTGGAGACATTCTGTAATCTGTGGACTATCAGAGTGTTGATGAAACACAGAAATTGTATTAGGATTGAATACAACAGTCACCTTGCGCACTTTCCTCCATGGGAGTAATGTCTCAAATAGTCTACGCTTTGATCGTTCCCTGGGAGTCCAATAGTACTTTCCGATGCACATCTGAACGCAATCTGTAATCCTTGGACCTTCAAAGTATTGATGAAACACAGAAATTGCATCGGGATTGAATACAACAGTCACCATGCGCACTTTCCTCCATTTGAGTAATGTCTCAATCAGTCTACGCTTTGATCGTTCCCTGGAAAACCAGTAGTAGTTCCGATGCACATCTGGAGGCATTCTGTATCCTGTGGACTATCTGAGTGTTGATGAATCACAGAAATTGCATCGGGATTGAATACAACAGTCACCATGCGCGCTTTCTTCCATGGGAGTAATGTCTCAAACTGTCTACGATTTGATCGGTTCCTGGAAGACCAGTAGTAGTTTCCGATGCACATCTGGAGGCAATTTGTAATCTGTGGACTATCAGAGTGTTGATGAAACACAGAAATTGCATCGGGATTGAATACAACAGTCACCATGCGCACTTACCTTCATGGGAGTAATGTCTTAAACAGTTTACTCTTTGATCGTTCCCTGGCAGACCAGTAGTAGTTTCCGATGCACATCTGGAGGCATTCTGTAATCTGTGGACTATCAGAGTGTTGATGAAACACAGAAATTGCATCGGGATTGAATACAACAGTCTCCATGCGCACTTACCTCCATGGGAGTAATGTCTCAATCAGTCTACGCTTTGATCGTACCCTGGAAGACCAGTAGTAGTTCCGATGCACATCTGGAGGATTCTGTAATCTGTGGACTATCAGAGTGTTGATGATACACAGAAATTGCATCGGGATTGAATACAACTGTCACCATGCGCACTCTCCTCCAAGGGAGTAATGTCTCAAACAGTATACTCTTTGATCGTTCCCAGGAAAACCAGTAGTAGTTTCCGATGCTCATCTGGGGGCATTCTGTAATCTGTGGACTATCTGAGTGTTGATGAAACACAGAAATTGCATCGGGATTGAGTACAACATCCGCCATGCGCACTTTCCTCCATGGGAGTAATATCTCAAACAGTCTAAGTTTTGATCGTTCCCTGGAAGACCAGTAGTAGTTTCCGATGCACATCCGAAGGCATTCTGTAATCTGTGGACTATCAGAGTGTTGATGAAACACAGAAATTGCATCGGGATTGAATACAACAGTCACCATCCGCTATTTCCTCCATGGGAGTAATGTCTCAAACAGTCTACGCATTGATCGTTCCCTGGAAGACCAGTAGTAGTTTCCGATGCACATCTGGAGGCATTCTTTATTCTGTGGACTATCTGAGTGTTGATGAAACACAGAAATTGCATCGGGATTGAATACAACAGTCACCATGCGCACTCTCCTCCATTTGAGTAATGTCTCAAACAGTCTACGCTTTGATCGTTCCCAGGAAAACCAGTAGTAGTTTCCGATGCACATCTGAAGGCATTCTGTAATCTGTAAACTATCACAGTGTTGATGAAACACAGAAATTGCATCGGGATTTAATACAACAGTCACCAGGCGCTATTTCCTCCATGGGAGTAATGTCTCAAACAGTCTACGCATTGATCGTTCCCTGGAAGACCAGTAATAGTTTCCGATGCACATCTGGAGGCATTCTGTAATCCTTGGACCTTCAAAGTGTTGATGAAACACAGAAAGTGATTCGGGATTGAATACAACAGTCACCATGCGCACTTTCCTGCATGGGAGTAATGTCTCAAACAGTCTACGCTTTGATCGTTCCCTGGGAGTCCAGTAGTAGTTTCCGATGCACATCTGAACGCAATCTGTAATCCTTGGACCTTCAAAGTGTTGATGAAACACAGAAATTGCCTCGGGATTGAATACAAAAGTCAACATGCGCACTTTCCTCCATGGGTGTAATGTCTCAATCAGTCTACGCTTTGATCTTTCCCTGGCAGACCAGTAGTATTTCCGATGCACATCTGGAGGCTTTCTGTAATCTGTGGACTATCTGAGTGTTGATGAAACACAGAATTTGCATCGGGATTGAATACAACAGTCACCATGCGCACTTTCTTCCATGGGAGTAATGTCTCAAACAGTCTATGCTTTGATCGTTTCCTGGAAGACCAGTAGTAGTTTCCGATGCACATCTGGAGGCAACCTGTAATCTGTGGACTATCAGAGTGTTGATGAAACACAGAAATTGCATCGGGATTGAATACAACAGTCACCATGCGCACTTACCTTCATGGGAGTAATGTCTTAAACAGTTTTCTCTTTGATCGTTCCCTGGAAGACCAGTAGTAGTTTCCGATGCACATCTGGAGTCATTCTGTAATCTGTGGACTATCAGAGTGTTGATGAAACACAGAAATTGCATCAGGATTGAATACAACAGTCACCATGCGCACTTACCTCCATGGGAGTAATGTCTCAAACAGTCTACGCTTTGATCGTTCGCTGGATGACCAGTAGTAGTTTCCGATGCACATCTGAACGCAATCTGTAATCCTTGGACCTTCAAAGTGTTGATGAAACACAGAAATTGCCTCGGGATTGAATACAACAGTCACCATGCGCACTTTCCTCCATGGGTGTAATGTCTCAATCAGTCTACGCTTTGATCGTTCCCTGGGAGTTTAGTAGTACCTTCCGATGCACATCTGAACGCAATCCGTAATCCTTGGACCTTCAAAGTATTGATGAAACACAGAAATTGCATCGGGATTGAATACAACAGTCCCCATGCGCACTTTCCTCCAAGGGAGTAATGTATCAGACAGTCTACGCTTTGTTCCTTCCCTGGAAGACCAGTAGTAGTTTCCGATGGACATCTGGAGGCATTCTGTAATCTGTGGACTATCAGAGTGTTGATGAAACACAGAATTTGCATCGGGATTGAATACAACAGTCACCATGCGCACTTTCCTCCATGGGAGTAATGTCTCAAACATTCTAAGCTTTGATCGTTCCCTGGAAGACCAGTAGTAGTTTCCGATGCACATCTGGAGGCATTCTGTAATCTGTGGACTATCAGAGTGTTGATGAAACACATAAATTGTATTCGGATTGAATACAACAGTCACCTTGCGCACTTTCCTCCATGGGAGTAATGTCTCATACAGTCTACGTTTTGATCGTTCCTTGGGAGTCCAGTAGTAGTTTCCGATGCACATCTGAACGCAATCTGTAATCCTTGGACCTTCAAAGTGTTGATGAAACACAGATATTGCATCGGGATTGAATACAACAGTCACCATGCGCACTTTCCTCCATGGGAGTAATGTCTCAATCAGTCTACGCTTTGATCGTTCCCTGGAAGACCAGTAGTAGTTCCGATGCACATCTGGAGGCATTCTGTAATCTGTGGACTATGTGAGTGTTGATGAAACACCGAATTTGCATCGGGATTGAATACAACAGTCACCATGCGCACTTCCTTCCATGGGAGTAATGTCTCAAACAGTTTTCTCTTTGATCGTTCCCTGGAAGACCAGTAGTAGTTTCCGATGCACATCTGGAGGCATTCTGTAATCTGTGGACTATCAGAGTGTTGATGAAACACAGAAATTGCATCAGGATTAAATACAACATTCACCATGCGCTCTTACCTCCATGGGAGTAATGTCTCAATCAGTCTACGCTTTGATCGTTCCCTGGAAGACCAGTAGTAGTTCCGATGCACATCTGAACGCAATCTGTAATCCTTGGACCTTCAAAGTATTGATGAAACACAGAAATTGCCTCGGGATTGAATACAACAGTCACCATGCGCCCTTTCCTCCATGGGAGTAATGTCTCAATCAGTCTACGCTTTGATCTCTCCCTGGAAGACCAGTAGTAGTTCCGATGCACATCTGGAGACATTCTGTAATCTGTGGACTATCAGAGTGTTGATGAAACACAGAAATTGTATTAGGATTGAATACAACAGTCACCTTGCGCACTTTCCTCCATGGGAGTAATGTCTCAAATAGTCTACGCTTTGATCGTTCCCTGGGAGTCCAATAGTACTTTCCGATGCACATCTGAACGCAATCTGTAATCCTTGGACCTTCAAAGTATTGATGAAACACAGAAATTGCATCGGGATTGAATACAACAGTCACCATGCGCACTTTCCTCCATTTGAGTAATGTCTCAATCAGTCTACGCTTTGATCGTTCCCTGGAAGACCAGTAGTAGTTCCGATGCACATCTGGAGGCATTCTGTATCCTGTGGACTATCTGAGTGTTGATGAATCACAGAAATTGCATCGGGATTGAATACAACAGTCACCATGCGCGCTTTCTTCCATGGGAGTAATGTCTCAAACTGTCTACGATTTGATCGGTTCCTGGAAGACCAGTAGTAGTTTCCGATGCACATCTGGAGGCAATTTGTAATCTGTGGACTATCAGAGTGTTGATGAAACACAGAAATTGCATCGGGATTGAATACAACAGTCACCATGCGCACTTACCTTCATGGGAGTAATGTCTTAAACAGTTTACTCTTTGATCGTTCCCTGGCAGACCAGTAGTAGTTTCCGATGCACATCTGGAGGCATTCTGTAATCTGTGGACTATCAGAGTGTTGATGAAACACAGAAATTGCATCGGGATTGAATACAACAGTCTCCATGCGCACTTACCTCCATGGGAGTAATGTCTCAAACAGTCTACGCTTTGATCGTTCGCTGGATGACCAGTAGTAGTTTCCGATGCACATCTGAACGCAATCTGTAATCCTTGGACCTTCAAAGTGTTGATGAAACACAGAAATTGCCTCGGGATTGGATACAACAGTCACCATGCGCACTTTCCTCCATGGGTGTAATGTCTCAATCAGTCTAAGCTTTGATCGTTCCCTGGCAGACCAGTAGTAGTTCCGATGCACATCTTGAGGCTTTCTGTAATCTCTGGACTATCAGAGTGTTGATGAAACACAGAATTTGCATCGGGATTGAATACAACAGTCACCATGCGCACTTTCTTCCATGGGAGTAATGTCTCAAAGAGTCTACGCTTTGATCGTTTCCTGGAAGACCAGTAGTAGTTTCCGATGCACATCTGGAGGCAATCTGTAATCTGTGGACTATCAGAGTGTTGATGAAACACAGAAATTGCATGGGGATTGAATACAACAGTCACCATGCGCACTTACCTTCATGGGAGTAATGTCTCAAACAGTTTTCTCTTTGATCGTTCCCTGGAAGACCAGTAGTAGTTTCCGATGCACATCTGGAGGCATTCTGTAATCTGTGGACTATCAGAGTGTTGATGAAACACAGAAATTGCATCAGGATTGAATACAACAGTCACCATGCGCACTTACCTCCATGGGAGTAATGTCTCAATCAGTCTACGCTTTGATCGTACCCTGGAAGACCAGTAGTAGTTCCGATGCACATCTGGAGGATTCTGTAATCTGTGGACTATCAGAGTGTTGATGATACACAGAAATTGCATCGGGATTGAATACAACTGTCACCATGCGCACTCTCCTCCAAGGGAGTAATGTCTCAAACAGTATACTCTTTGATCGTTCCCAGGAAAACCAGTAGTAGTTTCCGATGCTCATCTGGGGGCATTCTGTAATCTGTGGACTATCTGAGTGTTGATGAAACACAGAAATTGCATCGGGATTGAGTACAACATCCGCCATGCGCACTTTCCTCCATGGGAGTAATATCTCAAACAGTCTAAGTTTTGATCGTTCCCTGGAAGACCAGTAGTAGTTTCCGATGCACATCCGAAGGCATTCTGTAATCTGTGGACTATCAGAGTGTTGATGAAACACAGAAATTGCATCGGGATTGAATACAACAGTCACCAGCCGCTATTTCCTCCATGGGAGTAATGTCTCAAACAGTCTACGCATTGATCGTTCCCTGGAAGACCAGTAGTAGTTTCCGATGCACATCTGGAGGCATTCTTTATTCTGTGGACTATCTGAGTGTTGATGAAACACAGAAATTGCATCGGGATTGAATACAACAGTCACCATGCGCACTCTCCTCCATTTGAGTAATGTCTCAAACAGTCTACGCTTTGATCGTTCCCAGGAAAACCAGTAGTAGTTTCCGATGCACATCTGAAGGCATTCTGTAATCTGTAAACTATCACAGTGTTGATGAAACACAGAAATTGCATCGGGATTTAATACAACAGTCACCAGGCGCTATTTCCTCCATGGGAGTAATGTCTCAAACAGTCTACGCATTGATCGTTCCCTGGAAGACCAGTAATAGTTTCCGATGCACATCTGGAGGCATTCTGTAATCCTTGGACCTTCAAAGTGTTGATGAAACACAGAAAGTGATTCGGGATTGAATACAACAGTCACCATGCGCACTTTCCTGCATGGGAGTAATGTCTCAAACAGTCTACGCTTTGATCGTTCCCTGGGAGTCCAGTAGTAGTTTCCGATGCACATCTGAACGCAATCTGTAATCCTTGGACCTTCAAAGTGTTGATGAAACACAGAAATTGCCTCGGGATTGAATACAAAAGTCAACATGCGCACTTTCCTCCATGGGTGTAATGTCTCAATCAGTCTACGCTTTGATCTTTCCCTGGCAGACCAGTAGTATTTCCGATGCACATCTGGAGGCTTTCTGTAATCTGTGGACTATCAGAGTGTTGATGAAACACAGAATTTGCATCGGGATTGAATACAACAGTCACCATGCGCACTTTCTTCCATGGGAGTAATGTCTCAAACAGTCTATGCTTTGATCGTTTCCTGGAAGACCAGTAGTAGTTTCCGATGCACATCTGGAGGCAACCTGTAATCTGTGGACTATCAGAGTGTTGATGAAACACAGAAATTGCATCGGGATTGAATACAACAGTCACCATGCGCACTTACCTTCATGGGAGTAATGTCTTAAACAGTTTTCTCTTTGATCGTTCCCTGGAAGACCAGTAGTAGTTTCCGATGCACATCTGGAGTCATTCTGTAATCTGTGGACTATCAGAGTGTTGATGAAACACAGAAATTGCATCAGGATTGAATACAACAGTCACCATGCGCACTTACCTCCATGGGAGTAATGTCTCAATCAGTCTACGCTTTGATCGTTCCCTGGAAGACCAGTAGTAGTTCCGATGCACATCTGGAGGCATTCTGTAATCTGTGGACTATCAGAGTGTTGATGAAACACAGAAATTGCATCGGGATTGAATACAACTGTCACCACGCGCACTCTCCTCCATGGGAGTAATGTCTCAAACAGTATACGCTTTGATCGTTCCCAGGAAAACCAGTAGTAGTTTCCGATGCACATCTGGGGGCATTCTGTAATCTGTGGACTATCTGAGTGTTGATGAAACACAGAAATTGCATCGGGATTGAATACAACAGCCGCCATGCGCCATTTCCTCCATGGGAGTAATATCTCAAACAGTCTAAGCTTTGATCGTTCCCTGGAAGACCAGTAGTAGTTTCCGATGCACATCCGAAGGCATTCTGTAATCTGTGGACTATCAGAGTGTTGATGATACACAGAAATTGCATCGGGATTGAATACAACAGTCACCAGCCGCTATTTCCTCCATGGGAGTAATGTCTCAAACAGTCTAAGCTTTGATCGTTCCCTGGAAGACCAGTAGTAGTTTCCGATGCACATCTGGAGGCATTCTGTAATCTGTGGACCATCACAGTGTTGATGAAACACAGAATTTGGATTAGGATTGAATACAACAGTCACCTCGCGCACTTTCCTACATGGGAGTAATGTCTCAAACGGTCTACGCTTTGATCGTTCCCTGGGAGTCCGGTAGTAGATTCCGATGCACATCTGAACGCAATCTGTAATCCTTGGACCTTCAAAGTGTTGATGAAACACAGAAATTGCATCGGGATTGAATACAACAGTCACCATGCGCACTTTCCTCCATGGGAGTAATGTCTCAATCAGTCTACGCTTTGATCTTTCCCTGGCAGACCAGTAGAAGTTCCGATGCACATCTGAAGTCTTTCTGTAATCTGTGGACTATCTGAGTGTTGATGAAACACCGAATTTGCATCGGGATTGAATACAACAGTCACCATGCGCACTTTCTTCCATGGGAGTAATGTCTCAAACAGTCTACGCTTTGATCGTTTCATGGAAGACCAGTAGTAGTTTAAAATGCACATCTGGAGGCAATCTGTAATCTGTGGACTATCAGAGTGTTGATGAAACACAGAAATTGAATCGGGATTGAATACAACAGTCACCATCCGCACTTACCTTCATGGGAGTAATGTCTCAAACAGTTTTCTCTTTGATCGTTCGCTGGAAGACCAGTAGTAGTTTCCGATGCACAACTGGAGGCATTCTGTAATCTGTGGACTATCAGAGTGTTGATGAAATACAGAAATTGCATCAGGATTGAATGCAACAGTCACCATGCGCACTTACCTCCATGGGAGTAATGTCTCAATCAGTCTACGCTTTGATCGTTCCCTGGAAGACCAGTAGTAGTTCCGATGCACATCTGGAGGCATTCTGTAATCTGTGGACTATCAGAGTGTTGATGAAACACAAAAATTGCATCGGGATTGAATACAACAGTCACCATGCGCACTTTCCTCCATGGGAGTAATGTCTCAAACAGTGTACGCTTTGATCGTTCCCTGGGAGTCCAGTAGTAGTTTCCAATGCACATCTGAACGCAATCTGTAATCCTTGGACCTTCAAAGTATTGATGAAACACTGAAATTGCCTCGGGATTGAATACAACAGTCACCATGCGCACTTTCCTCCATGGGAGTATTGTCTCAAACAGTCTACGCTTTGATCGTTCCCTGGGAGTCCGGTAGTAGTTTCCGATGCACATCTGAACGCAATCTGTAATCCTTGGACCTTCAAAGTGTTGATGAAACACAGAAATTGCATCGGGATTGAATACAACAGTCACCATGCGCACTTTCTTCCATGGGAGTAATGTCTCAAACAGTCTATGCTTTGATCGTTTCCTGGAAGACCAGTAGTAGTTTCCGATGCACATCTGGAGGCAACCTGTAATCTGTGGACTATCAGAGTGTTGATGAAACACAGAAATTGAATCGGGATTGAATACAACAGTCACCATCCGCACTTACCTTCATGGGAGTAATTTCTCAAACAGTTTTCTCTTTGATCGTTCGCTGGAAGACCTGTAGTAATTTCCGATGCACATCTGGAGGCATTCTGTAATCTGTGGACTATCAGAGTGTTGATGAAAAACAGAAATTGCATCAGGATTGAATACAACAGTCACCATGCGCACTTACCTCCATGGGAGTAATGTCTCAATCAGTCTACGCTTTGATCGTTCCCTGGAAGACCAGTAGTAGTTCCGATGCACATCTGGAGGCATTCTGTAATCTGTGGACTATCAGGGTGTTGACGAAATACAGAAATTGCATCAGGATTGAATACAACAGTCACCATGCGCACTTACTTCCATGGGAGTAATGTCTCAATCAGTCTACGCTTTGATCGTTCCCTGGAAGACCAGTAGTAGTTCCGATGCACATCTGGAGGCATTCTGTAATCTGTGGACTATCAGAGTGTTGATGAAACACAGAAATTGCATCAGGATTGAATACAACAGTCACCATGCGCACTTACCTCCATGGGAGTAATGTCTCAATCAGTCTACGCTTTGATCGTACCCTGGAAGACCAGTAGTAGTTCCGATGCCATCTGGAGGATTCTGTAATCTGTGGACTATCAGATTGTTGATGATACACAGAAATTGCATCGGGATTAAATACAACTGTCACCATGCGCACTCTCCTCCAAGGGAGTAATGTCTCAAACAGAATACGCTTTGATCGTTCCCAGGAAAACCAGTAGTAGTTTCCGATGCTCATCTGGGGGCATTCTGTAATCTGTGGACTATCTGAGTGTTGATGAAACACAGAAATTGCATCGGGATTGAATACAACATCCGCCATGCGCACTTTCCTCCATGGGAGTAATATCTCAAACAGTCTAAGCTTTGATCGTTCCCTGGAAGACCAGTAGTAGTTTCCGATGCACATCCGAAGGCATTCTGTAATCTGTGGACTATCAGAGTGTTGATGAAACACAGAAATTGCATCGGGATTGAATACAACAGTCACCAGCCGCTATTTCCTCCATGGGAGTAATGTCTCAAACAGTCTACGCATTGATCGTTCCCTGGAAGACCAGTAGTAGTTTCCGATGCACATCTGGAGGCATTCTTTATTCTGTGGACTATCTGAGTGTTGATGAAACACAGAAATTGCATCGGGATTGAATACAACAGTCACCATGCGCACTCTCCTCCATGGGAGTAATGTCTCAAACAGTATACGCTTTGATCGTTCCCAGGAAAACCAGTAGTAGTTTCCGATGCACATCTGGGGGCATTCTGTAATCTGTGGACTATCTGAGTGTTGATGAAACACAGAAATTGCATCGGGATTGAATACAACAGCCGCCATGAGCACTTTCCTCCATGGGAGTAATATCTCAAACAGTCTAAGCTTTGATCGTTCCCTGGAAGACCAGTAGTAGTTTCCGATGCACATCCGAAGGCATTCTGTAATCTGTGGACTATCAGAGTGTTGATGAAACACAGAAATTGCATCGGGATTGAATACAACAGTCACCAGCCGCTATTTCCTCCATGGGAGTAATGTCTCAAACAGTCTACGCATTGATCGTTCCCTGGAAGACCAGTAATAGTTTCCGATGCACATCTGGAGGCATTCTGTAATCCTTGGACCTTCAAAGTGTTGATGAAACACAGAAAGTGATTCGGGATTGAATACAACAGTCACCATGCGCACTTTCCTGCATGGGAGTAATGTCTCAAACAGTCTACGTTTTGATCGTTCCCTGGGAGTCCAGTAGTAGTTTCCGATGCACATCTGAACGCAATCTGTAATCCTTGGACCTTCAAAGTGTTGATGAAACACAGAAATTGCCTCGGGATTGAATACAAAAGTCAACATGCGCACTTTCCTCCATGGGTGTAATGTCTCAATCAGTCTACGCTTTGATCGTTCCCTGGCAGACCAGTAGTAGTTCCGATGCACATCTGGAGGCTTTCTGTAAACTGTGGACTATCTGAGTGTTGATGAAACACAGAATTTGCATCGGGATTGAATACAACAGTCACCATGCGCACTTTCTTCCATGGGAGTAATGTCTCAAACAGTCTATGCTTTGATCGTTTCCTGGAAGACCAGTAGTAGTTTCCGATGCACATCTGGAGGCAACCTGTAATCTGTGGACTATCAGAGTGTTGATGAAACACAGAAATTGCATCGGGATTGAATACAACAGTCACCATGCGCACTTACCTTCATGGGAGTAATGTCTCAAACAGTTTTCTCTTTGATCGTTCCCTGGAAGACCAGTAGTAGTTTCCGATGCACATCTGGAGTCATTCTGTAATCTGTGGACTATCAGAGTGTTGATGAAACACAGAAATTGCATCAGGATTGAATACAACAGTCACCATGCGCACTTACCTCCATGGGAGTAATGTCTCAATCAGTCTACGCTTTGATCGTTCCCTGGAAGACCAGTAGTAGTTCCGATGCACATCTGGAGGCATTCTGTAATCTGTGGACTATCAGAGTGTTGATGAAACACAGAAATTGCATCGGGATTGAATACAACTGTCACCACGCGCACTCTCCTCCATGGGAGTAATGTCTCAAACAGTATACGCTTTGATCGTTCCCAGGAAAACCAGTAGTAGTTTCCGATGCACATCTGGGGGCATTCTGTAATCTGTGGACTATCTGAGTGTTGATGAAACACAGAAATTGCATCGGGATTGAATACAACAGCCGCCATCCGCACTTTCCTCCATGGGAGTAATATCTCAAACAGTCTAAGCTTTGATCGTTCATTGGAAGACCAGTAGTAGTTTCCGATGCACATCCGAAAGCATTCTGTAATCTGTGGACTATCAGAGTGTTGATGAAACACAGAAATTGCATCGGGATTGAATACAACAGTCACCAGCCGCTATTTCCTCCATGGGAGTAATGTCTCAAACAGTCTACGCATTGATCGTTCCCTGGAAGACCAGTAATAGTTTCCGATGCACATCTGGAGGCATTCTGTAATCATTGGACCTTCAAAGTATTGATGAAACACAGAAAGTGATTCGGGATTGAAAACAAAAGTCACCATGCGCACTTTCCTCCATGGGAGTAATGTCTCAAACAGTCTAAGCTTTGATCGTTCCCTGGAAGACCAGTAGTAGTTTCCGATGCACATCTGGAGGCATTCTGTAATCTGTGGACCAACAGAGTGTTCATGAAACACAGAATTTGGATTAGGATTGAATACAACAGTCACCTTGCGCACTTTCCTACATGGGAGTAATGTCTCAAACGGTCTACGCTTTGATCGTTCCCTGGGAGTCCGGTAGTAGTTTCCGATGCACATCTGAACGCAATCTGTAATCCTAGGACCTTCAAAGTGTTGATGAAACACAGAAATTGCATCGGGATTGAATACAACAGTCACCATGCGCACTTTCCTCCATGGGAGTAATGTCTCAATCAGTCTACGCTTTGATCGTTCCCTAGAAGACCAGTAGTAGTTCCGATGCACATCTGGAGGCATTCTGTAATCTGTGGACTATCAGAGTGATGATGAATCACAGAAATTGCATCGGGATTGAATACAACAGTCACCATGCGCACTTTCCTCCATGGGAGTAATGTCTCAAACAGTCTACGCTTTGATCGTTCCCTGGGAGGCCAGTAGTAGTTTCCAATGCACATCTGAACGCAATCTGTAATCCTTGGACCTTCAAAGTATTGATGAAACACTGAAATTGCCTCGGGATTGAATACAACAGTCACCATGCGCACTTTCCTCCATGGGAGTATTGTCTCAAACAGTCTACGCTTTAATCGTTCCCTGGGAGTCCGGTAGTAGTTTCCGATGCACATCTGAACGCAATCTGTAATCCTTGGACCTTCAAAGTGTTGATAAAACACAGAAATTGCATCGGGATTGAATACAACAGTCACCATGCGCACTTTCCTCCATGGGAGTAATGTCTCAATCAGTCTACGCTTTGATCGTTTCCTGGAAGACCAGTAGTAGTTTAAAATGCACATCTGGAGGCAATCTGCAATCTGTGGACTATCAGAGTGTTGATGAAACACAGAAATTGAATCGGGATTGAATACAACTGTCACCATGCGCACTTACCTTCATGGGAGTAATGTCTCAAACAGTTTTCTCTTTGATCGTTCCCTGGCAGACCAGTAGAAGTTCCGATGCACATCTGAAGTCTTTCTGTAATCTGTGGACTATCTGAGTGTTGATGAAACACAGAATTTGCATCGGGATTGAATACAACAGTCACCATGCGCACTTTCTTCCATGGGAGTAATGTCTCAAACAGTCTACGCTTTGATCGTTTCCTGGAAGACCAGTAGTAGTTTAAAATGCACATCTGGAGGCAATCTGTAATCTCTGGACTATCAGAGTGTTGATGAAACACAGAAATTGAATCGGGATTGAATACAACTGTCACCATGCGCACTTACCTTCATGGGAGTAATGTCTCAAACAGTTTTCTCTTTGATCGTTCGCTGGAAGACCAGTAGTAGTTTCCGATGCACATCTGGAGGCATTCCGTAATCTGTGGACTATCAGAGTGTTGATGAAATACAGAAATTGCATCAGGATTGAATACAACAGTCACCATGCGCACTTACCTCCATGGGAGTAATGTCTCAATCAGTCTACGCTTTGATCCTTCCCTGGAAGACCAGTAGTAGTTTCCGATGCACATCTGGAGGCATTCTGTAATCTGTGGACCATCTAAGTGTTGATGAAACACAGAATTTGGATTAGGATTGAATACAACAGTCACCTTGCGCACTTTCCTACATGGGAGTAATGTCTCAAACAGTCTACGCTTTGATCGTTCCCTGGGAGTCCGGTAGTAGTTTCCGATGCACATCTGAACGCAATCTGTAATCCTTGGACCTTCAAAGTGTTGATGAAACACAGAAATTGCATCGGGATTGAATACAACAGTCACCATGCGCACTTTCCTCCATGGGAGTAATGTCTCAATCAGTCTACGCTTTGATCTTTCCCTGGCAGACCAGTAGAAGTTCCGATGCACATCTGAAGTCTTTCTGTAATCTGTGGACTATCTGAGTGTTGATGAAACACAGAATTTGCATCGGGATTGAATACAACAGTCACCATGCGCACTTTCTTCCATGGGAGTAATGTCTCAAACAGTCTACGCTTTGATCGTTTCCTGGAAGACCAGTAGTAGTTTCCAATGCACATCTGGAGGCAATCTGTAATCTGTGGACTATCAGAGTGTTGATGAAACACAGAAATTGCATCGGGATTGAATACAACAGTCACCATGCGCACTTACCTTCATGGGAGTAATGTCTCAAACAGTTTTCTCTTTGATCTTTCGCTGGAAGACCAGTTGTAGTTTCCGATGCACATCTGGAGGCATTCTGTAATCTGTGGACTATCAGAGTGTTGATGAAATACAGAAATTGCATCAGGATTGAATACAACAGTCACCATGCGCACTTACCTCCATGGGAGTCATGTCTCAATCAGTCTACGCTTTGATCGTTCCCTGGAAGACCAGTAGTAGTTCCGATGCACATCTGGAGGCATTCTGTAATCTGTGGACTATCTGAGTGTTGATGAAACACAGAAATTGCATCGGGATTGAATACAACAGTCACCATGCGCACTTTCATCCATGGGAGTAATGTCTCAAACAGTCTACGATTTGATTGTTTCCTGGAAGACCAGTAGTAGTTTCCGATGCACATCTGGAGGCAATCTGTAATCTGTGGACTATCAGAGTGTTGATGAAACACAGAAATTGCATCGGGATTGAATACAACAGTCACCATGCGCACTTACCTTCATGGGAGTAATGTCTCAAACAGTTTACTATTTGATCGTTCCCTGGAAGACCAGTAGTAGTTTCCGATGCACATCTTGAGGCATTCTGTAATCTGTGGACTATCTGAGTGTTGATGAAACACAGAAATTGCATCGGGATTGAATACAACAGTCGCCATGCGCACTTTCCCCCATGGGAGTAATATCTCAAACAGTCTAAGCTTTGATCGTTCCCTGGAAGACCAGTAGTAGTTTCCGATGCACATCTCGAGGCATTCTGTAATCTGTGGACTATCAGAGTGTTGATGAAACACAGAAATTGCATCGGGATTGAATACAACAGTCACCATGCGCACTCTCCTCCATGGGAGTAATGTCTCAAACAGTCTACGCTTTGATCGTTCCCAGGAAGACCAGTAGTAGTTTCCGATGCACATCTGGGGGCATTCTGTAATCTGTGGACTATCTGAGTGTTGATGAAACACAGAAATTGCATCGGGATTGAATACAACAGTCACCATGCGCACTTTCCTCCATGGGAGTAATGTCTCAAACAGTCTAAGCTTTGATCGTTCCCTGGAAGACCAGTAGTAGTTTCCGATGCACATCTGAAGGCATTCTGTAATCTGTGGACTATCAGAGTGTTGATGAAACACAGAAACTGCAGCGGGATTGAATACAACAGTCACCAGGGGCTATTTCCTCCATGGGAGTAATGTCACAAACAGTCTACGTTTTGATCGTTCCCTGGAAGACCAGTAGTAGCTTCCGATGCACATCTGGAGGCATTCTGTAATCCTTGGACCTTCAAAGTGTTGATGAAACACAGAAATTGCCTCGGGATAGAATACAACAGTCACCATGCGCACTTTCCGCCATGGGAGTAATGTCTCAAACAGTCAACGATTTGATCGTTCCCTGGAAGACCAGTAGTAGTTTCCGATGCACATCTGGAGGCATTCTGTAATCTGTGGACTATCAGAGTGTTGATGAAACACAGAAATTGCATCGGGATTGAATACAACATTCACCATGCGCACTTTCCTTCATGGGAGTTATGTCTCAAACAGTCTACGCTTTGATCGTTTCCTGGAAGACCAGTAGTAGTTTCCGATGCACATCTGGAGGCATTCTGTAATCTGCGGACTATCAGAGTGTTGATGAAACACTGTAATTGCATCGGGATTGAATACAACAGTCACCATGCGCACTTTCCGCCATGGGAGTAATGTCTCAAACATTCTACGCTTTGATCGTTCCCTGGAAGACCAGTAGTAGTTTCCGATGCACACCTGGAGGCATTCTGTAATCTGTGGACTATCAGAGTGTTGATGAAACACAGAAATTGCCTCCTGATAGAATACAACAGTCACCATGCGCACTCTCCTCCATGGGAGTAATGTCTCAAACAGTCTACGCTTTGATCGTTCCCTGGAAGACCAGTAGTAGTTTCCGATGCACATCTGGAGGCATTCTGTAATCTGTGGACTATCAGAGTGTTGATGAAACACAGAAATTGCATCGGGATTGAATACAACAGTCACCATGCGCACTTTCCTCCATGGGAGTAATGTCTCAATCAGTCTACGCTTTGATCTTTCCCTGGCAGACCAGTAGAAGTTCCGATGCACATCTGAAGTCTTTCTGTAATCTGTGGACTATCTGAGTGTTGATGAAACACAGAATTTGCATCGGGATTGAATACAACAGTCACCATGCGCACTTTCTTCCATGGGAGTAATGTCTCAAACTGTCTACGCTTTGATCGTTTCCTGGAAGACCAGTAGTAGTTTAAAATGCACATCTGGAGGCAATCTGTAATCTGTGGACTATCAGAGTGTTGATGAAACACAGAAATTGAATCGGGATTGAATACAACAGTCACCATGCGCACTTACATTCATGGGAGTCATGTCTCAATCAGTCTACGCTTTGATCGTTCCCTGGAAGACCAGTAGTAGTTCCGATGCACATCTGGAGGCATTCTGTAATCTGTGGACTATCTGAGTGTTGATGAAACACAGAAATTGCATCGGGATTGAATACAACAGTCACCATGCGCACTTTCTTCCATGGGAGTAATGTCTCAAACAGTCTACGATTTGATTGTTTCCTGGAAGACCAGTTGTAGTTTCCGATGCACATCTGGAGGCAATCTGTAATCTGTGGACTATCAGAGTGTTGATGAAACACAGAAATTGCATCGGGATTGAATACAACAGTCACCATGCGCACTTACCTTCATGGGAGTAATGTCTCAAACAGTTTACTATTTGATCGTTTCCTGGAAGACCAGTAGTAGTTTCCGATGCACATCTTGAGGCATTCTGTAATCTGTGGACTATCTGAGTGTTGATGAAACACAGAAATTGCATCGGGATTGAATACAACAGTCGCCATGCGCACTTTCCCCCATGGGAGTAATATCTCAAACAGTCTAAGCTTTGATCGTTCCCTGGAAGACCAGTAGTAGTTTCCGATGCACATCTGGAGGCATTCTGTAATCTGTGGACTATCAGAGTGTTGATGAAACACAGAAATTGCATCGGGATTGAATACAAAAGTCAACATGCGCACTCTCCACCATGGGAGTAATGTCTCAAACAGTCTACGCTTTGATCGTTCCCAGGAAGACCAGTAGTAGTTTCCGATGCACATCTGGGGGCATTCTGTAACCTGTGGACTATCTGAGTGTTGATGAAACACAGAAATTGCATCGGGATTGAATACAACAGTCACCATGCGCACTTTCCTCCATGGGAGTAATGTCTCAAACAGTCTAAGCTTTGATCGTTCCCTGGAAGACCAGTAGTAGTTTCCGATGCACATCTGAAGGCATTCTGTAATCTGTAGACTATCAGAGTGTTGATGAAACACAGAAACTGCAGCGGGATTGAATACAACAGTCACCAGGGGCTATTTCCTCCATGGGAGTAATGTCACAAACAGTCTACGTTTTGATCGTTCCCTGGAAGACCAGTAGTAGCTTCCGATGCACATCTGGAGGCATTCTGTAATCCTTGGACCTTCAAAGTGTTGATGAAACACAGAAATTGCCTCGGGATAGAATACAACAGTCACCATGCGCACTTTCCGCCATGGGAGTAATGTCTCAAACAGTCAACGATTTGATCGTTCCCTGGAAGACCAGTAGTAGTTTCCGATGCACATCTGGAGGCATTCTTTAATCTGTGGACTATCAGAGTGTTGATGAAACACAGAAATTGCATCGGGATTGAATACAACATTCACCATGCGCACTTTCCTTCATGGGAGTTATGTCTCAAACAGTCTACGCTTTGATCGTTCCCTGGAAGACCAGTAGTAGTTTCCCATGCACATCTGGAGGCATTCTGTAATCTGCGGACTATCAGAGTGTTGATGAAACACTGTAATTGCATCGGGATTGAATACAACAGTCACCATGCGCACTTTCCGCCATGGGAGTAATGTCTCAAACATTCTACGCTTTGATCGTTCCCTGGAAGACCAGTAGTAGTTTCCGATGCACATCTGGAGGCATTCTGTAATCTGTGGACTATCAGAGTGTTGATGAAACACAGAAATTGCATCGGGATTGAATACAACAGTCACCAACCGCTATTTCCTCCATGGGAGTAATGTCTCAAACAGTCTACGCTTTGATCGTTCCCTGGAAGACCAGTAGTAGTTTCCGATGCACATCTGGAGGCATTCTGTAATTTCCGGACTATCAGAGTGTTGATGAAACACAGAAATTGTATTAGGATTGAATACAACAGTCACTTTGCCCACTTTCCTCCATGGGAGTAATGTCTCAAACTGTCTACGCTTTGATCGTTCCCTGGGAGTCCAGTAGTAGTTTCCGATGCACATCTGAACGCAATCTGTAATGCTTGGACCTTCAAAGTGTTGATGAAACACAGAAATTGCCTCAGGATTGAATACAACAGTCACCATGCGCACTTTCCTCCATGGGAATAATGTCTCAATCAGTCTACGCTTTGATCGTCCCCTGCAGACCAGTAGTAGTTCCGATGCACATCTGAAGTCTTTCTGTAATCTGTGGACTGTCTGAGTGTTGATGAAACACAGAATTTGCATCGGGATTGAATACAACAGTCACCATGCGCACTTTCTTCCATGGGAGTAATGTCTCAAACAGTCTACGCTTTGTTCGTTTCCTGGAAGACCAGTAGCAGTTTCCAATGCTCATCTGGAGGCAATCTGTAATCTGTGGACTATCAGAGTGTTGATGAAACACAGAAATTGCATCGGGATTGAATACAACAGTCACCATGCACACTTACCTTCATGGGAGTAATGTCTCAAACAGTTTTCTCTTTGATCGTTCGCTGGAAGACCAGTAGTAGTTTCCGATGCACATCTGGAGGCATTCTGTAATCTGTGGACTATCAGAGTGTTGATGAAATACAGAAATTGCATCAGGATTGAATACAACAGTCACCATGCGCACTTACCTCCATGGGAGTAATGTCTCAATCAGTCTACGCTTTGATCGTTCCCTGGAAGACCAGTAGTAGTTCCGATGCACATCTGGAGGCATTCTGTAATCTGTGGACTATCAGAGTGTTGATGAAACACAGAAATTGCATCGGGATTGAATACAACAGTCACCATGCGCACTTTCCTCAATGGGAGTAATGGCTCAAACAGTCTACGGTTTGATCGTTCCCTGGAAGACCAGTAGTAGTTTCCGATGCACATCTGGAGGCATTCTGTAATCTGTGGACTATCTGAGTGTTGATGAAACACAGAAATTGCATCGGGATTGAATACAACTGTCACCTTGCGCACTTTCCTCCATGGGAGTAATGTCTCAAACAGTCTAAGCTTTGATCGTTACCTGGAAGACCAGTAGTAGTTTCCGATGCACATCTGGAGGCATTCTGTAATCTGTGGACTATCTGAGTGTTGATGAAACACAGATATTGCATCGGGATTGAATACAACAGTCACCATGCGCACTTTCTTCCATATGAGTAATGTCTCAAACAGTCTACTATTTGATCGTTTCCTGGAAGACCAGTAGTAGTTTCCGATGCACATCTGGAGGCAATCTGTAATCTGTGGACTATCAGAGTGTTGATGAAACACAGAAATTGCATCGGGATTGAATACAACAGTCACCATGCGCACTTTCCTCCATGGGAGTAATGTCTCAATCGGTCTACGCTTTGATCGTTCCCTGGAAGACCAGTAGTAGTTCCGATGCACATCTGGAGGCATTATGTAATCTGTGGACTATCTGAGTGTTGATGAAACACAGAAATTGCATCGGGATTGAATACAACAGTCACCATGCGCACTTTCTTCCATGGGAGTAATGTCTCAAACAGTCTACGATTTGATCGTTTCCTGGAAGACCAGTAGTAGTTTCCGATGCACGTCTTGAGGCAATCTGTAATCTGTGGACTATCAGAGTGTTGATGAAACACAGAAATTGCATCGGGATTGAATACAACAGTCACCATGCGCACTTACCTTCATGGGAGTAATGTCTCAAACAGTTTACTACTTGATCGTTCCCTGGAAGACCAGTAGTAGTTTCCGATGCACATCTGGAGGCATTCTGTAATCTGTGGACTATCTGAGTGTTGATGAAACACAGTAATTGCATCGGGATTGAATACAACAGTCGCCATGCGCACTTTCCTCCATGGGAGTAATATCTCAAACAGTCTAAGCTTTGATCGTTCCCTGGAAGACCAGAAGTAGTTTCCGATGCACATCTGGTGGCATTCTGTAATCTGTTAACTATCAGAGTGTTGATGAAACACAGAAATTGCATCGGGATTGAATACAACAGTCACCATGCGCACTCTCCTCCATGGGAGTAATGTCTCAAACAGTCTACGCTTTGATCGTTCCCAGGAAGACGAGTAGTAGTTTCCGACGCACATCTGGGGGCATTCTGTAATCCTTGACCTTCAAAGTGTTGATGAAACACAGAAATTGCCTCCTGATAGAATACAACAGTCACCATGCGCACTCTCCTCCATGGGAGTAATGTCTCAAACAGTCTACGCTTTGATCGTTCCCTGGAAGACCAGTAGTAGTTTCCGATGCACATCTGGAGGCATTCTGTAATCTGTGGACTATCAGAGTGTTGATGAAACACAGAAATTGCATCTGGATTGAATACAACAGTCACCATGCGCACTTTCCTCCATGGGAGTAATGGCTCAAACAGTCTACGCTTTGATCGTTCCCTGGAAGACCAGTAGTAGTTTCCGATGCACATCTGGAGGCATTCTGTAATCTGTGGACTATCTGAGTGTTGATGAAACACAGAAATTGCATCGGGATTGAATACAACAGTCACCTTGCGCACTTTCCTCCATGGGAGTAATGTCTCAAACAGTCTAAGCTTTGATCGTTACCTGGAAGACCAGTAGTAGTTTCCGATGCACATCTGGAGGCATTCTGTAATCTCCGGACTATCAGAGTGTTGATGAAACACAGTAATTGCATCGGGATTGAATACAACAGTCACCATGCGCACTTTCCTCCATGGGAGTAATGTCTCAAACAGTCTACGCATTGATCGTTCCCTGGAGACCAGTAGTAGTTTCCGATGCACATCTGGAGGCATTCTGTTATCGTTGTACCTTCAAAGTGTTGATGAAACACAGAAATTGATTCGGGATTGAATACAAAAGTCACCATGCGCACTTTCCCCCATTTGAGTAATGTCTCAAACAGTCTACACTTTGATCGTTAGCTGGAAGACCAGTAGTTGTTTCCGATGCACATATGGAGGCATTCTGTAATCCTTGGACCTTCAAAGTGTTGTTGAAACACAGAAATTGCCTCGGGATAGAATACAACAGTCACCATGCGCACTTTCCGCAATGGGAGTAATGTCTCAAACAGTCAACGCTTTGATCGTTCCCTGGAAGACCAGTAGTAGTTTCCGATGCACATCTGGAGGCATTCTGTAATCTGAGGACCATCAGAGTGTTGATGAAACACAGAAATTGCATCGGGATTGAATACAACATTCACCATGCGCACTTTCCTCCATGGGAGTTATGTCTCAAACAGTCTACGCTTTGATCGTTCCCTGGAAGACCAGTAGTAGTTTCCGATGCACATCTGGAGGCAATCTGTAATCTGTGGACTATCAGAGTGTTGATGAAACACAGAAATTGCATCGGGATTGAATACAACAGTCACCTTGCGCACTTTCCTCCATGGGAGTAATGTCTAAAACAGTCTAAGCTTTGATCGTTAGCTGGAAGACCAGTAGTTGTTTCCGATGCACATCTGGAGGCATTCTGTAATCTACGGACTATCAGAGTGTTGATGAAACACTGTAATTGCATCGGGATTGAATACAACAGTCACCATGCGCACTTTCCGCCATGGGAGTAATGTCTCAAACAGTCTACGCTTTGATCGTTCCCTGGAAGACCAGTAGTAGCTTCCGATGCACATCTGCAGGGATTCTGAAATCTGTGGACTATCAGAGTGTTGATGAAACACAGAAGTTGCATCGGGATTCAATACAACAGTCACCATGCGCACTTTCCTCCATGTGAGTAATGCCTCAAACAGTCTACGGTTTGACCGTTTCCTGGAACTCCAGTAGTAGTTTTCGATGCACATCTAGAGGCATTCTGTAATCTGTGGACTATCAGAGTGTTGATGAAACACAGTAATTGCATCGGGATTGAATACAACAGTCACCATGCGCACTTTCCTCCATGGGAGTAATGTCTCAGACAATCTACGATTTGATCGCTCCCTGGAAGACCAGTAGTAGTTTCCGATGCACATCTGGAGGCATTCTGTAATCTGTGAACTATCAGAGTGTTGATGAAACACAGAAATTGCATCGGGATTGAATACAACAGTCACCATGCGCACTTTCGTCCATGGGAGTAATGTCTCAAACAGTCTACGCTTTGATCGTTCCCTGGAAAACCAGTAGTAGTTTCCGATGCACATCTGGAGGCATTCTGTAATCTGCGGACTATCAGAGTGCTGATGAAACACTGTAATTGCCTCGGTATTGAATACAACAGTCACCATGCGCACTTTCTCCCATGGGAGTAACGTCTCAAACAGTCTACGCTTTGATCGTTCCCTGGAAGACCAGTAGTAGTTTCCGATGCACATCTGGAGGCATTCTGTAATCTGTGGACTATCAGAGTGTTGATGAAACACTGTAATTGCATCGGGATTGAATACAACAGTCACCATGCGCACTTTCCGCCATGGGAGTAATGTCTCAAACAGTCTACGCTTTGATCGTTCCCTGGAAGACCAGTAGTAGTTTCCGATTCACATGTGGAGGCATTCTGTAATCTGTGGACTATCAGAGTGTTGATGAAACACAGAAGTTGCATCGGTATTCAATACAACAGTCACCATGCGCACTTTCCTCCATGGGAGTAATGCCCCAAACAGTCTACGGTTTGATCGTTAGCTGGAAGACCAGTAGTAGTTTCCGATGCACATCTGGTGGATTTCTGTATTCTGTGGACTATCAGAGTGTTGATGACACACAGAAATTGCATCGGGATTGAATACAACAGTCACCATCGGCACTTTCCTCCATGGGGGTAATGTCTCAAACAGTTTACGCTTTGATCGTTCCCTGCAAGACCAGTAGTAGTTTCCGATGCACATCTGGAGGGATCCTGTAACCCTTGGACCTTCAAAGTGTTGATCAAACAAGGAAATTGCATCGGGATTGAATATAACAGTCACCATGCGCACTTTCCTCCATTGAAGTAGTGTCTCAAACAGTCTACGCTTTGATCGTTCCCTGGAAGACCAGTAGTAGTTTCCGATGCACATCTGGAGGCATTCTGTAATCTGTGGACTATCTGAGTGTTGATGAAACACAGAAATTGCATCGGGATTGAATACAACAGTCACCATGCGCACTTTCCTCCATGGGAGTAATGTCTCAAACAGTCTAAGCTTTGATCGTTACCTGGAAGACCAGTAGTAGTTTCCGATGCACATCTGGTGGATTTCTGTATTCTGTGGACTATCAGAGTGTTGATGAAACACAGAAATTGAATCGGGATTGAATACAACAGTCACCATCGGCACTTTCCTCCATGGGAGTAATGTCTCAAACAGTCTACGCTTTGATCGTTTCCTGGAAGACCAGTAGTAGTTTCCGATGCACATCTGGAGGCATTCTGTAATCTGTGGACTATCAGATTATTGATGAAACACTGATATTGCATCGGGATTGAATACGTCACCACGCGCACTTACCTCCATGGGAGTAATGTCTCAAACAGTCTACGCTTTGATCGTTTCCTGGAAGACCAGTAGTAGTTTCCGATGCACATCTGGAGGCATTCTGTAATCTGTGGACTATCAGAGTGTTGATGAAACACAGAAATGGCATCGGGATTGAATACAACAGTCACCTTGCGCACTTTCCTCTATGGGAGTAACGTCTCAAACAGTCTAAGCTTTGATCGTTACCTGGAAGACCAGTAGTAGTTTCCGATGCACATCTGGAGGCATTCTGTAATCTCCGGACTATCAGAGTGTTGATGAAATACTGTAATTGCATCGGGATTGACTACAACAGTCACCATGCGCACTTTCCGATATGGGCGTAATGTCTCAAACAGTCTACGCTTTGATCGTTCCCTGGAAGACCAGTAGTAGTTTCCGATTCACATCTGGAGTTATTCTGTAATCTGTGGACTATCAGAGTGTTGATGAAACACAGAAGTTGCATCGGGATTCAATACAACAGTCACCATGCGCACTTTCCTCCATGCGAGTAATGCCTCAAACAGTCTACGGTTTGATCGTTTCCTGGAACTCCAGTAGTAGTTTCCGATGCACATCTTGAGGCATTCTGTAATCTGTGGACTATCAGAGTGTTGATGAAACACAGTAATTGCATCGGGATTGAATACAACAGTCACCATGCGCACTTTCCTCCATGGGAGTAATGTCTCAGACAGTCTACGATTTGATCGATCCCTGGAAGACCAGTGGTAGTTTCCGATGCACATCTGGAGGCATTCTGTAATCTGTGGACTATCAGAGTGTTGATGAAACACAGAAATTGCATCGGGATTGAATACAACAGTCACCATCAGCACTTTCCTCCATGGGAGTAATGTCTCAAACAGTCTACGATTTGATCGATCCCTGGAAGACCAGTGGTAGTTTCCGATGCACATCTGGAGGCATTCTGTAATCTGTGGACTATCAGAGTGTTGATGAAACACAGAAATTGCATCGGGATTGAATACAACAGTCACCAAGCGCGCTTTCATCCATGGGAGTAATGTCTCAAACAGTCTACGCTTTGATCGTTCCCTGGAAGACCAGTAGTAGTTTCCGATGCACATCTGGAGGCATTCTGTAATCTGTGGACTATCTGAGTGTTGATGAAACACAGAAATTGCATCGGGATTGAATACAACAGTCACCATGCGCACTTTCCTCCATGGGAGTAATGTCTCAAACAGTCTAAGCTTTGATCGTTACCTGGAAGACCAGGAGTAGTTTCCGATGCACATCTGGTGGATTTCTGTACTCTGTGGACTATCAGAGTGTTGATGAAACACAGAAATGGCATTGGGATTGAATACAACAGTCACCTTGCGCACTTTCCTCTATGGGAGTAACGTCTCAAACAGTCTAAGCTTTGATCGTTACCTGGAAGACCAGTAGTAGTTTTCGATGCACATCTGGAGGCATTCTGTAATCTCCGGACTATCAGAGTGTTGATGAAATACTGTAATTGCATCGGGATTGACTACAACAGTCACCATGCGCACTTTCCGATATGGGCGTAATGTCTCAAACAGTCTACGCTTTGATCGTTCCCTGGAAGACCAGTAGTAGTTTCCGATTCACATCTGGAGTTATTCTGTAATCTGTGGACTATCAGAGTGTTGATGAAACACAGAAGTTGCTTCGGGATTCAATACAACAGTCACCATGCGCACTTTCCTCCATGGGAGTAATGCCTCAAACAGTCTACGGTTTGATCGTTTCCTGGAACTCCAGTAGTAGTTTCCGATGCACATCTTGAGGCATTCTGTAATCTGTGGACTATCAGAGTGTTGATGAAACACAGTAATTGCATCGGGATTGAATACAACAGTCACCATGCGCACTTTCCTCCATGGGAGTAATGTCTCAGACAGTCTACGATTTGATCGATCCCTGGAAGACCAGTGGTAGTTTCCGATGCACATCTGGAGGCATTCTGTAATCTGTGGACTATCAGAGTGTTGATGAAACACAGAAATTGCATCGGGATTGAATACAACAGTCACCATGCGCACTTTCCTCCATGGGAGTAATGTCTCAAACAGTCTACGCTTTGATCGTTCCCTGGAAGACCAGTAGTAGTTTCCGATGCACATCTGGAGGCATTCTGTAATCTGTGGACTATCTGAGTGTTGATGAAACACAGAAATTGCATCGGGATTGAATACAACAGTCACCATGCGCACTTTCCTCCATGGGAGTAATGTCTCAAACAGTCTAAGCTTTGATCGTTACCTGGAAGACCAGGAGTAGTTTCCGATGCACATCTGGTGGATTTCTGTACTCTGTGGACTATCAGAGTGTTGATGAAACACAGAAATTGAATCGGGATTGAATACAACAGTCACCATCAGCACTTTCCTCCATGGGAGTAATGTCTCAAACAGTTTACGCTTTGATCGTTCCCTGCAAGACCAGTAGTAGTTTCCGATGCACATCTGGAGGCATCCTGTAATCCTTGGACCTTCAAAGTGTTGATGAAACACTGTAATTGCATCGGGATTGAATACAACAGTCACCATGCGCAGTTCCCTCCATGGGAGTAATGTCTCAAACAGTCTACGCTTTGATCGTTTCCTGGAAGACCAGTAGTAGTTTCCGATGCACATCTGGAGGCATTCTGTAATCTGTGGACTATCAGATTATTGATGAAACACTGATATTGCATCGGGATTGAATACGTCACCATGCGCACTTACCTCCATGGGAGTAATGTCTCAAACAGATTACTCTTTGATCGTTCCCTGGAAGACCAGTAGTAGTTTCCGATGCACATCTGGAGGCATTCTGTAATCTGTGGACTATCAGAGTGTTGATGAAACAAAGAATTTGCATCGGGATTGAATACAACAGTCACAATGCGCACTTACCTCCATGGGAGTAATGTCTCAAACAGTCTACGCTTTGATCGTTTCCTGGAACTCCAGTAGTAGTTTCCGATGCACATCTGGAGGCATTCTGTAATCTGTGGACTATCAGAGTGTTGATGAAACACAGTAATTGCATCGGGATTGAACACAACAGTCACCATGCGCACTTTCCTCCATGGGAGTAATGTCTCAGACAGTCTACGACTTGATCGTTCCCTGGAAGACCAGTAGTAGTTTCTGATGCACATCTGGAGGCATTCTGTAATCTGTGGACTATCAGAGTGTTGATGAAACACAGAAATTGCATAGGGATTGAATACAACAGTCACCATGCGCACTTTCCTCCATGGGAGTAATGTCACAAACAGTCTACGCTTTGATCGTTTCCTGGAAGACCAGTAGTAGTTTCCGATTCACATCTGGAGGCATTCTGTAATCTGTGGACTATCAGATTATTGATGAAACACTGATATTGCATCGGGATTGAATACGTCACCATGCGCACTTACCTCCATGAGAGTAATGTCTCAAACAGTTTACTCTTTGATCGTTAGCTGGAAGACCAGTAGTAGTTTCCGATGCACATCTGGAGGCATTCTGTAATCTGTGGACTATCAGAGTGTTGATGAAACAAAGAAATTGCGTCGGGATTGAATACAACAGTCACAATGCGCACTTACCTCCATGGGAGTAAAGTCTCAAACAGTCTACGCTTTGATCGTTTCCTGGAAGACCAGTAGTAGTTTCCGATGCACATCTGGAGGCATTCTGTAATCTGTGGACTATCAGAGTGTTGATTCAACCAAAATTGCATCGGATTGTTTACAACAGTCACCATGCGCACTTTCCTCCATGGGAGTAATGTCTCAAACAGTCTACGCTTTGATCGTTCCAAGGAAGACCAGTTGTAGCTTCCGATGCACATCTGGAGCCGTTCTGTAATTGTGGACTATCAGAGTGTTGATGAAAAGCAGAAATTGCTTCGGGATTGGATACAACACTCACCATGCGCACTTACCTTCGTGGGAGTAGTGTCTCAAACAGTTTACGTTTTTGATCGTTAGCTCGAAGACCAGTAGTAGTTTCCGATGCACATCTGGAGGCATTCTGTAATCTGCAGACTATCAGAGTGTTGTTGAAACTTAGTAATTGCATCGGGATTGAATACAACAGTCATTATGCGCACTTTCCTCCATTGGAGTAATGTTTTAGACAGTCTACACTTTGATCGTTCCCTGGAAAACCAGTAGTAGTTTCCGATGCACATCTGGATGCATTCTGTAATCTGTGGACTATCAGAGTGTAGATGAAACAAAGAAATTGCGTCGGGATTGAATACAACAGTCACAATGCGCACTTACCTCCATGGGAGTAAAGTCTCAAACAGTCTACGCTTTGATCGTTTCCTGGAAGACCAGTAGTAGTTTCCGATGCACATCTGGAGGCATTCTGTAATCTGTGGACTATCAGAGTGTTGATTCAACCAAAATTGCATCGGATTGTTTACAACAGTCACCATGCGCACTTTCCTCCATGGGAGTAATGTCTCAAACAGTCTACGCTTTGATCGTTCCAAGGAAGACCAGTTGTAGCTTCCGATGCACATCTGGAGCCGTTCTGTAATTGTGGACTATCAGAGTGTTGATGAAAAGCAGAAATTGCTTCGGGATTGGATACAACACTCACCATGCGCACTTACCTTCGTGGGAGTAGTGTCTCAAACAGTTTACGTTTTTGATCGTTAGCTCGAAGACCAGTAGTAGTTTCCGATGCACATCTGGAGGCATTCTGTAATCTGCAGACTATCAGAGTGTTGTTGAAACTTAGTAATTGCATCGGGATTGAATACAACAGTCATTATGCGCACTTTCCTCCATTGGAGTAATGTTTTAGACAGTCTACACTTTGATCGTTCCCTGGAAGACCAGTAGTAGTTTCCGATGCACATCTGGATGCATTCTGTAATCTGTGGACTATCAGAGTGTAGATGAAACACAGAAATTGCATCGGGATTGAATACAACAGTCACCATGCACACTCTTCTCCATGGGAGTAATGTCTCAAACAGTCTACGCTTTGATCGACCCCAGGAAGACCAGTAGTAGTTTCCGATGCACATCTGGAGTCATTCTGTAATCTGTGGACTATCTGAGTGTTGATGAAACACAGAAATTGCATCGGGATTGAATACAATAGACACCATGCGCACTTTCCTCCATGGGAGTAATGTATCAAACAGTCTAAGCTTTGGTCGTTCCCTGGAAGACCAGTAGTAGTTTCCGATGAACATCCGGAGGCATTCCGTAAACTGTGGACTATCAGAGTGTTGATGAAACACAGAAATTGCATCGGGATTGAATACAACAGTCACCATGCGCAGTTACGTCCATGGGAGTAATGTCTCAAACAGTCTACGCTTTGATCGTTCCCTGGAAGACCAGTAGTAGTTTCCGATGCACATCCGAAGGCATTCTGTAATCTGTGGACTATCAGAGTATTGATGAAACACTGATATTGCATCGGGATTGAATACAACAGTCACCATGCACACTTACCTCCATGGGAGTAATGTCTCAAACAGTTTACTCTTTGATCGTTCCCTGGAAGACCAGTAGTACTTTCCGATGCACACCTGGAGGCATTCTGTAATCTGTGGACTATCAGAGTGTTGATGAAACAAAGAAATTGCATCGGGATTGAATACAACAGTAACCATGCGCACTTACCTCCATGGGAGTAATGTCTCAAACAGTCTACGCTTTGATCGTTTCCTGGAAGACCAGTAGTAGTTTCCGATGCACATCTGGAGCCATTCTGTAATCTGTGGACTATCAGAGTGTTGATGAAACCAAAATTGCATCGGATTGATTACAACAGTCACCATGCGCACTTTCCTCCATGGGAGTAATGTCTCAAACAGTCTGCGCTTTGATCGTTCCAAGGAAGACCAGTAGTAGTTTCCGATGCACATCTGGAGCCGTTCTGTAATCTGTGGACTATCAGAGTGTTGATGAAACACAGAAATTGCTTCGGGATTGTATACAACACTCACCATGCGCGCTTACCTTCATGGGAGTAGTGTCTCAAACAGTTTTCGTTTTTGATCGTTAGCTCGAAGACCAGTAGTAGTTTCCGAAGCACATCTGGAGGCATTCTGTAATCTGCGGTCTATCAGAGTGTTGTTGAAACACAGTAATTGCATCTCGATTGAATACTACAGTCACCATGCGCACTTTCCTCCATTGGAGTAATGTCTCAGACAGTCTACAACTTGATCGTTCCCTGGAAGACCAGTAGTAGTTTCCGATGCACATCTGGAGGCATTCTGTAATCTGTGGACTATCAGAGTGTTGATGAAACACAGAAATTGCATTTGGATTGAATACAACAGTCACCATGCGCACTCTTCTCCATGGGAGTAATGTATCAAACAGTCTAAGCTTTGATCGTTCCCTGGAAGACCAGTAGTAGTTTCCGATGCACATCTGGAGGCATTCTGTAATCTGTGGACTATCAGAGTGTTGATGAAACACAGAAATTGCATCGGGATTGAATACAACAGACACCAGGCTCTATTTCCTCCATGGGAGTAATGTCTCAAACAGTCTACGCTTTGATCGTTCCCTACAAGACCAGTAGTAGTTTCCGATGCACATCTGGAGGCATTCTGTAATCCTTGGACCTTCAAAGTGTTGATGAAACACGGAAATTGCATCGGGATTGAATACAACAGTCACCATGCGCACTTTCCTCCATGGAAATAATGTCTCAAACAGTCTACGCTTTGATCGGTCCCTGGAAGACCAGTAGTAGTTTCCGATGCACATCTGGAGGCATTCTGTAATCTGTGGACTATCAGAGTGTTGATGAAACACAGAAATTGCATCGGGATTGAATACAACAGTCACCATGCGCACTTCCCTCCATGGGAGTAATGTCTCAAACAGTCTACGCTTTGATCGTTCCCTGGAAGACCAGTAGTAGTTTCCGATGCACATCTGGAGGCATTCTGTAATCTGTGGACTATCAGAGTGTTGATGAAACACAGAAATTGCATCGGAATTGAATACAACAGTCACCATGCGCACTTTCCTCCATGGAAATAATGTCTCAAACAGTCTACGCTTTGATCGGTCCCTGGAAGACCAGTAGTAGTTTCCGATGCACATCTGGAGTCATTCTGTAATCTGTGGACTATCAGAGTGTTGATGAAACACAGAAATTGCATCGGGATTGAATACAACAGTCACCATGCGCACTTTCCTCCATGGGAGTAATGTCTCAAACAGTCTACGCTTTGATCGTTCCCTGGAAGACCAGTAGTAGTTTCCGATGCACATCTGGAGGCATTCTGTAATCTGTGGACTATCAGAGTGTTGATGAAACAAAGAAATTGCATCGGGATTGAATACAACAGTCACAATGCGCACTTACCTCCATTGGAGTAATGTCTCAAACAGTCTACGCTTTGATCGTTTCCTGGAACTCCAGTAGTAGTTTCCGATGCACATCTGGAGGCATTCTGTAATCTGTGGACTATCAGAGTGTTGATGAAACACAGTTATTGCATCGGGATTGAACACAACAGTCACCATGCGCACTTTCCTCCATGGGAGTAATGTCTCAGACAGTCTACTACTTGATCGTTCCCTGTAAGACCAGTAGTTGTTTCCGATGCACATCTGGAGGCATTCTGTAATCTGTGGACTATCAGAGTGTTGACGAAACACAGAAATTGCATCGGGATTGAATACAACAGTCACCATGCGCACTTTCCTCCATGGGAGTAATGTCTCAAACAGTCTACGCTTTGATCGCTCCCTGGAAGACCAGTAGTAGTTTCCGATGCACATCTGGAGGCAATCTGTAATCTCTGGACTATCAGAGTGTTGATGAAACACAAAAATTGCTTCGGGATTGAATACAACAGTCACCATGCGCAGTTTCCTCCATGGGAGTAATGTCTCAAACAGTCTACGCTGTGATCGTTTCCTGGAAGACCAGTAGTAGTTTCCGATGCACATCTGGAGGCATTCTGTAATCTGTGGACTATCAGATTATTGATGAAACACTGATATTGCATCGGGATTGAATACGTCACCATGCGCACTTACCTCCATGGGAGTAATGTCTCAAACAGTCTACGCTTTGATCGTTCCAAGGAAGACCAGTTGTAGCTTCCGATGCACATCTGGAGCCGTTCTGTAATCTGTGGACTATCAGAGTGTTGATGAAAAGCAGAAATTGCTTCGGGATTGGATACAACACTCACCATGCGCACTTACCTTCATGGGAGTAGTGTCTCAAACAGTTTACGTCTTTGATCGTTAGCTCGAAGACCAGTAGTAGTTTCCGATGCACATCTGGAGGCATTCTGTAATCTGCGGACTATCAGAGTGTTGTTGAAACTTAGTAATTGCATCGGGATTGAATACAACAGTCACCATGCGCACTTTCACCCATTGGAGTAATGTCTCAGACAGTCTACACTTTGATCGTTCCCTGGAAGACCAGTAGTAGTTTTCGATGCACATCTGGATGCATTCTGTAATCTGTGGACTATCAGAGTGTTGATGTAACACAGAAATTGCATCGGGATTGAATACAACAGTCACCATGCACACTCTTCTCCATGGGAGTAATGTCTCAAACAGTCTACGCTTTGATCGACCCCAGGAAGACCAGTAGTAGTTTCCGATGCACATCTGGAGCCATTCTGTAATCTGTGGACTATCTGAGTGTTGATGAAACACAGAAATTGCATCGGGATTGAATACAATAGTCACCATGCGCACTTTCCTCCATGGGAGTAATGTATCAAACAGTCTAAGCTTTGGTCGTTCCCTGGAAGACCAGTAGTAGTTTCTGATGCACATCTGGAGGCATTCTGTAATCTGTGGATTATCAGAGTGTTGATGAAACACAGAAATTGCATCGGGATTGAATACAACAGTCACCAGGCTCTATTTCCTCCATGGGAGTAATGTTTCAAACAGTCTACGCTTTGATCGTTCCCTGGAAGACCAGTAGTAGTTTCCGATGCACATCTGGAGGCATTCTGTACTCCTTGGACCTTCAAAGTGTTGAACTAACACAGAAATTGCCTGGGGATTGAATACAACAGTCACCATGCGCACTTTCCTCCATGGGAGTAATGTCTCAAACAGTCTAAGATTTGATCGTTACCTGGAAGACCAGTAGTAGTTTCCGATGCACATCTGGAGGCATTCTGTATTCTGTGGACTATCAGAGTGTTGATGAAACACAGAAATTGCATCGGGATTGAATACAACAGTCACCATCGGCACTCTCCTCCATGGGAGTAATGTCTCAAACAGTCTACGCTTTGATCGTTCCCTGCAAGACCAGTAGTAGTTTCCGATGCACATCTGGAGGCATTCTGTAATAATAGGACCCTCAAAGTGTTGATGAAACACAGAAATTGCTTCGGGATTGAATACAACAGTCACCATGCGCACTTTCCTCCATGGAAGTAATGTCTCAAACAGTCTACGCTTTGATCGGTCCCTGGAAGACCAGTAGTAGTTTCCGATGCACATCTGGAGGCATTCCGTAATCTGTGGACTATAAGAGTGTTGATGAAACACAGAAATTGCATCGGGTTTGAATACAACAGTCACTATGCGCAGTTTCCTCCATGGGAGTAAAGTCTCCAACAGTCTACGCTTTGATCGTTTCCTGGAAGAGCAGTAGTAGTTTCCGATACACATCTGGAGGCATTCTGTAATCCTTGGACCTTCAAAGTGTTGATGAAACAAAGAAATTGCATCGGGATTGAATACAACAGTCACCATGCGCACTTACCTCCATGGGAGTAATGTCTCAAACAGTCTACGCTTTGATCGTTTCCTGGAAGATTAGTAGTAGTTTCCGATGCACATCTGGAGCCATTCTGTAATCTGTGGACTATCTGAGTGTTGATGAAACACAGAAATTGCATCGGGATTGAATACAGTAGTCACCATGCGCACTTTCCTCCATGGGAGTAATGTCTCAAACAGTCTAAGCTTTGATCGTTCCCTGGAAGACCAGTAGTAGTTTCCGATGCACATCCGAAGGCATTCTGTAATCTGTGGACTATCAGAGTGTTGATGAAACACAGAAATTGCATCGGGATTGAATACAACAGACACCAGGCTCTATTTCCTCCATGGGAGTAATGTCTCAAACAGTCTACGCTTTGATCGTTCCCTGCAAGACCAGTAGTAGTTTCCGATGCACATCTGGAGGCATTCTGTAATCCTTGGACCTTCAAAGTGTTGATGAAACAAAGAAATTGCATCGGGATTGAATACAACAGTCACCATGCGACCTTTCCTTCATGGAAATAATGTCTCAAACAGTCTACGCTTTGATCGGTCCCTGGAAGACCAGTAGTAGTTTCCGATGCACATCCGGAGGCATTCCGTAAACTGTGGACTATCAGAGTGTTGATGAAACACAGAAATTGCATCGGGATTGAATACAACAGTCACCATGCGCAGTTACCTCCATGGGAGTAATGTCTCAAACAGTCTACGCTTTGATCGTTTCCTGGAAGAGCAGTAGTAGTTTCCGATGCACATCTGGAGGCATTCTGTAATCTGTGGACTATCAGAGTATTGATGAAACACTGATATTGCATCGGGATTGAATACAACAGTCACCATGCACACTTACCTCCATGGGAATAATGTCTCAAACAGTTTACTCTTTGATCGTTCCCTGGAAGACCAGTAGTAGTTTCCGATGCACACCTGGAGCCATTCTGTAATCTGTGGACTATCAGAGTGTTGATGAAACAAAGAAATTGCATCGGGATTGAATACAACAGTAACCATGCGCACTTACCTCCATGGGAGTAATGTCTCAAACAGTCTACGCTTTGATCGTTCCAAGGAAGACCAGTAGTAGTTTCCGATGCACATCTGGAGCCGTTCTGTAATCTGTGGACTATCAGAGTGTTGATGAAACACAGAAATTGCTTCGGGATTGTATACAACACTCACCATGCGCGCCTACCTTCATGGGAGTAGTGTCTCAAACAGTTTTCGTTTTTGATCGTTAGCTCGAAGACCAGTAGTAGTTTCCGAAGCACATCTGGAGGCATTCTGTAATCTGCGGACTATCAGAGTGTTGTTGAAACACAGTAATTGCATCTCGATTGAATACTACAGTCACCATGCGCACTTTCCTCCATTGGAGTAATGTCTCAGACAGTCTAAGCTTTGATCGTTACCTGGAAGACCAGTAGTAGTTTCCGATGCACATCTGGAGGCATTCTGTATTCTGTGGACTATCAGAGTGTTGATGAAACACAGAAATGGCATCGGGATTGAATACAACAGTCACCATCCGCACTTTCCTCCAAGGGAGTAATGTCTCAAACAGTCTACGCTTTGATCGTTCCCTGCAAGACCAGTAGTAGTTTCCGATGCACATCTGGAGGCATTCTGTAATCCTTGGACCTTCAAAGTGTTGATGAAACACAGAAATTGCATTTGGATTGAATACAACAGTCACCATGCGCACTTTCCTCCATGGAAGTAATGTCTCAAACAGTCTACGCTTTGATCGGTCCCTGGAAGACCAGTAGTAGTTTCCGATGCACATCTGGAGGCATTCCGTAATCTGTGGACTATCAGAGTGTTGATGAAACACAGAAATTGCATCGGGATTGTATACAACAGTCACCATGCGCACTTTCCTCCATGGAAATAATGTCTCAAACAGTCTACGCTTTGATCGGTCCCTGGAAGACCAGTAGTAGTTTCCGATGCACATCCGGAGGCATTCCGTAAACCTTGGACTATCAGGGTGTTGATGAAACACAGAAATTGCATCGGGATTGAATACAACAGTCACCATGCGCAGTTACCTCCATGGGAGTAATGTCTCAAACAGTTTACTCTTTGATCGTTCCCTGGAAGAGCAGTAGTAGTTTCCGATGCACACCTGGAGGCCTTCTGTAATCTGTGGACTATCAGAGTGTTCATGAAACAAAGAAATTACATCGGGATTGAATACAACAGTAACCATGCTCACTTACCTCCATGGGAGTATTGTCTCAAACAGTCTACGCTTTGATCGTTTCCTGGAAGACCAGTAGTAGTTTCCGATGCACATCTGGAGCCATTCTGTAATCTGTGGACTATGAGAGTGTTGATGAAACCAAAATTGCATCGGATTGATTACAACAGTCACCATGCGCACTTTCCTCCATGGGAGTAATGTCTCAAACAGTCTGCGCTTTGATCGTTCCAAGGAAGACCAGTAGTAGTTTCCGATGCACATCTGGAGCCGTTCTGTAATCTGTGGACTATCAGAGTGTTGATGAAACACAGAAATTGCTTCGGGATTGTATACAACACTCACCATGCGCACTTACCTTCATGGGAGTAGTGTCTCAAACAGTTTTCGTTTTTGATCGTTAGCTCGAAGACCAGTAGTAGTTTCCGAAGCACATCTGGAGGCATTCTGTAATCTGCGGACTATCAGAGTGTTGTTGAAACACAGTAATAGCATCTCGATTGAATACTACAGTCACCATGCACACTTTCCTCCATTGGAGTAATGTCTCAGACAGTCTACACCTTGATCGTTCCCTGGAAGACCAGTAGTAGTTTCCGATGCACATCTGGAGGCATTCTGTTATCTGTGGACTATCAGAGTGTTGATGAAACACAGAAATTGCCTTTGGATTGAATGCAACAGTCACCATGCGCACTCTTCTCCATGGGAGTAATGTATCAAACAGTCTAAGCTTTGATCGTTCCCTGGAAGACCAGTAGTAGTTTCCGATGCACATCTGGAGGCATTCAGTAATCTGTGGACTATCAGAGTGTTGATGAAACACAGAAATTGCATCGGGATTGAATACAACAGTCACCAGGCTCTATTTCCTCCATGGGAGTAATGTCTCAAACAGTCTACGCTTTGATCGTTCCCTGGAAGACCAGTAGTAGTTTCCGATGCACATCTGGAGGCATTCTGTATTCCTTGGACCTTCAAAGTGTTGATGAAACTCAGAAATTGCCTGGGGATTGAATACAACAGTCACCATGCGCACTTTCCTCCATGGGAGTAATGTCTCAAACAGTCTAAGCTTTGATCGTTACCTGGAAGACCAGTAGTAGTTTCCGATGCACATCTGGAGGCATTCTGTATTCTGTGGACTATCAGAGTGTTGATGAAACACAGAAATGGCATCGGGATTGAATACAACAGTCACCATCCGCACTTTCCTCCATGGGAGTAATGTCTCAAACAGTCTACGCTTTGATCGTTCCCTGCAAGACCAGTAGTAGTTTCCGATGCACATCTGGAGGCATTCTGTAATCCTTGGACCTTCAAAGTGTTGATGAAACACAGAAATTGCATCGGGATTGAATACAACAGTCACCATGCGCACTTTCCTCCATGGAAGTAATGTCTCAAACAGTCTACGCTTTGATCGGTAACTGGAAGACCAGTAGTAGTTTCCGATGCACATCTGGAGGCATTCCGTAATCTGTGGACTATCAGAGTGTTGATGAAACACAGAAATTGCATCGGGATTGAATACAACAGTCACATTGCGCAGTTTCCTCCATGGGAGTAATGTCTCAAACAGTCTACGCTTTGATCGATTCCTGGAAGAGCAGTAGTAGTTTCCGATGCACATCTGGAAGCATTATGTAATCTGTGGACTATCAGAGTATTAATGAAACACTGATATTGCATCGGGATTGAATACAACAGTCACCATGCGCACTTACCTCCATGGGCGTAATGTCTCAAAAAGTCTACGCTTTGATCGTTCCCTGGAAGACCAGTAGTAGTTTCCGATGCACATCTGGAGCCATACTGTAATCTGTGGACTATCAGAGTGTAGATGAAAACAAAGAAATTGCATCGGGATTGATTACAACAGTCACCATGCGCACTTTCCTCGATGGGAGTAATGTCTCAAACAGTCTACGCTTTGATCGTTCCAAGGAAGACCAGTAGTAGTATCCGATGCACATCTGGAGCTGTTCTGTAACCTGTGGACTATCAGAGTGTTGATGAAACACAGAAATTGCTTGGGGATTGTATACAACACTCACCATGCGCGCTTACCTTCATGGGAGTAGTGTCTCAAACAGTTTTAGTTTTTGATCGTTAGGTCGAAGACCAGTAGTAGTTTCCGAAGCACATCTGGAGGCATTCTGTAATCTGCGGACTATCAGAGTGTTGTTGAAACACAGTAATTGCATCTCGATTGAATACAACAGTCACCATGCGCACTTTCCTCCATTGGATTAATGTCTCAGACAGTCTACACCTTGATCGATCCCTGGAAGACCAGTAGTAGTTTCCGATGCACATCTGGAGGCATTCTGTAATCTGTGGACTATCAGAGTGTTGATGAAACACAGAAATTGCATTTGGATTGAATACAACAGTCACCATGCGCACTCTTCTCCATGGGAGTAATGTCTCAAACAGTCTACGCTTTGATCGATCCCAGAAAGACCAGTAGTAGTTTCCGATGCACATCTGGAGGCATTCTGTAATCTGTGGACTATCTGAGTGTTGATGAAACACAGAAATTGCATCGGGATTGAATACAATAGTCACCATGCGCACTTTCCTCCATGGGAGTAATGTATCAAACAGTCTAAGTTCGATCGTTCCCTGGAAGACCAGTAGTAGTTTCCGATGCACATCTGGAGGCATTCTGTATTCTGTGGACTATCAGAGTGTTGATGAAACACAGAAATGGCATCGGGATTGAATACAACAGTCACCATCCGCACTTTCCTCCATGGGAGTAATGTCTCAAACAGTCTACGCTTTGATTGGTCCCTGGAAGACCAGTAGTAGTTTCCGATGCACATCTCGAGGCATTCCGTAATCTGTGGACTATCAGAGTGTTGATGAATTACAGAAATTGCATCGGGATTGAATACAACAGTCACCATGCGCAGTTTCCTCCATGGGAGTAATGTTTCAAACAGTCTACACTTTGATCGTTTCCTGGAAGAGCAGTAGTAGTTTCCGATGCACATCTGGAGGCATTCTGTAATCTGTGGACTATCAGAGTATTAATGAAACACTGATATTGCATGGGGATTGAATACAACAGTCACCATGCACACTTACCTCCATGGGAGTAATGTCTCAAACAGTTTACTCTTTGATCGTTCCCTGGAAGACCAGTAGTAGTTTCCGATGCACATCTGGAGGCACTCTATAATCTGTGGACTATCAGAGTGTCGATGAAACAAAGAAATTGCATCGGGATTGAATACAACAGTCACCATGCGCACTTACCTCCATGGGCGTAATGTCTCAAAAAGTCTACGCTTTGATCGTTTCCTGGAAGACCAGTAGTAGTTTCCGATGCACATCTGGAGCCATACTGTAATCTGTGGACTATCAGAGTGTAGATGAAACAAAAATTGCATCGGATTGATTACAACAGTCACCATGCGCACTTTCCTCCATGGGAGTAATGTCTCAAACAGTCTACGCTTTGATCGTTCCAAGGAAGACCAGTAGTAGTTTCCGATGCACATCTGGAGGCATTCTGCAATCTGTGGACTATCAGAGTGTTGATGAAACACAGTAATTGCTTCGGGATTGGATACAACACTCACCATGCGCACTTTCCCCCATGGGAGTAGTGTCTCAAACAGTTTACGTTTTTGATCGTTAGCTCGAAGACCAGTAGTAGTTTCCGATGCACATCTGGTGGCATTCTGTAATCTGCGGACTATCAGAGTGTTGTTGAAACACGGTGATTGCATCGGGATTGAATACAACAGTCATCATGCGCACTTTCCTCCATTGGAGAAATGTCTCAAACTGTCTACGCTTTGATCGATCCCAGGAAGACCTGTAGTAGTTTCCGATGCACATCTGGAGGCATTCTGTAATCTGTGGACTATCTGAGTGTTGATGAAACACAGAAATTGCATCGGGATTGAATACAATAGTCACCATGCGCACTTTCCTCCATGGGAGTAATGTCTCAAACAGTCTAAGCTTTGATCGTTCCTAAAAGACCAGTAGTAGTTTCCGATGCACATCTGGAGGCATTCTGTAATCTGAGGACTATCAGAGTGTTGATGAAACACAGAAATTGCATCGGGGTGAATACAACAGTCACCAGGCTCTATTTCCTCCATGGGAGTAATGTCTCAAACAGTCTACGCTTTGATCGGTCCCTGGAAGTCCAGTAGTAGTTTCCGATGCACATCTTCAGGCATTCTGTACTCCTTGGACCTTCAAAGTGTTGATGAAACACAGAAATTGCCTCGGGATTGAATACAACAGTCATCATGCGCACTTTCCTCCATGGGAGTAATGTCTCAAACAGTCTACACTTTGATCGTTCCCTGGAAGACCAGTAGTAGTTTCCGATGCACATCTGGAGGCATTCTGTAATCTGTGGATTATCAGAGTGTTGATGAAACACAGAAATTGCATCGGGATTGAATACAACAGTCACCATGCGCACTTTCCTCCATCGAAGTAATGTCTCAAACAGTCTACGCTTTGATCGGTCCCTGGAAGACCAGTAGTAGTTTCCGATGCACATCTGGAGGCATTCCGTAATCTGTGGACTATCAGAGAGTTGATGAATTACAGAAATTGCATCGGGATTGAATACAACAGTCACCATGCGCAGTTTCCTCCATGGGAGTAATGTCTCAAACAGTCTACACTTTGATCGTTTCTTGGAAGAGCAGTAGTAGTTTCCGATGCACATCTGGAGGCATTCTGTAATCTGTGGACTATCAGAGTATTAATGAAACACTGATATTGCATGGGGATTGAATACAACAGTCACCATGCACACTTACCACCATGGGAGTAATGTCTCAAACAGTTTACTCTTTGATCGTTCCCTGGAAGACCAGTAGTAGTTTCCGATGCACATCTGGAGGCACTCTATAATCTGTGGACTATCAGAGTGTCGATGAAACAAAGAAATTGCATCGGGATTGAATACAACAGTCACCATGCGCACTTACCTCCATGGGCGTAATGTCTCAAAAAGTCTACGCTTTGATCGTTTCCTGGAAGACCAGAAGTAGTTTCCGATGCACATCTGGAGCCATACTGTAATCTGTGGACTATCAGAGTGTAGATGAAACAAAAATTGCATCGGATTGATTACAACAGTCACCATGCGCACTTTCCTCCATCTGAGTAATGTCTCAAACAGTCTACGCTTTGATCGTTCCAAGGAAGACCAGTAGTAGTTTCCGATGCACATCTGGAGGCATTCTGCAATCTGTGGACTATCAGAGTGTTGATGAAACACAGTAATTGCTTCGGGATTGGATACAACACTCACCATGCGCACTTTCCCCCATGGGAGTAGTCTCTCAAACAGTTTACGTTTTTGATCGTTAGCTCGAAGACCAGTAGTAGTTTCCGATGCACATCTGGTGGCATTCTGTAATCTGCGGACTATCAGAGTGTTGTTGAAACACGGTGATTGCATCGGGATTGAATACAACAGTCATCATGCGCACTTTCCTCCATGGGAGAAATGTCTCAAACAGTCTACGCTTTGATCGATCCCAGGAAGACCTGTAGTAGTTTCCGATGCACATCTGGAGGCATTCTGTTATCTGTGGACTATCTGAGTGTTGATGAAACACAGAAATTGCATCGGGATTGAATACAATAGTCACCATGCGCACTTTCCTCCATGGGAGTAATGTCTCAAACAGTCTAAGCTTTGATCGTTCCTAAAAGACCAGTAGTAGTTTCCGAATCACATCTGGAGGCATTCTGTAATCTGAGGGCTATCAGAGTGTTGATGAAACACAGAAATTGCATCGGGGTGAATACAACAGTCACCAGGCTCTATTTCCTCCATGGGAGTAATGTCTCAAACAGTCTACGGTTTGATCGGTCCCTGAAGACCAGTAGTAGTTTCCGATGCACATCTGGAGGCATTCTGTACTCCTTGGACCTTCAAAGTGTTGATGAAACACAGAAATTGCCTCGGGATTGAATACAACAGTCATCATGCGCACTTTCCTCCATGGGAGTAATGTCTCAAACAGTCTACACTTTGATCGTTCCCTGGAAGACCAGTAGTAGTTTCCGATGCAGATCTGGAGGCATTCTGTAATCTGTGGATTATCAGAGTGTTGATGAAACACAGAAATTGCATCGGGATTGAATACAACAGTCACCATCGGCACATTCCTCCATGGGAGTAATTTCTCAAACAGTCTACGCTTTGATCGTGTCCTGGAAGACCTGTAGTAGTTTCCGATGCACATCTGGAGGCATTCTGTAATCTGAGGACTATCAGAGTGTTTATGAAACACAGAAATGGCATCGGGATTGAATACAACAGTCACCATGCGCACATTCCTCCATGGGAGTAATGTCTCAGACAGTCTACACTTTGATCGTTCCCTGGAAGACCAGTAGTAGTTTCCGATGCACATCGGGAGGCATTCTGTAATCTGTGGACTATCAGAGTATTGATGAAACACAGAAATTGCATCGGGATTGAATACAACAGTCACCATGCGCATACTCTTCCATGGGAGTAATGTCTCAAACAGTCTACGCTTTGATCGTTCCCAAAAAGACCAGTAGTAGTTTCCGATGCACATCTGGAGGCATTCTGTAATCTGTGGACTATCTGAGTGTTGATGAAACACAGAAATTGCATCGGGATTGAATACAATAGTCACCATGCGCACTTTCCTCCATGGGAGTAATTTGTCAAACAGTCTAAGCTTTGATCGTTCCCTGGAAGACCAGTAGTAGTTTCCGATGCACATCCGAAGGCATTCAGTAATCTGTGGACTATCAGAGTGTTGATGAAACACAGATATTGCATCGGGATTGAATACAACAGTCACCAGCCGCTATTATCTCCATGGGAGTAATGTCTCAAACAGTCTACGCTTTGATCGTTCCCTGGAAGACCAGTAGTAGTTTCGGAAGGACATCTGGAAGCATTCTGTAATCCTTGGACCTTCAAATTGTTGATGAAACACAGAAATTGCCTCGGGATTGAATACAATAGTCACCATGCGCACTTTCCTCCATGGGAGTAATGTCTCAAAGAGTCTACGCTTTGATCGTTCCCTGGAAGACCAGTAGTAGTTTCCGACGGACATCTGGAGGCATTCTGTAATCTGTGGACTATCAGAGTGTTGATGAAACACAGAAATTGCATCGGGATTGAATACAACAGTCACCATCGCCCCTTTACTCCATGTGATTAATTTCTCAAACAGTCTACGCCTTGATCGTTTCCTGGAAGACCAGTAGTAGTTCCCGATGCACATCTGGAGGCATTCTATAATCTGTGGACTATCAGAGTGTTGATGAAACACAGTTATTGCATCGGGATTGAATACAACAGTCCCCATGCGCAATTTCCTCAATGGGAGTAATGTATCAGACAGTCTACGCTTTGTTCGTTCCCTGGAAGACCAGTAGTAGTTTCCGATGCACATCTGGACTCATTCTGTAATCTGTGGACTATCAGAGCATTGATGAAACACAGAAATTGCGTCGGGATTGAAAACAACAGTCACCATGCGCACTTTCCTCCATGGGAGTAATGTCTCAAACAGTCTATGCTTTGATCGTTCCCTGGAAGACCAGTAGTAGTTTCCGATGCACATCTTGAGGCATTCTGTAATCTGTGGACTATCAGCGTGTTGATGAAACACAGAAATTGCATTAGGATTGAATACAACAGTCATCAGGCGCTACTTCCTCAATGGGAGTAATGTCTCAAACAGTCTACGCTTTGATCGTTCCCTGGGAGTCCAGTAGTTGTTTCCGATGCACATCTGTACGCGATCTGTAATCCTTGGACCTTCAAAGTGTTGATGAAACAAAGAAATTGCCTCGGGATTGAATACAACAGTCACCATGCGAACTTTCCTCCATGGGAGTAATGTCTCAAACAGTCTACGCTTTGATCGTTCGCTGTATTTACAGTAGTAGTTTCCGATGCACATCAGGAGGCATTCTGTAATCTGTGGACTATCAGAGTGTTGATGAAACACGGAAATTGCATCGGGATTGAATACAACAGTCACCATGCGCACTCTCCTCCATGGGGGTAATGTCTCAAACACTCTACGCTTTGATCGTTCCCAGGAAAACCAGTAGTAGTTTCCGACGCACATCTGGGGGCATTCTGTAATCTGTGGACTATCTGAGTGTTGATGAAACATAGAAATTGCATCGGGATTGAATACAACAGCCGCCATGCGCATTTTCCTCCATGGGAGTAATATCTCAAACAGTCTAAGATTTGATCGTTCTCTGGAACAGCAGTAGTAGTTTCCGATGCACATCTGAAATCATTCTGTAATCTGTGGACTATCACAGTGTTGATGAAAAACTTAAATTGCATCGGGATTGATTACAACAGTCACCAGGCGCTATTTCCTCCATGGGAGTAATGTCTCAAACAGTCTACGTTTTGATCGTTCCCTGGAAGACCAGTAGTAGTTTCCAATGCACATCTGGAGGCATTCTGTAATCCTTGGACCTTCTAAGTGTTGATTAAACACAGATATTGATTCGGGATTGAATACAACAGTCACCATACGCACTTTCCTCCATGGGAGTAATGTCTCAAACAGTCTACACTTTGATCGTTCCCTGGAACACCAGTAGTAGTTTCCGATGCACATCTGGAGGCATTCAGTAATCTGCGGACTATCAGAGTGTTGATGAAACACAGAAATTGCATTGGGATTGAATACAACAGTCACCATGCGCACTCTCTTCCATGGGTGTAATGTCTCAAACAGTCTACGCTTTGATCGTTCCCAGGAAGACCAGTAGTAGTTTCCGATGCACATCTGGGGGCATTCTGTAATCTGTGGACTATCTGAGTGTTGATGAAACACAGAAATTGCATCGGGATTGAATACAACAGTCACCATGAGCACTTTCCTCCATGGGAGTAAGATCTCAAACAGTCTAAGCTTTGATCGTTCCCTGTAAGACCAGAAGCGGTTTCCGATGCACATCTGAAGGCATTCTCTAATCTGTGGACTATCAGGGTGCTGATGAAACACAGAAGCTGCAGCGGGATTGAATACAACAGTCACCATGCGCACTCTCCTCCATGGGAGTAATGTCTCAAACAGTCTACGTTTTGATCGTTCCCTGGAAGACCAGTAGTAGTTTCCGATGCACATCTGGAGGCATTCTGTAATCCTTGGACCTTCAAAGTGTTGATCAAAAACAGATATTGCCTCAGGATAGAATACAACAGTCACCATGCGCACTTTCCTCCATGGGAGTATTTTCTCAAACAGTCTACGCTTTGATCGTTCCCTGGAAGACCAGTAGTAGTTTCCGATGCATATCTGGAGTCATTCTGTAATCTGCGGACTATCAGAGTGTTGATGAAACACTGTAATTGCATCGGGATTGAATACAACATTCACCATGTGCACTTTCCGCCATGGGAGTAATGTCTCAAACAGTCTACGCTTTGATCGTTCCCTGGAAGACCAGTAGTAGTTTCCGATGCACATCTGGAGGCATTCTGTAATCTGTGGACTATCAGAGTGTTCATGAAACACAGAAGTTGCATCGGGATTCAATACAACAGTCAATATGCGCACATTCCTCCATGAGAGTAATGCCTCAAACAGTCTACGGTTTGATCGTTTCCTGGAACTCCAGTAGTAGTTTCCGATGCACATCTGGAGGCATTCTGTAATCTGTGGACCATCAGAGTGTTGATGAATTACAGTAATTGCATCGGGATTGAATACAACAGTCACCATGCGCACTTTCCCCCATGGTGGTAATGTCTCAGACAGTCTACGCTTTGATCGTTCCCTAGAAGACCAGTAGCAGTTTCCGATGCACATCTGGAGGCATTCTGTAACCCTTGGACCTTCAAAGTGTTGATGAAACACAGAAATTGATTCGGGATTGAATACAACAGTCACCATGCGCACTTTCCTCCATGGGTGTAATGTCTCAAACAGTCTACGCTTTGATCGTTAGCTGGAAGACCAGTAGTAGTTTCCGATGCACATCTGGAGCCATTCTGTAATCTGTGGACTATCAGAGTGTTGATGAAACACAGAAATTGCATCGGGATTGAATACAACAGTCACCGTCGCCCCTTTACTCCATGTGATTAATTTCTCAAACAGTCTACGCCTTGATCGTTTCCTGGAAGACCAGTAGTAGTTCCCGATGCACATCTGGAGGCATTCTATAATCTGTGGACTATCAGAGTGTTGATGAAACACAGTTATTGCATCGGGATTGAATACAACAGTCCCCATGCGCACTTTCCTCAATGGGAGTATTGTATCAGACAGTCTACGCTTTGTTCGTTCCCTGGAAGACCAGTAGTAGTTTCCGATGCACATCTGGACTCATTCTGTAATCTGTGGACTATCAGAGCATTGATGAAACACAGAAATTGCGTCGGGATTGAAAACAACAGTCACCATGCGCACTTTCCTCCATGGGAGTAATGTCTCAAACAGTCTATGCTTTGATCGTTCCCTGGAAGACCAGTAGTAGTTTCCGATGCACATCTTGAGGCATTCTGTAATCTGTGGACTATCAGCGTGTTGATGAAACACTGAAATTGCATTAGGATTGAATACAACAGTCATCAGGCGCTACTTCCTCAATGGGAGTAATGTCTCAAACAGTCTACGCTTTGATCGTTCCCTGGGAGTCCAGTAGTTGTTTCCGATGCACATCTGTACGCGATCTGTAATCCTTGGACCTTCAAAGTGTTGATGAAACACAGAAATTGCCTCGGGATTGAATACAACAGTCACCATGCGAACTTTCCTCCATGGGAGTAATGTCTCAAACAGTCTACGCTTTGATCGTTCGCTGTATTTACAGTAGTAGTTTCCGATGCACATCAGGAGGCATTCTGTAATCTGTGGACTATCAGAGTGTTGATGAAACACGGAAATTGCATCGGGATTGAATACAACAGTCACCATGCACACTCTCCTCCATGGGGGTAATGTCTCAAACACTCTACGCTTTGATCGTTCCCAGGAAAACCAGTAGTAGTTTCCGACGCACATCTGGGGGCATTCTGTAATCTGTGGACTATCTGAGTGTTGATGAAACATAGAAATTGCATCGGGATTGAATACAACAGCCGCCATGCGCATTTTCCTCCATGGGAGTAATATCTCAAACAGTCTAAGATTTTATCGTTCTCTGGAACAGCAGTAGTAGTTTCCGATGCACATCTGAAATCATTCTGTAATCTGTGGACTATCACAGTGTTGATGAAAAACTTAAATTGCATCGGGATTGAATACAACAGTCACCAGGCGCTATTTCCTCCATGGGAATAATGTCTCAAACAGTCTACGTTTTGATCGTTCCCTGGAAGACCAGTAGTAGTTTCCGATGCACATCTGGAGGCATTCTGTAATCCTTGGACCTTCAAAGTGTTGATTAAACACAGATATTGATTCGGGATTGAATACAACAGTCACCATACGCACTTTCCTCCATGGGAGTAATGTCTCAAACAGTCTACACTTTGATCGTTCCCTGGAACACCAGTAGTAGTTTCCGATGCACATCTGGAGGCATTCAGTAATCTGCGGACTATCAGAGTGTTGATGAAACACAGAAATTGCATCGGGATTGAATACAACAGTCACCATGCGCACTCTCTTCCATGGGTGTAATGTCTCAAACAGTCTACGCTTTGATCGTTCCCAGGAAGACCAGTAGTAGTTTCCGATGCACATCTGGGGGCATTCTGTAATCTGTGGACTATCTGAGTGTTGATGAAACACAGAAATTGCATCGGGATTGAATACAACTGTCACCATGAGCACTTTCCTCCATGGGAGTAAGATCTCAAACAGTCTAAGCTTTGATCGTTCCCTGTAAGACCAGAAGCGGTTTCCGATGCACATCTGAAGGCATTCTCTAATCTGTGGACTATCAGGGTGCTGATGAAACACAGAAGCTGCAGCGGGATTGAATACAACAGTCACCATGCGCACTCTCCTCCATGGGAGTAATGTCTCAAACAGTCTACGTTTTGATCGTTCCCTGGAAGACCAGTAGTAGTTTCCGATGCACATCTGGAGGCATTCTGTAATCCTTGGACCTTCAAAGTGTTGATCAAACACAGATATTGCCTCAGGATAGAATACAACAGTCACCATGCGCACTTTCCTCCATGGGAGTATTGTCTCAAACAGTCTACGCTTTGATCGTTCCCTGGAAGACCAGTAGTAGTTTCCGATGCATATCTGGAGTCATTCTGTAATCTGCGGACTATCAGAGTGTTGATGAAACACTGTAATTGCATCGGGATTGAATACAACATTCACCATGTGCACTTTCCGCCATGGGAGTAATGTCTCAAACAGTCTACGCTTTGATCGTTCCCTGGAAGACCAGTAGTAGTTTCCGATGCACATCTGGAGGCATTCTGTAATCTGTGGACTATCAGAGTGTTCATGAAACACAGAAGTTGCATCGGGATTCAATACAACAGTCAACATGCGCACATTCCTCCATGAGAGTAATGCCTCAAACAGTCTACGGTTTGATCGTTTCCTGGAACTCCAGTAGTAGTTTCCGATGCACATCTGGAAGCATTCTGTAATCTGTGGACCATCAGAGTGTTGATGAATTACAGTAATTGCATCGGGATTGAATAAAACAGTCACCATGCGCACTTTCCTCCATGGTGGTAATGTCTCAGACAGTCTACGCTTTGATCGTTCCCTAGAAGACCAGTAGCAGTTTCCGATGCACATCTGGAGGCATTCTGTAACCCTTGGACCTTCAAAGTGTTGATGAAACACAGAAATTGATTCGGGATTGAATACAACAGTCACCATGCGCACTTTCCTCCATGGGTGTAATGTCTCAAACAGTCTACGCTTTGATCGTTCCCTGGAAGACCAGTAGTAGTTTCCGATGCACATCTGGAGCCATTCTGTAATCTGTGGACTATCAGAGTGTTGATGAAACACAGAAATTGCATCGGGATTGAATACAACATTCACCATCGGCACTTTCCTCCATGGGAGTTATGTCTCAAACAGTCTACACTTTGATCGTTCCTTGGAAGACCAGTAGTAGTTACCGATGCACGTCTGGAGGCATTCTGTAATCTGCGGACTATCAGAGTGTTGATGAAACACTGTAATTGCATCGGGATTGAATACAACAGTCACAATGCGCACTTTCCTCCATGGGAGTAATGTCTCAAACAGTCTAAGCTTTGATCGTTCCCTGGAAGACCAGTAGTAGTTTCCGATGCACATCTTGAGGCATTCTGTAATCTGTGGACTATCAGCGTGTTGATGAAACACAGAAATTGCATTAGGATTGAATACAACAGTCATCAGGCGCTACTTCCTCAATGGGAGTAATGTCTCAAACAGTCTACGCTTTGATCGTTCCCTGGGAGTCCAGTAGTAGTTTCCGATGCACATCTGTACGCGATCTGTAATCCTTGGACCTTCAAAGTGTTGATGAAACACAGAAATTGCCTCGGGATTGAATACAACAGTCACAATGCGCACTTTCCTCCATGGGAGTAATGTCTCAAACAGTCTACGCTTTGATCGTTCGCTGTATTTCCAGTAGTAGTTTCCGATGCACATCTGGAGGCATTCTGTAATCTGTGGACTATCAGAGTGTTGATGAAACACGGAAATTGCATCGGGATTGAATACAACAGTCACCATGCGCACTCTCCTCCATGGGGGTAATGTCTCAAACACTCTACGCTTTGATCGTTCCCAGGAAAACCAGTAGTAGTTTCCGACGCACATCTGGGGGCATTCTGTAATCTGTGGACTATCTGAGTGTTGATGAAACATAGAAATTGCATCGGGATTGAATACAACAGCCGCCATGCGCGTTTTCCTCCATGGGAGTAATATCTCAAACAGTCTAAGATTTGATCGTTCTCTGGAACAGCAGTAGTAGTTTCCGATGCACATCTGAAATCATTCTGTAATCTGTGGACTATCACAGTGTTGATGAAAAACAGAAATTGCATCGGAATTGAATACAACAGCCACCAGGCGCTATTTCCTCCATGGGAGTAATGTCTCAAACAGTCTACGTTTTGATCGTTCCCTGGAAGACCAGTAGTAGTTTCCGATGCACATCTGGAGGCATTCTGTAATCCTTGGACCTTCAAAGTGTTGATTAAACACAGATATTGATTCGGGATTGAATACAACAGTCACCATACGCACTTTCCTCGATGGGAGTAATCTCTCAAACAGTCTACACTTTGATCGTTCCCTGGAACACCAGTAGTAGTTTCCGATGCACATCTGGAGGCATTCAGTAATCTGCGGACCATCAGAGTGTTGATGAAACACAGAAATTGCATCGGGATTGAATACAACAGTCACCATGCGCACTCTCTTCCATGGGAGTAATGTCTCAAACAGTCTACGCTTTGATCGTTCCCAGGAAGACCAGTAGTAGTTTCTGATGCACATCTGGGGGCATTCTGTAATCTGTGGACTATCTGAGTGTTGATGAAACACAGAAATTGCATCGGGATTGAATACAACAGTCACCATGAGCACTTTCCTCCATGGGAGTAAGATCTCAAACTGTCTAAGCTTTGATCGTTCCCTGTAAGACCAGAAGCGGTTTCCGATGCACATCTGAAGGCATTCTCTAATCTGTGGACTATCAGGGTGCTGATGAAACACAGAAACTGCAGCGGGATTGAATACAACAGTCACCATGCGCACTCTCCTCCATGGGAGTAATGTCTCAAACAGTCTACGTTTTGATCGTTCCCTGGAAGACCAGTAGTAGTTTCCGATGCACATCTGGAGGCATTCTGTAATCCTTGGACCTTCAAAGTGTTGATCAAACACAGATATTGCCTCAGGATAGAATACAACAGTCACCATGCGCACTTTCCTCCATGGGAGTAATGTCTCAAACAGTCTACGCTTTGATCGTTCCCTGGAAGACCAGTAGTAGTTTCCGATGCACATCTGGAGCCATTCTGTAATCTGTGGACTATCAGAGTGTTGATGAAACACAGAGATTGCATCGGGATTGAATACAACATTCACCATCGGCACTTTCCTCCTTGGGAGTTATGTCTCAAACAGTCTAAGCTTTGATCGTTCCCTGGAAGACCAGTAGTAGTTTCCGATGCATATCTGGAGTCATTCTGTAATCTGCGGACTATCAGAGTGTTGATGAAACACTGTAATTGCATCGGGATTGAATACAACAGTCTCCATGTGCACTTTCCGCCATGGGAGTAATGTCTCAAACAGTCTACGCTTTGATCGTTCCCTGGAAGACCAGTAGTAGTTTCCGATGCACATCTGGAGGCATTCTGTAATCTGTGGACTATCAGAGTGTTCATGAAAAACAGAAGTTGCATCGGGATTCAATACAACAGTCAACATGCGCACATTCCTCCATGAGAGTAATGCCTCAAACAGTCTACGGTTTGATCGTTTCCTGGAACTCCAGTAGTAGTTTCCGATGCACATCTGGAGGCATTCTGTAATCTGTGGACCATCAGAGTGTTGATGAATTACAGTAATTGCATCGGGATTGAATACAACAGTCACCATGCGCACTTTCCTCCATGGTGGTAATGTCTCAGACAGTCTACGCTTTGATCGTTCCCTGGAAGACCAGTAGCAGTTTCCGATGCACATCTGGAGGCATTCTGTAATCCTTGGACCTTCAAAGTGTTGATGAAACACAGAAATTGATTCGGGATTGAATACAACAGTCACCATGCGCACTTTCCTCCATGGGTGTAATGTCTCAAACAGTCTACGCTTTGATCGTTCCCTGGAAGACCAGTAGTAGTTTCCGATGCACATCTGGAGCCATTCTGTAATCTGTGGACTATCAGAGTGTTGATGAAACACAGAAATTGCATCGGGATTGAATACAACATTCACCATCGGAACTTTCCTCCATGGGAGTTATGTCTCAAACAGTCTACGCTTTGATCGTTCCCTGGAAGACCAGTATTAGTTTCCAATGCACATCTGCAGGAATTCTGTAATCTGTGGACTATCAGAGTGTTGATGAAACACAGAAGTTGCATAGGGATTCAATACAACAGTCCACATCGCACATCCCTCCATGGGAGTAATGCCTCAAACAGTCTACGGTTTGATCGTTTCCTGGAACACCAGTAGTAGTCTCCGAAGCACATCTGGAGGCATTCTGTAATCTGTGGACTATCAGCGTGTTGATGAAACACAGAAATTGCATTAGGATTGAATACAACAGTCATCAGGCGCTACTTCCTCAATGGGAGTAATGTCTCAAACAGTCTACGCTTTGATCGTTCCCTGGGAGTCCAGTAGTAGTTTCCGATGCACATCTGTACGCGATCTGTAATCCTTGGACCTTCAAAGTGTTGATGAAACACAGAAATTGCCTCGGGATTGAATACAACAGTCACAATGCGCACTTTCCTCCATGGGAGTAATGTCTCAAACAGTCTACGCTTTGATCGTTCGCTGTATTTCCAGTAGTAGTTTCCGATGCACATCTGGAGGCATTCTGTAATCTGTGGACTATCAGAGTGTTGATGAAACACGGAAATTGCATCGGGATTGAATACAACAGTCACCATGCGCACTCTCCTCCATGGGGGTAATGTCTCAAACACTCTACGCTTTGATCGTTCCCAGGAAAACCAGTAGTAGTTTCCGACGCACATCTGGGGGCATTCTGTAATCTGTGGACTATCTGAGTGTTGATGAAACATAGAAATTGCATCGGGATTGAATACAACAGCCGCCATGCGCGTTTTCCTCCATGGGAGTAATATCTCAAACAGTCTAAGATTTGATCGTTCTCTGGAACAGCAGTAGTAGTTTCCGATGCACATCTGAAATCATTCTGTAATCTGTGGACTATCACAGTGTTGATGAAAAACAGAAATTGCATCGGAATTGAATACAACAGCCACCAGGCGCTATTTCCTCCATGGGAGTAATGTCTCAAACAGTCTACGTTTTGATCGTTCCCTGGAAGACCAGTAGTAGTTTCCGATGCACATCTGGAGGCATTCTGTAATCCTTGGACCTTCAAAGTGTTGATTAAACACAGATATTGATTCGGGATTGAATACAACAGTCACCATACGCACTTTCCTCGATGGGAGTAATCTCTCAAACAGTCTACACTTTGATCGTTCCCTGGAACACCAGTAGTAGTTTCCGATGCACATCTGGAGGCATTCAGTAATCTGCGGACCATCAGAGTGTTGATGAAACACAGAAATTGCATCGGGATTGAATACAACAGTCACCATGCGCACTCTCTTCCATGGGAGTAATGTCTCAAACAGTCTACGCTTTGATCGTTCCCAGGAAGACCAGTAGTAGTTTCTGATGCACATCTGGGGGCATTCTGTAATCTGTGGACTATCTGAGTGTTGATGAAACACAGAAATTGCATCGGGATTGAATACAACAGTCACCATGAGCACTTTCCTCCATGGGAGTAAGATCTCAAACTGTCTAAGCTTTGATCGTTCCCTGTAAGACCAGAAGCGGTTTCCGATGCACATCTGAAGGCATTCTCTAATCTGTGGACTATCAGGGTGCTGATGAAACACAGAAACTGCAGCGGGATTGAATACAACAGTCACCATGCGCACTCTCCTCCATGGGAGTAATGTCTCAAACAGTCTACGTTTTGATCGTTCCCTGGAAGACCAGTAGTAGTTTCCGATGCACATCTGGAGGCATTCTGTAATCCTTGGACCTTCAAAGTGTTGATCAAACACAGATATTGCCTCAGGATAGAATACAACAGTCACCATGCGCACTTTCCTCCATGGGAGTAATGTCTCAAACAGTCTACGCTTTGATCGTTCCCTGGAAGACCAGTAGTAGTTTCCGATGCACATCTGGAGCCATTCTGTAATCTGTGGACTATCAGAGTGTTGATGAAACACAGAGATTGCATCGGGATTGAATACAACATTCACCATCGGCACTTTCCTCCTTGGGAGTTATGTCTCAAACAGTCTAAGCTTTGATCGTTCCCTGGAAGACCAGTAGTAGTTTCCGATGCATATCTGGAGTCATTCTGTAATCTGCGGACTATCAGAGTGTTGATGAAACACTGTAATTGCATCGGGATTGAATACAACAGTCTCCATGTGCACTTTCCGCCATGGGAGTAATGTCTCAAACAGTCTACGCTTTGATCGTTCCCTGGAAGACCAGTAGTAGTTTCCGATGCACATCTGGAGGCATTCTGTAATCTGTGGACTATCAGAGTGTTCATGAAAAACAGAAGTTGCATCGGGATTCAATACAACAGTCAACATGCGCACATTCCTCCATGAGAGTAATGCCTCAAACAGTCTACGGTTTGATCGTTTCCTGGAACTCCAGTAGTAGTTTCCGATGCACATCTGGAGGCATTCTGTAATCTGTGGACCATCAGAGTGTTGATGAATTACAGTAATTGCATCGGGATTGAATACAACAGTCACCATGCGCACTTTCCTCCATGGTGGTAATGTCTCAGACAGTCTACGCTTTGATCGTTCCCTGGAAGACCAGTAGCAGTTTCCGATGCACATCTGGAGGCATTCTGTAATCCTTGGACCTTCAAAGTGTTGATGAAACACAGAAATTGATTCGGGATTGAATACAACAGTCACCATGCGCACTTTCCTCCATGGGTGTAATGTCTCAAACAGTCTACGCTTTGATCGTTCCCTGGAAGACCAGTAGTAGTTTCCGATGCACATCTGGAGCCATTCTGTAATCTGTGGACTATCAGAGTGTTGATGAAACACAGAAATTGCATCGGGATTGAATACAACATTCACCATCGGAACTTTCCTCCATGGGAGTTATGTCTCAAACAGTCTACGCTTTGATCGTTCCCTGGAAGACCAGTATTAGTTTCCAATGCACATCTGCAGGAATTCTGTAATCTGTGGACTATCAGAGTGTTGATGAAACACAGAAGTTGCATAGGGATTCAATACAACAGTCCACATCGCACATCCCTCCATGGGAGTAATGCCTCAAACAGTCTACGGTTTGATCGTTTCCTGGAACACCAGTAGTAGTCTCCGAAGCACATCTGGAGGCATTCTGTAATCTGTGGACCATCAGAGTGTTGATGAAACACAGTAATTGCATCAGGATTGAATACAACAGTCACCATGCGCACTTTCCTCCATGGGAGTAATGTCTCAGACAGTCTACACTTTGATCGTTCCCTGGAAGACCAGTAGTAGTTTCCGATGCACATGTGGAGGCATTCTGTAATCTGTGGACTATCAGAGTATTGATGAAACACAGAAATTGCATCGGGATTGAATACAACAGTCACTATGCGCACTCTCCTCTATGGGAGTAATGTCTCAAACAGTCTACGCTTTGATCGTTCCCAGGAAGACCAGTAGTAGTTTCCGATGCACATCTGGTGGCATTCCGTAATCTGTGGACTCTCTGAGTGTTGATGAACACAGAAATTGCATCGGGATTGAATACAACAGTCACCAGGCTCTATTTCCTCCATGGGAGTAATGTCTCAAACAGTCTACGCTTTGATCGTTCCCTGGAAGACCAGTAGTAGTTTCCGATGCACATCTGGAGGCATTCTGTACCCCTTGGACCTTCAAAGTGTTGATGAAACACAGAAATTGCCTCGGGATTGAATAAAACAGTCATCATGCGCACTTTCCTCCATGGGAGTAATGTCTCAAACAGTCTACGATTTGATCGTTCCATGGAAGACCAGTAGTAGTTTCCGATGCACATCAGGAGGCATTCTGTAATCTGTGGACTATCAGAGTGTTGATGAAACACAGAAATAGCATCGGGATTGAATACAACAGTCACCATCGGCACATTCCTCCATGGGAGTAATTTGTCAAACAGTCTACGCTTTGATCGTGACCTGGAAGACCAGTAGTAGTTTCCGATGCACATCTGGAGGCATTCTGTTATCTGAGGACTATCAGAGTGTTTATGAAACACAGAAATGGCATCGGGATTGAATACAACAGTCACCATGCGCACATTCCTCCATGGGAGTAATGTCTCAGACAGTCTACACTTTGATCGTTCCCTGGAAGACCAGTAGTGGTTTCCGATGCACATCTGGAGGCATTCTGTAATCTGTGGACTATCAGAGTATTGATGAAACACAGAAGTTGCAAAGGGATTGAATACAACAGTCACCATGCGCACTCTCCTTCATGGGAGTAATGTCTCAAACAGTCTACGCTTTGATCGTTCCCAAAAAGACCAGTAGTAGTTTCCGATGCACATCTGGAGGCATTCTGTAATCTGTGGACTATCTGAGTGTTGATGAAACACAGAAATTGCATCGGGATTGAATACAATAGTCACCATGCGCACTTTCCTCCATGGGAGTAATTTCTCAAACAGTCTAAGCTTTGATCGTTCCCTGGAAGACCAGTAGTAGTTTCCGATGCACATCCGAAGGCATTCTGTAATCTGATGACTATCAGAGTGTTGATGAAACACAGAAATTGCATTGGGATTGAATACAACAGTCACCAGCCGCAATTTCCTCCATGGGAGTAATGTCTCAAACAGTCTACGCTTTGATCGTTCCCTGGAAGACCAGTAGTAGTTTCCGATGGACATCTGGAAGCATTCTGTAATCCTTGGACCTTCAAATTGTTGATGAAACACAGAAATTGCATCGGGATTGAATACAATAGTCACCATGCGCACTTTCCTCCATGGGAGTAATGTCTCAAAGAGTCTACGTTTGATCGTTCCCTGGAAGACCAGTAGTAGATTCCGACGCACATCTGGAGGCATTCTGTATTCTGTGGACTATCAGAGGGTTGATGAAACACAGAAATTTCATCGGGATTGAATACAACAGTCACCATCGCCACTTTCCTCCATGTGATTAATTTCTCAAACAGTCTACGCCTTGATCGTTTCCTGGAAGACCAGTAGTAGTTCCCGATGCACATCTGGAGGCATTCTGTAATCTGTGGACTATCAGAGTGTTGATGAAACACAGTTATTGCATCGGGATTGAATACAACAGTCCCCATGCGCACTTTCCTCAATGGGAGTAATGTATCAGACAGTCTACGCTTTGTTCGTTCCCTGGAAGACCAGTAGTAGTTTCCGATGCACATCTGGAGGCATTCTGTAATCTGTGGACTATCAGAGTATTGATGAAACACAGAAATTGCATAGGGATTGAATACAACAATCACCATGCGCACTTTCCTCCATGGGAGTAATGTCTCAAACAGTCTACGCTTTGATCGTTCCCTGGAAGACCAGTAGTAGTTTCCGATGCACATCTGGAGCCATTCTGTAATCTGTGGACTATCAGAGTGTTGATGAAACACAGAAATTGCATCGGGATTGAATACATCATTCACCATCGGCACTTTCCTCCATGGGAGTTATGTCTCAAACAGTCTACGCTTTGATCGTTCCCTGGAAGACCAGTAGTAGTTTCCGATGCATATCTGGAGAAATTCTGTAATCTGCGGACTATCAGAGTGTTGATGAAACACTGTAATTGCATCGGGATTGATTACAACAGTCACCATGCGCACTCTCCTCCATGGGGGTAATGTCTCAAACACTCAACGCTTTGATCGTTCCCAGGAAAACCAGTAGTAGTTTCGGACGCACATCTGGGGGCATTCTGAAATCTGTGGACTATCTGAGTGTTGATGAAACACAGAAATTGCATCGGGATTGAATACAATAGTCACCATGCGCACTTTCCTCCATGGGAGTAATTTCTCAAACAGTCTAAGCTTTGATCGTTCCCTGGAAGACCAGTAGTAGTTTCCGATGCACATCCGAAGGCATTCTGTAATCTGATGACTATCAGAGTGTTGATGAAACACAGAAATTGCATTGGGATTGAATACAACAGTCACCAGCCGCAATTTCCTCCATGGGAGTAATGTCTCAAACAGTCTACGCTTTGATCGTTCCCTGGAAGACCAGTAGTAGTTTCCGATGGACATCTGGAAGCATTCTGTAATCCTTGGACCTTCAAAGTGTTGATTAAACACAGAAATTGATTCGGGATTGAATACAACAGTCACCATACGCACTTTCCTCCATTGGAGTAATGTCTCAAACAGTCTACACTTTGATCGTTCCCTGAAACACCAGTAGTAGTTTCCGATGCAGATCTGGAGGCATTCAGTAATCTGCGGACTATCAGAGTGTTGATGAAACACCGAAATTGCATCGGGATTGAATACAACAGTCACCAAGCGCACTCTCTTCCATGGGAGTAATGTCTCAAACAGTCTACGATTTGATCGTTCCCAGGAAGACTAGTAGTAGTTTCCGATGCACATCTGGGGGCATTCTGTAATCTGTGGACTATCTGAGTGTTGATGAAACACAGAAATTGCATCGGGATTGAATACAACAGTCACCATGAGCACTTTCCTCCATGGGAGTAATATCTGAAACAGTCTAAGCTTTGATCGTTCCCTGTAAGACCAGTAGTAGTTTCCGATGCACATCTGAAAGCATTCTGTAATCTGTGGACTATCAGAGTGCTGATGAAACACAGAAACTGCAGCGGGATTGAATACAACAGTCACCATGCGCACTCTCCTCCATGGTAGTAATGTCTCAAATAGTCTACGTTTTGATCGTTCCCTGGAAGACCAGTAGTAGTTTCCGATGAACATCTGGAGGCATTCTGTAATCCTTGGACCTTCAAAGTGTTGATCAAACACAGATATTGCCTCAGGATAGAATACAACAGTCACCATGCGCACTTTCCACCATGGGAGTAATGTATCAAACAGTCTACGCTTTGATCGTTCCCTGGAAGACCAGTAGTAGTTTCCGATGCACATCTGGAGCCATTCTGTAATCTGTGGACTATCAGAGTGTTGATGAAACACAGAAATTGCATCGGGATTGAATACATCATTCACCATCGGCACTTTCCTCCATGGGAGTTATGTCTCAAACAGTCTACGCTTTGATCGTTCCCTGGAAGACCAGTAGCAGTTTCCGATGCATATCTGGAGAAATTCTGTAATCTGCGGACTATCAGAGTGTTGATGAAACACTGTAATTGCATCGGGATTGAATACAACAGTCACCATGTGCACTTTCCGCCATGGGAGTAATGTCTCAAACAGTCTACGCTTTGATCGTTCCCTGGAAGACCAGTAGTAGTTTCCGATGCACATCTGGAGGCATTCTGTAATCTGTGGACTATCAGAGTATTGATGAAACACAGAAATTGCATCGGGATTGAATACAACAGTCACCATGCGCACTTTCCTCCATGGGAGTAATGTCTCAAACAGTCTAAGCTTTGATCGTTCCCTGGAAGACCAGTAGCAGTTTCCGATGCACATCTTGAGGCATTCTGTAATCTGTGCACTATCAGCGTGTTGATGAAACACAGAAATTGCATTAGGATTGAATACAACAGTCACAAGGCGCAACTTCCTCAATGGGAGTAATGTCTCAAACAGTCTACGCTTTGATCGTTCCCTGGGAGTCCAGTAGTAGTTTCCGATGCACATCTGTACGCGATCTGTAATCCTTGGACCTTCAAAGTGTTGATGAAACACAGAAATTGCCTCGGTATTGAATACAACAGTCACCATGCTCACTTTCCTCCATGGGAGTAATGTCTCAAACAGTCTACGCTTTGATCGTTCGCTGTAATTCCAGTAGTAGTTTCCGATGCACATCTGGAAGCATTCTGTAATCTATGGACTATCAGAGTGTTGATGAAACACGGAAATTGCATCGGGATTGATTACAACAGTCACCATGCGCACTCTCCTCCATGGGGGTAATGTCTCAAACACTCTACGCTTTGATCGTTCCCAGGAAAACCAGTAGTAGTTTCCGACGCACATCTGGGGGCATTCTGTAATCTGTGGACTATCTGAGTGTTGATGAAACACAGTAATTGCATCGGGATTGAATAGTCACCATGCGCACTTTCCTCCATGGGAGTCTCAGACAGTCTACACTTTGATCGTTCCCTGGAAGAGCAGTAGTAGTTTCCGATGCACATCTGGACGCATTCTGTAATCTGTGGACTATCAGAGTGTTGATGAAACACAGAAGTTGCCTCGGGATTCAATACAACAGTCACCATGCGCACATTTCTCCATGAGAGTAATGCCTCAAACAGTCTACGGTTTGATCGTTTCCTGGAACTCCAGTAGTAGTTTTCGATGCACATCTGGAGGCATTCTGTAATCTGTGGACTATCAGAGTGTTGATGAAACACAGTAATTGCATCGGGATTGAATACAACAGTCACCATGCGCACTTTCCTCCATGGGAGTAATGTCTCAGACAGTCTACGATTTGATCGTTCCCTCAAAGACCAGTAGTAGTTTCCGATGCACATCTGGAGGCATTCTGTAATCTGTGGACTATCAGAGTGTTGATGAAACACAGAGATTGCATCTTGATTGAATACAACAGTCACCATGCGCACTTTCCTCCATGGGAGTAATGGCTCAAACAGTCTACGCTTTGATCGTTCCCTGGAAGATCAGTAGTAGTTTCCGATGCACATCTGGAGGCATTCTGTAATCTGTGGACTATCTGAGTGTTGATGAAACACAGAAATTGCATCGGGATTGAATACAACAGTCACCATGCGCACTTTTCTCCATGGGAGTAATGTCTCAAACAGTATAAGCTTTGATCGTTACCTGGAAGACCAGAAGTAGTTTCCGATGTACATCTGGAGGCATTCTGTATTCTGTGGACTATCAGAGTGTTGGTGAAACACAGAAATTGCATCGGGATTGAATACAACAGTCACCATCGGCACTTTCCTCCATGGGAGTAATGTCTCAAACAGTCTACGCTTTGATCGTTCCCTGGAAGACCAGTAGCAGTTTCCGATGCACATCTGGAGGCATTCTGTAATCCTTGGACCTTCAAAGTGTTGATGAAACGCAGAAATTGATTCGGGATTGAATACAACAGTCACCATGCGCACTTTCCTCCATGGGAGTAATGTCTCAAACTGTCTACGCTTTAATCGTTCCCTGGAAGACCAGTAGTAGTTTCCGATGCACATCTGGAGCCATTCTGTAATCTGTGGACCATCAGAGTGTTGATGAAACACAGAAATTGCATCGGGATTGAATACAACATTCACCATCGGCACTTTCCTCCATGGGAGTTATGTCTCAAACAGTCTACGCTTTGATCGTTCCCTGGAAGACCAGTAGTAGTTTCCGATGCATATCTGGAGGCATTCTGTAATCTGCGGACTATCAGAGTGTTGATGAAACACTGTAATTGCATCGGGATTGAATACAACAGTCACCATGCGCACTTTCCGCCATGGGAGTAATGTCTCAGACAGTCTACGATTTGATCGTTCCCTGAAAGACCAGTAGTAGTTTCCGATGCACATCTGGAGGCATTCTGTAACCTGTGGACTATCAGAGTGTTGATGAAACACAGAGATTGCATCTTGATTGAATACAACAGTCACCATGCGCACTTTCCTCCATGGGAGTAATGGCTCAAACAGTCTACGCTTTGATCGTTCCCTGGAAGATCAGTAGTAGTTTCCGATGCACATCTGGAGGCATTCTGTAATCTGTGGACTATCTGAGTGTTGATGAAACACAGAAATTGCATCGGGATTGAATACAACAGTCACCATGCGCACTTTTCTCCATGGGAGTAATGTCTCAAACAGTCTAAGCTTTGATCGTTACCTGGAAGACCAGAAGTAGTTTCCGATGTACATCTGGAGGCATTCTGTATTCTGTGGACTATCAGAGTGTTGGTGAAACACAGAAATTGCATCGGGATTGAATACAACAGTCACCATCGGCACTTTCCTCCATGGGAGTAATGTCTCAAACAGTCTACGCTTTGATCGTTCCCAGGAAGACCAGTAGTAGTTTCCGATGCACATCTGGTGGCATTCCGTAATCTGTGGACTCTCTGAGTGTTGATGAAACACAGAAATTGCATCGGGATTGAATACAACAGTCACCAGGCTCTATTTCCTCCATGGGAGTAATGTCTCAAACAGTCTACGCTTTGATCGTTCCCTGGAAGACCAGTAGTAGTTTCCGATGCACATCTGGAGGCATTCTGTACCCCTTGGACCTTCAAAGTGTTGATGAAACACAGAAATTGCCTCGGGATTGAATAAAACAGTCATCATGCGCACTTTCCTCCATGGGAGTAATGTCTCAAACAGTCTACGATTTGATCGTTCCATGGAAGACCAGTAGTAGTTTCCGATGCACATCAGGAGGCATTCTGTAATCTGTGGACTATCAGAGTGTTGATGAAACACAGAAATAGCATCGGGATTGAATACAACAGTCACCATCGGCACATTCCTCCATGGGAGTAATTTGTCAAACAGTCTACGCTTTGATCGTGACCTGGAAGACCAGTAGTAGTTTCCGATGCACATCTGGAGGCATTCTGTTATCTGAGGACTATCAGAGTGTTTATGAAACACAGAAATGGCATCGGGATTGAATACAACAGTCACCATGCGCACATTCCTCCATGGGAGTAATGTCTCAGACAGTCTACACTTTGATCGTTCCCTGGAAGACCAGTAGTGGTTTCCGATGCACATCTGGAGGCATTCTGTAATCTGTGGACTATCAGAGTATTGATGAAACACAGAAGTTGCAAAGGGATTGAATACAACAGTCACCATGCGCACTCTCCTTCATGGGAGTAATGTCTCAAACAGTCTACGCTTTGATCGTTCCCAAAAAGACCAGTAGTAGTTTCCGATGCACATCTGGAGGCATTCTGTAATCTGTGGACTATCTGAGTGTTGATGAAACACAGAAATTGCATCGGGATTGAATACAATAGTCACCATGCGCACTTTCCTCCATGGGAGTAATTTCTCAAACAGTCTAAGCTTTGATCGTTCCCTGGAAGACCAGTAGTAGTTTCCGATGCACATCCGAAGGCATTCTGTAATCTGATGACTATCAGAGTGTTGATGAAACACAGAAATTGCATTGGGATTGAATACAACAGTCACCAGCCGCAATTTCCTCCATGGGAGTAATGTCTCAAACAGTCTACGCTTTGATCGTTCCCTGGAAGACCAGTAGTAGTTTCCGATGGACATCTGGAAGCATTCTGTAATCCTTGGACCTTCAAATTGTTGATGAAACACAGAAATTGCATCGGGATTGAATACAATAGTCACCATGCGCACTTTCCTCCATGGGAGTAATGTCTCAAAGAGTCTACGTTTGATCGTTCCCTGGAAGACCAGTAGTAGATTCCGACGCACATCTGGAGGCATTCTGTATTCTGTGGACTATCAGAGGGTTGATGAAACACAGAAATTTCATCGGGATTGAATACAACAGTCACCATCGCCACTTTCCTCCATGTGATTAATTTCTCAAACAGTCTACGCCTTGATCGTTTCCTGGAAGACCAGTAGTAGTTCCCGATGCACATCTGGAGGCATTCTGTAATCTGTGGACTATCAGAGTGTTGATGAAACACAGTTATTGCATCGGGATTGAATACAACAGTCCCCATGCGCACTTTCCTCAATGGGAGTAATGTATCAGACAGTCTACGCTTTGTTCGTTCCCTGGAAGACCAGTAGTAGTTTCCGATGCACATCTGGAGGCATTCTGTAATCTGTGGACTATCAGAGTATTGATGAAACACAGAAATTGCATAGGGATTGAATACAACAATCACCATGCGCACTTTCCTCCATGGGAGTAATGTCTCAAACAGTCTACGCTTTGATCGTTCCCTGGAAGACCAGTAGTAGTTTCCGATGCACATCTGGAGCCATTCTGTAATCTGTGGACTATCAGAGTGTTGATGAAACACAGAAATTGCATCGGGATTGAATACATCATTCACCATCGGCACTTTCCTCCATGGGAGTTATGTCTCAAACAGTCTACGCTTTGATCGTTCCCTGGAAGACCAGTAGTAGTTTCCGATGCATATCTGGAGAAATTCTGTAATCTGCGGACTATCAGAGTGTTGATGAAACACTGTAATTGCATCGGGATTGATTACAACAGTCACCATGCGCACTCTCCTCCATGGGGGTAATGTCTCAAACACTCAACGCTTTGATCGTTCCCAGGAAAACCAGTAGTAGTTTCGGACGCACATCTGGGGGCATTCTGAAATCTGTGGACTATCTGAGTGTTGATGAAACATAGAAATTGCATCGGGATTGAATACAACAGCCGCCATGCGCATTTTCCTCCATGGGAGTAATATCTCACACAGTCTAAGTTTTGATCGTTCTCTGGAACAGCAGTAGTAGTTTCCGATGCACATCTGAAGGCATTCTGTAATCTGTGGACTATCACAGTGTGGATGAAAAAAAGAAATTGCATCGGGATTGAATACAACAGTCACCAGGCGCTATTTCCTCCATGGGAGTAATGTCTCAAACAGTCTACGTTTTGATCGTTCCCTGGAAGACCAGTAGTAGTTTCCGATGCACATCTGGAGGCATTCTGTAATCCTTGGACCTTCAAAGTGTTGATTAAACACAGAAATTGATTCGGGATTGAATACAACAGTCACCATACGCACTTTCCTCCATTGGAGTAATGTCTCAAACAGTCTACACTTTGATCGTTCCCTGAAACACCAGTAGTAGTTTCCGATGCAGATCTGGAGGCATTCAGTAATCTGCGGACTATCAGAGTGTTGATGAAACACCGAAATTGCATCGGGATTGAATACAACAGTCACCAAGCGCACTCTCTTCCATGGGAGTAATGTCTCAAACAGTCTACGATTTGATCGTTCCCAGGAAGACTAGTAGTAGTTTCCGATGCACATCTGGGGGCATTCTGTAATCTGTGGACTATCTGAGTGTTGATGAAACACAGAAATTGCATCGGGATTGAATACAACAGTCACCATGAGCACTTTCCTCCATGGGAGTAATATCTGAAACAGTCTAAGCTTTGATCGTTCCCTGTAAGACCAGTAGTAGTTTCCGATGCACATCTGAAAGCATTCTGTAATCTGTGGACTATCAGAGTGCTGATGAAACACAGAAACTGCAGCGGGATTGAATACAACAGTCACCATGCGCACTCTCCTCCATGGTAGTAATGTCTCAAATAGTCTACGTTTTGATCGTTCCCTGGAAGACCAGTAGTAGTTTCCGATGAACATCTGGAGGCATTCTGTAATCCTTGGACCTTCAAAGTGTTGATCAAACACAGATATTGCCTCAGGATAGAATACAACAGTCACCATGCGCACTTTCCACCATGGGAGTAATGTATCAAACAGTCTACGCTTTGATCGTTCCCTGGAAGACCAGTAGTAGTTTCCGATGCACATCTGGAGCCATTCTGTAATCTGTGGACTATCAGAGTGTTGATGAAACACAGAAATTGCATCGGGATTGAATACATCATTCACCATCGGCACTTTCCTCCATGGGAGTTATGTCTCAAACAGTCTACGCTTTGATCGTTCCCTGGAAGACCAGTAGCAGTTTCCGATGCATATCTGGAGAAATTCTGTAATCTGCGGACTATCAGAGTGTTGATGAAACACTGTAATTGCATCGGGATTGAATACAACAGTCACCATGTGCACTTTCCGCCATGGGAGTAATGTCTCAAACAGTCTACGCTTTGATCGTTCCCTGGAAGACCAGTAGTAGTTTCCGATGCACATCTGGAGGCATTCTGTAATCTGTGGACTATCAGAGTATTGATGAAACACAGAAATTGCATCGGGATTGAATACAACAGTCACCATGCGCACTTTCCTCCATGGGAGTAATGTCTCAAACAGTCTAAGCTTTGATCGTTCCCTGGAAGACCAGTAGCAGTTTCCGATGCACATCTTGAGGCATTCTGTAATCTGTGCACTATCAGCGTGTTGATGAAACACAGAAATTGCATTAGGATTGAATACAACAGTCACAAGGCGCAACTTCCTCAATGGGAGTAATGTCTCAAACAGTCTACGCTTTGATCGTTCCCTGGGAGTCCAGTAGTAGTTTCCGATGCACATCTGTACGCGATCTGTAATCCTTGGACCTTCAAAGTGTTGATGAAACACAGAAATTGCCTCGGTATTGAATACAACAGTCACCATGCTCACTTTCCTCCATGGGAGTAATGTCTCAAACAGTCTACGCTTTGATCGTTCGCTGTAATTCCAGTAGTAGTTTCCGATGCACATCTGGAAGCATTCTGTAATCTATGGACTATCAGAGTGTTGATGAAACACAGAAATTGCATCGGGATTGATTACAACAGTCACCATGCGCACTCTCCTCCATGGGGGTAATGTCTCAAACACTCTACGCTTTGATCGTTCCCAGGAAAACCAGTAGTAGTTTCCGACGCACATCTGGGGGCATTCTGTAATCTGTGGACTATCTGAGTGTTGATGAAACACAGTAATTGCATCGGGATTGAATAGTCACCATGCGCACTTTCCTCCATGGGAGTCTCAGACAGTCTACACTTTGATCGTTCCCTGGAAGAGCAGTAGTAGTTTCCGATGCACATCTGGACGCATTCTGTAATCTGTGGACTATCAGAGTGTTGATGAAACACAGAAGTTGCCTCGGGATTCAATACAACAGTCACCATGCGCACATTCCTCCATGAGAGTAATGCCTCAAACAGTCTACGGTTTGATCGTTTCCTGGAACTCCAGTAGTAGTTTTCGATGCACATCTGGAGGCATTCTGTAATCTGTGGACTATCAGAGTGTTGATGAAACACAGTAATTGCATCGGGATTGAATACAACAGTCACCATGCGCACTTTCCTCCATGGGAGTAATGTCTCAGACAGTCTACGATTTGATCGTTCCCTCAAAGACCAGTAGTAGTTTCCGATGCACATCTGGAGGCATTCTGTAATCTGTGGACTATCAGAGTGTTGATGAAACACAGAGATTGCATCTTGATTGAATACAACAGTCACCATGCGCACTTTCCTCCATGGGAGTAATGGCTCAAACAGTCTACGCTTTGATCGTTCCCTGGAAGATCAGTAGTAGTTTCCGATGCACATCTGGAGGCATTCTGTAATCTGTGGACTATCTGAGTGTTGATGAAACACAGAAATTGCATCGGGATTGAATACAACAGTCACCATGCGCACTTTTCTCCATGGGAGTAATGTCTCAAACAGTCTAAGCTTTGATCGTTACCTGGAAGACCAGAAGTAGTTTCCGATGTACATCTGGAGGCATTCTGTATTCTGTGGACTATCAGAGTGTTGGTGAAACACAGAAATTGCATCGGGATTGAATACAACAGTCACCATCGGCACTTTCCTCCATGGGAGTAATGTCTCAAACAGTCTACGCTTTGATCGTTCCCTGGAAGACCAGTAGCAGTTTCCGATGCACATCTGGAGGCATTCTGTAATCCTTGGACCTTCAAAGTGTTGATGAAACGCAGAAATTGATTCGGGATTGAATACAACAGTCACCATGCGCACTTTCCTCCATGGGAGTAATGTCTCAAACAGTCTACGCTTTAATCATTCCCTGGAAGACCAGTAGTAGTTTCCGATGCACATCTGGAGCCATTCTGCAATCTGTGGACCATCAGAGTGTTGATGAAACACAGAAATTGCATCGGGATTGAATACAACATTCACCATCGGCACTTTCCTCCATGGGAGTTATGTCTCAAACAGTCTACGCTTTGATCGTTCCCTGGAAGACCAGTTGTAGTTTCCGATGCATATCTGGAGGCATTCTGTAATCTGCGGACTATCAGAGTGTTGATGAAACACTGTAATTGCATCGGGATTGAATACAACAGTCACCATGCGCACTTTCCGCCATGGGAGTAATGTCTCAGACAGTCTACGATTTGATCGTTCCCTGGAAGACCAGTAGTAGTTTCCGATGCACATCTGGAGGCATTCTGTAATCTGTGGACTATCAGAGTGTTGATGAAACACAGAGATTGCATCTTGATTGAATACAACAGTCACCATGCGCACTTTCCTCCATGGGAGTAATGGCTCAAACAGTCTACGCTTTGATCGTTCCCTGGAAGATCAGTAGTAGTTTCCGATGCACATCTGGAGGCATTCTGTAATCTGTGGACTATCTGAGTGTTGATGAAACACAGAAATTGCATCGGGATTGAATACAACAGTCACCATGCGCACTTTTCTCCATGGGAGTAATGTCTCAAACAGTCTAAGCTTTGATCGTTACCTGGAAGACCAGAAGTAGTTTCCGATGTACATCTGGAGGCATTCTGTATTCTGTGGACTATCAGAGTGTTGGTGAAACACAGAAATTGCATCGGGATTGAATACAACAGTCACCATCGGCACTTTCCTCCATGGGAGTAATGTCTCAAACAGTCTACGCTTTGATCGTTCCCTGGAAGACCAGTAGCAGTTTCCGATGCACATCTGGAGGCATTCTGTAATCCTTGGACCTTCAAAGTGTTGATGAAACGCAGAAATTGATTCGGGATTGAATACAACAGTCACCATGCGCACTTTCCTCCATGGGAGTAATGTCTCAAACAGTCTACGCTTTAATCGTTCCCTGGAAGACCAGTAGTAGTTTCCGATGCACATCTGGAGCCATTCTGTAATCTGTGGACCATCAGAGTGTTGATGAAACACAGAAATTGCATCGGGATTGAATACAACTTTCACCATCGGCACTTTCCTCCATGGGAGTTATGTCTCAAACAGTCTACGCTTTGATCGTTCCCTGGAAGACCAGTAGTAGTTTCCGATGCATATCTGGAGGCATTCTGTAATCTGCGGACTATCAGAGTGTTGATGAAACACTGTAATTGCATCGGGATTGAATACAACAGTCACCATGCGCACTTTCCGCCATGGGAGTAATGTCTCAGACAGTCTACGATTTGATCGTTCCCTGGAAGACCAGTAGTAGTTTCCGATGCACATCTGGAGGCATTCTGTAATCTGTGGACTATCAGAGTGTTGATGAAACACAGAGATTGCATCTTGATTGAATACAACAGTCACCATGCGCACTTTCCTCCATGGGAGTAATGGCTCAAAGAGTCTACGCTTTGATCGTTCCCTGGAAGATCAGTAGTAGTTTCCGATGCACATCTGGAGGCATTCTGTAATCTGTGGACTATCTGAGTGTTGATGAAACACAGAAATTGCATCGGGATTGAATACAACAGTCACCATGCGCACTTTTCTCCATGGGAGTAATGTCTCAAACAGTCTAAGCTTTGATCGTTACCTGGAAGACCAGAAGTAGTTTCCGATGTACATCTGGAGGCATTCTGTATTCTGTGGACTATCAGAGTGTTGGTGAAACACAGAAATTGCATCGGGATTGAATACAACAGTCACCATCGGCACTTTCCTCCATGGGAGTAATGTCTCAAACAGTCTACGCTTTGATCGTTCCCAGGAAGACCAGTAGTAGTTTCCGATGCACATCTGGTGGCATTCCGTAATCTGTGGACTCTCTGAGTGTTGATGAAACACAGAAATTGCATCGGGATTGAATACAACAGTCACCAGGCTCTATTTCCTCCATGGGAGTAATGTCTCAAACAGTCTACGCTTTGATCGTTCCCTGGAAGACCAGTAGTAGTTTCCGATGCACATCTGGAGGCATTCTGTACCCCTTGGACCTTCAAAGTGTTGATGAAACACAGAAATTGCCTCGGGATTGAATAAAACAGTCATCATGCGCACTTTCCTCCATGGGAGTAATGTCTCAAACAGTCTACGATTTGATCGTTCCATGGAAGACCAGTAGTAGTTTCCGATGCACATCAGGAGGCATTCTGTAATCTGTGGACTATCAGAGTGTTGATGAAACACAGAAATAGCATCGGGATTGAATACAACAGTCACCATCGGCACATTCCTCCATGGGAGTAATTTGTCAAACAGTCTACGCTTTGATCGTGACCTGGAAGACCAGTAGTAGTTTCCGATGCACATCTGGAGGCATTCTGTTATCTGAGGACTATCAGAGTGTTTATGAAACACAGAAATGGCATCGGGATTGAATACAACAGTCACCATGCGCACATTCCTCCATGGGAGTAATGTCTCAGACAGTCTACACTTTGATCGTTCCCTGGAAGACCAGTAGTGGTTTCCGATGCACATCTGGAGGCATTCTGTAATCTGTGGACTATCAGAGTATTGATGAAACACAGAAGTTGCAAAGGGATTGAATACAACAGTCACCATGCGCACTCTCCTTCATGGGAGTAATGTCTCAAACAGTCTACGCTTTGATCGTTCCCAAAAAGACCAGTAGTAGTTTCCGATGCACATCTGGAGGCATTCTGTAATCTGTGGACTATCTGAGTGTTGATGAAACACAGAAATTGCATCGGGATTGAATACAATAGTCACCATGCGCACTTTCCTCCATGGGAGTAATTTCTCAAACAGTCTAAGCTTTGATCGTTCCCTGGAAGACCAGTAGTAGTTTCCGATGCACATCCGAAGGCATTCTGTAATCTGATGACTATCAGAGTGTTGATGAAACACAGAAATTGCATTGGGATTGAATACAACAGTCACCAGCCGCAATTTCCTCCATGGGAGTAATGTCTCAAACAGTCTACGCTTTGATCGTTCCCTGGAAGACCAGTAGTAGTTTCCGATGGACATCTGGAAGCATTCTGTAATCCTTGGACCTTCAAATTGTTGATGAAACACAGAAATTGCATCGGGATTGAATACAATAGTCACCATGCGCACTTTCCTCCATGGGAGTAATGTCTCAAAGAGTCTACGTTTGATCGTTCCCTGGAAGACCAGTAGTAGATTCCGACGCACATCTGGAGGCATTCTGTATTCTGTGGACTATCAGAGGGTTGATGAAACACAGAAATTTCATCGGGATTGAATACAACAGTCACCATCGCCACTTTCCTCCATGTGATTAATTTCTCAAACAGTCTACGCCTTGATCGTTTCATGGAAGACCAGTAGTAGTTCCCGATGCACATCTGGAGGCATTCTGTAATCTGTGGACTATCAGAGTGTTGATGAAACACAGTTATTGCATCGGGATTGAATACAACAGTCCCCATGCGCACTTTCCTCAATGGGAGTAATGTATCAGACAGTCTACGCTTTGTTCGTTCCCTGGAAGACCAGTAGTAGTTTCCGATGCACATCTGGAGGCATTCTGTAATCTGTGGACTATCAGAGTATTGATGAAACACAGAAATTGCATAGGGATTGAATACAACAATCACCATGCGCACTTTCCTCCATGGGAGTAATGTCTCAAACAGTCTACGCTTTGATCGTTCCCTGGAAGACCAGTAGTAGTTTCCGATGCACATCTGGAGCCATTCTGTAATCTGTGGACTATCAGAGTGTTGATGAAACACAGAAATTGCATCGGGATTGAATACATCATTCACCATCGGCACTTTCCTCCATGGGAGTTATGTCTCAAACAGTCTACGCTTTGATCGTTCCCTGGAAGACCAGTAGTAGTTTCCGATGCATATCTGGAGAAATTCTGTAATCTGCGGACTATCAGAGTGTTGATGAAACACTGTAATTGCATCGGGATTGATTACAACAGTCACCATGCGCACTCTCCTCCAAGGGGGTAATGTCTCAAACACTCAACGCTTTGATCGTTCCCAGGAAAACCAGTAGTAGTTTCGGACGCACATCTGGGGGCATTCTGAAATCTGTGGACTATCTGAGTGTTGATGAAACATAGAAATTGCATCGGGATTGAATACAACAGCCGCCATGCGCATTTTCCTCCATGGGAGTAATATCTCACACAGTCTAAGTTTTGATCGTTCTCTGGAACAGCAGTAGTAGTTTCCGATGCACATCTGAAGGCATTCTGTAATCTGTGGACTATCACAGTGTGGATGAAAAAAAGAAATTGCATCGGGATTGAATACAACAGTCACCAGGCGCTATTTCCTCCATGGGAGTAATGTCTCAAACAGTCTACGTTTTGATCGTTCCCTGGAAGACCAGTAGTAGTTTCCGATGCACATCTGGAGGCATTCTGTAATCCTTGGACCTTCAAAGTGTTGATTAAACACAGAAATTGATTCGGGATTGAATACAACAGTCACCATACGCACTTTCCTCCATTGGAGTAATGTCTCAAACAGTCTACACTTTGATCGTTCCCTGAAACACCAGTAGTAGTTTCCGATGCAGATCTGGAGGCATTCAGTAATCTGCGGACTATCAGAGTGTTGATGAAACACCGAAATTGCATCGGGATTGAATACAACAGTCACCAAGCGCACTCTCTTCCATGGGAGTAATGTCTCAAACAGTCTACGATTTGATCGTTCCCAGGAAGACTAGTAGTAGTTTCCGATGCACATCTGGGGGAATTCTGTAATCTGTGGACTATCTGAGTGTTGATGAAACACAGATATTGCATCGGGATTGAATACAACAGTCACCATGAGCACTTTCCTCCATGGGAGTAATATCTGAAACAGTCTAAGCTTTGATCGTTCCCTGTAAGACCAGTAGTAGTTTCCGATGCACATCTGAAAGCATTCTGTAATCTGTGGACTATCAGAGTGCTGATGAAACACAGAAACTGCAGCGGGATTGAATACAACAGTCACCATGCGCACTCTCCTCCATGGTAGTAATGTCTCAAATAGTCTACGTTTTGATCGTTCCCTGGAAGACCAGTAGTAGTTTCCGATGAACATCTGGAGGCATTCTGTAATCCTTGGACCTTCAAAGTGTTGATCAAACACAGATATTGCCTCAGGATAGAATACAACAGTCACCATGCGCACTTTCCACCATGGGAGTAATGTATCAAACAGTCTACGCTTTGATCGTTCCCTGGAAGACCAGTAGTAGTTTCCGATGCACATCTGGAGCCATTCTGTAATCTGTGGACTATCAGAGTGTTGATGAAACACAGAAATTGCATCGGGATTGAATACATCATTCACCATCGGCACTTTCCTCCATGGGAGTTATGTCTCAAACAGTCTACGCTTTGATCGTTCCCTGGAAGACCAGTAGCAGTTTCCGATGCATATCTGGAGAAATTCTGTAATCTGCGGACTATCAGAGTGTTGATGAAACACTGTAATTGCATCGGGATTGAATACAACAGTCACCATGTGCACTTTCCGCCATGGGAGTAATGTCTCAAACAGTCTACGCTTTGATCGTTCCCTGGAAGACCAGTAGTAGTTTCCGATGCACATCTGGAGGCATTCTGTAATCTGTGGACTATCAGAGTATTGATGAAACACAGAAATTGCATCGGGATTGAATACAACAGTCACCATGCGCACTTTCCTCCATGGGAGTAATGTCTCAAACAGTCTAAGCTTTGATCGTTCCCTGGAAGACCAGTAGCAGTTTCCGATGCACATCTTGAGGCATTCTGTAATCTGTGCACTATCAGCGTGTTGATGAAACACAGAAATTGCATTAGGATTGAATACAACAGTCACAAGGCGCAACTTCCTCAATGGGAGTAATGTCTCAAACAGTCTACGCTTTGATCGTTCCCTGGGAGTCCAGTAGTAGTTTCCGATGCACATCTGTACGCGATCTGTAATCCTTGGACCTTCAAAGTGTTGATGAAACACAGAAATTGCCTCGGTATTGAATACAACAGTCACCATGCTCACTTTCCTCCATGGGAGTAATGTCTCAAACAGTCTACGCTTTGATCGTTCGCTGTAATTCCAGTAGTAGTTTCCGATGCACATCTGGAAGCATTCTGTAATCTATGGACTATCAGAGTGTTGATGAAACACGGAAATTGCATCGGGATTGATTACAACAGTCACCATGCGCACTCTCCTCCATGGGGGTAATGTCTCAAACACCCTACGCTTTGATCGTTCCCAGGAAAACCAGTAGTAGTTTCCGACGCACATCTGGGGGCATTCTGTAATCTGTGGACTATCTGAGTGTTGATGAAACACAGTAATTGCATCGGGATTGAATAGTCACCATGCGCACTTTCCTCCATGGGAGTCTCAGACAGTCTACACTTTGATCGTTCCCTGGAAGAGCAGTAGTAGTTTCCGATGCACATCTGGACGCATTCTGTAATCTGTGGACTATCAGAGTGTTGATGAAACACAGAAGTTGCCTCGGGATTCAATACAACAGTCACCATGCGCACATTCCTCCATGAGAGTAATGCCTCAAACAGTCTACGGTTTGATCGTTTCCTGGAACTCCAGTAGTAGTTTTCGATGCACATCTGGAGGCATTCTGTAATCTGTGGACTATCAGAGTGTTGATGAAACACAGTAATTGCATCGGGATTGAATACAACAGTCACCATGCGCACTTTCCTCCATGGGAGTAATGTCTCAGACAGTCTACGATTTGATCGTTCCCTCAAAGACCAGTAGTAGTTTCCGATGCACATCTGGAGGCATTCTGTAATCTGTGGACTATCAGAGTGTTGATGAAACACAGAGATTGCATCTTGATTGAATACAACAGTCACCATGCGCACTTTCCTCCATGGGAGTAATGGCTCAAACAGTCTACGCTTTGATCGTTCCCTGGAAGATCAGTAGTAGTTTCCGATGCACATCTGGAGGCATTCTGTAATCTGTGGACTATCTGAGTGTTGATGAAACACAGAAATTGCATCGGGATTGAATACAACAGTCACCATGCGCACTTTTCTCCATGGGAGTAATGTCTCAAACAGTCTAAGCTTTGATCGTTACCTGGAAGACCAGAAGTAGTTTCCGATGTACATCTGGAGGCATTCTGTATTCTGTGGACTATCAGAGTGTTGGTGAAACACAGAAATTGCATCGGGATTGAATACAACAGTCACCATGCGCACTTTCCTCCATGGGAGTAATGTCTCAAACAGTCTACGCTTTAATTGTTCCCTGGAAGACCAGTAGTAGTTTCCGATGCACATCTGGAGCCATTCTGTAATCTGTGGACCATCAGAGTGTTGATGAAACACAGAAATTGCATCGGGATTGAATACAACATTCACCATCGGCACTTTCCTCCATGGGAGTTATGTCTCAAACAGTCTACGCTTTGATCGTTCCCTGGAAGACCAGTAGTAGTTTCCGATGCATATCTGGAGGCATTCTGTAATCTGCGGACTATCAGAGTGTTGATGAAACACTGTAATTGCATCGGGATTGAATACAACAGTCACCATGCGCACTTTCCGCCATGGGAGTAATGTCTCAGACAGTCTACGATTTGATCGTTCCCTGGAAGACCAGTAGTAGTTTCCGATGCACATCTGGAGGCATTCTGTAATCTGTGGACTATCAGAGTGTTGATGAAACACAGAGATTGCATCTTGATTGAATACAACAGTCACCATGCGCACTTTCCTCCATGGGAGTAATGGCTCAAACAGTCTACGCTTTGATCGTTCCCTGGAAGATCAGTAGTAGTTTCCGATGCACATCTGGAGGCATTCTGTAATCTGTGGACTATCTGAGTGTTGATGAAACACAGAAATTGCATCGGGATTGAATACAACAGTCACCATGCGCACTTTTCTCCATGGGAGTAATGTCTCAAACAGTCTAAGCTTTGATCGTTACCTGGAAGACCAGAAGTAGTTTCCGATGTACATCTGGAGGCATTCTGTATTCTGTGGACTATCAGAGTGTTGGTGAAACACAGAAATTGCATCGGGATTGAATACAACAGTCACCATCGGCACTTTCCTCCATGGGAGTAATGTCTCAAACAGTCTACGCTTTGATCGTTCCCTGGAAGACCAGTAGCAGTTTCCGATGCACATCTGGAGGCATTCTGTAATCCTTGGACCTTCAAAGTGTTGATGAAACGCAGAAATTGATTCGGGATTGAATACAACAGTCACCATGCGCACTTTCCTCCATGGGAGTAATGTCTCAAACAGTCTACGCTTTAATCGTTCCCTGGAAGACCAGTAGTAGTTTCCGATGCACATCTGGAGCCAATCTGTAATCTGTGGTCCATCAGAGTGTTGATGAAACACAGAAATTGCATCGGGATTGAATACAACATTCACCATCGGCACTTTCCTCCATGGGAGTTATGTCTCAAACAGTCTACGCTTTGATCGTTCCCTGGAAGACCAGTAGTAGTTACCGATGCACATCTGGAGGCATTCTGTAATCTGCGGACTATCAGAGTGTTGATGAAACACTGTAATTGCATCGGGATTGAATACAACAGTCACCATGCGCACTTTCCGCCATGGGAGTAATGTCTCAAACAGTCTACGCTTTGATCGTTCCCTGGAAAACCAGTATTAGTGTCCAATGCACATCTGGAGGAATTCTGTAATCTGTGGACTATCAGAGTGTTGATGAAACACAGAAGTTGCATCGGGATTCAATACAACAGTCCACATGCGCACTTTCCTCCATGGGAGTAATGCCTCAAACGGTCTACGGTTTGATCGTTTCCTGGAACTCCAGTAGTAGTTTCCGAAGCACATCTGGAGGCATTCTGTAATCTGTGGACCATCTGAGTGTTGATGAAACATAGAAATTGCATCGGGATTGAATACAACAGCCGCCATGCGCATTTTCCTCCATGGGAGTAATATCTCAAACAGTCTAAGCTTTGATCGTTCTCTGGAACAGCAGTAGTAGTTTCCGATGCACATCTGAAGGCATTCTGTAATCTGTGGACTATCACAGTGTTGATGAAAAACAGAAATTGCATCGGGATTGAATACAACAGTCACCAGGCGCTATTTCCTCCATGGGAGTAATGTCTCAAACAGTCTACGTTTTGATCGTTCCCTGGAAGACCAGTAGTAGTTTCCGATGCACACCTGGAGGCATTCTGTAATCCTTGGACCTTCAAAGTGTTGATTAAACACAGAAATTGATTCGGGATTGAATACAACAGTCACCATACGCACTTTCCTCCATGGGAATAATGTCTCAAACAGTCTACACTTTGTTCGTTCCCTGGAACACCAGTAGTAGTTTCCGATGCACATCTGGAGGCATTCAGTAATCTGCGGACTATCAGAGTGTTGATGAAACACCGAAATTGCATCGGGATTGAATACAACAGTCACCATGCGCACTCTATCCCATGGGAGTAATGTCTCAAACTGTCTACGATTTGATCGTTCCCAGGAAGACCAGTAGTAGTTTCCCATGCACATCTGGGGGCATTCTGTAATCTGTGGACTATCTGAGTGTTGATGAAACACAGAAATTGCATCGGGATTGGATACAACAGTCACCATGAGCACTTTCCTCCATGGGAGTAATATCTCTAAAAGTCTAAGTTTTGATCGTTCCCTGTAAGACCAGTAGTAGTTTCCGATGCACATCTGAAAGCATTCTGTAATCTGTGGACTATCAGAGTGCTGATGAAACACAGAAACTGCAGCGGGATTGAATACAACAGTCACCATGCTCACTCTCCTCCATGTGAGTAATGTCTCAAACAGTCTACGCTTTTGATCGTTCCCTGGAAGACCAGTAGTAGTTTCCGATGAACATCTGGAGGCATTCTGTAATCCTTGGACCTTCAAAGTGTTGATCAAACACAGATATTGCCTCAGGATAGAATACAACAGTCACCATGCACACTTTCCTCCATGGGAGTAATGTCTCAAACAGTCTACGCTTTGATCGTTCCCTGGAAGACCAGTAGTAGTTTCCGAAGCACATCTGGAGCCATTCTGTAATCTGTAGAGTATCAGAGTGTTGATGAAACACAGAAATTGCATCGGGATTGAATACAACATTCACCATCGGCACTTTCCTCCATGGGAGTTATGTCTCAAACAGTCTACGCTTTGATCGTTCCCTGGAAGACCAGTAGTAGTTTCCGATGCATATGTGGAGGCATTCTGTAATCTGCGGACTATCAGAGTGTTGATGAAACACTGTAATTGCATCGGGATTGAATACAACAGTCACCATGTACACTTTCCGCCATGGGAGTAATGTCTCAAACAGTCTAGGCTTTGATTGTTCCCTGGAAGACTAGTAGCAGTTTCCGATGCACATCTGGAGGCATTCTGTAATCTGTGGACTATCAGAGTGTTGATGAACCACAGAAGTTGCATCGGGATTCAATACAACAGTCAACATGCGCACATTCCTCCATGGGAGTAATGCCTCAAACAGTCTACGGTTTGATCGTTTCCTGGAACTCCAGTAGTAGTTTCCGATGCACATCTGGAGGCATTCTGTAATCTGTGGACCATCAGAGTGTTGATGAATTACAGTAATTGCATCGGGATTGAATACAACAGTCACCATGCGCACTTTCCTCCATGGGAGTAATGTCTCAGACAGTCTACGCTTTGATCGTTCCCTGGAAGACAAGTAGTAGTTTCCGATGCACATCTGGTGGCATTCTGTAATCTGTGGACTCTCTGATTGTTAATGAAACAGAGATATTGCATCGGGATTGAATACAATAGTCACCATGCGCACTTTCCTCCATGGGAGTAATTTCTCAAACAGTCTAAGTTTTGATCGTTCCCTGGAAGACCAGTAGTAGTTTCCGATGCACATCCGAAGGCATTCTGTAATCTGTGGTCTATCAGAGTGTTGATGAAACACAGAAATTGCATCGGGATTGAATACAACAGTCACCAGACGCTATTTCCTCCATGGGAGTAATGTCTCAAACAGTCAACGCTTTGATCGTTCCCTGGAAGACCAGTAGTAGTTTCCGATGGACATCTAGAGGCATTCTGTAATCTTTGGACCTTCAAATTGTTGATGAAACACAGAAATTGCCTCGGGATTGAATACAATATTCACCATGCGCACTTTCCTCCACGGGAGTAATGTCTCAAACAGTCTACGCTTTGATCGTTCGCTGGAAGACCAGTAGTAGTTTCCGATGCACATCTGGAGGCATTCTGTAATCTGTGGACTATCAGAGTGTTGATGAAACACAGAAATTGCATCAGGATTGAATACAACAGTCACCATCGCCACTTTCCTACATGGGATTAATTTGTCAAACAGTCTACGCTTTGATCGTTTCCTGGAAGACCAGTAGTAGTTCCTGACGCACATCTGGAGGCATTCTGTAATCAGTGGACTATCAGAGTGTTGATGAAACACAGTTATTGCATCGGGATTGAATACAACAGTCCCAATGCGCACTTTCCTCCATGGGAGTAATGTATCAGACATTCTACGCTTTGTTCGTTCCCTGGAAGATCAGTAGTAGTTTCCAATGCACATCTGGAGGCATTCTGTAATCTGTGGACTATCAGAGTGTTGACGAAACAAAGAAATTGCATCGGGATTGAATACAAGAGTCACCATCGCCACTTTCCTCCATGGGAGTAATGTCTCAAACAGTCTAAGCTTTGATCGTTCCCTGGAAGACCAGTAGTAGTTTCCGATGCACATCTGGAGGCATTCTGTAATCTGTGGACTATCAGAGTGTTGATGAAACACAGAAATTGGATTAGGACTGAATACAACAGTCACCAGGCGCTACTTCCTCAATGGGAGTAATGTCTCAAACAGTCTACGCTTTGATCGTTCCCTGGGAGCCCAGTAGTAGTTTCCGATGCACATCTGTACGCAACCTGTAATCCTTGGACTTCAAAGTGTTGATGAAACACAGAAATTGCCTCGGGATTGAAAACAACAGTCACCATGCGCACTTTCCTCCATGGGAGTAATGTCTCAAACAGTCTACGTTTTGATCGTTCGCTGTAATTCCAGTAGTAGTTTCCGATGCACATCTGGGGGCATTCTGTAATCTGTGGACTATCTGAGAGTTGATGAAACACAGAAATTGCATCGGGATTGGATACAACAGTCACCATGAGCACTTTCCTCCATGGGAGTAATATCTCTAAAAGTCTAAGCTTTGATCGTTCCCTGTAAGACCAATAGTAGTTTCCGATGCACATCTGAAAGCATTCTGTAATCTGTGGACTATCAGAGTGCTGATGAAACACAGAAACTGCAGCGGGATTGAATACAACAGTCACCATGCTCACTCTCCTCCATGGGAGTAATGTCTCAAACAGTCTACGTTTTGATCGTTCCCTGGAAGACCAGTAGTAGTTTCCGATGAACATCTGGAGGCATTCTGTAATCCTTGGACCTTCAAAGTGTTGATCAAACACAGATATTGCCTCAGGATAGAATACATCAGTCACCATGCACACTTTCCTCCATGGGAGTAATGTCTCAAACAGTCTACGCTTTGATCGTTCCCTGGAAGACCAGTAGTAGTTTCCGATGCACATCTGGAGCCATTCTGTAATCTGTGGACTATCAGAGTGTTGATGAAACACAGAAATTGCATCGGGATTGAATACAACATTCACCATCGGCACTTTCCTCCATGGGAGTTATGTCTCAAACAGTCTACGCTTTGATCGTTCCCTGGAAGACCAGTAGTAGTTTCCGATGCATATCTGGAGGCATTCTGTAATCTGCGGACTATCAGAGTGTTGATGAAACACTGTAATTGCATCGGGATTGAATACAACAGTCACCATGTGCACTTTCCGCCATGGGAGTAATGTCTCAAACAGTCTACGCTTTGATTGTTCCCTGGAAGACCAGTAGCAGTTTCCGATGCACATCTGGAGGCATTCTGTAATCTGTGGACTATCAGAGTGTTGATGAACCACAGAGATTGCATCGGGATTCAATACAACAGTCAACATGCGCACATTCCTCCATGGGAGTAATGCCTCAAACAGTCTACGGTTTGATCGTTTCCTGGAACTCCAGTAGTAGTTTCCGATGCACATCTGGAGGCATTCTGTAATCTGTGGACCATCAGAGTGTTGATGAATTACAGTAATTGCATCGGGATTGAATACAACAGTCACCATGCGCACTTTCCTCCATGGGAGTAATGTCTCAGACAGTCTACGCTTTGATCGTTCCCTGGAAGACCAGTAGCAGTTTCCAATGCACATCTGGAGGCATTCTGTAATCCTTGGACCTTCAAAGTGTTGATGAAACACAGAAATTGCATCGGGATTGTATACAACAGTCACTATGCGCACTCTCCTCTATGGGAGTAATGTCTCAAAGAGTCTACGCTTTGATCGTTCCCAGGAAGACCAGTAGTAGTTTCCGATGCACATCTGGTGGCATTCTGTAATCTGTGGACTCTCTGATTGTTGATGAAACAGAGAAATTGCATCGGGATTGAATACAATAGTCACCATGCGCACTTTCCTCCATGAAGGTAATTTCTCAAACAGTCTAAGATTTGATCGTTCCCTGGAAGACCAGTAGTAGTTTCCGATGCACATCCGAAGGCATTCTGTAATCTGTGGTCTATCAGAGTGTTGATGAAACACAGAAATTGCATCGGGATTGAATACAACAGTCACCATGCGCACTTTCCTCCATGGGAGTAATGTCTCAAACAGTCTACGCTTTGATCGTTCGCTGTAATTCCAGTAGTAGTTTCCGATGCACATCTGGAAGCATTCTGTAATCTGTGGACTATCAGAGTGTTGATAAAACACGGAAATTGCATCGGGATTGATTACAACAGTCACCATGCGCACTCTCCTCCATGGGGGTAATGTCTCAAACACTCTACGCTTTGATCGTTCCCAGGAAAACCAGTAGTAGTTTCCGACGCACATCTGGGGGCATTCTGTAATCTGTGGACTATCTGAGTGTTGATGAAACACAGTAATTGCATCGGGATTGAATAGTCACCATGCGCACTTTCCTCCATGGGAGTAATGTCTCAGACAGTCTACACTTTGATCGTTCCCTGGAAGAGCAGTAGTAGTTTCCGATGCACATCTGGACGCATTCTGTAATCTGTGGACTATCAGAGTGTTGATGAAACACAGAAGTTGCCTCGGGATTCAATACAACAGTCACCATGCGCACATTCCTCCATGAGGGTAATGCCTCAAACAGTCTACGGTTTGATCGTTTCCTGGAACTCCAGTAGTAGTTTTCGATGCACATCTGGAGGCATTCTGTAATCTGTGGACTATCAGAGTGTTGATGAAACACAGTAATTGCATCGGGATTGAATACAACAGTCACCATGCGCACTTTCCTCCATGGGAGTAATGTCTCAGACAGTCTACGATTTGATCGTTCCCTGGAAGACCAGTAGTAGTTTCCGATGCACATCTGGAGGCATTCTGTAATCTGTGGACTATCAGAGTGTTGATGAAACACAGAGATAACATCTTGATTGAATACAACAGTCACCATGCGCACTTTCCTCCATGGGAGTAATGGCTCAAACAGTCTACGCTTTGATCGTTCCCTGGAAGATCAGTAGTAGTTTCCGATGCACATCTGGAGGCATTCTGTAATCTGTGGACTATCTGAGTGTTGATGAAACACAGAAATTGCATCGGGATTGAATACAACAGTCACCATGCGCACTTTTCTCCATGGGAGTAATGTCTCAAACAGTCTAAGCTTTGATCGTTACCTGGAAGACCATAAGTAGTTTCCGATGTACATCTGGAGGCATTCTGTATTCTGTGGACTATCAGAGTGTTGGTGAAACACAGAAATTGCATCGGGATTGAATACAACAGTCACCATCGGCACTTTCCTCCATGGGAGTAATGTCTCAAACAGTCTACGCTTTGATCGTTCCCTGGAAGACCAGTAGCAGTTTCCGATGCACATCTGGAGGCATTCTGTAATCCTTGGACCTTCAAAGTGTTGATGAAACACAGAAATTGATTCGGGATTGAATACAACAGTCACCATGCGCACTTTCCTCCATGGGAGTAATGTCTCAAACAGTCTACGCTTTAATCGTTCCCTGGAAAACCAGTATTAGTTTCCAATGCACATCTGGAGGAATTCTGTAATCTGTGGACTATCAGAGTGTTGATGAAACACAGAAGTTGCATCGGGATTCAATACAACAGTCCACATGCGCACTTTCCTCCATGGGAGTAATGCCTCAAACAGTCTACGGTTTGATCGTTTCCTGGAACTCCAGTAGTAGTTTCCGAAGCACATCTGGAGGCATTCTGTAATCTGTGGACCATCTGAGTGTTGATGAAACATAGAAATTGCATCGGGATTGATTACAACAGCCGCCATGCGCATTTTCCTCCATGGGAGTAATATCTCAAACAGTCTAAGCTTTGATCGTTCTCTGGAACAGCAGTAGTAGTTTCCGATGCACATCTGAAGGCATTCTGTAATCTGTGGACTATCACAGTGTTGATGAAAAACAGAAATTGCATCGGGATTGAATACAACAGTCACCAGGCGCTATTTCCTCCATGGGAGTAATGTCTCAAACAGTCTACGTTTTGATCGTTCCCTGGAAGACCAGTAGTAGTTTCCGATGCACATCTGGAGGCATTCTGTAATCCTTGGACTTTCAAAGTGTTGATTAAACACAGAAATTGATTCGGGATTGAATACAACAGTCACCATACGCACTTTCCTCCATGGGAATAATGTCTCAAACAGTCTACACTTTGTTCGTTCCCTGGAACACCAGTAGTAGTTTCCGATGCACATCTGGAGGCATTCAGTAATCTGCGGACTATCAGAGTGTTGATGAAACACCGAAATTGCATCGGGATTGAATACAACAGTCACCATGCGCACTCTCTTCCATGGGAGTAATGTCTCAAACAGTCTACGATTTGATCGTTCCCAGGAAGACCAGTAGTAGTTTCCGATGCACATCTGGGGGCATTCTGTAATCTGTGGACTATCAGAGTGCTGATGAAACACAGAAACTGCAGCGGGATTGAATACAACAGTCACCATGCTCACTCTCCTCCATGTGAGTAATGTCTCAAACAGTCTACGTTTTGATCGTTCCCTGTAAGACCAGTAGTAGTTTCCGATGAACATCTGGAGGCATTCTGTAATCCTTGGACCTTCAAAGTGTTGATCAAACACAGATATTGCCTCAGGATAGAATACAACAGTCACCATGCACACTTTCCTCCATGGGAGTAATGTCTCAAACAGTCTACGCTTTGATCGTTCCCTGGAAGACCAGTAGTAGTTTCCGAAGCACATCTGGAGCCATTCTGTAAACTGTGGACTATCAGAGTGTTGATGAAACACAGAAATTGCATCGGGATTGAATACAACATTCACCATCGGCACTTTCCTCCATGGGAGTTATGTCTCAAACAGTCTACGCTTTGATCGTTCCCTGGAAGACCAGTAGTAGTTTCCGATGCATATCTGGAGGCATTCTGTAATCTGCGGACTATCAGAGTGTTGGTGAAACACTGTAATTGCATCGGGATTGAATACAACAGTCACCATGTACACTTTCCGCCATGGGAGTAATGTCTCAAACAGTCTAGGCTTTGATTGTTCCCTGGAAGACTAGTAGCAGTTTCCGATGCACATCTGGAGGCATTCTGTAATCTGTGGACTATCAGAGTGTTGATGAACCACAGAAGTTGCATCGGGATTCAATACAACAGTCAACATGCGCACATTCCTCCATGAGAGTAATGCCTCAAACAGTCTACGGTTTGATCGTTTCCTGGAACTCCAGTAGTAGTTTCCGATGCACATCTGGAGGCATTCTGTAATCTGTGGACCATCCGAGTGTTGATGAATTACAGTAATTGCATCGGGATTGAATACAACAGTCACCATGCGCACTTTCCTCCATGGGAGTAATGTCTCAGACAGTCTACGCTTTGATCGTTCCCTGGAAGACCAGTAGCAGTTTCCAATGCACATCTGGAGGCATTCTGTAATCCTTGGACCTTCAAAGTGTTGATGAAACACAGAAATTGCATCGGGATTGAATACAACAGTCACTATGCGCACTCTCCTCTATGGGAGTAATGTCTCAAACAGTCTACGCTTTGATCGTTCCCAGGAAGACAAGTAGTAGTTTCCGATGCACATCTGGTGGCATTCTGTAATCTGTGGACTCTCTGATTGTTGATGAAACAGAGAAATTGCATCGGGATTGAATACAATAGTCACCATGCGCACTTTCCTCAATGGGAGTAATTTCTCAAACAGTCTAAGTTTTGATCGTTCCCTGGAAGACCAGTAGTAGTTTCCGATGGACATCCGAAGGCATTCTGTAATCTGTGGTCTATCAGAGTGTTGATGAAACACAGAAATTGCATCGGGATTGAATACAACAGTCACCAGACGCTATTTCCACCATGGGAGTAATGTCTCAAACAGTCAACGCTTTGATCGTTCCCTGGAAGACCAGTAGTAGTTTCCGATGGACATCTAGAGGCATTCTGTAATCTTTGGACCTTCAAATTGTTGATGAAACACAGAAATTGCCTCGGGATTGAATACAATATTCACCATGCGCACTTTCCTCCACGGGAGTAATGTCTCAAACAGACTACGCTTTTATCGTTCGCTGGAAGACCAGTAGTAGTTTCCGATGCACATCTGGAGGCATTCTGTAATCTGTGGACTATCAGAGTGTTGTTGAAACACAGAAATTGCATCAGGATTGAATACAACAGTCACCATCGCCACTTTCCTACATGGGATTAATTTGTCAAACAGTCTACGCTTTGATCGTTTCCTGGAAGACCAGTAGTAGTTCCTGACGCACATCTGGAGGCATTCTGTAATCAGTGGACTATCAGAGTGTTGATGAAACACAGTTATTGCATCGAGATTGAATACAACAGTCCCAATGCGCACTTTCCTCCATGGGAGTAATGTATCAGACATTCTACGCTTTGTTCGTTCCCTGGAAGATCAGTAGTAGTTTCCAATGCACATCTGGAGGCATTCTGTAAGCTGTGGACTATCAGAGTGTTGACGAAACAAAGAAATTGCATCGGGATTGAATACAAGAGTCACCATCGCCACTTTCCTCCATGGGAGTAATGTCTCAAACAGTCTAAGCTTTGATCGTTCCCTGGAAGACCAGTAGTAGTTTCCGATGCACATCTGGAGGCATTCTGTAATCAGTGGACTATCAGAGTGTTGATGAAACACTGTAATTGCATTGGGATTCAATACAACAGTCACCATGCGCACTCTCTTCCATGGGAGTAATGTCTCAAACAGTCTACGATTTGATCGTTCCCAGGAAGACCAGTAGTAGTTTCCGATGCACATCTGGGGGCATTCTGTAATCTGTGGACTATCTGAGAGTTGATGAAACACAGAAATTGCATCGGGATTGGATACAACAGTCACCATGAGCACTTTCCTCCATGGGAGTAATATCTCTAAAAGTCTAAGCTTTGATCGTTCCCTGTAAGACCAGTAGTAGTTTCCGATGCACATCTGAAAGCATTCTGTAATCTGTGGACTATCAGAGTGCTGATGAAACACAGAAACTGCAGCGGGATTGAATACAACAGTCACCATGCTCACTCTCCTCCATGGGAGTAATGTCTCAAACAGTCTACGTTTTGATCGTTCCCTGGAAGACCAGTAGTAGTTTCCGATGAACATCTGGAGGCATTCTGTAATCCTTGGACCTTCAAAGTGTTGATCAAACACAGATATTGCCTCAGGATAGAATACAACAGTCACCATGCACACTTTCCTCCATGGGAGTAATGTCTCAAACAGTCTACGCTTTGATCGTTCCCTGGAAGACCAGTAGTAGTTTCCGATGCACATCTGGAGCCATTTTGTAATCTGTGGACTATCAGAGTGTTGATGAAACACAGAAATTGCATCGGGATTGAATACAACATTCACCATCGGCACTTTCCTCCATGATAGTTATGTCTCAAACAGTCTACGCTTTGATCGTTCCCTGGAAGACCAGTAGTAGTTTCCGATGCATATCTGGAGGCATTCTGTAATCTGCGGACTATCAGAGTGTTGATGAAACACTGTAATTGCATCGGGATTGAATACAACAGTCACCATGTGCACTTTCCGCCATGGGAGTAATGTCTCAAACAGTCTACGCTTTGATTGTTCCCTGGAAGACCAGTAGCAGTTTCCGATGCACATCTGGAGGCATTCTGTAATCTGTGGACTATCAGAGTGTTGATGAACCACAGAAGTTGCATCGGGATTCAATACAACAGTCAACATGCGCACATTCCTCCATGGGAGTAATGCCTCAAACAGTCTACGGTTTGATCGTTTCCTGGAACTCCAGTAGTAGTTTCCGATGCACATCTGGAGGCATTCTGTAATCTGTGGACCATCAGAGTGTTGATGAATTACAGTAATTGCATCGGGATTGAATACAACAGTCACCATGCGCACTTTCCGCCATGGGAGTAATGTCTCAGACAGTCTACGCTTTGATCGTTCCCTGGAAGACCAGTAGCAGTTTCCAATGCACATCTGGAGGCATTCTGTAATCCTTGGACCTTCAAAGTGTTGATGAAACACAGAAATTGCATCGGGATTGAATACAACAGTCACTATGCGCACTCTCCTCTATGGGAGTAATGTCTCAAACAGTCTACGCTTTGATCGTTCCCAGGAAGACCAGTAGTAGTTTCCGATGCACATCTGGTGGCATTCTGTAATCTGTGGACTCTCTGATTGTTGATGAAACAGAGAAATTGCATCGGGATTGAATACAATAGTCACCATGCGCACTTTCCTCCATGAAGGTAATTTCTCAAACAGTCTAAGTTTTGATCGTTCCCTGGAAGACCAGTAGTAGTTTCCGATGCATATCCGAAGGCATTCTGTAATCTGTGGTCTATCAGAGTGTTGATGAAACACAGAAATTACATCGGGATTGAATACAACAGTCACCAGACGCTATTTCCTCCATGGGAGTAATGTCTCAAAGAGTCAACGCTTTGATCGTTCCCTGGAAGACCAGTAGTAGTTTCCGATGGACATCTAGAGGCATTCTGTAATCTTTGGACCTTCAAATTGTTGATGAAACACAGAAATTGCCTCGGGATTGAATACAATATTCACCATGCGCACTTTCCTCCACGGGAGTAATGTCTCAAACAGTCTACGCTTTGATCGTTCGCTGGAAGACCAGTAGTAGTTTCCAATGCACATCTGGAGGCATTCTGTAATCTGTGGACTATCAGAGTGTTGATGAAACAAAGAAATTGCATCGGGATTGAATACAAGAGTCACCATCGCCACTTTCCTCCATGGGAGTAATGTGGCAAACAGTCTAAGCTTTGATCGTTCCCTGGAAGACCAGTAGTAGTTTGCGATGCACATCTGGAGGCATTCTGTAATCTGTGGACTATCAGAGTGTTGATGAAACACAGAAATTGGATTAGGACTGAATACAAGTCACCAGGCGCTACTTCCTCAATGTGAGTAATGTCTCAAACAGTCTACGCTTTAATCGTTCCCTGGGAGTCCAGTAGTAGTTTCCGATGCACATCTGTACGCAATCTGTAATCCTTGGACTTCAAAGTGTTGATGAAACACAGAAATTGCCTCGGGATTGAATACAACAGTCACCATGCGCACTTTCCTCCATGGGAGTAATGTCTCAAACAGTCTACGTTTTGATCGTTCGCTGTAATTCCAGTAGTAGTTTCCGATGCACATCTGGAAGCATTCTGTAATCTGTGGACAATCAGAGTGTTGATGAAACACGGAAATTGCATCGGGATTGATTACAACAGTTACCATGCGCACTCTCCTCCATGGGGGTAATGTCTCAAACACTCTACGCTTTGATCGTTCCCAGGAAAACCAGTAGTAGTTTCCGACGCACATCTGGGGCATTCTGTAATCTGTGGACTATCTGAGTGTTGATGAAACACAGTAATTGCATCGGGATTGAATAGTCACCATGCGCACTTTCCTCCATGGGAGTAATGTCTCAGACAGTCTACACTTTGATCGTTCCCTGGAAGAGCAGTAGTAGTTTCCGATGCACATCTGAAGGCATTCTGTAATCTGTGGACTATCACAGTGTGGATGAAAAACAGAAATTGCATCGGGATTGAATACAACAGTCACCAGGCGTTATTTCCTCCATGGGAGTAATGTCTCAAACGGTCTACGTTTTGATCGTTCCCTGGAAGACCAGTAGTAGTTTCCGATGCACATCTGGAGGCATTCTGTAATCCTTGGACCTTCAAAGTGTTGATTAAACACAGAAATTGATTCGGGATTGAATACAACAGTCACCATACGCACTTTCCTCCATGGGAGTAATGTCTCAAACAGTCTACACTTTGATCGTTCCCTGGAACACCAGTAGTAGTTTCCGATGCACATCTGGAGGCATTCAGTAATCTGCGGACTATCAGAGTGTTGATGAAACACCGAAATTGCATCGGGATTCAATACAACAGTCACCATGCGCACTCTCTTCCATGGGAGTAATGTCTCAAACAGTCTACGATTTGATCGTTCCCAGGAAGACTAGTAGTAGTTTCCGATGCACATCTGGGGGCATTCTGTAATCTGTGGACTATCTGAGTGTTGATGAAACACAGAAATTGCATCGGGATTGAATACAACAGTCACCATGAGCACTTTCCTCCATGGGAGTAATATCTGAAACAGTCTAAGCTTTGATCGTTCCCTGTATGACCAGTAGTAGTTTCCGATGCACATCTGAAAGCATTCTGTAATCTGTGGACTATCAGAGTGCTGATGAAACACAGAAACTGCAGCGGGATTGAATACAACAGTCACCATGCGCACTCTCCTCCATGGGAGTAATGTCTAAAACAGTCTACGTTTTGATCGTTCCCTGGAAGACCAGTAGTAGTTTCCGATGAACATCTGGAGGCATTCTGTAATCCTTGGACCTTCAAACTGTTGATCAAACACAGATATTGCCTCAGGATAGAATACAACAGTCACCATGCGCACTTTCCTCCATGGGAGTAATGTCTCAAACAGTCTACGCTTTGATCGTTCCCTGGAAGACCTGTAGTAGTTTCCGATGCACATCTGGAGCCATTCTGTAATCTGTGGACTATCAGAGTGTTGTTGAAACACGGTAATTGCATCGGGATTGAATACATCATTCACCATCGGCACTTTCCTCCATGGGAGTTATGTCTCAAACAGTCTACGCTTTGATCGTTCCCTGGAAGACCAGTAGTAGTTTCCGATGCATATCTGGAGAAATTCTGTAATCTGCGGACTATCAGAGTGTTGATGAAACACTGTAATTGCATCGGGATTGAATACAACAGTCACCATGTGCACTTTCCGCCATGGGAGTAATGTCTCAAACAGTCTACGCTTTGATCGTTCCCTGGAAGACCAGTAGTAGTTTCCGATGCACATCTGGAGGCATTCTGTAATCTGTGGACTATCAGAGTATTGATGAAACACAGAAATTGCATCGGGATTGAATACAACAGTCACCATGCGCACTTTCCTCCATGGGAGTAATGTCTCAAACAGTCTAAGCTTTGATCGTTCCCTGGAAGACCAGTAGCAGTTTCCGATGCACATCTTGAGGCATTCTGTAATCTGTGCACTATCAGCGTGTTGATGAAACACAGAAATTGCATTAGGATTGAATACAACAGTCACAAGGCGCAACTTCCTCAATGGGAGTAATGTCTCAAACAGTCTACGCTTTGATCGTTCCCTGGGAGTCCAGTAGTAGTTTCCGATGCACATCTGTACGCGATCTGTAATCCTTGGACCTTCAAAGTGTTGATGAAACACAGAAATTGCGTCGGGATTGAATACAACAGTCACCATGCGCACTTTCCTCCATGGGAGTAATGTCTCAAACAGTCTACGCTTTGATCGTTCGCTGTAATTCCAGTAGTAGTTTCCGATGCACATCTGGAAGCATTCTGTAATCTGTGGACTATCAGAGTGTTGATGAAACACGGAAATTGCATCGGGATTGATTACACCAGTCACCATGCGCACTCTCCTCCATGGGGGTAATGTCTCAAACAATCTACGCTTTGATCGTTCCCAGGAAAACCAGTAGTAGTTTCCGACGCACATCTGGGGGCATTCTGTAATCTGTGGACTATCTGAGTGTTGATGAAACACAGTAATTGCATCGGGATTGAATAGTCACCATAAGCACTTTCCTCCATGGGAGTAATGTCTCAGACAGTCTACACTTTGATCGTTCCCTGGAAGAGCAGTAGTAGTTTCCGATGCACATCTGGACGCATTCTGTAATCTGTGGACTATCACAGTGTGGATGAAAAACAGAAATTGCATCGGGATTGAATACAACAGTCACCAGGCGCTATTTCCTCCATGGGAGTAATGTCTCAAACAGTCTACACTTTGATCGTTCCCTGAAACACCAGTAGTAGTTTCCGATGCACATCTGGAGGCATTCAGTAATCTGCGGACTATCAGAGTGTTGATGAAACACCGAAATTGCATCGGGATTCAATACAACAGTCACCATGCGCACTCTCTTCCATGGGAGTAATGTCTCAAACAGTCTACGATTTGATCGTTCCCAGGAAGACTAGTAGTAGTTTCCGATGCACATCTGGGGGCATTCTGTAATCTGTGGACTATCTGAGTGTTGATGAAACACAGAAATTGCATCGGGATTGAATACAACTGTCACCATGAGCACTTTCCTCCATGGGAGTAATATCTGAAACAGTCTAAGCTTTGATCGTTCCCTGTAAGACCAGTAGTAGTTTCCGATGCACATCTGAAAGCATTCTGTAATCTGTGGACTATCAGAGTGCTGATGAAACACAGAAACTGCAGCGGGATTGAATACAACAGTCACCATGCGCACTCTCCTCCATGGGAGTAATGTCTCAAACAGTCTACGTTTTGATCGTTCCCTGGAAGACCAGTAGTAGTTTCCGATGAACATCTGGAGGCATTCTGTAATCCTTGGACCTTCAAACTGTTGATCAAACACAGATATTGCCTCAGGATAGAATTCAACAGTCACCATGCGCACTTTCCTCCATGGGAGTAATGTCTCAAACAGTCTACGCTTTGATCGTTCCCTGGAAGACCTGTAGTAGTTTCCGATGCACATCTGGAGCCATTCTGTAATCTGTGGACTATCAGAGTGTTGTTGAAACACGGTAATTGCATCGGGATTGAATACATCATTCACCATCGGCACTTTCCTCCATGGGAGTTATGTCTCAAACAGTCTACGCTTTGATCGTTCCCTGGAAGACCAGTAGTAGTTTCCGATGCATATCTGGAGAAATTCTGTAATCTGCGGACTATCAGAGTGTTGATGAAACACTGTAATTGCATCGGGATTGAATACAACAGTCACCATGTGCACTTTCCGCCATGGGAGTAATGTCTCAAACAGTCTACGCTTTGATCGTTCCCTGGAAGACCAGTAGTAGTTTCCGATGCACATCTGGAGGCATTCTGTAATCTGTGGACTATCAGAGTATTGATGAAACACAGAAATTGCATCGGGATTGAATACAACAGTCACCATGCGCACTTTCCTCCATGGGAGTAATGTCTCAAACAGTCTAAGCTTTGATCGTTCCCTGGAAGACCAGTAGCAGTTTCCGATGCACATCTTGAGGCATTCTGTAATCTGTGCACTATCAGCGTGTTGATGAAACACAGAAATTGCATTAGGATTGAATACAACAGTCACAAGGCGCAACTTCCTCAATGGGAGTAATGTCTCAAACAGTCACCGCTTTGATCGTTCCCTGGGAGTCCAGTAGTAGTTTCCGATGCACATCTGTACGTGATCTGTAATCCTTGGACCTTCAAAGTGTTGATGAAACACAGAAATTGCGTCGGGATTGAATACAACAGTCACCATGCGCACTTTCCTCCATGGGAGTAATGTCTCAAACAGTCTACGCTTTGATCGTTCGCTGTAATTCCAGTAGTAGTTTCCGATGCACATCTGGAAGCATTCTGTAATCTGTGGACTATCAGAGTGTTGATGAAACACGGAAATTGCATCGGGATTGATTACACCAGTCACCATGCGCACTCTCCTCCATGGGGGTAATGTCTCAAACAATCTACGCTTTGATCGTTCCCAGGAAAACCAGTAGTAGTTTCCGACGCACATCTGGGGGCATTCTGTAATCTGTGGACTATCTGAGTGTTGATGAAACACAGTAATTGCATCGGGATTGAATAGTCACCATAAGCACTTTCCTCCATGGGAGTAATGTCTCAGACAGTCTACACTTTGATCGTTCCCTGGAAGAGCAGTAGTAGTTTCCGATGCACATCTGGACGCATTCTGTAATCTGTGGACTATCAGAGTGTTGATGAAACACAGAAGTTGCCTCGGGATTCTATACAACAGTCACCATGCGCACATTCCTCCATGAGAGTAATGCCTCAAACAGTGTACGGTTTGATCGTTTCCTGGAACTCCAGTAGTAGTTTTCGATGCACATCTGGAGGCATTCTGTAATCTGTGGACTATCTGAGTGTTGATGAAACACAGTAATTGCATCGGGATTGAATAGTCACCATAAGCACTTTCCTCCATGGGAGTAATGTCTCAGACAGTCTACACTTTGATCGTTCCCTGGAAGAGCAGTAGTAGTTTCCGATGCACATCTGGACGCATTCTGTAATCTGTGGACTATCAGAGTGTTGATGAAACACAGAAGTTGCCTCGGGATTCTATACAACAGTCACCATGCGCACATTCCTCCATGAGAGTAATGCCTCAAACAGTGTACGGTTTGATCGTTTCCTGGAACTCCAGTAGTAGTTTTCGATGCACATCTGGAGGCATTCTGTAATCTGTGGACTATCAGAGTGTTGATGAAACACAGTAATTGCATCGGGATTGAATACAACAGTCACCATGCGCACTTTCCTCCATGGGAGTAATGTCTCAGACAGTCTACGATTTGATCGTTCCCTGGAAGACCAGTAGTAGTTTCCGATGCACATCTGGAGGCATTCTGTAATCTGTGGACTATCAGAGTGTTGATGAAACACAGAGATTGCATCTTGATTGAATACAACAGTCACCATGCGCACTTTCCTCCATGGGAGTAATGGCTCAAACAGTCTACGCTTTGATCGTTCCCTGGAAGATCAGTAGTAGTTTCCGATGCACATCTGGAGGCATTCTGTAATCTGTGGACTATCTGAGTGTTGATGAAACACAGAAATTGCATCGGGATTGAATACAACAGTCACCATGCGCACTTTCCTCCATGGGAGTAATGTCTCAAACAGTCTAAGCTTTGATCGTTACCTGGAAGACCAGAAGTAGTTTCCGATGTACATCTGGAGGCATTCTGTATTCTGTGGACTATCAGAGTGTTGGTGAAACACAGAAATTGCATCGGGATTGAATACAACAGTCACCATCGTCACTTTCCTCCATGGGAGTAATGTCTCAGACAGTCTACGCTTTGATCGTTCCCTGGAAGACCAGTAGCAGTTTCCGATGCACATCTGGAGGCATTCTGTAATCCTTGGACCTTCAAAGTGTTGATGGAACACAGAAATTAATTCGGGATTGAATACAACAGTCACCATGCGCACTTTCCTCCATGGGAGTAATGTCTCAAACAGTCTACGCTTTGATCGTTCCCTGGAAGACCAGTAGTAGTTTCCGATGCACATCTGGAGCTATTCTGTAATCTGTGGACCATCAGAGTGTTGATGAAACACAGAAATTGCATCGGGATTGAATACAACATTCACCATCGGCACTTTCCTCCGTGGGAGTTATGTCTCAAACAGTCTACGCTTTGATCGTTCCCTGGAAGACCAGTAGTAGTTACCGATGCACATCTGGAGGCATTCTGTATTCTGCGGACTATCACAGTGTTGATGAAACACTGTAATTGCATCGGGATTGAATACAACAGTCACCATGCGCACTTTCCGCCATGGGAGTAATGTCTCAAACAGTCTACGCTTTGATCGTTCCCTGGAAAACCAGTATTAGTTTCCAATGCACATCTGGAGGAATTCTGTAATCTGTGGACTATCAGAGTGTTGATGAAACACAGAAGTTGCATCGGGATTCAATACAACAGTCCACATGCGCACTTTCCTCCATGGGAGTAATGCCTCAAACAGTCTACGGTTTGATCGTTTCCTGGAACTCCAGTAGTAGTTTCCGAAGCACATCTGGAGGCATTCTGTAATCTGTGGACCATCTGAGTGTTGATGAAACATAGAAATTGCATCGGGATTGAATACAACAGCCGCCATGCGCATTTTCCTCCATGGGAGTACTATCTCAAACAGTCTAAGCTTTGATCGTTCTCTGGAACAGCAGTAGTAGTTTCCGATGCACATCTGAAGGCATTCTGTAATCTGTGGACTATCACAGTGTTGATGAAAAACAGAAATTGCATCGGGATTGAATTCAACAGTCACCAGGCGCTATTTCCTCCATGGGAATAATGTCTCAAACAGTCTACGTTTTGATCGTTCCCTGGAAGACCAGTAGTAGTTTCCGATGCACATCTGGAGGCATTCTGTATTCCTTGGACCTTCAAAGTGTTGATTAAACACAGAAATTGATTCGGGATTGAATACAACAGTCACCATACGCACTTTCCTCCATGGGAATAATGTCTCAAACAGTCTACACTTTGTTCGTTCCCTGGAACACCAGTAGTAGTTTCCGATGCACATCTGGAGGCATTCAGTAATCTGCGGACTATCAGAGTGTTGATGAAACAACGAAATTGCATCGGGATTGAATACAACAGTCACCATGCGCACTCTCTTCCATGGGAGTAATGTCTCAAACAGTCTACGATTTGATCGTTCCCAGGAAGACCAGTAGTAGTTTCCGATGCACATCTGGGGGCATTCTGTAATCTGTGGACTATCTGAGTGTTGATGAAACACAGAAATTGCATCGGGATTGGATACAACAGTCACCATGAGCACTTTCCTCCATGGGAGTAATATCTCTAACAGTCTAAGCTTTGATCGTTCCCTGTAAGACCAGTAGTAGTTTCCGATGCACATCTGAAAGCATTCTGTAATCTGTGGACTATCAGAGTGCTGATGAAACGCAGAAACTGCAGCGGGATTTAATACAACAGTCACCATGCTCACTCTCCTCCATGGGAGTAATGTCTCAAACAGTCTACGTTTTGATCGTTCCCTGGAAGACCAGTAGTAGTTTCCGATGAACATCTGGAGGCATTCTGTAATCCTTGGACCTTCAAAGTGTTGATCAAACACAGATATTGCCTCAGGATAGAATACAACAGTCACCATGCACACTTTCCTCCATGGGAGTAATGTCTCAAACAGTCTACGCTTTGATCGTTCCCTGGAAGACCAGTAGTAGTTTCCGATGCACATCTGGAGACATTCTGTAATCTCTGGACTATCAGAGTGTTGATGAAACACAGAAATTGCATCGGGATTGAATACAACATTCACCATCGGCACTTTCCTCCATTGGAGTTATGTCTCAAACAGTCTACGCTTTGATCGTTCCCTGGAAGACCAGTATTAGTTTCCGATGCATATCTGGAGGCATTCTGTAATCTGCGGACTATCAGAGTGTTGATGAAACACTGTAATTGCATCGGGATTGAATACAACAGTCACCATGTGCACTTTCCGCCATGGGAGTAATGTCTCAAACAGTCTACGCTTTGATCGTTCCCTGGAAGACCAGTAGTAGTTTCCGATGCATATCTGGAGGCATTCTGTAATCTGCGGACTATCAGAGTGTTGATGAAACACTGTAATTGCATCGGGATTGAATACAACAGTCACCATGTGCACTTTCCGCCATGGGAGTAATGTCTCAAACAGTCTACGCTTTGATCATTCCCTGGAAGACCAGTAGTAGTTTCCGATGCACATCTGGAGGCATTCTGTAATCTGTGGACTATCAGAGAGTTGATGAACCACAGATGTTGCATCGGGATTCAATACAACAGTCAACATGCGCACATTCCTCCATGGGAGTAATGCCTCAAACAGTCTACGGTTTGATCGTTTCCTGGAACTCCAGTAGTAGTTTCCGATGCACATCTGGAGGCATTCTGTAATCTGTGGACCATCAGAGTGTTGATGAATTACAGTAATTGCATCGGGATTGAATACAACAGTCACCATGCGCACTTTCCTCCATGGGAGTAATGTCTCAGACAGTCTACGCTTTGATCGTTCCCAGGAAGACCAGTAGCAGTTTCCAATGCACATCTGGAGGCATTCTGTAATCCTTGGACCTTCAAAGTGTTGATGAAACACAGAAATTGCATCGGGATTGAATACAACAGTCACTATGCGCACTCTCCTCTATGGGAGTTATGTCTCAAACAGTCTACGCTTTGATCGTTCCCAGGAAAACCAGTAGTAGTTTCCGATGCACATCTGGTGGCATTCTGTAATCTGTGGACTCTCTGATTGTTGATGAAACAGAGAAATTGCATCGGGATTGAATACAATAGTCACCATGCGCACTTTCCTCCATGGGAGTAATTTCTCAAACAGTCTAAGTTTTGATCGTTCCCTGGAAGACCAGTAGTAGTTTCCGATGCACATCCAAAGGCATTCTGTAATCTGTGGTCTATCAGAGTGTTGATGAAACACAGAAATTGCATCGGGATTGAATACAACAGTCACCAGACGCTATTTCCTCCATGGGAGTAATGTCTCAAACAGTCTACGCTTTGATCGTTTCCTGGAAGACCAGTAGTAGTTCCTGATGCACATCTGGAGGCATTCTGTAATCAGTGGACTATCAGAGTGTTGATGAAACACAGTTATTGCATCGGGATTGAATACAACAGTCCCCATGCGCACTTTCCTCCATGGGAGTAATGTATCAGACAGTCTACGCTTTGTTCGTTCCCTGGAAGACCAGTAGTAGTTTCCAATGCACATCTGGAGGCATTCTGTAATCTGTGGACTATCAGAGTGTTGATGAAACAAAGAAATTGCATCGGGATTGAATACAAGAGTCACCATCGCCACTTTCCTCCATGGGAGTAATGTCTCAAACAGTCTAAGCTTTGATCGTTCCCTGGAAGACCAGTAGTAGTTTCCGATGCACATCTGGAGGCATTCTGTAATCTGTGGACTATCAGAGTGTTGATGAAACACAGAAATTGCATTAGGACTGAATACAACAGTCACCAGGCGCTAGTTCCTGAATGGGAGTAATGTCTCAAACAGTCTACGCTTTGATCGTTCCCTGGGAGTCCAGTAGTAGTTTCCGATGCACATCTGTACGCAATCTGTAATCCTTGGACTTCAAAGTGTTGATGAAACACAGAAAATGCCTCGGGATTGAATACAACAGTCACCATGCGCACTTTCCTCCATGGGAGTAATGTCTCAAACAGTCTACGTTTTGATCGTTCGCTGGAAGACCAGTTGTAGTTTCCGATGCACATCTGGAGGCATTCTGTAATCTGTGGACTATCAGAGTGTTGATGAAACACGGAAATTGCATCTGGATTGAATACAACCGTCACCATGCGCACTCTCCTCCATGGGAATATTGTTCAAAGTGTCTACGCTTTGATCGTTCCCAGGAAAACCAGTAGTAGTTTCCGATGCACATCGGGGGGCATTCTGTAATCTGTGGACTATCTGAGTGTTGATGAAACACAGAAATTGCATCGGGATTGAATATAACAGTCGCCATGCGCACTTTCCTCCATGGTAGTAATATCTCAAAGAGTCTAAGCTTTGATCGTTCCCTGGAAGACCAGTAATAGTTTCCGATGCACATCTGAAGGCATTCTGTAATCTGTGGACTATCACAGTGTTGATGAAACACAGAAATTGCATCGGGATTGAATACAACAGTCACCAGGCGCTATTTCCTCCATGGGAGTAATGTCTCTAACAGTCTACGCTTTGATCGTTCCCTGGAAGACCAGTAGTAGTTTCCGAAAGCACCTCTGGAGGAATTCTGTAATCCTTGGACCTTCAAAGTGTTGATGAAACACAGAAATTGCCTCAGGATAGAATACAACAGTCACCATGCGCACTTTCCTCCATGGGAGTAATGTCTCATACAGTATACGGTTTGATCGTTCCCAGGAAAACCAGTAGTAGTTTCCGATGCACATCTGGAGGCATTCTGTAATCTGTGGACTATCAGAGTGTTGATGAAACACAGAAATTGCATCGGGATTGAATACAACAGTCACCATCGTCACTTTCCTCCATGGGAGTAATGTCTCAAACAGTTTACGCTTTGATCGTTTCCTGGAAGATCAGTAGTAGTTTCCGATGCACATCTGGAGGCATTCTGTAATCTGTGGACTATCAGAGTGTTGATGAAACACAGAAGTTTCATCGGGATTCAATACAACAGTCACCATGCGCACATCCCTCCATGGGAGTAATGCCTCAAACAGTCTACAGTTTGATCGTTTCCTGGAACGCCAGTAGTAGTTTCTGAGGCTCATCTGGAGGCATTCTGTAATCTGTGGACTATCAGAGTGTTGATGAAACACAGTAATTGCATCGGGATTGAATACAACAGTCACCATGCGCACTTTCCTCCATGGGTGTAATGTCTCAGACAGTCTACGCTTTGATCGTTCCCTGGAAGACCAGTAGAAGATTCCGATGCACATCTGGAGGCATTCTGTAATCTGTGGACTATCAGAGTGTTGATGAAACACAGAAATTGCATCGGGATTGAATACAACAGTCACCATGCGCACTTTCCTCTATGGGAGTAATGGCTGAAACAGTCTACGATTTGATCGTTCCCTGGAAGACCAGTAGTAGTTTCCCATGCACATCTGGAGGCATTCTGTAATCTGTGGACTATCTGAGTGTTGATGAAACACAGAAATTGCATCGGGATTGAATACAACAGTCACCATACGCAATTTTCCTCCATGGGAGTAATGTGTCAAACAGTCTAAGCTTTGATCGTTACCTGGAAGACCAGTAGTAGTTTCCGATGCACATCTGGAGGCATTGTGTAATCTCCGGACTAACAGAGTGTTGATGAAACACTGTAATTGCATCGGGATTGAATACAACAGTCACCATGCGCACTTTCCGCCATGGGAGTAATGTCTTAAACAGTCTACGCTTTGATCGTATCCTGGAAGACCTGTGGTAGTTTCCGATGCACATCTGGACGCATTCTGTAATCTGTGGGCTATCAGAGTGTTGATGAAACACAGAAGTTGCCTCGGGATTCAATACAACAGTCACCATGCGCACATTCCTCCATGAGAGTAATGCCTCAAACAGTCTACGGTTTGATCGTTTCCTGGAACTCCAGTAGTAGTTTTCGATGCACATCTGGAGGCATTCTGTAATCTGTGGACTATCAGAGTGTTGATGAAACACAGTAATTGCATCGGGATTGAATACAACAGTCACCATGCGCACTTTCCTCCATGGGAGTAATGTCTCAGACAGTCTACGATTTGATCGTTCCCTGGAAGTCCAGTAGTAGTTTCCGATGCACATCTGGAGGCATTCTGTAATCTGTGGACTATCAGAGTGTTGATGAAACAAAGAAATTGCATCGGGATTGAATACAAGAGTCACCATCGCCACTTTCCTCCATGGGAGTAATGTCTCAAACAGTCAACGCTTTGATCGTTCCCTGGAAGACCAGTAGTAGTTTCCGATGGACATCTAGAGGCATTCTGTAATCTTTGGACCTTCAAATTGTTGATGAAACACAGAAATTGCCTCGGGATTGAATACAATATTCACCATGCGCACTTTCCTCCATGGGAGTAATGTCTCAAACAGTCTACGCTTTGATCGTTCGCTGGAAGACCAGTAGTAGTTTCAGATGCACATCTGGAGGCATTCTGTAATCTGTGGACTATCAGAGTGTTGATGAAACACAGAAATTGCATCAGGATTGAATACAACAGTCACCATCGCCACTTTCCTACATGGGATTAATTTCTCAAACAGTCTACGCTTTGATCGTTTCCTGGAAGACCAGTAGTAGTTCCTGATGCACATCTGGAGGCATTCTGTAATCAGTGGACTATCAGAGTGTTGATGAAACACAGTTATTGCATCGGGATTGAATACAACAGTCCCCATGCGCACTTTCCTAGATGGGAGTAATGTATCAGACAGTCTACGCTTTGTTCGTTCCCTGGAAGACCAGTAGTAGTTTCCAATGCACATCTGGAGGCATTCTGTAATCTGTGGACTATCAGAGTGTTGATGAAACAAAGAAATTGCATCGGGATTGAATACAAGAGTCACCATCGCCACTTTCCTCCATGGGAGTAATGTCTCAAACAGTCTAAGCTTTGATCGTTCCCTGGAAGGCCAGTAGTAGTTTCCGATGCACATCTGGAGGCATTCTGTAATCTGTGGACTATCAGAGTGTTGATGAAACACAGAAATTGGATTAGGACTGAATACAATAGTCACCAGGCGCTACTTCCTCAATGGGAGTAATGTCTCAAACAGTCTACGCTTTGATCGTTCCCTGGGAGTTTAGTAGTAGTTTCCGATGCACATCTGTACGCAATCTGTAATCCTTGGACTTCAAAGTGTTGATGAAACACAGAAATTGCCTCGGGATTGAATACAACAGTCACCATGCGCACTTTCCTCCATGGGAGTAATGTCTCAAACAGTCTACGTTTTGATCGTTCGCTGGAAGACCAGTAGTAGTTTCCGCTGCACATCGGGGGGGCATTCTGTAATCTGTGGACTATCTGAGTGTTGATGAAACACAGAAATTGCATCGGGATTGAATATAACAGTCGCCATGCGCACTTTCCTCTATGGTAGTAATATCTCAAACAGTCTAAGCTTTGATCGTTCCCTGGAAGACCAGTAGTAGTTTCCGATGCACATCTGAAGGCATTCTGTAATCTGTGGACTATCACAGTGTTGATGAAACACAGAAATTGCATCGGGATTGAATACAACAGTCACCAGGCGCTATTTCCTCCATGGGAGTAATGTCTCTAACAGTCTACGCTTTGATCGTTCCCTGGAAGACCAGTAGTAGTTTCCGATGCACATCTGGAGGCATTCTGTAATCCTTGGACCTTCAAAGTGTTGATGAAACACAGAAATTGCCTCAGGATAGAATACAACAGTCACCATGCGCACTTTCCTCCATGGGAGTAATGTCTCAAACAGTATACGCTTTGATCGTTCCCTGGAAGACCAGTAGTAGTTTCCGATGCACATCTGGAGGGATTCTGTAATCTGTGGACTATCAGAGTGTTGATGAAACACAGATATTGCATCGGGATTGAATACAACAGTCACCATCGGCACTTTCCTCCATGGGAGTAATGTCTCAAACAGTTTACGCTTTGATCGTTTCCTGGAAGATCAGTAGTAGTTTCCGAAGCACATCTGGAGGCATTCTGTAATCTGTGGACTATCAGAGTGTTGATGAAACACAGAAGTTTCATCGGGATTCAATACAACAGTCACCATGCGCACATCCCTCAATGGGAGTAATGCCTCAAACAGTCTACAGTTTGATCGTTTCCTGGAACTCCAGTAGTAGTTTCTGAGGCTCATCTGGAGGCATTCTGTAATCTGTGGACTATCAGAGTGTTGATGAAACACAGTAATTGCATCGGGATTGAATACAACAGTCATCATGCGCACTTTTCTCCATGGGTGTAATGTCTCAGACAGTCTACGCTTTGATCGTTCCCTGGAAGACCAGTAGAAGTTTCCGATGCACATCTGGAGGCATTCTCTAATCTGTGGACTATCAGAGTGTTGATGAAACACAGAAATTGCATCGGGATTGAATACAACAGTCACCATGCACACTTTCCTCCATGGGAGTAATGGCTGAAACAGTCTACGATTTGATCGTTCCCTGGAAGACCAGTAGTAGTTTCCCATGCACATCTGGAGGCATTCTGTAATCTGTGGACTATCTGAGTGTTGATGAAACACAGACATTGCATCGGGATTGAATACAACAGTCACCATACGCAATTTTCCTCCATGGGAGTAATGTGTCAAACAGTCTAAGCTTTGATCGTTACCTGGAAGACCAGTAGTAGTTTCCGATGCACATCTGGAGGCATTGTGTAATCTCCGGACTATCAGAGTGTTGACGAAAAACTGTAATTGCATCGGGATTGAATACAACAGTCACCATGCGCACTTTCCGCCATGGGAGTAATGTCTCAAACTGTCTACGCTTTGATCGTTCCCTGGAAGACCAGTGGTAGTTTCCGATGCACATCTGGACGCATTCTGTAATCTGTGGACTATCAGAGTGTTGATGAAACACAGAAGTTGCCTCGGGATTCAATACAACAGTCACCATGCGCACATTCCTCCATGAGAGTAATGCCTCAAACAGTCTACGGTTTGATCGTTTCCTGGAACTCCAGTAGTAGTTTTCGACGCACATGTGGAGGCATTCTGTAATCTGTGGACTATCAGAGTGTTGATGAAACACAGTAATTGCATCGGGATTGAATACAACAGTCACCATGCGCACTTTCCTCCATGGGAGTAATGTCTCAGACAGTCTACGATTTGATCGTTCCCTGGAAGACCAGTAGTAGTTTCCGATGCACATCTGGAGGCATTCTGTAATCTGTGGACTATCAGAGTGTTGATGAAACACAGAGATTGCATCTTGATTGAATACAACAGTCACCATGCGCACTTTCCTCCATGGGAGTAATGGCTCAAACTGTCTACGCTTTGATCGTCCCTGGAAGATCAGTAGTAGTTTCCGATGCACATCTGGAGGCATTCTGTAATCTGTGGACTATCTGAGTGTTGATGAAACACAGAAATTGCATCGGGATTGAATACAACAGTCACCATGCGCACTTTCCTCCATGGGAGTAATGTCTCAAACAGTCTAAGATTTGATCGTTACCTGGAAGACCAGAAGTAGTTTCCGATGTACATCTGGAGGCATTCTGTATTCTGTGGACTATCAGAGTGTTGATGAAACACAGAAATTGCATCGGGATTGAATACAACATTCACCATCGGCACTTTCCTCCATGGGAGATATGTCTCAAACAGTCTACGCTTTGATCGTTCCCTGGAAAACCAGTATTAGTTTCCAATGCACATCTGGAGGAATTCTGTAATCTGTGGACTATCCGAGTGTTGATGAAACAAAGAAATTGCATCGGGATTGAATACAACATTCACCATCGCCACTTTCCTACATGGGATTAATTTCTCAAACAGTCTACGCTTTGATCGTTTCCTGGAAGACCAGTAGTAGTTTCCGATGCACATCTGGAGGCATTCTGTAATCTGTGGACTATCAGAGTGTTGATGAAACACGGAAATTGCATCTGGATTGAATACAACCGTCACCATGCGCACTCTCCTCCATGGGAATATTGTCTCAAAGTGTCTACGCTTTGATCGTTCCCAGGAAAACCAGTAGTCGTTTCCGATGCACATCGGGGGGCATTCTGTAATCTGTGGACTATCTGAGTGTTGATGAAACACAGAAATTGCATCGGGATTGAATATAACAGTCGCCATGCGCACTTTCCTCCATGGTAGTAATATCTCAAACAGTCTAAGCTTTGATCGTTCCCAGGAAGACCAGTAGTAGTTTCCGATGCACATCTGAAGGCATTCTGTAATCTGTGGACTATCACAGTGTTGATGAAACACAGAAATTGCATCGGGATTGAATACAACAGTCACCATACGCAATTGTCCTCCATGGGAGTAATGTGTCAAACAGTCTAAGCTTTGATCGTTACCTGGAAGACCAGAAGTAGTTTCCGATGTACATCTGGAGGCAATCTGTATTCTGTGGACTATCAGAGTGTTGGTGAAACACAGAAATTGCATCGGGATTGAATACAACAGTCACCATCGGCACTTTCCTCCATGGGAGTAATGTCTCAGACAGTCTACGCTTTGATCGTTCCCTGGAAGACCAGTAGCAGTTTCCGATGCACATCTGGAGGCATTCTGTAATCCTTGGACCTTCAAAGTGTTGATGAAACACAGAAATTGATTCGGGATTGAATACAACAGTCACCATGCGCATTTTCCTCCATGGGAGTAATGTCTCAAACAGTCTACGCTTTGATCGTTCCCTGGAAGACCAGTAGTAGTTTCCGATGCACATCTGGAGCCATTCTGTAATCTGTGGACCATCAGAGTGTTGATGAAACACAGTAATTGCATCGGGATTGAATACAACATTCACCATCGGCACTTTCCTCCATGGGAGTTATGTCTCAAACAGTCTACGCTTTGATCGTTCCCTGGAAGACCAGTAGTAGTTACCGATGCACATCTGGAGGCATTCTGTAATCTGCGGACTATCAGAGTGTTGATGAAACACTGTAATTGCATCGGGATTGAATACAACAGTCACCATGCGCACTTTCCGCCATGGGAGTAATGTCTCAAACAGTCTACGCTTTGATCGTTCCCTGGAAGACCAGTATTAGTTTCCAATGCACATCTGGAGGAATTCTGTAATCTGTGGACTATCAGAGTGTTGATGAAACACAGAAGTTGCATCGGCATTCAATACAACAGTCCACATGCGCACATTCCTCCATGGGAGTAATGCCTCAAACAGTCTACGGTTTGATCGTTTCCTGGTACTCCAGTAGTAGTTTCCGAAGCACATCTGGAGGCATTCAGTAATCTGTGGACCATCAGAGTCTTGATGAAACACAGTAATTGCATCGGGATTGAATACAACAGTCACTATGCGCACTCTCCTCTATGGGAGTAATGTCTCAAACAGTCTACGCTTTGATCGTTCCCAGGAAGACCAGTAGTAGTTTCCGATGCACATCTGGTGGCATTCTGTAATCTGTGGACTCTCTGAGTGTTGATGAAACAGAGAAATTGCATCGGGATTGAATACAACAGTCACTATGCGCACTCTCCTCTATGGGAGTAATGTCTCAAACAGTCTACGCTTTGATCGTTCCCAGGAAGACCAGTAGTAGTTTCCGATGCACATCTGGTGGCATTCTGTAATCTGTGGACTCTCTGAGTGTTGATGAAACAGAGAAATTGCATCGGGATTGAATACAATAGTCACCATGCGCACTTTCCTCCATGGGAGTAATTTCTCAAACAGTCTAAGCTTTGATCGTTCCCTGGAAGACCAGTATTAGTTTCCGATGCACATCCGAAGGCATTCTGTAATCTGTGGTCTATCAGAGTGGTGATGAAACACAGAAATTGCATCGGGATTGAATACAACAGTCACCAGACGCTATTTCCTCCATGGGAGTAATGTCTCAAAGAGTCTACGCTTTGATCGTTCCCTGGAAGACCAGTAGTAGTTTCCGATGGACCTCTAGAGGCATTCTGTAATCTTTGGACCTTCAAATTGTTGATGAAACACAGAAATTGCCTCGGGATTGAATACAATATTCACCATGCGCACTTTCCTCCATGGGAGTAATATCTCAAACAGTCTACGCTTTGATCGTTCGCTGGAAGACCAGTAGTAGTTTCCGATGCACATCTGGAGGCAATCTGTAATCTGTGGACTATCATAGTGTTGATAAAACACTGAAATTGCATCAGGATTGAATACAACAGTCACCATCGCCACTTTCCTCCATGGGATTAATTTCTCAAACAGTCTACGCTTTGATCGTTTCCTGGAAGACCAGTAGTAGTTCCTGATGCACATCTGGAGGCATTCTGTAATCTGTGGACTATCAGAGTGTTGATGAAACACAGTTATTGCATCGGGATTGAATACAACAGTCCCCATGCGCACTTTCCTCCATGGGAGTAATGTATCAGACAGTCTACGCTTTGTTCTTTCCCTGGAAGACCAGTAGTAGTTACCGATGCACATCTGGAGGCATAATGTAATCTGTGGACTATCAGAGTGTTGATGAAACACAGAAATTGCATCGGGATTGAATACAACAGTCATCATCGCCACTTAACTCCATGGGAGTAATGTCTCAAACAGTCTAAGCTTTGATTGTTCCCTGGAAGACCAGTAGTAGTTTCCGATGCACATCTGGACTCATTCTGTAATCTGTGGACTATCAGAGTGTTGATGAAACACAGAAATTGGATTAGGACTGAATACAACCGTCACCAGGCGCTACTTCCTCAATGGGAGTAATGTCTCAAACAGTCTACGCTTTGATCGTTCCCTGGGAGTCCAGTAGTAGTTTCCGATGCACATCTGTACGCAATCTGTAATCCTTGGACCTTCAGAGTGTTGATGAAACACAGAAATTGCCTCGGGATTGAATACAACAGTCACCATGCGCACTTTCCTCCATGGGAGTAATGTCTCAAACAGTCTACGTTTTGATCGTTCGCTGGAAGACCAGTAGTAGTTTCCGATGCACATTCGGAGGCATTCTGTAGTCTGTGGACTATCAGAGTGTTGATGAAACACGGAAATTGCATCTGGATTGAATACAACCGTCACCATGCGCACTCTCCTCCATGGGAATATTGTCTCAAAGTGTCTACGCTTTGATCGTTCCCAGGAAAACCAGTAGTAGTTTCCGATGCACATCTGGAGGCATTATGTAATCTGCGGACTATCAGAGTGTTGATGAAACACAGATATTGCATGGGGAGTGAATATAACAGTCGCCATGCGCACTTTCCTCCATGGTAGTAATATCTCAAACAGTCTAAGCTTTGATCGTTCCCTGGAAGACCAGTAGTAGTTTCCGATGCACATCTGAAGGCATTCTGTAATCTGTGGACTATCACAGTGTTGATGAAACACAGAAATTGCATCGGGATTGAATACAACAGTCACCAGGCGCTATTTCCTCCATGGGAGTAATGTCTCTAACAGTCTACGCTTTGATCGTTCCCTGGAAGACCAGTAGTAGTTTCCGATGCACATCTGGAGGCATTCTGTAATCTGTGGACTATCAGAGTGTTGATGAAACAAAAATTGCATCGGGATTGAATACAACAGTCACCATGCGCACTTTCCTCCATGGGAGTAATGTCTCAAACAGTATACGCTTTGATCGTTCAATGGAAGACCAGTAGTAGTTTCCGATGCACATCTGGAGGCATTCTGTAATCTGTGGACTATCAGAGTGTTGATGAAACACAGAAGTTTCATCGGGACTCAATACAACAGTCACCATGCGCACCTTCCTCCATGGGAGTAATGCCTCAAACAGTCTACAGTTTGATCGTTTCCTGAAACTCCAGTAGTAGTTTCTGAGGCTCATCTGGAGGCATTCTGTAATCTGTGGACTATCAGAGTGTTGATGAAACACAGACATTGCATCTTGATTGAATACAAAAGTCACCATGCGCACTTTCCTCCATGGGATTAATGGCTCAAACAGTCTACGCTTTGATCGTTTCCTGGAAGACCAGTAGTAGTTTCCGATGCACATCTGGAGGCATTCTGTAATCTGTGGACTATCTGCGTGTTGATGAAACACAGAAATTGCATCGGGATTGAATACAACAGTCACCATGCGCACTTTCCTCCATGGGAGTAATGTCTCAAACAGTCTAAGCTTTGATCGTTCCCTGGAAGACCAGTAGTAGTTTCCCATGCACATCTGGAGGCAATCTGTAATCTGTGGACTATCTGAGTGTTGATGAAACACAGAAATTGCATCGGGATTGAATACAACAGTCACCATACGCAATTTTCCTCCATGGGAGTAATGTGTCAAACAGTCTAAGCTTTGATCGTTACCTGGAAGACTAGTAGTAGTTTCCGATGCACATCTGGAGGCATTCTGTAATCTCCGGACTATCAGAGTGTTGATGAAACACTGTAATTGCATCGGGATTGAACACAACAGTCACCATGCGCACTTTCCGCCATGGGAGTAATGTCTCAAACAGTCTACGCTTTGATCGTTCCCTGGAAGACCAGTAGTAGTTTCCGATGCACATCTGGACGCATTCTGTAATCTGTGGGCTATCAGAGTGTTGATGAAACACAGAAGTTGCCTCGGGATTCAATACAACAGTCACCATGCGCACATTCCTCCATGAGAGTAATGCCTCAAACTGTCTACGGTTTTATCGTTTCCTGGAACTCCAGTAGTAGTTTTCGATGCACATCTGGAGGCATTCTGTAATCTGTGGACTATCAGAGTGTTGATGAAACACAGTAATTGCATCGGGATTGAATACAACAGTCACCATGCGCACTTTCCTCCATGGGAGTAATGTCTCAAACAGTCTAAGCTGTGATCGTTACCTGGAAGACCAGAAGTAGTTTCCGATGTACATCTGGAGGCATTCTGTATTCTGTGGACTATCAGAGTGTTGGTGAAACACAGAAATTGCATCGGGATTGAATACAACAGTCACCATCGGCACTTTCCTCCATGGGAGTAATGTCTCAGACAGTCTACGCTTTGATCGTTCCCTGGAAGGCCAGTAGCAGTTTCCGATGCACATCTGGAGGCATTCTGTAATCCTTGGACCTTCAAAGTGTTGATGAAACACAGAAATTGATTCGGGATTGAATACAACAGTCACCATGCGCACTTTCCTCCATGGGAGTAATGTTTCAAACAGTCTAAGCTTTGATCGTTACCTGGAAGACCAGTAGTAGTTTCCGATGGACATCTGGAGGCATTCTGTATTCTGTGGACTATCAGAGTGTTGGTGAAACACAGAAATTGCATCGGGATTGAATACAACAGTCACCATCGGCACTTTCCTCCATGGGAGTAATGTCTCAAACTGTCTACGATTTTAACGTTCCCTGAAAGATCCGTAGTAGTTTCCGATGCACATCTGGAGGCATTCTGTAATCCTTGGACCTTCAAAGTGTTGATGAAACACAGAAATTGCATCGGGATTGAATACAACAGTCACCATGCGCACTTTCCTCCATGGAAGTAATGTCTCAAACTGTCTACGCTTTGATCTTTCTCTGGAAGACCAGTAGTAGTTTCCGATGCACATCTGGAGGAATTCCGTAATCTGTGGACGATCAGAGTGTAGATGAAACACAGAAATTGCATCGGGTTTGAATACAACAGTCACCATGCGCAGTTTCGTCCATGGGAGTAATGTCGCAAACAGTCTACGCTTTGATCGTTTCCTGGAAGACCAGTAGTAGTTTCCGATGCACATCTGGAGGCATTCTGTAATCTGTGGACTATCAGAGTGTTGATGAAACAAAGAAATTGCATCGGGATTGAATACAACAGTCACCATGAGCACATACCTCCATGGGAGTAATGTCTCAAACAGTCTATGCTTTGATCGTTTCCTGGAAGACCAGTAGTAGTGTCCGATGCACAACTGGAGGCATTCTGTAATCTGTGGACTATCAGAGTGTTGATGAAACACAGAAATGAATCGGGATGGAATACAACAGTCACCATGCGCACTTTCCTCCATGGGAGTAATGTCTCAAACAGTCTTCGCTTTGATCGTTCCCTGGAAAACCAATAGTAGTTTCCGATGCACATCTGAAGGCATTCTGTAATCTGTGGACTATCAAAGTGTTGATGGAACACAGAAATTGCATCGGGATTGAATACAACAGTCACCATGCAAACTTTACACCTTGGGAGTAATGTCTCAAACATTCTACGCTTTGATCGTTCCCTGGAAGACCAGTAGTAGTTTCCGATGCACATCTGGAGGCATTCTGTAATCCTTGGAAAATCAGAGTGTTGATGAAACACAGAAATTGCATCGGGATAGCATACAACAGTCACCATGCGCACTTTCCTCCATGGGAGTAATGTCTCAAACAGTCTACGCTTTGATCGTTCCCTGGAAGACCAGTAGTAGTTTCCGATGCACATCTGGAGGCATTCTGTAATCTGCGGACTATCAGAGTGTTGATGAAACACTGTAATTGCATCGGGATTCAATACAACAGTCACCATGCGCACTTTCCGCCATGGGAGTAATGTCTCAAACAGTCTATGATTTGATCGTTCCCTAGAAGACCAGTATTAGTTTCCGATGCACATCTGGAGGCATTCTAGGATCAGTGGACAATCAGAGTGTTGATGAAACACAGTAATTGCATCGGGATTGAATACAACAGTCACCATCCAAACTTTACACCTTGGGAGTAATGTCTCAAACAGTCTACGCTTTGATCGTTTCCTGGAAGACCAGTAGTAGTTTCCGATGCACATCTGGAGGCATTCTGTAATCTGCGTACTATCAGAGTGTTGATGAAACCAAAATTGCATCGGGATTGAGTACAACAGTCACCATGCGTACTTTCCCCCAAGGGAGTATTGTCTCAAACAGTCTACGCTTTGATCGTTCCCTGGAAAACCAGTAGTAGTTTACGATGCACATCTGGAGGCATTATGTAATCTGTGGACTATCTGAGTGTTGATGAAACACAGAAATTGCATCGGGATTGAATACAACAGTCACCAGGCGCACTTTCCTAAATGGGAGTAGTGTCTCAAACAGTCTACGCTTTGATCGTTTCCTGGAAGTCCAGTAGCAGCTTCCGATGCACATCTGGAGGCATTCTGTATTCTGTGCACTATCAGAGTGTTGATGAAACACAGTAATTGCATCGGGATTGAATACAACAGTCACCATACAAACTTTACACCTTGGGAGTAATGTCTCAAACAGTCTACGCTTTGATCGTTCCCTGGAAGACCAGTAGTAGTTTCCGATGCACATCTGGAGGCATTCTGTAATCCTGGGACCATCAGAGTGTTGATGAAACACAGAAATTGCATCGGGATTGAATACAACAGTCACCATGCGCACTTACCTCCATGGGAGTAATGTCTCAAACAGTCTATGATTTGATCGTTCCCTAGAAGACCAGTATTAGTTTCCGATGCACATCTGGAGGCATTCTAGGATCAGTGGACAATCAGAGTGTTGATGAAACACAGAAATTGCATCGGGATTGAATACAACAGTCACCATCGGCACTTTCCTCCATGGGAGTAATGTCTCAAACTGTCTACGATTTTAACGTTCCCTGAAAGATCCGTAGTAGTTTCCGATGCACATCTGGAGGCATTCTGTAATCCTTGGACCTTCAAAGTGTTGATGAAACACAGAAATTGCATCGGGATTGAATACAACAGTCACCATGCGCACTTTCCTCCATGGAAGTAATGTCTCAAACAGTTTACGCTTTGATTGTTCCCTGGAAGACCAGTAGTAGTTTCCCATGCACATCTGGAGGCATTCTGTAATCTGTGGACTATCTGAGTGTTGATGAAACACAGAAATTGCATCGGGATTGAATACAACAGTCACCATACGCAATTTTCCTCCATGGGAGTAATGTGTCAAACAGTCTAAGCTTTGATCGTTACCTGGAAGACCAGAAGTAGTTTCCGATGTACATCTGGAGGCATTTTGTTTTCTGTGGACTATCAGAGTGTTGGTGAAACACAGAAATTGCATCGGGATTGAATACAACAGTCACCATCGGCACTTTCCTCCATGGGAGTAATGTCTCTGACAGTCTACGCTTTGATCGTTCCCTGGAAGACCAGTAGCAGTTTCCGATGCACATCTGGAGGCATTCTGTAATCCTTGGACCTTCAAAGTGTTGATGAAACACAGAAATTGATTCGGGATTGAATACAACAGTCACCATGCGCATTTTCCTCCATGGGAGTAATGTCTCAAACAGTCTACGCTTTGATCGTTCCCTGGAAGACCAGTAGTAGTTTCCGATGCACATCTGGAGCCATTCTGTAATCTGTGGACCATCAGAGTGTTGATGAAACACAGAAATTGCATCGGGATTGAATACAACATTCACCATCGGCACTTTCCTCCATGGGAGTTATGTCTCAAACAGTCTACGCTTTGATCGTTCCCTGGAAGACCAGTAGTAGTTACCGATGCACATCTGGAGGCATTCTGTAATCTGCGGACTATCAGAGTGTTGATGAAACACTGTAATTGCATCGGGATTGAATACAACAGTCACCATGCGCACTTTCCGCCATGGGAGTAATGTCTCAGACAGTCTACAATTTGAACGTTCCCTGGAAGAGCAGTAGTAGTTTCCGATGCACATGTGGAGGCATTCTGTAATCTGTGGACTATCAGAGTATTGATGAAACACAGAAATTGCATCGGAATTGAATACAACAGTCACCATACGCAATTTTCCTCCATGGGAGTAATGTGTCAAACAGTCTAAGATTTGATCGTTACCTGGAAGACCAGAAGTAGTTTCCGATGTACATCTGGAGGCATTCTGTTTTCTGTGGACTATCAGAGTGTTGGTGAAACACAGAAATTGCATCGTGATTGAATACAACAGTCACCATCGGCACTTTCCTCCATGGGAGTAATGTGTCAGACAGTCTACGCTTTGATCGTTCCCTGGAAGACCAGTAGCAGTTTCCGATGCACATCTGGAGCCATTCTGTAATATGTGGACCATCAGAGTGTTGATGAAACACAGAAATTGCATCGGGATTGAATACAACATTCACCATCGGCACTTTCCTCCATGGGAGTTATGTCTCAAACAGTCTACGCTTTGATCGTTTCCTGGTACTCCAGTAGTAGTTTCCGAAGCATATCTTTAGGCATTCTGTAATCTGTGGACCATCAGAGTCCTGATGAAACACAGTAATTGCATCGGGATTGAATACAACAGTCACCATGCGCACTTTCCTCCATGGGAGTAATGTCTCAGACAGTCTACAATTTGAACGTTCCCTGGAAGAGCAGTAGTAGTTTCCGATGCACATGTGGAGGCATTCTGTAATCTGTGGACTATCAGAGTATTGATGAAACACAGAAATTGCATCGGAATTGAATACAACAGTCACTATGCGCACTCTCCTCTATGGGAGTAATGTCTCAAACAGTCTACGCTTTGATCGATCCCAGGAAGACCAGTAGTAGTTTCCGATGCACATCTGGTGGCATTCTGTAATCTGTGGACTCTCTGAGTGTTGATGAAACAGAGAAATTGCATCGGGATTGAATACAATAGTCACCATGCGCACTTTCCTCCATGGGAGTAATGTCTCAAACAGTCTAAGTTTTGATCGTTCCCTGGAAGACCAGTAGTAGTTTCCGATGCACATCCGAAGGCATTCTGTAATCTGTGGTCTATCAGAGTGGTGATGAAACACAGAAATTGCATCGGGATTGAATACAACAGTCACCAGACGCTATTTCCTCCATGGGAGTAATGTCTCAAACAGTCTACGCTTTGATCGTTCCCTGGAAGACCAGTAGTAGTTTCCGATGGACATCTAGAGGCATTCTGTAATCTTTGGACCTTCAAATTGTTGATGAAACACAGAAATTGCCTCGGGATTGTATACAATATTCACCATGCGCACTCTCCTCCATGGGAGTAATGTCTCAAACAGTCTACGCTTTGATCGTTCGCTGGAAGACCAGTAGTAGTTTCCGATGCATATCTGGAGGCATTCTGTAATCTGTGGACTATCAGAGTGTTGATGAAACACAGAAATTGCATCAGGATTGAATACAACAGTCACCATCGCCACTTTCCTCCATGGGATTAATTTCTCAAAGAGTCTACGCTTTGATCGTTTCCTGGAAGACCAGTAGTAGTTCCTGATGCACATCTGGAGGCATTCTGTAATCTGTGGACTCTCAGAGTGTTGATGAAATACAGTTATTGCATCGGGATTGAATACAACAGTCCCCATGCGCACTTTCCTCCATGGGAGTAATGTATCAGACAGTCTACGCTTTGTTCTTTCCCTGGAAGACCAGTAGTAGTTGCCGATGCACATCTGGAGGCATTCTGTAATCTGTGGACTATCAGAGTGTTGATGAAACACAGAAATTGCATCGGGATTGAATACAACAGTCACCATCGCCACTTCCCTCCATGGGAGTAATGTCTCAAACCGTCTAAGCTTTGATCGTTCCTTGGAAGACCAGTAGTAGTTTCCGATGCACATCTGGAGGCATTCTGTAATCTGTGGACTATCAGTGTGTTGATGAAACACAGAAACTGGATTAGGACTGAATACAACAGTCACCAGTCGCTACTTCCTCAATGGGAGTAATGTCTCAAACAGTCTACGCTTTGATCGTTCCCTGGGAGTCCAGTAGTAGTTTCCGATGCACATCTGTACGCAATCTGTAATCCTTGGACCTTCAGAGTGTTGATGAAACACAGAAATTGCCTCGGGATTAAATACAACAGTCACCATGCGGACTTTCCTCCATGGGAGTAATGTCTCAAACAGTCTACGTTTTGATCGTTCGCTGGAAGACCAGTAGTAGTTTCCGATGCACATCTGGAGGCATTCTGTAGTCTGTGGACTATCAGAGTGTTGATGAAACACGGAAATTGCATCTGGATTGAATACAACCGTCACCATGCGCACTCTCCTCCATGGGAATATTGTCTCAAAGTGTCTACGCTTTGATCGTTCCCAGGAAAACCAGTAGTAGTTTCCGATGCACATCGGGGGGCATTCTGTAATCTGTGGACTATCTGAGTGTTGATGAAACACAGAAATTGCATCGGGATTGAATATAACAGTCGCCATGCGCACTTTCCTCCATGGTAGTAATATCTCAAACAGTCTAAGCTTTGATCGTTCCCTGGAAGACCAGTAGTAGTTTCCGATGCACATCTGAAGGCATTCTGTAATCTGTGGACTATCACAGTGTTGATGAAACACAGAAATTGCATCGGGATTGAATACAACAGTCACCAGGCGCTATTTCCTCCATTGGGAGTAATGTCTCTAACAGTCTACGCTTTGATCGTTCCCTGGAAGACCAGTAGTAGTTTCCGATGCACATCTGGAGGCATTCTGTAATCTGTGGACTATCAGAGTGTTGATGAAACAAAAATTGCATCGGGATTGAATACAACAGTCACCATGCGCACTTTCCTCCATGGGCGTAATGTCTCAAACAGTATACGCTTTGATCGTTCAATGGAAGACCAGTAGTAGTTTCCGATGCACATCTGGAGGCATTCTGTAATCTGTGGACTATCAGAGTGTTGATGAAACACAGATGTTTCATCGGGACTCAATACAACAGTCACCATGCGCACATTCCTCCATGGGAGTAATGCCTCAAACAGTCTACAGTTTGATCGTTTCCTGGAACACCAGTAGTAGTTTCTGAGGCTCATCTGGAGGCATTCTGTAATCTGTGGACTATCAGAGTGTTGATGAAACACAGTAATTGCATCGGGATTGAATACAACAGTCACCATGCGCACTTTCCTCCATGGGTGTAATGTCTCAGACAGTCTACGCTTTGATCGTTCCCTGGAAGACCAGTAGAAGTTTCCGATGCACATCTGGAGGCATTCTGTAATCTGTGGACTATCAGAGTGTTGATGAAACACAGTAATTGCATCGGGATTGAATACAACAGTCACCATGCGCACTTTCCTCCATGGTAGTAATATCTCAAACAGTCTAAGCTTTGATCGTTCCCTGGAAGACCAGTAGTAGTTTCCGATGCACATCTGAAGGCATTCTGTAATCTGTGGACTATCACAGTGTTGATGAAACACAGAAATTGCATCGGGATTGAATACAACAGTCACCAGGCGCTATTTCCTCCATTGGGAGTAATGGCTCAAACAGTCTACGCTTTGATCGTTCCCTGGAAGATCAGTAGTAGTTTCCGATGCACATCTGGAGGCATTCTGTATTCTGTGGACTATCAGGGTGTTGGTGAAACACAGAAATTGCATCGGGATTGTATACAACAGTCACCATCGGCACTTACCTCCATGGGAGTAATGTCTCAAACTGTCTACGATTTTAACGTTCCCTGAAAGATCCGTAGTAGTTTCCGATGCACATCTGGAGGCATTCTGTAATCCTTGGACCTTCAAAGTGTTGATGAAACACAGAAATTGCATCGGGATTGAATACAACAGTCACCATGCTCACTTTCCTCCATGGAAGTAATGTCTCAAACTGTCTACGCTTTGATCTTTCTCTGGAAGACCAGTAGTAGTTTCCGATGCACATCTGGAGGAATTCCGTAATCTGTGGACTATCAGAGTGTTGATGAAACACAGAAATTGCATCGGGTTTGAATACAACAGTCACCATGCGCAGTTTCGTCCATGGGAGTAATGTCGCAAAGAGTCTACGCTTTGATCGTTTCCTGGAAGACCAGTAGTAGTTTCCGATGCACATCTGGAGGCATTCTGTAATCTGTGGACTATCAGAGTGTTGATGAAACAAAGAAATTGCATCGGGATTGAATACAACAGTCACCATGAGCACATACCTCCAAGGGAGTAATGTCTCAAACAGTCTACGCTTTGATCGTTTCCTGGAAGACCAGTAGTAGTTTTCGATGCACAACTGGAGGCATTCTGTAATCTGTGGACTATCAGAGTGTTGATGAAACACAGAAATGAATCGGGATGGAATACAACAGTCACCATGCGCACTTTCCTCCATGGGAGTAATGTCTCAAACAGTCTACGATTTGATCGTTCCCTGGAAAACCAATAGTAGTTTCCGATGAACATCTGAAGGCATTCTGTAATCTGTGGACTATCAAAGTGTTGATGGAACACACAAATTGCATCGGGATTGAATACAACAGTCACCACTCGCACTTTCCTAAATGGGAGTAGTGTCTCAAACAGTCTACGCTTTGATCGTTTCCTGGAAGTCCAGTAGCAGTTTCCGATGCACATCTGGAGGCATTCTGTATTCTGTGCACTATCAGAGTGTTGATGAAACACAGTAATTGCATCGGGATTGAATACAACAGTCACCATGCAAACTTTACACCTTGGGAGTAATGTCTCAAACAGTCTACGCTTTGATCGTTCCCTGGAAGACCAGTAGTAGTTTCCGATGCACATCTGGAGGCATTCTGTAATCCTTGGAAAATCAGAGTGTTGATGAAACACAGAAATTGCATCGGGATTGCATACAACAGTCACCATGCGCACTTTCCTCCATGGGAGTAATGTCTCAAACAGTCTACGCTTTGATCGTTCCCTGGAAGACCAGTAGTAGTTTCCGATGCACATCTGGAGGCATTCTGTAATCTGCGGACTATCAGAGTGTTGATGAAACACTGTAATTGCATCGGGATTCAATACAACAGTCACCATGCGCACTTTCCGCCATGGGAGTAATGTCTCAAACAGTCTATGATTTGATCGTTCCCTAGAAGACCAGTATTAGTTTCCGATGCACATCTGGAGGCATTCTAGGATCAGTGGACAATCAGAGTGTTGATGAAACACAGAAATTGCATCGGGATTGAATACAACAGTCACCATGCGCACTTTCCGCCATTGGAGTAATGTCTCAAACAGTCTACGCTTTGATCGTTCCCTGGAAGACCAGTGGTAGTTTCCGATTCACATCTGGAGGCATTCTGAAGTCTGTGGACTATCTGAGTGTTGATGAAACACAGAAATTACATCGGGATTGTATTAGACAGTCACCATGCGCACTTACCTCCATGGGAGTAATGTCTCAAACAGTCTACGCTTTGATCGTTTCCTGGAAGACCAGTAGTAGTTTCCGATGCACATCTGGAGGCATTCTGTAATCTGCGTACTATCAGAGTGTTGATGAAACCAAAATTGCATCGGGATTGAGTACAACAGTCACCATGCGTACTTTCCCCCAAGGGAGTATTGTCTCAAACAGTCTACGCTTTGATCGTTCCCTGGAAAACCAGTAGTAGTTTACGATGCACATCTGGAGGCATTATGTAATCTGTGGACTATCTGAGTGTTGATGAAACACAGAAATCGCATCGGGATTGAATACAACAGTCACCAGGCGCACTTTCCTAAATGGGAGTAGTGTCTCAAACAGTCTACGCTTTGATCGTTTCCTGGAAGTCCAGTAGTAGTTTCCGATGCACATCTGGAGGCATTCAGTAATCCTTGGAAAATCAGAGTGTTGATGAAACACAGAAATTGCATCGGGATTGAATACAACAGTCACCATCGCCACTTCCCTCCATGGGAGTAATGTCTCAAACCGTCTAAGCTTTGATCGTTCCTTGGAAGACCAGTAGTAGTTTCCGATGCACATCTGGAGGCATTCTGTAATCTGTGGACTATCAGTGTGTTGATGAAACACAGAAACAGGATTAGGACTGAATACAACAGTCACCAGGCGCTACTTCCTCAATGGGAGTAATGTCTCAAACAGTCTACGCTTTGATCGTTCCCTGGGAGTCCAGTAGTAGTTTCCGATGCACATCTGTACGCAATCTGTAATCCTTGGACCTTCAGAGTGTTGATGAAACACAGAAATTGCCTCGGGATTAAATACAACAGTCACCATGCGGACTTTCCTCCATGGGAGTAATGTCTCAAACAGTCTACGTTTTGATCGTTCGCTGGAAGACCAGTAGTAGTTTCCGATGCACATCTGGAGGCATTCTGTAGTCTGTGGACTATCAGAGTGTTGATGAAACACGGAAATTGCATCTGGATTGAATACAACCGTCACCATGCGCACTCTCCTCCATGGGAATATTGTCTCAAAGTGTCTACGCTTTGATCGTTCCCAGGAAAACCAGTAGTAGTTTCCGATGCACATCGGGGGGCATTCTGTAATCTGTGGACTATCTGAGTGTTGATGAAACACAGAAATTGCATCGGGATTGAATATAACAGTCGCCATGCGCACTTTCCTCCATGGTAGTAATATCTCAAACAGTCTAAGCTTTGATCGTTCCCTGGAAGACCAGTAGTAGTTTCCGATGCACATCTGAAGGCATTCTGTAATCTGTGGACTATCACAGTGTTGATGAAACACAGAAATTGCATCGGGATTGAATACAACAGTCACCAGGCGCTATTTCCTCCATTGGGAGTAATGTCTCTAACAGTCTACGCTTTGATCGTTCCCTGGAAGACCAGTAGTAGTTTCCGATGCACATCTGGAGGCATTCTGTAATCTGTGGACTATCAGAGTGTTGATGAAACAAAAATTGCATCGGGATTGAATACAACAGTCACCATGCGCACTTTCCTCCATGGGCGTAATGTCTTAAACAGTATACGCTTTGATCGTTCAATGGAAGACCAGTAGTAGTTTCCGATGCACATCTGGAGGCATTCTGTAATCTGTGGACTATCAGAGTGTTGATGAAACACAGAAGTTTCATCGGGACTCAATACAACAGTCACCATGCGCACATTCCTCCATGGGAGTAATGCCTCAAACAGTCTACAGTTTGATCGTTTCCTGGAACTCCAGTAGTAGTTTCTGAGGCACATCTGGAGGCATTCTGTAATCTGTGGACTATCAGAGTGTTGATGAAACACAGTAATTGCATCGGGATTGAATACAACAGTCACCATGCGCACTTTCCTCCATGGGTGTAATGTCTCAGACAGTCTACGCTTTGATCGTTCCCTGGAAGACCAGTAGAAGTTTCCGATGCACATCTGGAGGCATTCTGTAATCTGTGGACTATCAGAGTGTTGATGAAACACAGTAATTGCATCGGGATTGAATACAACAGTCACCATGCGCACTTACCTCCATGGGAGTAATGGCTCAAACAGTCTACGCTTTGATCGTTCCCTGGAAGATCAGTAGTAGTTTCCGATGCACATCTGGAGGCATTCTGTATTCTGTGGACTATCAGGGTGTTGGTGAAACACAGAAATTGCATCGGGATTGTATACAACAGTCACCATCGGCACTTTCCTCATTGGGAGTAATGTCTCAAACAGTCTAAGCTCTGATCGTTACCTGGAAGACCAGTAGTAGTTTCCGATGGACATCTGGAGGCATTCTGTATTCTGTGGACTATCAGAGTGTTGGTGAAACACAGAAATTGCATCGGGATTGAATACAACAGTCACCATCGGCACTTTCCTCCATGGGAGTAATGTCTCAAACTGTCTACGATTTTAACGTTCCCTGAAAGATCCGTAGTAGTTTCCGATGCACATCTGGAGGCATTCTGTAATCCTTGGACCTTCAAAGTGTTGATGAAACACAGAAATTGCATCGGGATTGAATACAACAGTCACCATGCTCACTTTCCTCCATGGAAGTAATGTCTCAAACTGTCTACGCTTTGATCTTTCTCTGGAAGACCAGTAGTAGTTTCCGATGCACATCTGGAGGAATTCCGTAATCTGTGGACTATCAGAGTGTTGATGAAACACAGAAATTGCATCGGGTTTGAATACAACAGTCACCATGCGCAGTTTCGTCCATGGGAGTAATGTCGCAAAGAGTCTACGCTTTGATCGTTTCCTGGAAGACCAGTAGTAGTTTCCGATGCACATCTGGAGGCATTCTGTAATCTGTGGACTATCAGAGTGTTGATGAAACAAAGAAATTGCATCGGGATTGAATACAACAGTCACCATGAGCACATACCTCCAAGGGAGTAATGTCTCAAACAGTCTACGCTTTGATCGTTTCCTGGAAGACCAGTAGTAGTTTTCGATGCACAACTGGAGGCATTCTGTAATCTGTGGACTATCAGAGTGTTGATGAAACACAGAAATGAATCGGGATGGAATACAACAGTCACCATGCGCACTTTCCTCCATGGGAGTAATGTCTCAAACAGTCTACGATTTGATCGTTCCCTGGAAAACCAATAGTAGTTTCCGATGCACATCTGAAGGCATTCCGTAATCTGTGGACTATCAAAGTGTTGATGGAACACACAAATTGCATCGGGATTGAATACAACAGTCACCACTCGCACTTTCCTAAATGGGAGTAGTGTCTCAAACAGTCTATGATTTGATCGTTCCCTAGAAGACCAGTATTAGTTTCCGATGCACATCTGGAGGCATTCTAGGATCAGTGGACAATCAGAGTGTTGATGAAACACAGAAATTGCATCGGGATTGAATACAACAGTCACCATGCGCACTTTCCGCCATTGGAGTAATGTCTCAAACAGTCTACGCTTTGATCGTTCCCTGGAAGACCAGTGGTAGTTTCCGATTCACATCTGGAGGCATTCTGAAGTCTGTGGACTATCTGAGTGTTGATGAAACACAGAAATTACATCGGGATTGTATTAGACAGTCACCATGCGCACTTACCTCCATGGGAGTAATGTCTCAAACAGTCTACGCTTTGATCGTTTCCTGGAAGACCAGTAGTAGTTTCCGATGCACATCTGGAGGCATTCTGTAATCTGCGTACTATCAGAGTGTTGATGAAACCAAAATTGCATCGGGATTGAGTACAACAGTCACCATGCGTACTTTCCCCCAAGGGAGTATTGTCTCAAACAGTCTACGCTTTGATCGTTCCCTGGAAAACCAGTAGTAGTTTACGATGCACATCTGGAGGCATTATGTAATCTGTGGACTATCTGAGTGTTGATGAAACACAGAAATCGCATCGGGATTGAATACAACAGTCACCAGGCGCACTTTCCTAAATGGGAGTAGTGTCTCAAACAGTCTACGCTTTGATCGTTTCCTGGAAGTCCAGTAGCAGTTTCCGATGCACATCTGGAGGCATTCTGTATTCTGTGCACTATCAGAGTGTTGATGAAACACAGTATTGCATCGGGATTGAATACAACAGTCACCATGCAAACTTTACACCTTGGGAGTAATGTCTCAAACAGTCTACGCTTTGATCGTTCCCTGGAAAACCAGTAGTAGTTTCCGATGCACATCTGGAGGCATTCTGTAATCCTTGGACCATCAGAGTGTTGATGAAACACAGAAATTGCATCGGGATTGAATACAACAGTCATCATGCGCAGTTTCGTCCATGGGAGTAATGTCGCCAACAGTCTACGCTTTGATCGTTTCCTGGAAGACCAGTAGTAGTTTCCGATGCACATCTGGAGGCATTCTGTAATCTGTGGACTATCAGAGTGTTGATGAAACACAGAAATTGCATCGGGTTTGAATACAACAGTCATCATGCGCAGTTTCGTCCATGGGAGTAATGTCGCCAACAGTCTACGCTTTGATCGTTTCCTGGAAGACCAGTGGTAGTTTCCGATGCACATCTGGAGGCATTCTGTAATCTGTGGACTATCAGAGTGTTGATGAAACAAAGAAATTGCATCGGGATTGAATACAACAGTCACCATGAGCACTTACCTCCATGGGAGTAATGTCTCAAACAGTCTACGCTTTGATCGTTTCCTGGAAGACCAGTAGTAGTTTCCGATGCACAACCGGAGGCATTCTGTAATCTGTGGACAATCAGAGTGTTGATGAAACACAGAAATGAATCGGGATGGAATACAACAGTCACCATGCGCACTTTCCTCCATGGGAGTAATGTCTCAAACAGTCTACGCTTTGATCGTTCCCTGGAAAACCAATAGTAGTTTCCGATGCACATCTGAAGGCATTCTGTAATTGTGGACTATCAAAGTGTTGATGGAACACAGAAATTGCATCGGGATTGAATACAACAGTCACCAGGCGCACTTTCCTAAATGGGAGTAGTGTCTCAAACAGTCTACGCTTTGATCGTTTCCTGGAAGTCCAGTAGCAGTTTCCGATGCACATCTGGAGGCATTCTGTATTCTGTGCACTATCAGAGTGTTGATGAAACACAGTAATTGCATCGGGATTGAATACAACAGTCACCATGCGCACTTACCTCCATGGGAGTAATGTCTCAAACAGTCTATGATTTGATCGTTCCCTAGAAGACCAGTATTAGTTTCCGATGCACATCAGGAGGCATTCTAGGATCAGTGGACAATCAGAGTGTTGATGAAACACAGAAATTGCATCGGGATTGAATACAACAGTCACCATCGGCACTTTCCTCCATGGGAGTAATGTCTCAAACTGTCTACGATTTTAACGTTCCCTGATAGATCCGTAGTAGTTTCCGATGCACATCTGGAGGCATTCTGTAATCCTTGGACCTTCAAAGTGTTGATGAAACACAGAAATTGCATCGGGATTGAATAAAACAGTCACCATGCGCACTTTCCTCCATGGAAGTAATGTCTCAAACTGTCTACGCTTTGATCTTTCTCTGGAAGACCAGTAGTAGTTTCCGATGCACATCTGGAGGAATTCCGTAATCTGTGGACTATCAGAGTGTTGATGAAACACAGAAATTGCATCGGGTTTGAATACAACAGTCATCATGCGCAGTTTCGTCCATGGGAGTAATGTCGCCAACAGTCTACGCTTTGATCGTTTCCTGGAAGACCAGTAGTAGTTTCCGATGCACATCTGGAGGCATTCTGTAATCTGTGGACTATGAGAGTGTTGATGAAACAAAGAAATTGCATCGGGATTGAATACAACAGTCACCATGAGCACTTACCTCCACGGGAGTAATGTCTCAAACAGTCTACGCTTTGATCGTTTCCTGGGAAGACCAGTAGTAGTTTCCGATGCACAACTGGAGGCATTCTGTAATCTGTGGACTATCAGAGTGTTGATGAAACACAGAAATGAATCGGGATGGAATACAACAGTCACCATGCGCACTTTCCTCCATGGGAGTAATGTCTCAAACAGTCTACGCTTTGATCGTTCCCTGGAAAACCAATAGTAGTTTCCGATGCACATCTGATGGCATTCTGTAATTGTGGACTATCAAAGTGTTGATGGAACACAGAAATTGCATCGGGATTGAATACAACAGTCACCAGGCGCACTTTCCTAAATGGGAGTAGTGTCTCAAACAGTCTACGCTTTGATCGTTTCCTGGAAGTCCAGTAGCAGTTTCCGATGCACATCTGGAGGCATTCTGTATTCTGTGCACTATCAGAGTGTTGATGAAACACAGTAATTGCATCGGGATTGAATACAACAGTCACCATGCAAACTTTACACCTTGGGAGTAATGTTTCAAACTGTCTACGCTTTGATCGTTCCCTGGAAGACCAGTAGTAGTTTCCGATGCACATCTGGAGGCATTCTGTAATCCTTGGACCATCAGAGTGTTGATGAAACACAGAAATTGCATCGGGATTGCATACAACAGTCACCATGCGCACTTTCCTCCATGGGAGTAATGTCTCAAACAGTCTACGCTTTGATCGTTCCCTGGAAGACCAGTTGTAGTTTCCGATGCACATCTGGAGGCATTCTGTAATCTGCGGACTATCAGAGTGTTGATGAAACACTGTAATTGCATCGGGATTCAATACAACAGTCACCATGCGCCCTTTCCGCCATGGGAGTAATGTCTCAAACAGTCTATGATTTGATCGTTCCCTGGAAGACCAGTTGTAGTTTCCGATGCACATCTGGAGGCATTCTGTAATCTGTGGACTATCAGAGTGTTGATGAAACACAGAAATTGCATCGGGATTCAATACAACAGTCACCATGCGCACTTTCCTCCATGGGAGTAATGCCTCAAACAGTCTACGGTTTGATCGTTTCCTGGAAGTCCAGTAGTAGTTTCCGATGCACATCTGGAGGCATTCTGTAATCTGTGGACTATCAGAGTGTTGATGAAACACAGAAATTGCATCGGGATTGAATACAACAGTCACAATGTGCACTTTCCTCCATGGGAGTAATGTCTCAGACAGTCTACGCTTTGATCGTTCCCTGAAAGACCAGTAGTAGTTTCCGATGCACATCTGGAGGCATTCTGTAATCTGTGGACTATGAGAGTGTTGATGAAACATAGAAATTGCATCCTGATTGAATACAACGTCACCATGCGCACTTACCTCCATAGGAGTAGTGTCTCAAACAGTCTACGCTTTGATCGTTACCTGGAAGACCAGTAGTAGTTTCCGATGCACATCTGGAGACATTCTGTAATCTGTGGACTATCAGAGTGTTGATGAAACACAGAAATTGCATCGGGATTGAATACAACAGTCACCAAGCGCTCTTTGCGCCATGGGAGTAATGTCTCAAACAGTCTAAGGTTTGATCGTTCCCTGGAAAACCAATAGTAGTTTCCGATGCACATCTGAAGGCATTCTGTAATCTGTGGACTATCAAAGTGTTGATGATACACAGAAATTGCATCGGGATTGAATACAACATTCACCAGGCGCACTTTCCTCCATGGGAGTAAGGTTTCAAACAGCCTACGCTTTGATCGTTTCCTGGAAGTCCAGTAGCATTTTCCGATTCACATCTGGAGGCATTCAGTAATCTGTGGACTATCTGAGTGTTGATGAAACACAGAAATTGCATCGGGATTGAATACAACAGTCACCATGCGCACTTTTCTCCATGGGAGTAATGTCTCAAACAGTCTACCCTTTGATCATTCCCTGGAACACCAGTAGTAGTTTCCGATGCACATCTGGAGGCATTCTATAATCTGTGGACTATCAGAGTGTTGATGAAACAAAGAAATTGCATCGTGATTCAATACAACAGTCACCATGCGCACTTTCCTCCATGGGAGTAATGCCTCAAACAGTCTACGGTTTGATCGTTTCCTGGAAGTCCAGTAGTAGTTTCCGATGCACATCTGGAGGCATTCTGTAATCTGTGGACTATCAGAGTGTTGATGAAACACAGAAATTGCATCGGGATTGAATACAACAGCCACCATGCGCACTTTCCTAAATGGGAGTAATGTCTCAGACCGTCTAAGATTTGATCGTTCCCTGAAAGACCAGTAGTAGTTTCCGATGCCCATCTGGAGGCATTCTGTAATCTGTGGACTATCAGAGTGTTGATGAAACACAGAAATTGCATCGTGATTGAATACAACGTTCACCATGCGCACTTACCTCCATGGGAGTAATGTCTCAAACAGTCTACGCTTTGATCGTTCCCTGGAAAACCAATAGTAGTTTCCGATGCACATCTGAAGGCATTCTGTAATCTGTGGACTATCAAAGAGTTGATGAAACACAGAAATTGCCTCGGGATTGAATACAACAGTCACCAGGCGCACTTTCCTCCATGGGAGTAATGTCTCAAACAGTCTACGCTTTGATCGTTCCTGGAGACCAGTAGTAGATTCCATTGCACATCTGGAGGTATTCTATAATCCTTGGACCATCAGAGTGTTGATGAAGCACAGAAATTGCATCGGGATTGCATACAACAGTCACCATGCGCACTTTCCTCCATGGGAGTAATGTCTCAAAGAGTCTATGCTTTGATAGTTCCCTGGAAGACCAGTAGTAGTTTCAGATGCACATCTGGAGGTATTCTGTAATCTGCGGACTATCAGAGTGTTGATGAAACACTGTAATTGCATCGGGATTCAATACAACAGTCACCATGCGCACTTTCCGCCATAGGTGTAATGTCTCAAACAGTCCACGATTTGATCGTTCCCTAGAAGACTAGTAGTAGTTTCCGATGCACATCTGGAGGCATTCTGTAATCAGTGGACTATCAGATTGTTGATAAAACACAGAAATTGCATCGGGATTGAATACAATAGTCACCATGCGCACTTTCCGCCATGGGAGTAATGTCTCAAACAGTCTACGCTATGATCGTTCCCTAGAAGACCAGTAGTAGTTTCCGATTCACATTTGGAGGCATTCTGAAATCTGTGGACTATCTGAGTGTTGATGAAATACAGAAATTGCATCGGGATTGAATTAGACAGTCACCATGCGCACTTACCTCCATGGGAGTAATGTCTCAAAAAGTCTACGCTTTGATCGTTTCCTGGAAGACCAGTAGTAGTTTCCGAAGCACATCTGAAAGCATTCTGTAATCTGTGTACTATCAGAGAGTTGATGAAACCAAAATTGCATCGGGATTGAATACAACAGTCACCATGCGTACTTTCCCCCAAGCTAGTAATGTCTCAAACAGTCTACGCTTTGATCGTTCCCTAGAAGACCAGTAGTAGTTTACGATGCACATCTGGAGGCATTCTGTAATCTGTGGACTATCTGAGTGTTGATGAAACACAGAAATTGCATCGGGATTGAATACAACAGTCACCAGGTGCACTTTCCTCCATGGGAGTAATGTCTCAAACAGTCTACGCTTTGATCGTTTCCTGGAAGTCCAGTAGCATTTTCCGATGCACATCTGGAGGCATTCTGTAATCTGTGGAATATCAGAGTGCTGATGAAACCCAGAAATTGCATCGGGATTGAATACAACAGCCACCATGCGCACTTTCCTCCATGGGAGTAATGTCTCAAACAGTCTACGCTTTGATCGTTCCCCGGAAGACCAGTAGTAGTTTCCGATTCACATCTGGAGGCATTCTGAAATCTGTGGACTATCTGAGTGTTGATGTGACACAGATATTGCATCGGGATTGTATTAGACAGTCACCATGCGCACTTACCTCCATGGGAGTAATGTCTCAAACAGTCTACGCTTAGATCGTTCCCTGGAAGAGCAGTAGTAGTTTACGATGCACATCTGGAGGCATTCTGTAATCTGTGGACTATCTGAGTGTTGATGAAACACAGAAATTGCATCGGGATTGAAACCAACAGTCACCATGCGCACTTTTCTCCACGGGAGTAATGTCTCAAACAGTCTACCCTTTGATCATTCCCTGGAACACCAGTAGTAGTTTCCGATTCACATCCGGAGGCAATCTGTAATCTGTGGACTATGAGAGTGTTGATGAAACAAAGAAATTGCATCGGGATTCAATACAACAGTAACCATGCGCACTTTCCTCCATGGGAGTAATGCCTCAAACAGTCTACGGTTTGATCGTTTCCTGGAAGTCCAGTAGTAGTTTCCGATGCACATCTGGAGGCATTCTGTAATCTGTGGACTATCAGAGTGTTGATGAAACACAGAAATTGCATCGGGATTGAATACAACAGCCACCATGCGCACTTTCCTCCATGGGAGTAATGTCTCAGACAGTCTAAGCTTTGATCGTTCCCTGAAAGACCAGTAGTAGTTTCCGATGCACATCTGGAGGCATTCTGTAATCTGTGGACTATCAGAGTGTTGATGAAACACAGAAATTGCATCATGATTGAATACAACGTTCACCATGCGCAGTTACCTCCATGGGAGTAATGTCTCAAACAGTCTACGCTTTGATCGTTTCCTATAAGTCCAGTAGCAGTTTCCGATGCACATCTGGAGGCATTCCGTAGTCTGTGCACTATCAGAGTGTTGATGAAACACAGTAATTGCATCGGGATAGAATACAACAGTCACCATGCAGACTTTCCTCCATGGGAGAAATGTCTCAAACAGTCTACGCTTTGATCGTTCCCTGGAGACCAGTAGTAGTTTCCGAAGCACATCTGGAGGCATTCTGTAATCCTTGGACCATCAGAGTGTTGATGAAACACAGAAATTGCATCGGGATTGTATACAACAGTCACCATGCGCACTTTCCTCCATGGGAGTAATGTCTCAAACAGTCTACGCTTTGATCGTTCCCTGGAAGACCAGTAGTAGTTTCAGATGCACATCTGTAGGTATTCTGTAATCTGCGGACTATCAGAGTGTTGATGAAACACTGTAATTGCATCGGGATTCAATACAACAGTCACCATGCGCACTTTCCGCCATGGGAGTAATGTCTCAAACAGTCCACGATTTGATCGTTCCCTAGAAGACCAGTAGTAGTTTCCGATGCACATCTGGAGGCATTCTGTAATCAGTATACTATCAGAGTGTTGATGAAACACAGAAATTGCATCGGGATTGAATACAATAGTCACCATGCGCACTTTCCGCCATGGGAGTAATGTCTCTAACAGTCTACGGTTTGGTCAATCCCTGGAGACCAGTACTAGATTCCGATGCACATCTGGAGGTATTCTGTAATCCTTGGACCATCAGAGTGTTGATGAAACACAGAAATTGCATCGGGATTGCATACAACAGTCACCATGCGCACTTTCCTCCATGTTAGTAATGTCTCAAACAGTCTACGCTTTGATCGTTCCCTGGAAGACCAGTAGTAGTTTCAGATGCACATCTGGAGGTATTCTGTAATCTGCGGACTATCAGAGTGTTGATGAAACACTGTAATTGCATCGGGATTCAATACAACAGTCACCATGCGCACTTTCCGCCATGGGAGTAATGTCTCAAACAGTCCACGATTTGATCGTTCCCTAGAAGACTAGTACTAGTTTCCGATGCACATCTGGAGGCATTCTGTAATCAGTGGACTATCAGAGTGTTGATGAAACACAGAAATTGCATCGGGATTGAATACAATAGTCACCATGCGCACTTTCCGCCATGGGAGTAATGTCTCAAACAGTCTACGCTATGATCGTTCCCTGGAAGACCAGTAGTAGTTTCCGATTCACATTTGGAGGCATTCTGAAATCTGTGGACTATCTGAGTGTTGATGAAACACAGAAATTGCATCGGGATTGAATTAGACAGTCACCATGCGCACTTACCTCCATGGGAGTAATGTCTCAAACAGTCTACGCTTTGATCGTTTCCTGGAAGACCAGTAGTAGTTTCCGATGCACATCTGAAAGCATTCTGTAATCTGTGTACTATCAGAGAGTTGATGAAACCAAAATTGCATCGGGATTGAATACAACAGTCACCATGCGTACTTTCCCCAAAGGGAGTAATGTCTCAAACAGTCTACGCATTGATCGTTCCCTAGAAGACCAGTAGTAGTTTACGATGCACATCTGGAGGCATTCTGTAATCTGTGGACTATCTGAGTGTTGATGAAACACAGAAATTGCATCGGGATTGAATACAACTGTCACCATGCGCATTTTCCTCCACGGGAGTTATGTCTCAAAGAGTCTACGCTTTGATCATTCCCTGGAACACCAGTAGTAGTTTCCGTTACACATCTGGAGGCATTCTATAATCTGTGGACTATCAGAGTGTTGATGAAACACAGAAATTGCATCGGGATTCAATACAACAGTCACCATGCGCACTTTCCTCCATGGGAGTAATGCCTCAAACAGTCTACGGTTTGATCGTTTCCTGGAAGTCCAGTAGTAGTTTCCGATGCACATCTGGAGGCATTCTGTAATCTGTGGTCTATCAGAGTGTTGATGAAACACAGAAATTGCATCGGGATTGAATACAACAGTCACCATGCGCAGTTTCCTCTTTGGGAGTAATGTCTCAAACAGTCTACGCTTTGATCGTTTCCTGGAAGACCAGTAGTAGTTTCCGATGCACATCTGGAGGCATTCTGTAATCTGTGGACTGTCAGAGTGTTGATGAAACACAGAAATTGCATCGGGATTGAATACAACAGTCACCATGCGCATTTTCCTCCACGGGAATAATGTCTCAAAGAGTCTACCCTTTGATCATTCCCTGGAACACCAGTAGTAGTTTCCGTTGCACATCTGGAGGCATTCTGTAATCTGTGGACTATCAGAGTGTTGATGAAACACAGAAATTGCATCGGGATTGAATACAACAGTCAGCATGCGCTCTTTCCGCCATGGGAGTCATGTCTCAAACAGTCTAAGCTTTGATCGTTCCCTGGAAAACCAATAGTAGTTTCCGATGCACATCTGAAGGCATTCTGTAATCTGTGGACTTTCAAAGTGTTGATGAAACACAGAAATTGCATCGGGATTGAATACAACAGTCACCAATCGCACTTTCCTCCATGGGAGTAATGTCTCAAACAGTCTACGCTTTGATCGTTTCCTGGAAGTCCAGTAGCATTTTCCGATGCACATCTGGAGGCATTCTGTAATCTGTGGAACATGAGAGTGCTGATGGAACACAGAAATTGCATCGGGATTGAATACAACAGCCACCATGCGCACTTTCCTCCATGGGAGTAATGTTTCAAACAGTCTACGCTTTGATCGTTCCCTGGAAGACCAGTAGTAGTTTCCGATTCACATCTGGAGGCATTCTGAAATCTGTGGACTATCTGAGTGTTGATGAAACACAGATATTGCATCGGGATTGTATTAGACAGTCACCATGCGCACTTACCTCCATGGGAGCAATGTCTCAAACAGTCTACGCTTTGATCGTTCCCTGGAAGAGCAGTAGTAGTATACGATGCACATCTGGAGGCATTCTGTAATCTGTGGACTATCTGAGTGTTGATGAAACACAGAAATAGCATCGGGATTGAATACAACAGTCACCATGCGCACTTTTCTCCATGGGAGTAATGTCTCATACAGTCTACCCTTTGATCATTCCCTGGAAAACCAGTAGTAGTTTCCGATGCATATCTGGAGGCATTCTGTAATCTGTGGACAATCAGAGTGTTAATGAAACACAGAAATTGCATCGGGATTCAATACAACAGTAACCATGCGCACTTTCCTCCATGGGAGTAATGCCTCAAACAGTCTACGGTTTGATCGTTTCCTGGAAGTCCAGTAGTAGTTTCCGATGCATATCTGGAGGCATTCTGTAATCTGTGGACTATCAGAGTGTTGATGAAACACAGAAATTGCATCGGGATTGAATACAACGTTCACCATGCGCACTTACCTCCATGGGAGTAATGTCTCAAACAGTCTACGCTTTGATCGTTACCTGGAAGACCAGTAGTAGTTTCCGATGCACATCTGGAGGCATTCTGTAATCTGTGGACTATCAGAGTGTTGATGAAACACCGAAATTGCATCGGGATTGAATACAACAGTCACCATGCGCACTTTCCGCCATGGGAGTAATGTCTCAAACAGTCTAAGCTTTGATCGTTCCCTGGAAAACCAATAGTAGTTTCCGATGCACATCTGAAGGCATTCTGTAATCTGTGGACTATCAAAGAGTTGATGAGACACAGCAATTGCGTCGGGATTGAATACAACAGTCACCAGGCGCTATTTCCTCCATGGGAGTAATGTCTCAATCAGTCTACGCTTTGATCGTTTCCTATAAGTCCAGTAGCAGTTTCCGATGCACATCTGGAGACATTCTGTAGTCTGTGCACTATCAGAGTGTTGATGAAACACAGTAATTGCATCGGGATAGAATACAACAGTCACCATGCAGCCTTTCCTCCATGGGAGAAATGTCTCAAACAGTCTACGCTTTGATCGTTCCCTGGAGACCAGTAGTAGTTTCCGAAGCACATCTGGAGGCATTCTGTAATCCTTGGACCATCAGAGAGTTGATGAAACACAGAAATTGCATCGGGATTGTATACAACAGTCACCATGCGCACTTTCCTCCATGGGAGTAATGTCTCAAACAGTCTACGCTTTGATCGTTCCCTGGAAGACCAGTAGTAGTTTCAGATGCACATCTGGAGGTATTCTGTAATCTGCGGACTATCAGAGTGTTGATGAAACACTGTAATTGCATTGGGATTCAATACAACAGTCACCATGCGCACTTTCCGCCATGGGAGTAATGTCTCAAACAGTCTACGCTTTGATCGTTCCCTGGAGACCAGTAGTAGATTCCGATGCACATCTGGAGGTATTCTGTAATCCTTGGACCATCAGAGTGTTGATGAAACACAGAAATTGCATCGGGATTGCATACAACAGTCACCATGCGCACTTTCCTCCATGTTAGTAATGTCTCAAACAGTCTACGCTTTGATCGTTCCCTGGATGACAAGTAGTAGTTTCAGATGCACATCTGGAGGTATTCTGTAATCTGCAGACTATCAGAGTGTTGATGAAACACTGTAATTGCATCGGGATTGAATACAGCAGTCACCATGCACACTTTCCTCCATGGGAGTAATGTCTCAACACAGTCTACGCTTTGATCGTTCCCCGGAAGACCAGTAGTAGTTTCCGATTCACATCTGGAGGCATTCTGAAATCTGTGGACTATCTGAGTGTTGATGAAACACAGATATTGCATCGGGATTGTATTAGACAGTCACCATGCGCACTTACCTCCATGGGAGTAATGCCTCAAACAGTCTACGCTTTGATCGTTCCCTGGAAGAGCAGTAGTAGTTTACGATGCACATCTGGAGGCATTCTGTAATCTGTGGACTATCGGAGTGTTGATGAAACACAGAAATTGCATCGGGATTGAATACAACAGTCACCATGCGCACTTACCTCCATGGGAGTAATGTCTCAAACAGTCTACGCTTTGATCGTTACCTGGAAGACCAGTAGTAGTTTCCGATGCACATCTGGAGGCATTCTGTAATCTGTGGACTATCAGAGTGTTGATGAAACACAGAAATTGCATCGGGATTGAATACAACAGTCACCATGCGCACTTTCCGCCATGGGAGTAAAGTCTCAAACTGTCTAAGATTTGATCGCTCCCTGGAAAACCAATAGTAGTTTCCGATGCACATCTGAAGGCATTCTGTAATCTGTGGACTATCAAAGAGTTGATGAGACACAGCAATTGCGTCGGGATTGAATACAACAGTCACCAGGCGCTATTTCCTCCATGGGAGTAATGTCTCAATCAGTCTACGCTTTGATCGTTTCCTATAAGTCCAGTAGCAGTTTCCGATGCACATCTGGAGGCATTCTGTAGTCTGCGCACTATCAGAGTGTTGATGAAACACAGTAATTGCATCGGGATAGAATACAACAGTCACCATGCAGCCTTTCCTCCATGGGAGAAATGTCTCAAACAGTCTACGCTTTGATCGTTCCCTGGAGACCAGTAGTAGTTTCCGAAGCACACCTGGAGGCATTCTGTAATCCTTGGACCATCAGAGAGTTGATGAAACACAGAAATTGCATCGGGATTGTATACAACAGTCACCATGCGCACTTTCCTCCATGGGAGTAATGTCTCAAACAGTCTACGCTTTGATCGTTCCCTGGAAGACCAGTAGTAGTTTCAGATGCACATCTGGAGGTATTCTGTAATCTGCGGACTATCAGAGTGCTGATGAAACACTGTAATTGCATTGGGATTGTATACAACAGTCACCATGCGCACTTTCCGCCATGGGAGTAATGTCTCAAAGAGTCTACGCTTTGATCGTTCCCTGGAGACCAGTAGTAGATTCCGATGCACATCTGGAGGTATTCTGTAATCCTTGGACCATCAGAGTGTTGATGAAACACAGAAATTGCATCGGGATTGCATACAACAGTCACCATGCGCACTTTCCTCCATGTTAGTAATGTCTCAAACAGTCTACGCTTTGATCGTTCCCTGGAAGACCAGTAGTAGTTTCAGATGCACATCTGGAGGTATTCTGTAATCTGCAGACTATCAGAGTGTTGATGAAACACTGTAATTGCATCGGGATTGAATACAGCAGTCACCATGCACACTTTCCTCCATGGGAGTAATGTCTCAACACAGTCTACGCTTTGATCGTTCCCCGGAAGACCAGTAGTAGTTTCCGATTCACATCTGGAGGCATTCTGAAATCTGTGGACTATCTGAGTGTTGATGAAACACAGATATTGCATCGGGATTGTATTAGACAGTCACCATGCGCACTTACCTCCATGGGAGTAATGTCTCAAACAGTCTACGCTTTGATCGTTCCCTGGAAGAGCAGTAGTAGTTTACGATGCACATCTGGACGCATTCTGTAATCTGTGGACTATCGGAGTGTTGATGAAACACAGAAATTGCATCGGGATTGAATACAACAGTCACCATGCGCACTTTTCTCCACGGGAGTAATGTCTCAAACAGTCTACCCTTTGATCATTCCCTGGAACACCAGTAGTAGTTTCCGATGCACATCTGGAGGCTTTCTGTAATCTGTGGACTATCAGAGTGTTGATGAAACAGAGAAATTGCATCGGGATTGAATACAACAGCCACCATGCGCACATTCCTCCATGGGAGTAATGTCTCAGACAGTCTAAGTTTTGATCGTTCCCTGAAAGACCAGTAGTACTTTCCGATGCACATCTGGAGGCATTCTGTAATCTGTGGACTATCAGAGTGTTGATGAAACACAGAAATTGCATCGTGATTGAATACAACGTTCACCATGCGCACTTACCACCATGGGAGTAATGTCTCAAACAGTCTACGCTTTGATCGTTACCTGGAAGACCAGTAGTAGTTTCCGATGCACATCTGGAGGCATTCTGTAATCTGTGGAATATCAGAGAGTTGATGAAAAACAGAAATTGCATCGGGATTGAATACAACAGTCACCATGCGCACTTTCCGCCATGGGAGTAATGTCTCAAACAGTCTACGCTTTGATCGTTCCCTGGAGACCAGTAGTAGATTCCGATGCACTTCTGGAGGTATTCTGTAATCCTTGGACCATCAGAGTGTTGATAAAACACAGAAATTGCATCGGGATTGCATACAACAGTCACCATGCGCACTTTCCTCCATGTTAGTAATGTCTCAAACAGTCTACGCTTTGATCGTTCCCTGGATGACCAGTAGTAGTTTCAGATGCACATCTGGAGGTATTCTGAAATCTGCAGACTATCAGAGTGTTGATGAAACACTGTAATTGCATCGGGTTTCAATACAACAGTCACCATGCGCACTTTCCGCCATGGGAGTAATGTCTCAAACAGTCCACGATTTGATCGTTCCCTAGAAGACTAGTAGTAGTTTCCGATGCACATCTGGAGGCATTCTGTAATCAGTGGACTATCAGAGTGTTGATGAAACACAGAAATTGCATCGGGATTGAATACAATAGTCACCATGCGCACTTTCCGCCATGGGAGTAATGTCTCAAACAGTCTACGCTATGATCGTTCCCTGGAAGACCAGTAGTAGTTTCCGATTCACATTTGGAGGCATTCTGAAATCTGTGGACTATCTGAGTGTTGATGAAACACAGAAATTGCATCGTGATTGAATTAGACAGTCACCATGCGCACTTACCTCCATGGGAGTAATGTCTCAAACAGTCTACGCTTTGATCGTTTCCTGGAGGACCAGTAGTAGTTTCCGATGCACATCTGAAAGCATTCTGTAATCTGTGTACTATCAGAGAGTTGATGAAACCAAAATTGCATCGGGATTGAATACAACAGTCACCATGTGTACTTTCCCCCAAGGGAGTAATGTCTCAAACAGTCTACGCTTTGATCGTTCCCTAGAAGACCAGTAGTAGTTTACGATGCACATCTGGAGGCATTCTGTAATCTGTGGACTATCTGAGAGTTGATGAAACACAGAAATTGCATCGGGATTGAATACAACAGTCACCATGCGCATTTTCCTCCACGGGAGTAATGTCTCAAAGAGTCTACCCTTTGATCATTTCCTGGAACACCAGTAGTAGTTTCCGTTGCACATCTGGAGGCATTCTATAATCTGTGGACTATCAGAGTGTTGATGAAACACAGAAATTGCATCGGGATTCAATACAACAGTCACCATGCGCACTTTCCTCCATGGGAGTAATGCCTCAAACAGTCTACGGTTTGATCGTTTCCTGGAAGTCCAGTAGTAGTTTCCGATGCACATCTGGAGGCATTCTGTAATCTGAGGTCTATCAGAGTGTTGATGAAACACAGAAATTGCACCGGGATTGAATACAACAGTCACCATGCGCAGTTTCCTCCTTGGGAGTAATGTCTCAAACAGTCTACGCTTTGATCGTTTGCTGGAAGACCAGTAGTAGTTTCCGATGCACATCTGGAGGCATTCTGTAATCTGTGGACTGTCAGAGAGTTGATGAAACACAGAAATTGCATCGGGATTGAATACAACAGTCACCATGCGCATTTTCCTCCACGGGAGTAATGTCTCAAAGAGTCTACCCTTTGATCATTCCCTGGAACACCAGTAGTAGTTTCCGTTGCACATCTGGAGGCATTCTATAATCTGTGGACTATCAGAGTGTTGATGAAACACAGAAATTGCATCGGGATTCAATACAACAGTCACCATGCGCACTTTCCTCCATGGGAGTAATGCCTCAAACAGTCTACGCTTTGATCGTTTCCTGGAAGTCCAGTAGTAGTTTCCGATGCACATCTGGAGGCATTCTGTAATCTGTGGACTATCAGAGTGTTGATGAAACACAGAAATTGCATCGGGATTGAATACAACAGCCACCATGCGCACATTCCTCCATGGGAGTAATGTCTCAGACAGTCTAAGCTTTGATCGTTCCCTGAAAGACCAGTAGTACTTTCCGATGCACATCTGGAGGCATTCTGTAATCTGTGGACTATCAGAGTGTTGATGAAACACAGAAATTGCATCGTGATTGAATACAACGTTCACCATGCGCACTTACCACCATGGGAGTAATGTCTCAAACAGTCTACGCTTTGATCGTTACCTGGAAGACCAGTAGTAGTTTCCGATGCACATCTGGAGGCATTCTGTAATCTGTGGACTATCAGAGTGTTGATGAAACACAGAAATTGCATCGGGATTGAATACAACAGTCACCATGCGCACTTTCCGCCATGGGAGTAATGTCTCAAACAGTCTACGCTTTGATCGTTCCCTGGAGACCAGTAGTAGATTCCGATGCACTTCTGGAGGTATTCTGTAATCCTTGGACCATCAGAGTGTTGATAAAACACAGAAATTGCATCGGGATTGCATACAACAGTCACCATGCGCACTTTCCTCCATGTTAGTAATGTCTCAAACAGTCTACGCTTTGATCGTTCCCTGGATGACCAGTAGTAGTTTCAGATGCACATCTGGAGGTATTCTGTAATCTGCAGACTATCAGAGTGTTGATGAAACACTGTAATTGCATCGGGTTTCAATACAACAGTCACTATGCGCACTTTCCGCCATGGGAGTAATGTCTCAAACAGTCCACGATTTGATCGTTCCCTAGAAGACTAGTAGTAGTTTCCGATGCACATCTGGAGGCATTCTGTAATCAGTGGACTATCAGAGTGTTGATGAAACACAGAAATTGCATCGGGATTGAATACAATAGTCACCATGAGCACTTCCCGCCATGGGAGTAATGTCTCAAACAGTCTACGCTATGATCGTTCCCTGGAAGACCAGTAGTAGTTTCCGATTCACATTTTTAGGCATTCTGAAATCTGTGGACTATCTGAGTGTTGATGAAACACAGAAATTGCATCGTGATTGAATTAGACAGTCACCATGCGCACTTACCTCCATGGGAGTAATGTCTCAAACAGTCTACGCTTTGATCGTTTCCTGGAGGACCAGTAGTAGTTTCCGATGCACATCTGAAAGCATTCTGTAATCTGTGTACTATCAGAGAGTTGATGAAACCAAAATTGCATCGGGATTGAATACAACAGTCACCATGTGTACATTCCCCCAAGGGAGTAATGTCTCAAACAGTCTACGCTTTGATCGTTCCCTAGAAGACCAGTAGTAGTTTACGATGCACATCTGGAGGCATTCTGTAATCTGTGGACTATCTTAGAGTTGATGAAACACAGAAATTGCATCGGGATTGAATACAACAGTCACCATGCGCAGTTTCCTCCTTGGGAGTAATGTCTCAAACAGTCTACGCTTTGATCGTTTGCTGGAAGACCAGTAGTAGTTTCCGATGCACATCTGGAGGCATTCTGTAATCTGTGGACTGTCAGAGTGTTGATGAAACACAGAAATTGCATCGGGATTGAATACAACAGTCACCATGCGCATTTTCCTCCACGGGAGTAATGTCTCAAAGAGTCTACCCTTTGATCATTCCCTGGAACACCAGTAGTAGTTTCCGTTGCACATCTGGAGGCATTCTATAATCTGTGGACTATCAGAGTGTTGATGAAACACAGAAATTGCATCGGGATTCAATACAACAGTCACCATGCGCACTTTCCTCCATGGGAGTAATGCCTCAAACAGTCTACGATTTGATCGTTCCAAGGAAGACCAGTAGTAGTTTCCGATGCACATCTGGAGGCATTCTGTAATCTGTGGGCTATCAGAGTGTTAATGAAACACAGAAATTGCAGCGGGATTGAATACAATAGTCACCATGCGCACTTTCCTCCATGGGAGTAATGTCTCAGGCAGTCTACGCTTTGATCGTTCCCTGGAAGACCAGTAGTAGTTTCCGATGCACATCTGGAGGCATTCTGTAATCTGTGGACTATCAGAGTGTTGATGAAACACAGAAATTGCATCGGGATTGAATACAACAGTCACTATGCGCACTTTCCTCCATGGGAGTATTGCCTCAAACAGTCTACGCTTTGATCGTTCCCTGGAAGACCAGTAGTAGTTTCCGATGCACATCTGGCGGCATTCTGTAATCTGTGGACTATCTGAGTGTTGATGAAACACAGAAATTGCAGCGGGATTGAATACAACAGTCACAATGCGCACTTTCCGCTATGGGAGTAATGTCTCAAACAGTTTAAGCTTTGATCGTTACCTGGAAGACCAGTAGTAGTTTCCGATGCACATCTGGAAGCATTCTGTAATCTGTGGACTATCAGAGTGTTGATGAAACACAGAAATTTCATCGGGATTGCATACAACAGTCACCATCGGCACTTTCCTGCATGGGAGTAATGTCTCAAACAGTCTACGTTTGATCGTTCCCTGCAAGACCAGTAGTAGTTTCCGATGCACATCTGGAGGCATTCTGTAATCCTTGGACCTTCAAAGTGTTGATGAAACACAGAAATTGCATCGGGATTGAATACAACAGTCACCATGCGCAGTTTCCTCCTTGGGAGTAATGTCTCAAACAGTCTACGCTTTGATCGTTTCCTGGAAGACCAGTAGTAGTTTCCGATGCACATCTGGAGGCATTCTGTAATCTGTGGACTGTCAGAGTGTTGATGAAACACAGAAATTGCATCGGGATTGAATACAACAGTCACCATGCGCACTTACCTCCATGGGAGTAATGTCTCAAACAGTCTACGCTTTGATCGTTTCCTGTAAGACCAGTAGTAGTTTCCGATGCACAACTGGAATCATTCTGTAATCTGTGGACTATCAGAGTGTTGATGAAACCAAAATTGCATCGGATTGAATACAACAGTCACCATGCGCACATTCCTCCACGGGAGTAATGTCTCAAACAGTCTACGCTTTGATCGTTCCAAGGAAGACCAGTAGTAGTTTCCGACGCACATCTGGAGCCGTTCTGTAATCTGTGGATTATCAGAGTGTTGATGAAACACAGAAATTGCTTCGGGATTGGATACAACACTAAACATGCGCACTTTCCCCCATGGGAGTAGTGTCTCAAACAGTTTACGCTTTGATCGTTCCCTCGAAGACCAGTAGTAGTTTCCGATGCACATCTGGAGGCATTCTGTAATCTGCGGACTATCTGAGTGTTGATGAAACACAGAAATTGCATCGGGATTCAATACAACAGTCACCATGCGCACTTTCCTCCATGGGTGTAATGTCTCAAACAGTCTAAGCTTTGATCGTTTCCCTGGAAGACCAGTAGTAGTTTCCGATGCACATCTGGAGGCATTCTGTAATCTGTGGACTATCAGAGTGTTGATGAAAGAAAAATTGCATCGGGATTGAATACAACAGTCACCAAGCATACTTTCCTCCATGGGAGTAATGTCTCAAACAGTCTACGCTTTGATCGTTCCCTGGAAGGCCAGTAGTAGTTTCCGATGCACATCTGCACTCAATCTGTATTCCTTGGACCTTCAATGTGTTGATGAAACACAGAAATTTCCTCGTGATTAATACAACAGTCACCATGCGCACTTTCCTCCATGGGAGTAATGTCTCAAACAGTCTACGCTTTGATCGTTCCCTGGAAGACCAGTAGTATTCCGATGCACATCTGGAGACATTCTGTAATCTGTGGACTATCAGAGTGTTGATGAAACACAGAAATTGCATCGGGATTGAATACAACAGTCACCATTGGCACCTTCCTCCATGGGAGTAATGTCTCAAACAGTCTACGCTTTGATCGTTCCCTGGAAGACCAGTAGTAGTTTACGATGCACATCTGGAGGCATTCAGTAATCTGTGGACTATCTGAGTGTTGATGAAACACAGAAATTGCATCGGGATTCAATACAACAGTCACCATGCGCATTTTCCTCCACGGGAGTAATGTCTCAAAGAGTCTACCCTTTGATCATTCCCTGGAACACCAGTAGTAGTTTCCGTTGCACATGTGGAGGCATTCTATAATCTGTGGACTATCTGAGTGTTGATGAAACACAGAAATTGCATCGGGATTGAATACAACAGTCACCATGCGCATTTTCCTCCACGGGAGTAATGTCTCAAAGAGTCTACCCTTTGATCATTCCCTGGTACACCAGTAGTAGTTTCCGTTGCACATCTGGAGGCATTCTATAATCTGTGGACTATCAGAGTGTTGATGAAACACAGAATTTGCATCGGGATTCAATACAACAGTCACCATGCGCACTTTTCTCCATGGGAGTAATGCCTCAAACAGTCTACGGTTTGATCGTTTCTTGGAAGTCCAGTAGTAGTTTCCGATGCACATCTGGAGGCGTTCTGTAATCTGTGGTCTATCAGAGTGTTGATGAAACACAGAAATTGCATCGGGATTGAATACAACAGTCACCATGCGCAGTTTCCTCCTTGGGAGTAATGTCTCAAACAGTCTACGCTTTGATCGTTTCCTGGAAGACCAGTAGTAGTTTCCGATGCACATCTGGAGGCATTCTGTAATCTGTGGACTGTCAGAGTGTTGATGAAACACCGAAATTGCATCGGGATTGAATACAACAGTCACCATGCGCACTTTCCTCCATGGGAGTAATGCCTCAAACAGTCTACGCTTTGATCGTTTCCTGGAAGCCCAGTAGTAGTTTCCGATGCACATCTGGAGGCATTCTGTAATCTGTGGGCTATCAGAGTGTTAATGAAACACAGAAATTGCAGCGGGATTGAACACAATAGTCACCATGCGCACTTTCCTCCATGGGAGTAATGTCTCAGGCAGTCTACGCTTTGATCGTTCCCTGGAAGACCAGTAGTAGTTTCCGATGCACATCTGGAGGCATTCTGTAATCTGTGGACTATCAGAGTGTTGATGAAACTCAGAAATTGCATCGGGATTGAATACAACAGTCACTATGCGCACTTTCCTCCATGGGAGTATTGGCTCAAACAGTCTACGCTTTGATCGTTCCCTGGAAGACCAGTAGTAGTTTCCGATTCACATCTGGAGGCATTCTGTAATCTGTGGACTATCTGAGTGTTGATGAAACACAGAAATTGCATCGGGATTGAATACAACAGTCACAATGCGCACTTTCCGCTATGGGAGTAATGTCTCAAACAGTTTAAGCTTTGATCGTTACCTGGAAGACCAGTAGTAGTTTCCGATGCACATCTGGAGGCATTCTGTAATCTGGTGACTATCAGAGTGGTGATGAAACACAGAAATTTCTTCGGGATTGCATACAACAGTCACCATCGGCACTTTCCTAAATGGGAGTTATGTCTCAAACAGTCTACGCTTTGATCGTTCCCTGCAAGGCCAGTAGTAGTTTCCGATGCACATCTGGAGGCATTCTGTAATCCTTGGACCTTCAAATTGTTGATGAAACACAGAAATTGCATCGGGATCGAATACAACAGTCACCATGCGCAGTTTCCTCCTTGGGAGTAATGTCTCAAACAGTCTACGCTTTGATCGTTCCCTGGAAGACCAGTAGTAGTTTCCGATGCACATCTGGAGGCATTCTGTAATCTGTGGACTATCAGAGTGTTGATGAAACACAGAAATTGCATCGGGATTGAATACAACAGTCACTATGCGCACTTTCCTCCATGGGAGTATTGGCTCAAACAGTCTACGCTTTGATCGTTCCCTGGAAGACCAGTAGTAGTTTCCGATTCACATCTGGAGGCATTCTGTAATCTGTGGACTATCTGAGTGTTGATGAAACACAGAAATTGCATCGGGATTGAATACAACAGTCACAATGCGCACTTTCCGCTATGGGAGTAATGTCTCAAACAGTTTAAGCTTTGATCGTTACCTGGAAGACCAGTAGTAGTTTCCGATGCACATCTGGAGGCATTCTGTAATCTGGTGACTATCAGAGTGGTGATGAAACACAGAAATTTCGTCGGGATTGCATACAACAGTCACCATCGGCACTTTCCTCCATGGGAGTAATGTCTCAAACAGTCTACGCTTTGATCGTTCCCTGCAAGGCCAGTAGTAGTTTCCGATGCACATCTGGAGGCATTCTGTAATCCTTGGACCTTCAAATTGTTGATGAAACACAGAAATTGCATCGGGATCGAATACAACAGTCACCATGCGCAGTTTCCTCCTTGGGAGTAATGTCTCAAACAGTCTACGCTTTGATCGTTTCCTGGAAGACCAGTAGTAGTTTCCGATGCACATCTGGAGGCATTCTGTAATCTGTGGACTGTCAGAGTGTTGATAAAACACAGAAATTGCATCGGGATTGAATACAACAGTCACCATGCGCACTTACCTCCATGGGAGTAATGTCTCAAACAGTCTACGCTTTGATCGTTTCCTGTAAGACCAGTAGTAGTTTCCGATGCACAACTGGAATCATTCTGTAATCTGTGAACTATCAGAGTGTTGATGAAACCAAAATTGCATCGGATTGAATACAACAGTCACCATGCGCACATTCCTTCACGGGAGTAATGTCTCAAACAGTCTACGCTTTGATCGTTCCAAGGAAGACCAGTAGTAGTTTCCGACGCACATCTGGAGCCGTTCTGTAATCTGTGGATTATCAGAGTGTTGATGAAACACAGAAATTGCTTCGGGATTGGATACAACACAAAACATGCGCACTTTCCCCACATGGGAGTAGTGTCTCAAACAGTTTACGCTTTGATCGTTCCCTCGAAGACCAGTAGTAGTTTCCGATGCACATCTGGAGGCATTCTGTAATCTGCGGACTATCTGAGTATTGATGAAACACAGTAATTGCATCGGGATTCAATACAACAGTCACCATGCATACTTTCCTCCATGGGAGTAATGTCTCAAACAGTCTACGCTTTGATCGTTCCCTGGAAGACCAGTAGTATTCCGATGCACATCTGGAGGCATTCTGTAATCTGTGGACTATCAGAGTGTTGATGAAACACAGAAATTGCATCGGGATTCAATACAACAGTCACCATTGGCTCCTTCCTCCATGGGAGTAATGTCTCAAACAGTCTACGCTTTGATCGTTCCCTGGAAGACCAGTAGTAATTTCCGGTGCACATCTGGAGGCATTCTGTAATCCTTGGACCTTCAAAGTGTTGATGAAACACAGAAATTGCATCGGGATAGAATACAACGGTCACCACGCGCACTTTCCTCCATGGAAGTAATGTCTCAAACAGTCTACGCTTTGATCGTTTCCTGGAAGACCAGTAGTAGTTTCCGATGCACATCTGGAGGCATTCTGTAATATGTGTACTATCAGAGAGTTGATGAAACCAAAATTGCATCGGGATTGAATACAACAGTCACCATGCGTACTTTCCCCCAAGGGAGTAATGTCTCAAACAGTCTACGCTTTGATCGTTCCCTAGAAGACCAGTAGTAGTTTACGATGCACATCTGGAGGCATTCTGTAATCTGTGGACTATCTGAGTGTTGATGAAACACAGAAATTGCATCGGGATTGAATACAACAGTCACCATGCGCATTTTCCTCCACGGGAGTAATGTCTCAAAGAGTTTACCCTTTGATCATTCCCTGGAACACCAGTAGTAGTTTCCGTTGCACATCTGGAGGCATTCTATAAACTGTGGACTATCTGAGTTTTGATGAAACACAGAAATTGCATCGGGATTGAATACAACAGTCACCATGCGCATTTTCTTCCACGGGAGTAATGTCTCAAAGAGTCTACCCTTTGATCATTCCCTGGAACACCAGTAGTAGTTTCCGTTGCACATCTGGAGGCATTCTATAATCTGTGGACTATCAGAGTGTTGATGAAACACAGAAATTGCATCGGGATTCAATACAACAGTCACCATGCGCACTTTCCTCCATGGGAGTAATGCCTCAAACAGTCTACGGATTGATCGTTTCCTGGAAGTCCAGTAGTAGTTTCCGATGCACATCTGGAGGCATTCTGTAATCTGTGGTCTATCAGAGTGTTGATGAAACACAGAAATTGCATCGGGATTGAATACAACAGTCACCATGCGCAGTTTCCTCCTTGGGAGTAATGTCTCAAACAGTCTACGCTTTGATCGCTTCCTGGAAGACCAGTAGTAGTTTCCGATGCACATCTGGAGGCATTCTGTAATCTGTGGACTGTCAGAGTGTTGATGAAACACAGAAATTGCATCGGGATTAAATACAACAGTCACCATGCGCATTTTCCTCCACGGGAGTAATGTCTCAAAGAGTCTACCCTTTGATCATTCCCTGGAACACCAGTAGTAGTTTCCGTTGCACATCTGGAGGCATTCTATAATCTGTGGACTATCAGAGTGTTGATAAAACACAGAAATTGCATCGGGATTCAATACAACAGTCACCATGCGCACTTTCCTCCATGGGAGTAATGCCTGAAACAGTCTACGCTTTGATCGTTTCCTGGAAGTCCAGGAGTAGTTTCCGATGCACATCTGGAGGCATTCTGTAATCTGTGGGCTATCAGAGTGTTAATGAAACACAGAAATTGCAGCGGGATTGAATACAACAGTCACCATGCGCACTTTCCTCCATGGGAGTAATGTCTCAGGCAGTCTACGCTTTGATCGTTCCCTGGAAGACCAGTAGTAGTTTCCGATGCACATCTGGAGGCATTCTGTAATCTGTGGACTATCAGAGTGTTGATGAAACACAGAAATTGCATCGGGACTGAATACAACAGTCACTATGCGCACTTTCCTCCATGGGAGTATTGGCTCAAACAGTCAACGCTTTGATCGTTCCCTGGAAGACCAGTAGTAGTTTCCGTTGCACATCTGGAGGCATTCTGTAATCTGTGGACTATCTGAGTGTTGATGAAACACAGAAATTGCATCGGGATTGAATACAACAGTCACAATGCGCACTTTCCGCTATGGGAGTAATGTCTCAAACAGTTTAAGCTTGATCGTTACCTGGAAGACCAGTAGTAGTTTCCGATGCACATCTGGAGGCATTCTGTAATCTGTGGACTATCAGAGTGTTGATGAAACACAGAAATTTCATCGGGATTGCATACAACAGTCACCATCGGCACTTTCCTCCATGGGAGTAATGTCTCAAACAGTCTACGCTTTGATCGTTTCCTGTAAGACCAGTAGCAGTTTCCGATGCACAACTGGAACCATTCTGTAATCTGTGGACTATCAGAGTGATGATGAAACCAAAATTGCATCGGATTGAATACAACAGTCACCATGCGCACATTCCTCCACAGGAGTAATGTCTCAAACAGTCTACGCTTTGATCGTTCCAAGGAAGACCAGTAGTAGTTTCCGACGCACATCTGGAGCCGTTCTGTAATCTGTGGATTATCAGAGTGTTGATGAAACACAGAAATTGCTTCGGGATTGGATACAACACAAAACATGCGCACTTTCCCCCATGGGAGTAGTGTCTCAAACAGTTTACGCTTTGATCGTTCCCTCGAAGACCAGTAGTAGTTTCCGATGCACATCTGGAGGCATTCTGTAATCTGCGGACTATCTGAGTGTGGATGAAACACAGTAATTGCATCGGGATTCAATACAACAGTCACCATGCGCACTTTCCTCCATGGGTGTAATGTCTCAAACAGTCTAAGCTTTGATCGCCCCCTGGAAGACCAGTAGTAGTTTCCGATGCACATCTGGAGGCATTCTGTAATCCTTGGACCTTCAAAGTGTTGATGAAACACAGAAATTCCATCGGGATTGAATACAACAGTCACCACGCGCAATTTCCTCCATGGAAGTAATGTCTGAAACAGTTTACTCTTTGTTCGTTCCCTGGAAGACCTGTAGTAGTTTCCGATGCACATCTGGAGGCATTCTGTAATCTGCGGACTATCAGAGTGTTGATGAAACAAAGAAATTGCATCGGGATTGAATACAACAGTCACCATGCGCACTTACCTCAATGGGAGTAATGTCTCAAACAGTCTACGCTTTGATCGTTCCCTCGAAGACCAGTAGCAGTTTCCGATGCACATCTGGAGGCATTCTGTAAGCTGCGGACTAAATGAGTGTTGATGAAACATAGTAATTGCATCGGGATTGAATACAACAGTCACCATGCGCACTTTCCTCCATGGGTGTAATGTCTCAAACAGTCTAAGTTTTGATCGTTCCCTGGAAGACCAGTAGTAGTTTCCGATGCACATCTGGAGGCATTCTGTAATCTGTGGACTATCAGAGTGTTGATGAAACAAAAATTGCATCGGGATTGAATACAACAGTCACCATGCATACTTTCCTCCATGGGAGTAATGTCTCAAACAGTCTACGCTTTGATCGTTCCCTGGAAGACCAGTAGTAGTTTCCGATGCACATCTGCACGCAATCTGTATTCCTTGGACCTTCAAAGTGTTGATGAAACACAGAAATTTCCTCGTGATGAATACAACAGTCACCATACGCACTTTCCTCCATGGGAGTAATGTCTCAAACAGTCTACGCTTTGATCGTTCCCTGGAAGACCAGTAGTAGTTCCGATGCACATCTGGAGCCATTCTGTAAACTGTGGACTATCTGAGTGTTGATGAAACACAGAAATTGCATCGGGATTGAATACAACAGTCACCTTGCGCACTTTCCTCCATGGGAGTAATGTCTCAAACAGTCTACGCTTTGATCGTTTCCTGGAAGACCAGTAGTAGTTTACGATGCACATCTGGAGGCATTCTGTAATCTGTGGACTATCAGAGTGATGATGAAACACAGAAATTGCATCGGGATTGAATACAACAGTCACCATGCGCACTTACCTCCATGGGAGTAATGTCTCAAACAGTCTACGCTTTGATCGTTTCCTGGTAGACCAGTAGTAGTTTCCGATGCACATCTGGAGGCATTCTGTAATCTGTGGACTATGAGAGTATTGATGAAACAAAAATTGCATCGGGATTGAACACAACAGTCACCATGCACACTTTCCTCCATGGGAGTAATGTCTCAAACAGTCTACGCTTTGATCGTTCCCTGGAAGACCAGTAGTGGTTTCCGATGCACATCTGAAGGCATTCTGTAATCTGTGGACTATCACAGTGTTGATGAAACACAGAAATTGCATCGGGATTGAATACAACAGTCACCAGGCGTTATTTCCTCCATGGGAGTAATGTCTTAAACAGTCTACGATTTGATCGTTCCCTGGAAGACCAGTAGTAGTTTCCGATGCACATCTGGAGGCATTCTGTAATCTGTGGACTATCAGAGTGTTGATGGAACACTGATATTGCATCGGGATTGAATACAACAGTAACCATGCGCACTTACCTCCATGGGAGTAATGTCTGAAACAGTTTACTCTTTGATCGTTCCCTGGAAGACCAGTAGTAGTTTCCGATGCACAACTGGAGGCATTCTGTAATCTGTGGACTATCAGAGTGTTGATGAAACCAAAATTGCATCGGATTGAATACAACAGTCACCATGCGCACATTCCTCCACGGGAGTAATGTCTCAAACAGTCTACGATTTGATCGTTCCAAGGAAGACCAGTAGTAGTTTCCGACGCACATCTGGATCCGTTCTGTAATCTGTGGAATATCAGAGTGTTGATGAAACACAGAAATTGCTTCGGGATTGGATACAACACTCAACATGCGCACTTTCCCCCATGGGAGTAGTGTCTCAAACAGTTTACGCTTTGATCATTCCCTCGAAGACCAGTAGTAGTTTCCGATGCACATCTGGAGGCATTCTGTAATCTGCGGACTATCTGAGTGTTGATGAAACACAGTAATTGCATCGGGATTCAATACAACAGTCACCATACGCACTTTCCTCCATGGGTGTAATGTCTCAAACAGTCTAAGCTTTGATCGTTCCCTGAAAGACCAGTAGTAGTTTCCGATGCACATCTGGAGGCATTCTGTAATCTGTGGACTATCAGAGTGTTGATGAAACAAAAATTGCATCGGGATTGAATACAACAGTCACCATGCATACTTTCCTCCATGGGAGTAATGTCTCAAACAGTCTACGCTTTGATCGTTCCCTGGAAGGCCAGTAGTAGTTCCGATGCACATCTGGAGGCATTCTGTAATCTGTGGACTATCTGAGTGTTGATGAAACACAGAAATTGCATCGGGATTGAATACAACAGTTACCTTGCGCACTTTCCTCCATGGGAGGAACGTCTCAAACAGTCTACGCTTTGATCGTTTCCTGGAAGACCAGTAGTAGTTTCCGATGCACATCTGGAAGCATTCTGTAGTCTGTGGATTGTCAGAGTGTTGATGAAACACAGAAATTGCATCGGGATTGAATACAACAGTCACCATGCGCACTTACCTCCATGGGAGTAATGTCTCAAACAGTTTAATCTTTGATCGTTCCCTGGAAGACCAGTAGTAGTTTCCGATGCACATCTGGAGGCATTCTGTAATCTGTGGACTATCAGAGTGTTGATGAAACACAGAAATTGCATCGGGATTAAATACAACAGTCACCATGCGCACTTACCTCCATGGGAGTAATGTCTCAAACAGTCTACGATTTGATAGTTCCCTGCAAGACCAGTAGTGGTTTCCGATGCACATCTGGAGGCATTCTGTAATCCTTGGACCTTCAAAGTGTTGATGAAACACAGAAATTGCATCGGGATTGAATACAACAGTCACCATGCGCACTTTCCTCCATGGAAGTAATGTCACAAACAGTCTACGCTTTGATCGTTCCCTGGAAGACCAGTAGTAGTTTCCGATGCACATCTGTAGGCATTCTGTAATCTGTGGACTATCAGAGTGTTGATGAAACACTGATATTGCATCGGGATTGAATACAACAGTCACCATGCGCACTTACGTCCATGGGAGTAATGTCTGAAACAGTCTACGTTTTGATCGTTTCCTGGAAGACCAGTAGTAGTTTCCGATGCACAACTGGAGGCATTCTGTAATCTGTGGACTATCAGAGTGTTGATGAAACACAGAAATTGCTTCGGGATTGGATACAACACTCAACATGCGCACTTTCCCCCATGGGAGTAGTGTCTCAAACAGTTTACGCTTTGATCGTTCCCTCGAAGAAGAGAAGTAGTTTCCGATGCACATCTGGAGGCATTCTGTAATCTGTGGACTATCAGAGTGTTGATGAAACAAAAATTGCATCGGGATTGAATACAACAGTCACCATGCATACTTTCCTCCATGGGAGTAATGTATCAAACAGTCTACGCTTTGATCGTTGAAGGCCAGTAGTAGTTTCCGATGCACATCTGCACACAATCTGTATTCCTTGGACCTTCAAAGTGTTGATGAAACACAGAAATTGCCTCGTGATGAGTACAACAGTCACCATGCGCACTTTCCTCCATGGGAGTAATGTCTCAAACAGTCTACACTTTGATCGTTCCCTGGAAGACCAGTAGTAGTTCTGATGCACATCTGGATGCATTCTGTAATCTGTGGACTATGTGAGTGTTGATGAAACACAGAAATTGCATCGGGATTGAATACAACAGTCACCATGCGCACTTACCTCCATGGGAGTAATGTCTCAAACAGTCTACGCTTTGATCGTTTCCTGGAAGACCAGTAGTAGTTTCCGATGCACATCTGGAGGCATTCTGTAATCTGTGGACTATCAGAGTGTTGATGAAACAAAAATTGCATCGGGATTGAAAACAACAGTCACCATGCATACTTTCCTCCATGGGAGTAATGTCTCAAACAGTCTACGCTTTGATCGTTTCCTGGAAGACCAGTAGTAGTTTACGATGCACATCTGGAGGCATTCTGTAATCTGTGGACTATCAGAGTGATGATGAAACACAGAAATTGCATCGGGATTGAATACAACAGTCACCATGCGCACTTACCTCCATGGGAGTAATGTCTCAAACAGTCTACGCTTTGATCGTTCCCTGGAAGACCAGTAGTAGTTTCCGATGCACATCTGCACGCAATCTGTATTCCTTGGACCTTCAAAGTGTTGATGAAACACAGAAATTTCCTCGTGATGAATACAACAGTCACCATACGCACTTTCCTCCATGGGAGTAATGTCTCAAACAGTCTACGCTTTGATCGTTCCCTGGAAGACCAGTAGTAGTTCCGATGCACATCTGGAGCCATTCTGTAAACTGTGGACTATCTGAGTGTTGATGAAACACAGAAATTGCATCGGGATTGAATACAACAGTCACCTTGCGCACTTTCCTCCATGGGAGTAATGTCTCAAACAGTCTACGCTTTGATCGTTTCCTGGAAGACCAGTAGTAGTTTACGATGCACATCTGGAGGCATTCTGTAATCTGTGGACTATCAGAGAGATGATGAAACACAGAAATTGCATCGGGATTGAATACAACAGTCACCATGCGCACTTACCTCCATGGGAGTAATGTCTCAAACAGTCTACGCTTTGATCGTTTCCTGGTAGACCAGTAGTAGTTTCCGATGCACATCTGGAGGCATTCTGTAATCTGTGGACTATGAGAGTATTGATGAAACAAAAATTGCATCGGGATTGAACACAACAGTCACCATGCACACTTTCCTCCATGGGAGTAATGTCTCAAACAGTCTACGCTTTGATCGTTCCCTGGAAGACCAGTAGTGGTTTCCGATGCACATCTGAAGGCATTCTGTAATCTGTGGACTATCACAGTGTTGATGAAACACAGAAATTGCATCGGGATTGAATACAACAGTCACCAGGCGTTATTTCCTCCATGGGAGTAATGTCTTAAACAGTCTACGATTTGATCGTTCCCTGGAAGACCAGTAGTAGTTTCCGATGCACATCTGGAGGCATTCTGTAATCTGTGGACTATCAGAGTGTTGATGGAACACTGATATTGCATCGGGATTGAATACAACAGTAACCATGCGCACTTACCTCCATGGGAGTAATGTCTGAAACAGTTTACTCTTTGATCGTTCCCTGGAAGACCAGTAGTAGTTTCCGATGCACAACTGGAGGCATTATGTAATCTGTGGACTATCAGAGTGTTGATGAAACCAAAATTGCATCGGATTGAATACAACAGTCACCATGCGCACATTCCTCCACGGGAGTAATGTCTCAAACAGTCTACGATTTGATCGTTCCAAGGAAGACCAGTAGTAGTTTCCGACGCACATCTGGATCCGTTCTGTAATCTGTGGAATATCAGAGTGTTGATGAAACACAGAAATTGCTTTGGGATTGGATACAACACTCAACATGCGCACTTTCCCCCATGGGAGTAGTGTCTCAAACAGTTTACGCTTTGATCATTCCCTCGAAGACCAGTAGTAGTTTCCGATGCACATCTGGAGGCATTCTGTAATCTGCGGACTATCTGAGTGTTGATGAAACACAGTAATTGCATCGGGATTCAATACAACAGTCACCATACGCACTTTCCTCCATGGGTGTAATGTCTCAAACAGTCTAAGCTTTGATCGTTCCCTGAAAGACCAGTAGTAGTTTCCGATGCACATCTGTAGGCATTCTGTAATCTGTGGACTATCAGAGTGTTGATGAAACAGAGAAATTGCATCGGGATTGAATACAACAGTCACCATCGGCACCTTCCTCCATGGGAGTAATGTCTCAAACAGTCTACGATTTGATCGTTCCCTGCAAGACCAGTAGTAGTTTCCGATGCACATCTGGAGGCATTCTGTAATCCTTGGACCTTCAAAGTGTTGATGAAACACAGAAATTGCATCGGGATTGAATACAACAGTCACCACGCGCACTTTCCTCCATGGAAGTAATGTCACAAACAGTCTACGCTTTGATCGTTCCCTGGAAGACCAGTAGTAGTTTCCGATGCACATCTGTAGGCATTCTGTAATCTGTGGACTATCAGAGTGTTGATGAAACACTGATATTGCATCGGGATTGAATACAACAGTCACCATGCGCACTTACGTCCATGGGAGTAATGTCTGAAACAGTCTACGTTTTGATCGTTTCCTGGAAGACCAGTAGTAGTTTCCGATGCACAACTGGAGGCATTCTGTAATCTGTGGACTATCAGAGTGTTGATGAAACACAGAAATTGCTTCGGGATTGGATACAACACTCAACATGCGCACATTCCCCCATGGGAGTAGTGTCTCAAACAGTTTACGCTTTGATCGTTCCCTCGAAGAAGAGAAGTAGTTTCCGATGCACATCTGGAGCATTCTGTAATCTGTGGACTATCAGAGTGTTGATGAAACAAAAATTGCATCGGGATTGAATACAACAGTCACCATGCATACTTTCCTCCATGGGAGTAATGTATCAAACAGTCTACGCTTTGATCGTTGAAGGCCAGTAGTAGTTTCCGATGCACATCTGCACGCAATCTGTATTCCTTGGACCTTCAAAGTGTTGATGAAACACAGAAATTGCCTCGTGATGAATACAACAGTCACCATGCGCACTTTCCTCCATGGGAGTAATGTCTCAAACAGTCTACGCTTTGATCGTTCTCTGGAAGACCAGTAGTAGTTCTGATGCACATCTGGATGCATTCTGTAATCTGTGGACTATGTGAGTGTTGATGAAACACAGAAATTGCATCGGGATTGAATACAACAGTCACCATGCGCACTTACCTCCATGGGAGTAATGTCTCAAACAGTCTACGCTTTGATCGTTTCCTGGAAGACCAGTAGTAGTTTCCGATGCACATCTGGAGGCATTCTGTAATCTGTGGACTATCAGTGTGTTGATGAAACAAAAATTGCATCGGGATTGAATACAACAGTCACCATGCATACTTTCCTCCATGGGAGTAATGTCTCAAACAGTCTAAGGTTTGATCGTTCCCTGGAAGACCAGTAGTAGTTTCCGATGCACATCTGAAGGCATTCTGTAATCTGTGGACTATCACAGTGTTGATGAAACACAGAAATTGCATAGGGATTGAATACAACAGTCACCAGGCGCTATTTCCTCCATGGGTGTAATGTCTCAAACAGCCTACGATTTGATCGTTCCCTGGAAGAACAGTAGTAGTTTCCGATGCACATCTGGAGGCATTCTGTAATCTGTGGACTATCAGAGTGTTGATGAAACACAGAAATTGCATCGGGAGTGAATACAACAGTCCCAATCGGCACCTTCCTCCATGGGAGTAATGTCTCAAACAGTGTACGCTTTGATCGTTTCCTGGAAGACCAGTAGTAGTTTCCGATGCACATCTGGAGGCATTCTGTAATCTGTGGACTATCAGAGTGTTGATGAAACACAGTAATTGCATCGGGATTGAATACAACAGTCCCCATGCGCACATACCTCCATGGGAGTACCATCTGAAACAGTTTACTCTTTGATCGTTCCCTGGAAGACCAGTAGTGGTTTCCGATGCACATCTGGAGGTATACTGTAATCCTTGGACCTTCAAAGTGTTGATGAAACACAGAAATTGCCTCGGGATTGAATACAACAGTCACCATGCGCACTTTCCTCCATGGGAGTAATGTCTCAATCATTCTACTATTTGATCGTTTCCTGGAAGACCAGTAATAGTTTCCGATCCACATCTGGAGGCATTCTGTAATCTGTGGACTATCAGAGTGTTGATGAAACACAGTAATTGCATCGGGATTGAATACAACAGTCCCCATGCGCACTTACCTCCATTGGGGTACCGTCTGAAACAGTTTACCCTTTGATCGTTCCCTGGAAGACCAGTAGTAGTTTCCGATGCACATCTGGAGGCATTCTGTAATCTGTGGACTATCAGAGTGTTGATGAAACACAGAAATTGCATCGGGATTGAATACAACAGTCACCAAGCGCACTTACCTCCATGGGTGTAATGTCTCAAACAGTCTACGCTTTGATCGTTTCCTATAAGACCAGTAGTAGTTTCCGATGCACATCTGGAGGCATTCTGTAATCTGTGGACTATCAGAGTGTTGATGAAACACAGTAATTGCATCGGGATTGAATACAACAGTCCCCAAGCGCACTTACCTCCATTGGGGTACCGTCTGAAACAGTTTACTCTTTGATCGTTCTCTGGAAGACCAGTAGTAGTTTCCGATGCACATCTAGAGGCATTCTGTAATCTGTGGACTATCAGAGTGTTGATGAAACAGAGAAATTGCATCGGGATTGAATACAACAGTCACCATCGGCACCTTCCTCCATGGGAGTAATGTCTCAAACAGTCTACGATTTGATCGTTCCCTGCAAGACCAGTAGTAGTTTCCGATGCACATCTGGAGGCATTCTGTAATCCTTGGACCTTCAAAGTGTTGATGAAACACAGAAATTGCATCGGGATTGAATACAACAGTCACCACACGCACTTTCCTCCATGGAAGTAATGTCACAAACAGTCTACGCTTTGATCGTTCCCTGGAAGACCAGTAGTAGTTTCCGATGCACATCTGTAGGCATTCTGTAATCTGTGGACTATCAGAGTGTTGATGAAACACTGATATTGCATCGGGATTGAATACAACAGTCACCATGCGCACTTACGTCCATGGGAGTAATGTCTGAAACAGTCTACGTTTTGATCGTTTCCTGGAAGACCAGTAGTAGTTTCCGATGCACAACTGGAGGCATTCTGTAATCTGTGGACTATCAGAGTGTTGATGAAACACAGAAATTGCTTCGGGATTGGATACAACACTCAACATGCGCACTTTCCCCCATGGGAGTAGTGTCTCAAACAGTTTACGCTTTGATCGTTCCCTCGAAGAAGAGAAGTAGTTTCCGATGCACATCTGGAGGCATTCTGTAATCTGTGGACTATCAGAGTGTTGATGAAACAAAAATTGCATCGGGATTGAATACAACAGTCACCATGCATACTTTCCTCCATGGGAGTAATGTATCAAACAGTCTACGCTTTGATCGTTGAAGGCCAGTAGTAGTTTCCGATGCACATCTGCACGCAATCTGTATTCCTTGGACCTTCAAAGTGTTGATGAAACACAGAAATTGCCTCGTGATGAATACAACAGTCACCATGCGCACTTTCCTCCATGGGAGTAATGTCTCAAACAGTCTACGTTTTGATCGTTCCCTGGAAGACCAGTAGTAGTTTCCGATGCACATCTGGAGGCATTCTGTAATCTGTGGACTATCTGAGTGTTGATGAAACAAAAATTGCATCGGGATTGAATACAACAGTCACCATGCATACTTTCCTCCATGGGAGTAATGTCTCAAACAGTCTACGCTTTGATCGTTCCCTGGAAGACCAGTAGTAGTTTCCGATGCACATCTGAAGGCATTCTGTAATCTGTGGACTATCAGAGTGTTGATGAAACACAGAAATTGCATAGGGATTGAATACAACAGTCACCAGGCGCTATTTCCTCCATGGGTGTAATGGGTCAAACAGCCTACGATTTGATCGTTCCCTGGAAGAACAGTAGTAGTTTCCGATGCACATCTGGAGGCATTCTGTAATCTGTGGACTATCAGATTGTTGATGAAACACAGAAATTGCATCGGGATTGAATACAACAGTCCCAATCGGCACCTTCCTCCATGGGAGTAATGTCTCAAACAGTGTACGCTTTGATCGTTTCCTGGAAGACCAGTAGTAGTTTCCGATGCACATCTGGAGGCATTCTGTAATCTGTGGACTATCAGAGTGTTGATGAAACACAGTAATTGCATCGGGATTGAATACAACAGTCCCCATGCGCACTTACCTCCATGGGAGTGCCATCTGAAACAGTTTCCTCTTTGATCGTTCCCTGGAAGACCAGTAGTGGTTTCCGATGCACATCTGGAGGCATACTGTAATCCTTGGACCTTCAAAGTGTTGATGAAACACAGAAATTGCCTCGGGATTGAATACAACAGTCACCATGCGCACTTTCGTCCATGGGAGTAATGTCTCAATCATTCTACTATTTGATCGTTTCCTGGAAGACCAGTAATAGTTTCCGATCCACATCTGGAGGCATTCTGTAATCTGTGGACTATCAGAGTGTTGATGAAACACAGTAATTGCATCGGGATTGAATACAACAGTCCCCATGCGCACTTACCTCCATTGGGGTACCGTCTGAAACAGTTTACTCTTTGATCGTTCCCTGGAAGACCAGTAGTAGTTTCCGATGCACATCTAGAGGCATTCTGTAATGTGTGGACTATCAGAGTGTTGATGAAACAGAGAAATTGCATCGGGATTGAATACAACAGTCACCATGTGCACTTACCTCCATGGGAGTAATGTATCAAACAGTCTACGCTTTGATCGTTTCCTGGAAGACCAGTAGTAGTTTCCGATGCACATCTGGAGGCACTCTGTAATCTGCGGACTATCAGAGTGTTGATGAACACTGTAATTGCATCGGGATTGAATACAGCAGTCACCATGCACACTTTCCTACATGGGAGTAATGTCTCAAACAGTCTACGATTTGATCGTTCCCTGGAAGACCAGTAGTAGTTTCCTGATGCACATCTGGAGGCATTCTGTAATCTGTGGACTATCAGAGTGTTGATGAAACACAGTAATTGCATCGGGATTGAATACAACAGTCACCATGCGCATCATTCCCCACGGGAGTAATGTCTCAAACAGTCTACGCTTTTATCGTTCCAAGGAAGAAGGGTAGTAGTTTCCGACGCACGTCTGGAGCCGTTCTGTAATCTGTGGACTATCTGAGTGTTGATGAAACACAGAAATTGCATCGGGATTGAATACAACAGTCACCTTGCGCACTTTCCTCCATGGGAGTAATGTCTCAAACAGTCTACGCTTTGATCGTTTCCTGGAAAACCAGTAGTTTTTTCCGATGCACATCTGGAGGCATTCTGTAATCTGTGGACGAAACAGAATTTGCATCGGGATTGAATACAACAGTCACCATTCGCACTACCTCCATGGGAGTAATGTCTCAAACAGTTTAATCTTTGATCGTTCCCTGGAAGACCAGTAGTAGATTCCGATGTACATCTGGAGGCATTCTGTAATCTGTGGAGTATCAGAGTGTTGATGAAACACTGAAATTGCACCGGGATTGAATACAACAGTCACCACGCGCACTTTCCTCCATGGGAGTAATGTCTCAAACAGTCTACGATTTGATAGTTTCCTGGAAGACCAGTAGTAGTTTCCGATGTACATCTGGAGGCACTCTGTAATCTGCGGACTATCAGAGTGTTGATGAAACACTGTAATTGCATCGGGATTGAATACAGCAGTCACCATGCACACTTTCCTCCATGGGAGTAATGTCTCAGACAGTCTACGCTTTGATCGTTCCCTGGAAGACCAGTAGTAGTTTTCGATGCACATCTGGAGGCATTCTGTAATCTGTGGACTATCAGAGTGTTGATGAAACACAGTAATTTCATTCTGTAATCTGTGGAGTATCAGAGTGTTGATGAAACACTGAAATTGCACCGGGATTGAATACAACAGTCACCACGCGCACTTTATTCCATGGGAGTAATGTCTCAAACAGTCTACGCTTTGATCGTTTTCTGGAAGACCAGTAGTAGTTTCCGATGCACATCTGAAGGCATTCTGTAATCTGTGGACTATCACAGTGTTGATGAAACACAGAAATTGCATAGGGATTGAATACAACAGTCACCAGGCGCTATTTCCTCCATGGGTGTAATGTCTCAAACAGCCTACGATTTGATCGTTCCCTGGAAGAACAGTAGTAGTTTCCGATGCACATCTGGAGGCATTCTGTAATCTGAGGACTATCAGAGTGTTGATGAAACACAGAAATTGCATCGGGATTGAATACAACAGTCCCAATCGGCACCTTCCTCCATGGGAGTAATGTCTCAAACAGTGTACGCTTTGATCGTTTCCTGGAAGACCAGTAGTAGTTTCCGATGCACATCTGGAGGCATTCTGTTATCTGTGGACTATCAGAGTGTTGATGAAACACAGTAATTGCATCGGGATTGAATACAACAGTCCCCATGCGCACATACCTCCATGGGAGTACCATCTGAAACAGTTTACTCTTTGATCGTTCCCTGGAAGACCAGTAGTGGTTTCCGATGCACATCTGGAGGTATACTGTAATCCTTGGACCTTCAAAGTGTTGACGAAACACAGAAATTGCCTCGGGATTGAATACAACAGTCACCATGCGCACTTTCCTCCATGGGAGTAATGTCTCAATCATTCTACTATTTGATCGTTTCCTGGAAGACCAGTAATAGTTTCCGATCCACATCTGGAGGCATTATGTAATCTGTGGACTATCAGAGTGTTGATGAAACACAGTAATTGCATCGGGATTGAATACAACAGTCCCCATGCGTACTTACCTCCATTGGGGTACCGTCTGAAACAGTTTACTCTTTGATCGTTCCCTGGAAGACCAGTAGTAGTTTCCGATGCACATCTGGAGGCATTCTGTAATCTGTGGACTATCAGAGTGTTGATGAAACACAGAAATTGCATCGGGATTGAATACAACAGTCACCAAGCGCACTTACCTCCATGGGAGTAATGTCTCAAATAGTCTACGCTTTGATCGTTTCCTATAAGACCAGTAGTAGTTTCCGATGAACATCTGGAGGCATTCTGTAATCTGTGGACTATCAGAGTGTTGATGAAACACAGTAATTGCATCGGGATTGAATACAACAGTCCCCAAGCGCACTTACCTCCATTGGGGTACCGTCTGAAACAGTTTACTCTTTGATCGTTCCCTGGAAGACCAGTACTAGTTTCCGATGCACATCTAGAGGCATTCTGTAATCTGTGGACTATCAGAGTGTTGATGAAACAGAGAAATTGCATCGGGATTGAATACAACAGTCACCATCGGCACCTTCCTCCATGGGAGTAATGTCTCAAACAGTCTACGATTTGATCGTTCCCTGCAAGACCAGTAGTAGTTTCCGATGCACATCTGGAGGCATTCTGTAATCCTTGGACCTTCAAAGTGTTGATGAAACACAGAAATTGCATCGGGATTGAATACAACAGTCACCACGCGCACTTTCCTCCATGGAAGTAATGTCACAAACAGTCTACGCTTTGATCGTTCCCTGGAAGACCAGTAGTAGTTTCCGATGCACATCTGTAGGCATTCTGTAATCTGTGGACTATCAGAGTGTTGATGAAACACTGATATTGCATCGGGATTGAATACAACAGTCACCATGCGCACTTACGTCCATGGGAGTAATGTCTGAAACAGTCTACGTTTTGATCGTTTCCTGGAAGACCAGTAGTAGTTTCCGATGCACAACTGGAGGCATTCTGTAATCTGTGGACTATCAGAGTGTTGATGAAACACAGAAATTGCTTCGGGATTGGATACAACACTCAACATGCGCACATTCCCCCATGGGAGTAGTGTCTCAAACAGTTTACGCTTTGATCGTTCCCTCGAAGAAGAGAAGTAGTTTCCGATGCACATCTGGAGCATTCTGTAATCTGTGGACTATCAGAGTGTTGATGAAACAAAAATTGCATCGGGATTGAATACAACAGTCACCATGCATACTTTCCTCCATGGGAGTAATGTATCAAACAGTCTACGCTTTGATCGTTGAAGGCCAGTAGTAGTTTCCGATGCACATCTGCACGCAATCTGTATTCCTTGGACCTTCAAAGTGTTGATGAAACACAGAAATTGCCTCGTGATGAATACAACAGTCACCATGCGCACTTTCCTCCATGGGAGTAATGTCTCAAACAGTCTACGCTTTGATCGTTCTCTGGAAGACCAGTAGTAGTTCTGATGCACATCTGGATGCATTCTGTAATCTGTGGACTATGTGAGTGTTGATGAAACACAGAAATTGCATCGGGATTGAATACAACAGTCACCATGCGCACTTACCTCCATGGGAGTAATGTCTCAAACAGTCTACGCTTTGATCGTTTCCTGGAAGACCAGTAGTAGTTTCCGATGCACATCTGGAGGCATTCTGTAATCTGTGGACTATCAGTGTGTTGATGAAACAAAAATTGCATCGGGATTGAATACAACAGTCACCATGCATACTTTCCTCCATGGGAGTAATGTCTCAAACAGTCTAAGGTTTGATCGTTCCCTGGAAGACCAGTAGTAGTTTCCGATGCACATCTGAAGGCATTCTGTAATCTGTGGACTATCAGAGTGTTGATGAAACACAGTAATTGCATTCTGTAATCTGTGGAGTATCAGAGTGTTGATGAAACACTGAAATTGCACCGGGATTGAATACAACAGTCACCACGCGCACTTTATTCCATGGGAGTAATGTCTCAAACAGTCTACGCTTTGATCGTTTCCTGGAAGACCAGTAGTAGTTTCCGATGCACATCTGAAGGCATTCTGTAATCTGTGGACTATCACAGTGTTGATGAAACACAGAAATTGCATAGGGATTGAATACAACAGTCACCAGGCGCTATTTCCTCCATGGGTGTAATGTCTCAAACAGCCTACGATTTGATCGTTCCCTGGAAGAACAGTAGTAGTTTCCGATGCACATCTGGAGGCATTCTGTAATCTGTGGACTATCAGATTGTTGATGAAACACAGAAATTGCATCGGGATTGAATACAACAGTCCCAATCGGCACCTTCCTCCATGGGAGTAATGTCTCAAACAGTGTACGCTTTGATCGTTTCCTGGAAGACCAGTAGTAGTTTCCGATGCACATCTGGAGGCATTCTGTAATCTGTGGACTATCAGAGTGTTGATGAAACACAGTAATTGCATCGGGATTGAATACAATAGTCCCCATGCGCACTTACCTCCATGGGAGTGCCATCTGAAACAGTTTCCTCTTTGATCGTTCCCTGGAAGACCAGTAGTGGTTTCCGATGCACATCTGGAGGCATACTGTAATCCTTGGACCTTCAAAGTGTTGATGAAACACAGAAATTGCCTCGGGATTGAATACAACAGTCACCATGCGCACTTTCGTCCATGGGAGTAATGTCTCAATCATTCTACTATTTGATCGTTTCCTGGAAGACCAGTAATAGTTTCCGATCCACATCTGGAGGCATTCTGTAATCTGTGGACTATCAGAGTGTTGATGAAACACAGTAATTGCATCGGGATTGAATACAACAGTCCCCATGCGCACTTACCTCCATTGGGGTACCGTCTGAAACAGTTTACTCTTTGATCGTTCCCTGGAAGACCAGTAGTAGTTTCCGATGCACATCTAGAGGCATTCTGTAATGTGTGGACTATCAGAGTGTTGATGAAACAGAGAAATTGCATCGGGATTGAATACAACAGTCACCATGTGCACTTACCTCCATGGGAGTAATGTATCAAACAGTCTACGCTTTGATCGTTTCCTGGAAGACCAGTAGTAGTTTCCGATGCACATCTGGAGGCACTCTGTAATCTGCGGACTATCAGAGTGTTGATGAACACTGTAATTGCATCGGGATTGAATACAGCAGTCACCATGCACACTTTCCTACATGGGAGTAATGTCTCAAACAGTCTACGATTTGATCGTTCCCTGGAAGACCAGTAGTAGTTTCCTGATGCACATCTGGAGGCATTCTGTAATCTGTGGACTATCAGAGTGTTGATGAAACACAGTAATTGCATCGGGATTGAATACAACAGTCACCATGCGCATCATTCCCCACGGGAGTAATGTCTCAAACAGTCTACGCTTTTATCGTTCCAAGGAAGAAGGGTAGTAGTTTCCGACGCACGTCTGGAGCCGTTCTGTAATCTGTGGACTATCTGAGTGTTGATGAAACACAGAAATTGCATCGGGATTGAATACAACAGTCACCTTGCGCACTTTCCTCCATGGGAGTAATGTCTCAAACAGTCTACGCTTTGATCGTTTCCTGGAAAACCAGTAGTTTTTTCCGATGCACATCTGGAGGCATTCTGTAATCTGTGGACGAAACAGAATTTGCATCGGGATTGAATACAACAGTCACCATTCGCACTACCTCCATGGGAGTAATGTCTCAAACAGTTTAATCTTTGATCGTTCCCTGGAAGACCAGTAGTAGATTCCGATGTACATCTGGAGGCATTCTGTAATCTGTGGAGTATCAGAGTGTTGATGAAACACTGAAATTGCACCGGGATTGAATACAACAGTCACCACGCGCACTTTCCTCCATGGGAGTAATGTCTCAAACAGTCTACGATTTGATAGTTTCCTGGAAGACCAGTAGTAGTTTCCGATGTACATCTGGAGGCACTCTGTAATCTGCGGACTATCAGAGTGTTGATGAAACACTGTAATTGCATCGGGATTGAATACAGCAGTCACCATGCACACTTTCCTCCATGGGAGTAATGTCTCAGACAGTCTACGCTTTGATCGTTCCCTGGAAGACCAGTAGTAGTTTTCGATGCACATCTGGAGGCATTCTGTAATCTGTGGACTATCAGAGTGTTGATGAAACACAGTAATTTCATTCTGTAATCTGTGGAGTATCAGAGTGTTGATGAAACACTGAAATTGCACCGGGATTGAATACAACAGTCACCACGCGCACTTTATTCCATGGGAGTAATGTCTCAAACAGTCTACGCTTTGATCGTTTTCTGGAAGACCAGTAGTAGTTTCCGATGCACATCTGAAGGCATTCTGTAATCTGTGGACTATCACAGTGTTGATGAAACACAGAAATTGCATAGGGATTGAATACAACAGTCACCAGGCGCTATTTCCTCCATGGGTGTAATGTCTCAAACAGCCTACGATTTGATCGTTCCCTGGAAGAACAGTAGTAGTTTCCGATGCACATCTGGAGGCATTCTGTAATCTGAGGACTATCAGAGTGTTGATGAAACACAGAAATTGCATCGGGATTGAATACAACAGTCCCAATCGGCACCTTCCTCCATGGGAGTAATGTCTCAAACAGTGTACGCTTTGATCGTTTCCTGGAAGACCAGTAGTAGTTTCCGATGCACATCTGGAGGCATTCTGTTATCTGTGGACTATCAGAGTGTTGATGAAACACAGTAATTGCATCGGGATTGAATACAACAGTCCCCATGCGCACATACCTCCATGGGAGTACCATCTGAAACAGTTTACTCTTTGATCGTTCCCTGGAAGACCAGTAGTGGTTTCCGATGCACATCTGGAGGTATACTGTAATCCTTGGACCTTCAAAGTGTTGACGAAACACAGAAATTGCCTCGGGATTGAATACAACAGTCACCATGCGCACTTTCCTCCATGGGAGTAATGTCTCAATCATTCTACTATTTGATCGTTTCCTGGAAGACCAGTAATAGTTTCCGATCCACATCTGGAGGCATTATGTAATCTGTGGACTATCAGAGTGTTGATGAAACACAGTAATTGCATCGGGATTGAATACAACAGTCCCCATGCGTACTTACCTCCATTGGGGTACCGTCTGAAACAGTTTACTCTTTGATCGTTCCCTGGAAGACCAGTAGTAGTTTCCGATGCACATCTGGAGGCATTCTGTAATCTGTGGACTATCAGAGTGTTGATGAAACACAGAAATTGCATCGGGATTGAATACAACAGTCACCAAGCGCACTTACCTCCATGGGAGTAATGTCTCAAATAGTCTACGCTTTGATCGTTTCCTATAAGACCAGTAGTAGTTTCCGATGAACATCTGGAGGCATTCTGTAATCTGTGGACTATCAGAGTGTTGATGAAACACAGTAATTGCATCGGGATTGAATACAACAGTCCCCAAGCGCACTTACCTCCATTGGGGTACCGTCTGAAACAGTTTACTCTTTGATCGTTCCCTGGAAGACCAGTACTAGTTTCCGATGCACATCTAGAGGCATTCTGTAATCTGTGGACTATCAGAGTGTTGATGAAACAGAGAAATTGCATCGGGATTGAATACAACAGTCACCATCGGCACCTTCCTCCATGGGAGTAATGTCTCAAACAGTCTACGATTTGATCGTTCCCTGCAAGACCAGTAGTAGTTTCCGATGCACATCTGGAGGCATTCTGTAATCCTTGGACCTTCAAAGTGTTGATGAAACACAGAAATTGCATCGGGATTGAATACAACAGTCACCACGCGCACTTTCCTCCATGGAAGTAATGTCACAAACAGACTACGCTTTGATCGTTCCCTGGAAGACCGGTAGTAGTTTCCGATGCACATCTGTAGGCATTCTGTAATCTGTGGACTATCAGAGTGTTGATGAAACACTGATATTGCATCGGGATTGAATACAACAGTCACCATGCGCACTTACGTCCATGGGAGTAATGTCTGAAACAGTCTACGTTTTGATCGTTTCCTGGAAGACCAGTAGTAGTTTCCGATGCACAACTGGAGGCATTCTGTAATCTGTGGACTATCAGAGTGTTGATGAAACACAGAAATTGCTTCGGGATTGGATACAACACTCAACATGCGCACATTCCCCCATGGGAGTAGTGTCTCAAACAGTTTACGCTTTGATCGTTCCCTCGAAGAAGAGAAGTAGTTTCCGATGCACATCTGGAGCATTCTGTAATCTGTGGACTATCAGAGTGTTGATGAAACAAAAATTGCATCGGGATTGAATACAACAGTCACCATGCATACTTTCCTCCATGGGAGTAATGTATCAAACAGTCTACGCTTTGATCGTTGAAGGCCAGTAGTAGTTTCCGATGCACATCTGCACGCAATCTGTATTCCTTGGACCTTCAAAGTGTTGATGAAACACAGAAATTGCCTCGTGATGAATACAACAGTCACCATGCGCACTTTCCTCCATGGGAGTAATGTCTCAAACAGTCTACGCTTTGATCGTTCTCTGGAAGACCAGTAGTAGTTCTGATGCACATCTGGATGCATTCTGTAATCTGTGGACTATGTGAGTGTTGATGAAACACAGAAATTGCATCGGGATTGAATACAACAGTCACCATGCGCACTTAACTCCATGGGAGTAATGTCTCAAACAGTCTACGCTTTGATCGTTTCCTGGAAGACCAGTAGTAGTTTCCGATGCACATCTGGAGGCATTCTGTAATCTGTGGACTATCAGTGTGTTGATGAAACAAAAATTGCATCGGGATTGAATACAACAGTCACCATGCATACTTTCCTCCATGGGAGTAATGTCTCAAACAGTCTAAGGTTTGATCGTTCCCTGGAAGACCAGTAGTAGTTTCCGATGCACATCTGAAGGCATTCTGTAATCTGTGGACTATCAGAGTGTTGATGAAACACAGTAATTGCATTCTGTAATCTGTGGAGGATCAGAGTGTTGATGAAACACTGAAATTGCACCGGGATTGAATACAACAGTCACCACGCGCACTTTATTCCATGGGAGTAATGTCTCAAACAGTCTACGCTTTGATCGTTTCCTGGAAGACCAGTAGTAGTTTCCGATGCACATCTGAAGGCATTCTGTAATCTGTGGACTATCACAGTGTTGATGAAACACAGAAATTGCATAGGGATTGAATACAACAGTCACCAGGCGCTATTTCCTCCATGGGTGTAATGTCTCAAACAGCCTACGATTTGATCGTTCCCTGGAAGAACAGTAGTAGTTTCCGATGCACATCTGGAGGCATTCTGTAATCTGAGGACTATCAGAGTGTTGATGAAACACAGAAATTGCATCGGGATTGAATACAACAGTCCCAATCGGCACCTTCCTCCATGGGAGTAATGTCTCAAACAGTGTACGCTTTGATCGTTTCCTGGAAGACCAGTAGTAGTTTCCGATGCACATCTGGAGGCATTCTGTTATCTGTGGACTATCAGAGTGTTGATGAAACACAGTAATTGCATCGGGATTGAATACAACAGTCCCCATGCGCACATACCTCCATGGGAGTACCATCTGAAACAGTTTACTCTTTGATCGTTCCCTGGAAGACCAGTAGTGGTTTCCGATGCACATCTGGAGGTATACTGTAATCCTTGGACCTTCAAAGTGTTGACGAAACACAGAAATTGCCTCGGGATTGAATACAACAGTCACCATGCGCACTTTCCTCCATGGGAGTAATGTCTCAATCATTCTACTATTTGATCGTTTCCTGGAAGACCAGTAATAGTTTCCGATCCACATCTGGAGGCATTATGTAATCTGTGGACTATCAGAGTGTTGATGAAACACAGTAATTGCATCGGGATTGAATACAACAGTCCCCATGCGTACTTACCTCCATTGGGGTACCGTCTGAAACAGTTTACTCTTTGATCGTTCCCTGGAAGACCAGTAGTAGTTTCCGATGCACATCTGGAGGCATTCTGTAATCTGTGGACTATCAGAGTGTTGATGAAACACAGAAATTGCATCGGGATTGAATACAACAGTCACCAAGCGCACTTACCTCCATGGGAGTAATGTCTCAAATAGTCTACGCTTTGATCGTTTCCTATAAGACCAGTAGTAGTTTCCGATGAACATCTGGAGGCATTCTGTAATCTGTGGACTATCAGAGTGTTGATGAAACACAGTAATTGCATCGGGATTGAATACAACAGTCCCCAAGCGCACTTACCTCCATTGGGGTACCGTCTGAAACAGTTTACTCTTTGATCGTTCCCTGGAAGACCAGTACTAGTTTCCGATGCACATCTAGAGGCATTCTGTAATCTGTGGACTATCAGAGTGTTGATGAAACAGAGAAATTGCATCGGGATTGAATACAACAGTCACCATCGGCACCTTCCTCCATGGGAGTAATGTCTCAAACAGTCTACGATTTGATCGTTCCCTGCAAGACCAGTAGTAGTTTCCGATGCACATCTGGAGGCATTCTGTAATCCTTGGACCTTCAAAGTGTTGATGAAACACAGAAATTGCATCGGGATTGAATACAACAGTCACCACGCGCACTTTCCTCCATGGAAGTAATGTCACAAACAGTCTACGCTTTGATCGTTCCCTGGAAGACCAGTAGTAGTTTCCGATGCACATCTGTAGGCATTCTGTAATCTGTGGACTATCAGAGTGTTGATGAAACACTGATATTGCATCGGGATTGAATACAACAGTCACCATGCGCACTTACGTCCATGGGAGTAATGTCTGAAACAGTCTACGTTTTGATCGTTTCCTGGAAGACCAGTAGTAGTTTCCGATGCACAACTGGAGGCATTCTGTAATCTGTGGACTATCAGAGTGTTGATGAAACACAGAAATTGCTTCGGGATTGGATACAACACTCAACATGCGCACATTCCCCCATGGGAGTAGTGTCTCAAACAGTTTACGCTTTGATCGTTCCCTCGAAGAAGAGAAGTAGTTTCCGATGCACATCTGGAGCATTCTGTAATCTGTGGACTATCAGAGTGTTGATGAAACAAAAATTGCATCGGGATTGAATACAACAGTCACCATGCATACTTTCCTCCATGGGAGTAATGTATCAAACAGTCTACGCTTTGATCGTTGAAGGCCAGTAGTAGTTTCCGATGCACATCTGCACGCAATCTGTATTCCTTGGACCTTCAAAGTGTTGATGAAACACAGAAATTGCCTCGTGATGAATACAACAGTCACCATGCGCACTTTCCTCCATGGGAGTAATGTCTCAAACAGTCTACGCTTTGATCGTTCTCTGGAAGACCAGTAGTAGTTCTGATGCACATCTGGATGCATTCTGTAATCTGTGGACTATGTGAGTGTTGATGAAACACAGAAATTGCATCGGGATTGAATACAACAGTCACCATGCGCACTTACCTCCATGGGAGTAATGTCTCAAACAGTCTACGCTTTGATCGTTTCCTGGAAGACCAGTAGTAGTTTCCGATGCACATCTGGAGGAATTCTGTAATCTGTGGACTATCAGTGTGTTGATGAAACAAAAATTGCATCGGGATTGAATACAACAGTCACCATGCATACTTTCCTCCATGGGAGTAATGTCTCAAACAGTCTAAGGTTTGATCGTTCCCTGGAAGACCAGTAGTAGTTTCCGATGCACATCTGAAGGCATTCTGTAATCTGTGGACTATCACAGTGTTGATGAAACACAGAAATTGCATAGGGATTGAATACAACAGTCACCAGGCGCTATTTCCTCCATGGGTGTAATGTCTCAAACAGCCTACGATTTGATCGTTCCCTGGAAGAACAGTAGTAGTTTCCGATGCACATCTGGAGGCATTCTGTAATCTGTGGACTATCAGAGTGTTGATGAAACACAGAAATTGCATCGGGAGTGAATACAACAGTCCCAATCGGCACCTTCCTCCATGGGAGTAATGTCTCAAACAGTGTACGCTTTGATCGTTTCCTGGAAGACCAGTAGTAGTTTCCGATGCACATCTGGAGGCATTCTGTAATCTGTGGACTATCAGAGTGTTGATGAAACACAGTAATTGCATCGGGATTGAATACAACAGTCCCCATGCGCACATACCTCCATGGGAGTACCATCTGAAACAGTTTACTCTTTGATCGTTCCCTGGAAGACCAGTAGTGGTTTCCGATGCACATCTGGAGGTATACTGTAATCCTTGGACCTTCAAAGTGTTGATGAAACACAGAAATTGCCTCGGGATTGAATACAACAGTCACCATGCGCACTTTCCTCCATGGGAGTAATGTCTCAATCATTCTACTATTTGATCGTTTCCTGGAAGACCAGTAATAGTTTCCGATCCACATCTGGAGGCATTCTGTAATCTGTGGACTATCAGAGTGTTGATGAAACACAGTAATTGCATCGGGATTGAATACAACAGTCCCCATGCGCACTTACCTCCATTGGGGTACCGTCTGAAACAGTTTACCCTTTGATCGTTCCCTGGAAGACCAGTAGTAGTTTCCGATGCACATCTGGAGGCATTCTGTAATCTGTGGACTATCAGAGTGTTGATGAAACACAGAAATTGCATCGGGATTGAATACAACAGTCACCAAGCGCACTTACCTCCATGGGTGTAATGTCTCAAACAGTCTACGCTTTGATCGTTTCCTATAAGACCAGTAGTAGTTTCCGATGCACATCTGGAGGCATTCTGTAATCTGTGGACTATCAGAGTGTTGATGAAACACAGTAATTGCATCGGGATTGAATACAACAGTCCCCAAGCGCACTTACCTAAATTGGGGTACCGTCTGAAACAGTTTACTCTTTGATCGTTCTCTGGAAGACCAGTAGTAGTTTCCGATGCACATCTAGAGGCATTCTGTAATCTGTGGACTATCAGAGTGTTGATGAAACAGAGAAATTGCATCGGGATTGAATACAACAGTCACCATGCGCACTTACGTCCATGGGAGTAATGTATCAAACAGTCTACGCTTTGATCGTTGAAGGCCAGTAGTAGTTTCCGATGCACATCTGCACGCAATCTGTATTCCTTGGACCTTCAAAGTGTTGATGAAACACAGAAATTGCCTCGTGATGAATACAACAGTCACCATGCGCACTTTCCTCCATGGGAGTAATGTCTCAAACAGTCTACGTTTTGATCGTTCCCTGGAAGACCAGTAGTAGTTTCCGATGCACATCTGGAGGCATTCTGTAATCTGTGGACTATCTGAGTGTTGATGAAACAAAAATTGCATCGGGATTGAATACAACAGTCACCATGCATACTTTCCTCCATGGGAGTAATGTCTCAAACAGTCTACGCTTTGATCGTTCCCTGGAAGACCAGTAGTAGTTTCCGATGCACATCTGAAGGCATTCTGTAATCTGTGGACTATCACAGTGTTGATGAAACACAGAAATTGCATAGGGATTGAATACAACAGTCACCAGGCGCTATTTCCTCCATGGGTGTAATGGGTCAAACAGCCTACGATTTGATCGTTCCCTGGAAGAACAGTAGTAGTTTCCGATGCACATCTGGAGGCATTCTGTAATCTGTGGACTATCAGATTGTTGATGAAACACAGAAATTGCATCGGGATTGAATACAACAGTCCCAATCGGCACCTTCCTCCATGGGAGTAATGTCTCAAACAGTGTACGCTTTGATCGTTTCCTGGAAGACCAGTAGTAGTTTCCGATGCACATCTGGAGGCATTCTGTAATCTGTGGACTATCAGAGTGTTGATGAAACACAGTAATTGCATCGGGATTGAATACAACAGTCCCCATGCGCACTTACCTCCATGGGAGTGCCATCTGAAACAGTTTCCTCTTTGATCGTTCCCTGGAAGACCAGTAGTGGTTTCCGATGCACATCTGGAGGCATACTGTAATCCTTGGACCTTCAAAGTGTTGATGAAACACAGAAATTGCCTCGGGATTGAATACAACAGTCACCATGCGCACTTTCGTCCATGGGAGTAATGTCTCAATCATTCTACTATTTGATCGTTTCCTGGAAGACCAGTAATAGTTTCCGATCCACATCTGGAGGCATTCTGTAATCTGTGGACTATCAGAGTGTTGATGAAACACAGTAATTGCATCGGGATTGAATACAACAGTCCCCATGCGCACTTACCTCCATTGGGGTACCGTCTGAAACAGTTTACTCTTTGATCGTTCCCTGGAAGACCAGTAGTAGTTTCCGATGCACATCTAGAGGCATTCTGTAATGTGTGGACTATCAGAGTGTTGATGAAACAGAGAAATTGCATCGGGATTGAATACAACAGTCACCATGTGCACTTACCTCCATGGGAGTAATGTATCAAACAGTCTACGCTTTGATCGTTTCCTGGAAGACCAGTAGTAGTTTCTGATGCACATCTGGAGGCACTCTGTAATCTGCGGACTATCAGAGTGTTGATGAACACTGTAATTGCATCGGGATTGAATACAGCAGTCACCATGCACACTTTCCTACATGGGAGTAATGTCTCAAACAGTCTACGATTTGATCGTTCCCTGGAAGACCAGTAGTAGTTTCCTGATGCACATCTGGAGGCATTCTGTAATCTGTGGACTATCAGAGTGTTGATGAAACACAGTAATTGCATCGGGATTGAATACAACAGTCACCATGCGCATCATTCCCCACGGGAGTAATGTCTCAAACAGTCTACGCTTTTATCGTTCCAAGGAAGAAGGGTAGTAGTTTCCGACGCACGTCTGGAGCCGTTCTGTAATCTGTGGACTATCTGAGTGTTGATGAAACACAGAAATTGCATCGGGATTGAATACAACAGTCACCTTGCGCACTTTCCTCCATGGGAGTAATGTCTCAAACAGTCTACGCTTTGATCGTTTCCTGGAAAACCAGTAGTTTTTTCCGATGCACATCTGGAGGCATTCTGTAATCTGTGGACGAAACACAGAATTTGCATCGGGATTGAATACAACAGTCACCATTCGCACTACCTCCATGGGAGTAATGTCTCAAACAGTTTAATCTTTGATCGTTCCCTGGAAGACCAGTAGTAGATTCCGATGTACATCTGGAGGCATTCTGTAATCTGTGGAGTATCAGAGTGTTGATGAAACACTGAAATTGCACCGGGATTGAATACAACAGTCACCACGCGCACTTTCCTCCATGGGAGTAATGTCTCAAACAGTCTACGATTTGATAGTTTCCTGGAAGACCAGTAGTAGTTTCCGATGTACATCTGGAGGCACTCTGTAATCTGCGGACTATCAGAGTGTTGATGAAACACTGTAATTGCATCGGGATTGAATACAGCAGTCACCATGCACACTTTCCTCCATGGGAGTAATGTCTCAGACAGTCTACGCTTTGATCGTTCCCTGGAAGACCAGTAGTAGTTTTCGATGCACATCTGGAGGCATTCTGTAATCTGTGGACTATCAGAGTGTTGATGAAACACAGTAATTGCATTCTGTAATCTGTGGAGTATCAGAGTGTTGATGAAACACTGAAATTGCACCGGGATTGAATACAACAGTCACCACGCGCACTTTATTCCATGGGAGTAATGTCTCAAACAGTCTACGCTTTGATCGTTTCCTGGAAGACCAGTAGTAGTTTCCGATGTACATCTGGAGGCACTCTGTAATCTGCGGACTATCAGAGTGTTGATGAAACACTGTAATTGCATCGGGATTGAATACAGCAGTCACCATGCACACTTTCCTCCATGGGAGTAATGTCTCAGACAGTCTACGCTTTGATCGTTCCCTGGAAGACCAGTAGTAGTTTTCGATGCACATCTGGAGGCATTCTGTAATCTGTGGACTATCAGAGTGTTGATGTAACACAGTAATTGCATCGGGATTGAATACAACAGTCCCCATGCGCACTTACCTCCATTAGGGTACCGTCTGAAACAGTTTACTATTTGATCGTTCCCTGGAAGACCAGTAGTAGTTTCCGATGCACATCTGGAGGCATTCTGTAATCTGTGGGCTATCAGAGTGTTGATGAAACACAGTAATTGCATCGGGATTGAATTCAACAGTCCCCAAGCGCACTTACCTCCATTGGGGTACCGTCTGAAACAGTTTACTCTTTGATCGTTCCCTGGAAGACCAGTAGTAGTTTCCGATGCACATCTGTAGGCATTCTGTAATCTGTGGACTATCAGAGTGTTGATGAAACAGAGAAATTGCATCGGGATTGAATACAACAGTCACCATCGGCACCTTCCTCCATGGGAGTAATGTCTCAAACAGTCTACGATTTGATCGTTCCCTGCAAGACCAGTAGTAGTTTCCGATGCACATCTGGAGGCATTCTGTAATCCTTGGACCTTCAAAGTGTTGATGAAACACAGAAATTGCATCGGGATTGAATACAACAGTCACCACGCGCACTTTCCTCCATGGAAGTAATGTCACAAACAGTCTACGCTTTGATCGTTCCCTGGAAGACCAGTAGTAGTTTCCGATGCACATCTGTAGGCATTCTGTAATCTGTGGACTATCAGAGTGTTGATGAAACACTGATATTGCATCGGGATTGAATACAACAGTCACCATGCGCACTTACGTCCATGGGAGTAATGTCTGAAACAGTCTACGTTTTGATCGTTTCCTGGAAGACCAGTAGTAGTTTCCGATGCACAACTGGAGGCATTCTGTAATCTGTGGACTATCAGAGTGTTGATGAAACACAGAAATTGCTTCGGGTTTGGATACAACACTCAACATGCGCACTTTCCCCCATGGGAGTAGTGTCTCAAACAGTTTACGCTTTGATCGTTCCCTCGAAGAAGAGAAGTAGTTTCCGATGCACATCTGGAGGCATTCTGTAATCTGTGGACTGTCAGAGTGTTGATGAAACAAAAATTGCATCGGGATTGAATACAACAGTCACCATGCATACTTTCCTCCATGGGAGTAATGTATCAAACAGTCTACGCTTTGATCGTTGAAGGCCAGTAGTAGTTTCCGATGCACATCTGCACGCAATCTGTATTCCTTGGACCTTCAAAGTGTTGATGAAACACAGGAATTGCCTCGTGATGAATACAACAGTCACCATGCGCACTTTCCTCCATGGGAGTAATGTCTCAAACAGTTTACGCTTTGATCGTTCCCTGGAAGACCAGTAGTAGTTCCGATGCACATCTGGATGCATTCTGTAATCTGTGGACTATGTGAGTGTTGATGAAACACAGAAATTGCATCGGGATTGAATACAACAGTCACCATGCGCACTTACCTCCATGGGAGTAATGTCTCAAACAGTCTACGCTTTGATCGTTTCCTGGAAGACCAGTAGTAGTTTCCGATGCACATCTGGAGGCATTCTGTAATCTGTGGACTATCAGAGTGTTGATGAAACAAAAATTGCATCGGGATTTAATACAACAGTCACCATGCATACTTTCCTCCATGGGAGTAATGTCTCAAACAGTCTACGCTTTGATCGTTCCCTGGAAGACCAGTAGTAGTTTCCGATGCACATCTGAAGGCATTCTGTAATCTGTGGACTATCACAGTGTTGATGAAACACAGAAATTGCATAGGGATTGAATACAACAGTCACCAGGCGCTATTTCCTCCATGGGTGTAATGTCTCAAACAGCCTACGATTTGATCGTTCCCTTGAAGAACAGTAGTAGTTTCCGATGCACATCTGGAGGCATTCTGTAATCTGTGGACTATCAGAGTGTTGATGAAACACAGAAATTGCATCGGGATTGAATACAACAGTCCCCATCGGCACCTTCCTCCATGGGAGTAATGTCTCAAACAGTGTACGCTTTGATCGTTTCCTGGAAGACCAGTAGTAGTTTCCGATGCACATCTGGAGGCATTCTGTAATCTGTGGACTATCAGAGTGTTGATGAAACACAGTAATTGCATCGGGATTGAATACAACAGTCCCCATGCGCACTTACCTCCATGGGAGTACCATCTGAAACAGTTTACTCTTTGATCGTTCCCTGGAAGACCAGTAGTGGTTTCCGATGCACATCTGGAGGCATACTGTAATCCTTATACCTTCAAAGTGTTGATGAAACACAGAAATTGCCTATGGATTGAATACAACAGTCACCATGCGCACTTTCCTCCATGGGAGTAATGTCACAATCATTCTACTATTTGATCGTTTCCTGGGAGACCAGTAATAGTTTCCGATCCACATCTGGAGGCATTCTGTAATCTGTGGACTATCAGAGTGTTGATGAAACACAGTAATTGCATCGGGATTGAATACAACAGTCCCCATGCGCACTTACCTCCATTGGGGTACCGTCTGAAACAGTTTACTCTTTGATCGTTCCCTGGAAGACCAGTAGTAGTTTCCGATGCACATCTAGAGGCATTCTGTAATCTGTGGACTATCAGAGTGTTGATGAAACAGAGAAATTGCATCGGGATTGAATACAACAGTCTCCATGTGCACTTACCTCCATGGGAGTAATGTCTCAAAAAGTCTACGCTTTGATCGTTTCCTGGAAGACCAGTAGTAGTTTCCGATGCACATCTGGAGGCACTCTGTAATCTGCGGACTATCAGAGTGTTGATGAACACTGTAATTGCATCGGGATTGAATACAGCAGTCACCATGCACACTTTCCTACATGGGAGTAATGTCTCAAACAGTCTACGATTTGATCGTTCCCTGGAAGACCAGTAGTAGATTCCGATGCACATCTGGAGGCATTCTGTAATCTGTGGTCTATCAGAGTGTTGATGAAACACAGTAATTGCATCGGGATTGAATACAACAGTCACCATGCGCATCATTCTCCACGGGAGTAATGTCTCAAACAGTCTACGCTTTTATCGTTCCAAGGAAGAAGAGTAGTAGTTTCCGACGCACATCTGGAGCCGTTCTGTAATCTGTGGACTATCTGAGTGTTGATGAAACACAGAAATTGCATCGGGATTGAATACAACAGTCACCTTGCGCACTTTCCTCCATGGGAGTAATGTCTCAAACAGTCTACGCTTTGATCGTTTCCTGGAAAACCAGTAGTTTTTTCCGATGCACATCTGGAGGCATTCTGTAATCTGTGGACTATCAGAGTGTTGACGAAACACAGAATTTGCATCGGGATTGAATACAACAGTCACCATTCGCACTACCTCCATGGGAGTAATGTCTCAAACAGTTTAATCTTTGATCGTTCCCTGGAAGACCAGTAGTAGTTTCCGATGCACATCTGGAGGCATTCTGTAATCTGTGGAGTATCAGAGTGTTGATGAAACACTGAAATTGCACCGGGATTGAATACAACAGTCACCACGCGCACTTTCTTCCATGGGAGTAATGTCTCAAACAGTCTACGCTTTGATCGTTTCCTGGAAGACCAGTAGTAGTTTCCGATGTACATCTGGAGGCACTCTGTAATCTGCGGACTATCAGAGTGTTGATGAAACACTGTAATTGGATCGGGATTGAATACAGCAGTCACCATGCTCACTTTCCTCCATGGGAGTAATGTCTCAGACAGTCTACGCTTTGATCGTTCCCTGGAAGACCAGTAGTAGATTTCGATGCACATCTGGAGGCATTCTGTAATCTGTGGACTATCAGAGTGTTGATGAAACCAAAATTGCATCGGGATTGAATACAACAGTCACCATGCGCACTCTCCTCCATGGGAGTAATGTCTCAAACAGTCTACGCTTTGATCGTTCCCAGGAAAACCAGTAGTAGTTTCCGATGCACATCTGGGGGCATTCTGTAAACTGTGGACTATCTGAGTGTTGATAAAACACAGAAATTGCATCGAGATTGAATACAACATTCACCATGCGCACTTTCCTCCATGGAAGTAATATCTCAAAGAGTCTAAGCTTTGACCGTTCCCTGGAAGACCAGTAGGCGTTTCCGATGCACATATGAAGGCTTTCTGTAATCTGTGGACCATCACAGTGTTGATGAAACACAGAAATTTGCATCGGGATTGAATACAACAGTCAGCAGGCGCTATTTCCTCCATGGGAGTAATGTCTCAAACAGTTTACGCTTTGATCGTTTCCTGGAAGATCAGTAGTAGTTTCCGATGCACATCTGGAGGCATTCTGTAATCTGTGGACTATCAGAGTGTTGATGAAACACAGAAGTATCATCGGGATTCAATACAACAGTCCCCATGCGCACATCCCTCCATGGGTGTAATGCCTCAAACAGTCTACAGTTTGATCGTTTCCTGGAACGCCAGTAGTAGTTTCTGAGGCTCATCTGGAGGCATTCTGTAATCTGTGGACTATCAGAGTGTTGATGAAACACAGAAATTGCATCGTAATTGAATACAACAGTCACATTGCGCACTTTCCTCCATGGGAGTAATGTCTCAAACAGTCTACGCTTTGATCGTTTCCTGGAAGACCAGTAGTAGTTTCCGATGCACATCTGGAGGCATTCTGTAATCTGTGGACTATCAGAGTGTTGATGAAACACAGAAATTGCATCGGGATTGAATACAACAGTCAACATGCGCACTTACCTCCAAGGGAGTAATGTCTCATACAGTTTAATCTTTGATCGTTCCCTGGAAGACCAGTAGTAGTTTCCGATGCACATCTGGAGGCATTCTGTAATCTGTGGACTATCAGAGTGTTGATGAAACACTGAAATTGCACCGGGATTGAATACAATAGTCACCATGTGCACTTACCTCCATGGGAGTAATGTCTCAAACAGTCTACGCTTTGATCGTTTCCTGGAAGACCAGTAGTAGTTTCCGATGCACATCTGGAGGCACTCTGTAATCTGCGGACTAACAGAGTGTTGATGAAACACTGTAATTGTATCGGGATTGAATACAACAGTCACCATGCACACTTTCCTCCATGGGAGTAATGTCTCAAACAGTCTACGATTTGATCGTTCCCTGGAAGACCAGTAGTAGTTTCCGATGCACATCTGGAGGCATTCTGTAATCTTTGGACTATCAGAGTGTTGATGAAACCAAAATTGCATCGGGATTGAATACAACAGTCACCATGCGCACTCTCCTCCATGGGAGTAATGTCTCAAACAGTCTACGCTTTGATCGTTCCCAGGAAAACCAGCAGTAGTTTCCGATGCACATCTGGGGGGCATTCTGTAACCTGTGGACTATCTGAGTGTTGATAAAACACAGAAATTGCATCGAGATTGAATACAACATTCACCATGCGCACTTTCCTCCATGGAAGTAATATCTCAAACAGTCTAAGCTTTGATCGTTCCCTGGAAGACCAGTAGTAGTTTCCGATGCACATCTGGAGGCATTCTAAAATCCTTGGACCTTCAAAGTGTTGATGAAACACAGAAGTTGCCTCGAGATTGAATACATCAGTCACCATGCGCACATTCCTCCATGGGAGTAATGTCTCAAACAGTCTACGATTTGATCGTTACCTGGAAGACCAGTAGTAGTTTCCGATGACCATCTGGAGGCATTCTGTAATCTGTGGACTATCAGAGTGTTGATGCAACACAGAAATTGCATCGGGATTGAATACAACAGTCACCATCGGCACCTTCCTCCATGGGAGTAATGTCTGAAACAGTCTACGCTTTGATCGTTTCCTGGAAGACCAGTAGTAGTTTCCGATGCACATCTGGAGGCATTCTGTAATCTGTGGACTATCAGAGTGTTGATGAAACACAGTAATTGCATCGGGATTGAATACAACAGTCCCGATGCGCACTTTCTTCCATGGGAGTTATGTCTCAGACAATCTACACCTTGCCCGTTCCCTGGAAGTCCAGTAGTAGTTTCCGATGCACATCTGGAGGCATTCTGTAACCTGTGGACTATCAGAGTGTTGATGAAACACAGAAATTGCATCGGGATTGAATACAACAGTCACCATGCGCACTTTCCTCCTTGGGAGTAATGTCTCAAACAGTCTAAGCTTTGATCGTTCCCTGGAAGACCAGTACTCGTTTCCGATGCACATCTGGAGGCATTCTATAATCTGTGAACTATCAGAGTGTTGATGAAACACAGAAATTGCATCAGGATTGAATACAACAGTCACCAAGCGCTATTTCCTCAATGGGAGTAATGTCTCAAACAGTCTATTCTATGATCGTTCCCCTGAAGGCCAGTAGTAGTTTCCGATGCACATCTGGACGCAATCTGTAATCCTTGGACCTTCAAACTGTTGATGAAACAAAGAAATATTCTCGAGGATTGAATACAACAGTCACCATGCGCACTTTCCTCCATGTGAGCAATTTCTCAAACAATCTACGCTTTGATCGTTCCCTGGAAGACCAGTAGTAGTTCCGATGCACATCTGGAGGCATTCTGTAATCTGTGGACTATCTGAGTGTTGATGAAACACAGAAATTGCATCGGGATTGAATACAACAGTCACATTGCGCACTTTCCTCCATGGGAGTAATGTCTCAAACAGTCTACGCTTTGATCATTTCCTGGAAGACCAGTAGTAGTTTCCGATGCACATCTGGAGGCATTCTGAAATCTGTGGACTATCAGAGTGTTGATGAAACACAGAAATTGCACCGGGATTGAATACAACAGTCAACATGCGCACTTACCTCCATGGGAGTAATGTCTCAAACAGTTTAATCTTTGATCGTTCCCTGGAAGACCAGTAGTAGTTTCCGATGCATATCTGGAGGCATTCTGTAATCTGTGGACTATCAGAGTGTTGATGAAACACTGAAATTGCACCGGGATTGAATACAACAGTCACCATGTGCACTTACCTCCATGGGAGTAATGTCTCAAACAGTCTACGATTTGATCGTTAGCTGGAAGACCAGTAGTAGTTTCCGATGCACATCTGGAGGCATTCTGTAATCTGTGGACTATCAGAGTGTTGATGAAACACAGAAATTGCATCGGGATTGTATACAACAGTCACCATCGGAATCTTCCTCCATGGGAGTAATGTCTCAAACAGTGTACGCTTTGATCGTTTCCTGGAAGACCAGTAGTAGTTTCCGATGCACTTCTGGAGGCATTCTGTAATCTGTGGACTATCAGAGTGTTGATGAAACACAGTAATTGCATCGGGATTGAATACAACAGTCCCCATGCGCACTTACCTCCATGGGAGTACCATCTGAAACAGTTTACTCTTTGATCGTTCCCTGGAAGACCAGTAGTGGTTTCCGATGCACATCTGGAGGCATTCTGTAGTTCTTGGACCTTCAAAGTGTTGATGAAACACAGAATTTGCCTCGGGATTGAATACAACAGTCACCATGCACACATTCCTCCATGGGAGAAATGTCTCAATCATTCTACGATCTGATCGTTCCCTGGAAGACCAGTAATAGTTTCCGATCCACATCTGGAGGCATTCTGTAATCTGTGGACTATCAGAGTGTTGATGAATCACAGTAATTGCATCGGGATTGAATACAACAGTCACCATGTGCACTTACCTCCATGGGAGTAATGTCTCAAACAGTCTACGCTTTGATCGTTTCCTGGAAGACCAGTAGTAGTCTCCGATGCACATCTGGAGGCATTCTGTAATCTGTGGACTATCAGAGTGTTGATGAAACACAGAAATTGCATCGGGATTGAATACAACATTCACCTTGCGCACTTTCCTCCATGGGAGGAACGTCTCAAACAGTCTACGCTTTGATCGTTTCCTGGAAGACCAGTAGTAGATTCCGATGCACATCTGGAGGCATTCTGTAGTCTGTGGACTATCAGAGTGTTGATGATATACAGATATTGCATCGGGATTGAATACAACAGTGACCATTCGCACTTACCTCCATGGGAGTAATGTCTCAAACAGTATAATTTTTGATCGTTCCCTGGAAGACCAGTAGTCGTTTCCGATGCACATCTGGAGGCATTCTGTAATCTGTGGACTATCAGAGTGTTGATGAAACACAGAAATTGCATCGGGATTGAATACAACAGTCACCATGCGCACTTACCTCCATGGGAGTAATGTCTCAAACAGTCTACGCTTTGATCGTTTCCTATAAGACCAGTAGTAGTTTCCGATGCACATCTGGAGGCATTCTGTAATCTGTGGACTATCAGAGTGTTGATGAAACACAGAAATTGCATCGGGATTGAATACAACAGTCACCATCGGCACCTTCCTCCATGGGAGTAATGTCTCAAACAGTCTACGCTTTGATCGTTCCCTGCAGAACCAGTAGTAGTTTCCGATGCACATCTGGAGGCATTCTGTAATCCTTGGACCTTCAAAGTGTTGATGAAACACAGAAATTGCATCGGGATTGAATACAACAGTCACCACGCGCACTTTCCTCCATGGAAGTAATGTCACAAACAGTCTACGCTTTGATCGTTTCCTGGAAGACCAGTAGTAGTTTCCGATGCACATCTGTAGGCATTCTGTAATCTGTGGACTATCAGAGTGTTGATGAAACAGTGATATTGCATCGGGATTGAATACAACAGTAACCATGCGCACTTACCTCCATGGGAGTAATGTCTGAAACAGTTTACTCTTTGATCGTTCCCAGGAACACCAGTAGTAGTTTCTGATGCACATCTGGAGACATTCTGTAATCTGTGGACTATCAGAGTGTTGATGAAACAAAGAAATTTCATCGGGATTTAATACAACAGTCACCATGCGCACTTACCTCCATGGGAGTAATGTCTCAAACAGTCTACGCTTTGATCGTTTCCTGGAAGACCAGTAGTAGTTTCCGATGCACATCTGGAGGCATTCTGTAATCTGTGGACTATCAGAGTGTTGATGAAACACAGAAATTGCATCGGGATTGAATGCAACAGTCACCATCGGCACCTTCCTCCATGGGAGTAATGTCTCAAACAGACTACGCTTTGATCGTTCCCTGCAACACCAGTAGTAGTTTCCGATGCACATCTGGAGGCATTCTGTAATCCTTGGTCCTTCAAAGTGTTGATGAAACACAGAAATTGCATCGGGATTGAATACAACAGTCACCACGAGCACTTTCCTCCATGGAAGTAATGTCACAAACAGTCTACGCTTTGATCGTTCCCTGGAAGACCAGTAGTAGTTTCCGATGCACATCTGTAGGCATTCTGTAATCTGTGGACTATCAGAGTGTTGATGAAACAGTGATATTGCAACGGGATTGAATACAACAGTCACCATGCGCACTTACCTCCATGGGAGTAATGTCTGAAACAGTTTACTCTTTGATCGTTCCCAGGAAGACCAGTAGTAGTTTCTGATGCACATCTGGAGACATTCTGTAATCTGTGGACTATCAGAGTGTTGATGACACACAGAAATTGCATCGGGATTGAATACAACAGTCACCTTGTGCACTTTCCTCCATGAGAGGAACGTCTCAAACAGTCTACGCTTTGATCGTTTCCTGGAAGACCAGTAGTAGTTTCCGATGCACATCTGGAGGCATTCTGTAGTCTGTGGACTATCAGAGTGTTGATGAAACACAGATATTGCATCGGGATTGAATACAACAGTCACCATGCGCACTTACCTCCATGGGAGTAATGTCTCAAACAGTTTAATCTTTGATCGTTCCCTGGAAGACCAGTAGTAGTTTCCGATGCACATCTGGAGGCATTCTGTAATCTGTGGACTATCAGAGTGTTGATGAAACACAGAAATTGCATCGGGATTGAATACAACAGTCACCATGCGCCCTCACCTCCATGGGAGTAATGTCTCAAACAGTCTACGCTTTGATCGTTTCCTATAAGACCAGTAGTAGTTTCCGATGCACATCTGGAGGCATTCTGTAATCTGTGGACTATCAGAGTGTTGATGAAACACAGAAATTGCATCGGGATTGAATACAACAGTCACCATCGGCACCTACCTCCATGGGAGTAATGTCTCAAACAGTCTACGCTTTGATCGTTCCCTGGAAGACCAGTAGTAGTTCCGATGCACATCTGGATGTATTCTGTAATCTGTGGACTATGTGAGTGTTGATGAAACACAGAAATTGCATCGGGATTGAATACAAAAGTCACCATGCGCACTTACCTCCATGGGAGTAACGTCTCAAACAGTCTACGCTTTGATCGTTTCCTGGAAGACCAGTAGTAGTTTCCGATGCACATCTGGAGGCATTCTGTAACCTGTGGACTATCAGAGTGTTGATGAAACACAGAAATTGCATCGGGATTGAATACAACAGTCACCATGCGCACTTTCCTCCATGGGAGTAATGTCTCAAACAGTCTAAGCTTTGATCGTTCCCTGGAAGACCAGTACTAGTTTCCGATGCACATCTGGAGGCATTCTATAATCTGTGAACTATCAGAGTGTTGATGAAACACAGAAATTGCATCAGGATTGAATACAACAGTCACCAGGCGCTATTTCCTCAATGGGAGTAATGTCTCAAACAGTCTATTCTTTGATCGTTCCCCTGAAGGCCAGTAGTAGTTTCCGATGCACATCTGGACGCAATCTGTAATCCTTGGACCTTCAAACTGTTGATGAAACACAGAAATATTCTCGGGATTGAATACAACAGTCACCATGCGCACTTTCCTCCATGCGAGCAATTTCTCAAACAATCTACGCTTTGATCGTTCCCTGGAAGACCAGTAGTAGTTCCGATGCACATCTGGAGGCATTCTGTAATCTGTGGACTATCTGAGTGTTGATGAAACACAGAAATTGCATCGGGATTGAATACAACATTCACATTGCGCACTTTCCTCCATGGGAGTAATGTCTCAAACAGTCTACGCTTTGATCATTTCCTGGAAGACCAGTAGTAGTTTCCGATGCACATCTGGAGGCATTCTGAAATCTGTGGACTATCAGAGTGTTGATGAAACACAGAAATTGCACCGGGATTGAATACAACAGTCAATATGCGCACTTACCTCCATGGGAGTAATGTCTCAAACAGTTTAATCTTTGATCGTTCCCTGGAAGACCAGTAGTAGTTTCCGATGCACATCTGGAGGCATTCTGTAATCTGTGGACTATCAGAGTGTTGATGAAACACAGAAATTGCAACGGGATTGAATACAACAGTCACCATCGGCACCTTCCTCCATGGGAGTAATGTCTGAAACAGTCTACGCTTTGATCGTTTCCTGGAAGACCAGTAGTAGTTTCCGATGCACATCTGGAGGCATTCTGTAATCTGTGGACTATCAGAGTGTTGATGAGACACTGTAATTGCATCGGGATTGAATACAACAGTCACCATGCGCACTTTCCGCCATGTGAGTAATGTCTCAAACAGTCTACGATTTGATCGTTCCCTACTAGACCAGTAGTAGTTTCCGATTCACGTCTGGAGGCATTCTGTAATCAGTGGACTCTCAGAGTGTTGATGAAACACAGAAATTGCATCGGGATCGAATACAACAGTCACCATGCGCACTTTCCGCCAAGGGAGTAATGTCTCAAACAGTTTACTCTTTGATCGTTCCCTGGAAGACCAGTAGTAGTTTCCGATGCACATCTGGAGGCATTCTGTAATCTGTGGACTATCTGAGTGTTGATGAAACAAAGAAGTTGCATCGGGATTGAATACAACAGTCACCATGCGCACTTTTCTCCACGGGAGTAATGTCTCAAACAGTCTACAATTTGATCATTCCCTGGAAGACCAGTAGTAGTCTCCGATGCACATCTGGAGGCATTCTGTAATCTGTGGACTATCAGAGTGTTGATGAAACACAGAAATTGCATCGGGATTGAATACAACAGTCACCTTGCGCACTTTCCTCCATGGGAGGAACGTCTCAAACAGTCTACGCTTTGATCGTTTCCTGGAAGACCAGTAGTAGATTCCGATGCACATCTGGAGGCATTCTGTAGTCTGTGGACTATCAGAGTGTTGATGATACACAGATATTGCATCGGGATTGAATACAACAGTCACCATTCGCACTTACCTCCATGGGAGTAATGTCTCAAACAGTATAATTTTTGATCGTTCCCTGGAAGACCAGTAGTAGTTTCCGATGCACATCTGGAGGCATTCTGTAATCTGTGGACTATCAGAGTGTTGATGAAACACAGAAATTGCATCGGGATTGAATACAACAGTCACCATGCGCACTTACCTCCATGGGAGTAATGTCTCAAACAGTCTACGCTTTGATCGTTTCCTATAAGACCAGTAGTAGTTTCCGATGCACATCTGGAGGCATTCTGTAATCTGTGGACTATCAGAGTGTTGATGAAACACAGAAATTGCATCGGGATTGAATACAACAGTCACCATCGGCACCTTCCTCCATGGGAGTAATGTCTCAAACAGTCTACGCTTTGATCGTTCCCTGCAAGACCAGTAGTAGTTTCCGATGCACATCTGGAGGCATTCTGTAATCCTTGGACCTTCAAAGTGTTGATGAAACACAGAAATTGCATCGGGATTGAATACAACAGTCACCACGCGCACTTTCCTCCATGGAAGTAATGTCACAAACAGTCTACGCTTTGATCGTTTCCTGGAAGACCAGTAGTAGTTTCCGATGCACATCTGTAGGCATTCTGTAATCTGTGGACTATCAGAGTGTTGATGAAACAGTGATATTGCATCGGGATTGAATACAACAGTAACCATGCGCACTTACCTCCATGGGAGTAATGTCTGAAACAGTTTACTCTTTGATCGTTCCCAGGAACACCAGTAGTAGTTTCTGATGCACATCTGGAGACATTCTGTAATCTGTGGACTATCAGAGTGTTGATGAAACAAAGAAATTTCATCGGGATTTAATACAACAGTCACCATGCGCACTTACCTCCATGGGAGTAATGTCTCAAACAGTTTAATTTTTGATCGTTCCCTGGAAGACCAGTAGTAGTTTCCGATGCACATCTGGAGGCATTCTGTAATCTGTGGACTATCAGAGTGTTGATGAAACACAGAAATTGCATCGGGATTGAATGCAACAGTCACCATCGGCACCTTCCTCCATGGGAGTAATGTCTCAAACAGACTACGCTTTGATCGTTCCCTGCAACACCAGTAGTAGTTTCCGATGCACATCTGGAGGCATTCTGTAATCCTTGGTCCTTCAAAGTGTTGATGAAACACAGAAATTGCATCGGGATTGAATACAACAGTCACCACGAGCACTTTCCTCCATGGAAGTAATGTCACAAACAGTCTACGCTTTGATCGTTCCCTGGAAGACCAGTAGTAGTTTCCGATGCACATCTGTAGGCATTCTGTAATCTGTGGACTATCAGAGTGTTGATGAAACAGTGATATTGCAACGGGATTGAATACAACAGTCACCATGCGCACTTACCTCCATGGGAGTAATGTCTGAAACAGTTTACTCTTTGATCGTTCCCAGGAAGACCAGTAGTAGTTTCTGATGCACATCTGGAGACATTCTGTAATCTGTGGACTATCAGAGTGTTGATGAAACACAGAAATTGCATCGGGATTGAATACAACAGTCACCATGCGCACTTACCTCCATGGGAGTAATGTCTCAAACAGTCTACGCTTTGATCGTTTCCTATAAGACCAGTAGTAGTTTCCGATGCACATCTGGAGGCATTCTGTAATCTGTGGACTATCAGAGTGTTGATGAAACACAGAAATTGCATCGGGATTGAATACAACAGTCACCATCGGCACCTACCTCCATGGGAGTAATGTCTCAAACAGTCTACGCTTTGATCGTTCCCTGGAAGACCAGTAGTAGTTCCGATGCACATCTGGATGTATTCTGTAATCTGTGGACTATGTGAGTGTTGATGAAACACAGAAATTGCATCGGGATTGAATACAAAAGTCACCATGCGCACTTACCTCCATGGGAGTAATGTCTCAAACAGTCTACGCTTTGATCGTTTCCTGGAAGACCAGTAGTAGTTTCCGATGCACATCTGGAGGCATTCTGTAATCTGTGGACTATCAGAGTGTTGATGAAACAAAAATTGCAACGGGATTGAATACAACAGTCACCATGCATACTTTCCTCCATGGGAGTAATGTCTCAAACAGTCTACGCTTTGATCGTTCCCTGGAAGACCAGTAGTAGTTTCCGATGCACATCTGAAGGCATTCTGTAATCTGTGGACTATCACAGTGTTGATGAAACACAGAAATTGCATCTGGATTGAATACAACAGTCACCAGGCGCTATTTCCTCCATGGGAGTAATGGCTCAAACTGTCTACGCTTTGATCGTCCCTGGAAGATCAGTAGTAGTTTCCGATGCACATCTGGAGGCATTCTGTAATCTGTGGACTATCTGAGTGTTGATGAAACACAGAAATTGCATCGGGATTGAATACAACAGTCACCATGCGCACTTTCCTCCATGGGAGTAATGTCTCAAACAGTCTAAGATTTGATCGTTACCTGGAAGACCAGAAGTAGTTTCCGATGTACATCTGGAGGCATTCTGTATTCTGTGGACTATCAGAGTGTTGATGAAACACAGAAATTGCATCGGGATTGAATACAACAGTCACCATCGGCACCTTCCTCCATGGGAGTAATGTCTCAAACAGTGTACGCTTTGATCGTTTCCTGGAAGACCAGTAGTAGTTTCCGATGCACATCTGGAGGCACTCGGTAATCTGCGGACTATCAGAGTGTTGATGAACACTGTAATTGCATCGGGATTGAATACAGCAGTCACCATGCACACTTTCCTCCATGGGAGTAATGTCTCAAACAGTCTACGATTTGATCGTTCCCTGGAAGACCAGTAGTAGTTTCCGATGCACATCTGGAGGCATTCTGTAATCTGTGGACTATCAGAGTGTTGATGAAACACAGTAATTGCATCGGGATTGAATACAACAGTCACCATGCGCATCATTCTCCACGGGAGTAATGTCTCAAACAGTCTACACTTTTATCGTTTTAAGGAAGAAGAGTAGTAGTTTCCGACGCACATCTGGAGCCGTTCTGTAATCTGTGGACTATCTGAGTGTTGATGAAACACAGTAATTTCATCGGGATTGAGTACAACAGTCACCTTGCGCACTTTCCTCCATGGGAGGAACGTCTCAAACAGTCTACGCTTTGATCGTTTCCTGGAAGACCAGTAGTAGATTCCGATGCACATCTGGAGGCATTCTGTAGTCTGTGGACTATCAGAGTGTTGATGATACACAGATATTGCATCGGGATTGAATACAACAGTCACCATTCGCACTTACCTCCATGGGAGTAATGTCTCAAACAGTTTAATTTTTGATCGTTCCCTGGAAGACCAGTAGTAGTTTCCGATGCACATCTGGAGGCATTCTGTAATCTGTGGACTATCAGAGTGTTGATGAAACACAGAAATTGCATCGGGATTGAATACAACAGTCACCATGCGCACTTTCCTCCATGGGAGTAATGTCTCAAACAGTCTACGCTTTGATCGTTTCCTATAAGACCAGTAGTAGTTTCCGATGCACATCTGGAGGCATTCTGTAATCTGTGGACTATCAGAGTGTTGATGAAACAGTGATATTGCAACGGGATTGAATACAACAGTCACCATGCGCACTTACCTCCATGGGAGTAATGTCTGAAACAGTTTACTCTTTGATCGTTCCCAGGAAGACCAGTAGTAGTTTCTGATGCACATCTGGAGACATTCTGTAATCTGTGGACTATCAGAGTGTTGATGAAACACAGAAATTGCATCGGGATTGAATACAACAGTCACCTTGTGCACTTTCCTCCATGAGAGGAACGTCTCAAACAGTCTACGCTTTGATCGTTTCCTGGAAGACCAGTAGTAGTTTCCGATGCACATCTGGAGGCATTCTGTAGTCTGTGGACTATCAGAGTGTTGATGAAACACAGATATTGCATCGGGATTGAATACAACAGTCACCATGCGCACTTACCTCCATGGGAGTAATGTCTCAAACAGTTTAATCTTTGATCGTTCCCTGGAAGACCAGTAGTAGTTTCCGATGCACATCTGGAGGCATTCTGTAATCTGTGGACTATCAGAGTGTTGATGAAACACAGAAATTGCATCGGGATTGAATACAACAGTCACCATGCGCACTTACCTCCATGGGAGTAATGTCTCAAACAGTCTACGCTTTGATCGTTTCCTATAAGACCAGTAGTAGTTTCCGATGCACATCTGGAGGCATTCTGTAATCTGTGGACTATCAGAGTGTTGATGAAACACAGAAATTGCATCGGGATTGAATACAACAGTCACCATCGGCACCTACCTCCATGGGAGTAATGTCTCAAACAGTCTACGCTTTGATCGTTCCCTGGAAGACCAGTAGTAGTTCCGATGCACATCTGGATGTATTCTGTAATCTGTGGACTATGTGAGTGTTGATGAAACACAGAAATTGCATCGGGATTGAATACAAAAGTCACCATGCGCACTTACCACCATGGGAGTAATGTCTCAAACAGTCTACGCTTTGATCGTTTCCTGGAAGACCAGTAGTAGTTTCCGATGCACATCTGGAGGCATTCTGTAATCTGTGGACTATCAGAGTGTTGATGAAACAAAAATTGCATCGGGATTGAATACAACAGTCACCATGCATACTTTCCTCCATGGGAGTAATGTCTCAAACAGTCTACGCTTTGATCGTTCCCTGGAAGACCAGTAGTAGTTTCCGATGCACATCTGAAGGCATTCTGTAATCTGTGGACTATCACAGTGTTGATGAAACACAGAAATTGCATCTGGATTGAATACAACAGTCACCAGGCGCTATTTCCTCCATGGGAGTAATGTCTCAAACGCCTACGATTTGTTCGTTCCCTGGAAGAACAGTAGTAGTTTCCGATGCACATCTGGAGGCATTCTGTAATCTGTGGACTATCAGAGTGTTGATGAAACACAGAAATTGCATCGGGATTGAATACAACAGTCACCATCGGCACCTTCCTCCATGGGAGTAATGTCTCAAACAGTGTACGCTTTGATCGTTTCCTGGAAGACCAGTAGTAGTTTCCGATGCACATCTGGAGGCACTCGGTAATCTGCGGACTATCAGAGTGTTGATGAACACTGTAATTGCATCGGGATTGAATACAGCAGTCACCATGCACACTTTCCTCCATGGGAGTAATGTCTCAAACAGTCTACGATTTGATCGTTCCCTGGAAGACCAGTAGTAGTTTCCGATGCACATCTGGAGGCATTCTGTAATCTGTGGAGTATCAGAGTGTTGATGAAACACAGTAATTGCATCGGGATTGAATACAACAGTCACCATGCGCATCATTCTCCACGGGAGTAATGTCTCAAACAGTCTACACTTTTATCGTTTTAAGGAAGAAGAGTAGTAGTTTCCGACGCACATCTGGAGCCGTTCTGTAATCTGTGGACTATCTGAGTGTTGATGAAACACAGTAATTGCATCGGGATTGAATACAACAGTCACCTTGCGCACTTTCCTCCATGGGAGGAACGTCTCAAACAGTCTACGCTTTGATCGTTTCCTGGAAGACCAGTAGTAGATTCCGATGCACATCTGGAGGCATTCTGTAGTCTGTGGACTATCAGAGTGTTGATGATACACAGATATTGCATCGGGATTGAATACAACAGTCACCATTCGCACTTACCTCCATGGGAGTAATGTCTCAAACAGTTTAATTTTTGATCGTTCCCTGGAAGACCAGTAGTAGTTTCCGATGCACATCTGGAGGCATTCTGTAATCTGTGGACTATCAGAGTGTTGATGAAACACAGAAATTGCATCGGGATTGAATACAACAGTCACCATGCGCACTTACCTCCATGGGAGTAATGTCTCAAACAGTCTACGCTTTGATCGTTTCCTATAAGACCAGTAGTAGTTTCCGATGCACATCTGGAGGCATTCTGTAATCTGTGGACTATCAGAGTGTTGATGAAACACAGAAATTGCATCGGGATTGAATACAACAGTCACCATCGGCACCTTCCTCCATGGGAGTAATGTCTCAAACAGTCTACGCTTTGATCGTTCCCTGCAAGACCAGTAGTAGTTTCCGATGCACATCTGGAGGCATTCTGTAATCCTTGGACCTTCAAAGTGTTGATGAAACACAGAAATTGCATCGGGATTGAATACAACAGTCACCACGCGCACTTTCCTCCATGGAAGTAATGTCACAAACAGTCTACGCTTTGATCGTTTCCTGGAAGACCAGTAGTAGTTTCCGATGCACATCTGTAGGCATTCTGTAATCTGTGGACTATCAGAGTGTTGATGAAACAGTGATATTGCATCGGGATTGAATACAACAGTAACCATGCGCACTTACCTCCATGGGAGTAATGTCTGAAACAGTTTACTCTTTGATCGTTCCCAGGAACACCAGTAGTAGTTTCTGATGCACATCTGGAGACATTCTGTAATCTGTGGACTATCAGAGTGTTGATGAAACAAAGAAATTTCATCGGGATTTAATACAACAGTCACCATGCGCACTTACCTCCATGGGAGTAATGTCTCAAACAGTCTACGCTTTGATCGTTTCCTGGAAGACCAGTAGTAGTTTCCGATGCACATCTGGAGGCATTCTGTAATCTGTGGACTATCAGAGTGTTGATGAAACACAGAAATTGCATCGGGATTTAATGCAACAGTCACCATCGGCACCTTCCTCCATGGGAGTAATGTCTCATACAGTCTACGCTTTGATCGTTCCCTGCAACACCAGTAGTAGTTTCCGATGCACATCTGGAGGCATTCTGTAATCCTTGGTCCTTCAAAGTGTTGATGAAACACAGAAATTGCATCGGGATTGAATACAACAGTCACCACGAGCACTTTCCTCCATGGAAGTAATGTCACAAACAGTCTACGCTTTGATCGTTCCCTGGAAGACCAGTAGTAGTTTCCGATGCACATCTGTAGGCATTCTGTAATCTGTGGACTATCAGAGTGTTGATGAAACAGTGATATTGCAACGGGATTGAATACAACAGTCACCATGCGCACTTACCTCCATGGGAGTAATGTCTGAAACAGTTTACTCTTTGATCGTTCCCAGGAAGACCAGTAGTAGTTTCTGATGCACATCTGGAGACATTCTGTAATCTGTGGACTATCAGAGTGTTGATGAAACACAGAAATTGCATCGGGATTGAATACAACAGTCACCTTGTGCACTTTCCTCCATGAGAGGAACGTCTCAAACAGTCTACGCTTTGATCGTTTCCTGGAGGACCAGTAGTAGTTTCCGATGCACATCTGGAGGCATTCTGTAGTCTGTGGACTATCAGAGTGTTGATGAAACACAGATATTGCATCGGGATTGAATACAACAGTCACCATGCGCACTTACCTCCATGGGAGTAATGTCTCAAACAGTTTAATCTTTGATCGTTCCCTGGAAGACCAGTAGTAGTTTCCGATGCACATCTGGAGGCATTCTGTAATCTGTGGACTATCAGAGTGTTGATGAAACACAGAAATTGCATCGGGATTGAATACAACAGTCACCATGCGCACTTACCTCCATGGGAGTAATGTCTCAAACAGTCTACGCTTTGATCGTTTCCTATAAGACCAGTAGTAGTTTCCGATGCACATCTGGAGGCATTCTGTAATCTGTGGACTATCAGAGTGTTGATGAAACACAGAAATTGCATCGGGATTCAATACAACAGTCACCATCGGCACCTACCTCCATGGGAGTAATGTCTCAAACAGTCTACGCTTTGATCGTTCCCTGGAAGACCAGTAGTAGTTCCGATGCACATCTGGATGTATTCTGTAATCTCTGGACTATGTGAGTGTTGATGAAACACAGAAATTGCATCGGGATTGAATACAACAGTCACCATGCGCACTTACCTCCATGGGAGTAATGTCTCAAACAGTCTACGCTTTGATCGTTTCCTGGAAGACCAGTAGTAGTTTCCGATGCACATCTGGAGGCATTCTGTAATCCGTGGACTATCAGAGTGTTGATGAAACAAAAATTGCATCGGGATTGAATACAACAGTCACCATGCATACTTTCCTTCATGGGAGTAATGTCTCAAACAGTCTACGCTTTGATCGTTCCCTGGAAGACCAGTAGTAGTTTCCGATGCACATCTGAAGGCATTCTGTAATCTGTGGACTATCACAGTGTTGATGAAACACAGAAATTGCATCTGGATTGAATACAACAGTCACCAGGCGCTATTTCCTCCATGGGAGTAATGTCTCAAACGCCTACGATTTGTTCGTTCCCTGGAAGAACAGTAGTAGTTTCCGATGCACATCTGGAGGCATTCTGTAATCTGTGGACTATCAGAGTGTTGATGAAACACAGAAATTGCATCGGGATTGAATACAACAGTCACCATCGGAACCTTCCTCCATGGGAGTAATGTCTCAAACAGTGTACGCTTTGATCGTTTCCTGGAAGACCAGTAGTAGTTTCCGATGCACATCTGGAGGCACTCGGTAATCTGCGGACTATCAGAGTGTTGATGAACACTGTAATTGCATCGGGATTGAATACAGCAGTCACCATGCACACTTTCCTCCATGGGAGTAATGTCTCAAACAGTCTACGATTTGATCGTTCCCTGGAAGACCAGTAGTAGTTTCCGATGCACATCTGGAGGCATTCTGTAATCTGTGGACGATCAGAGTGTTGATGAAACACAGTAATTGCATCGGGATTGAATACAACAGTCACCATGCGCATCATTCTCCACGGGAGTAATGTCTCAAACAGTCTACTCTTTTATCGTTTTAAGGAAGAAGAGTAGTAGTTTCCGACGCACATCTGGAGCCGTTCTGTAATCTGTGGACTATCTGAGTGTTGATGAAACACAGTAATTGCATCGGGATTGAATACAACAGTCACCTTGCGCACTTTCCTCCATGGGAGTAATGTCTCAAACAGCCTACGCTTTGATCGTTTCCTGGAAGACCAGTAGTTTTTTCCGATGCACACCTGGAGGCATTCTGTAATCTGTGGAGTATCAGAGTGTTGATGAAACACTGAAATTGCACCGGGATTGAATACAACAGTCACCATGTGCACTTACCTCCATGGGAGTAATGTCTCAAACAGTCTACTCTTTGATCGTTTCCTGGAAGACCAGTAGTAGTTTCCGATGCACATCTGGAGGCACTCTGTAATCTGCGGACTATCAGAGTGTTGATGAAACACTGTAATTGCATCGGGATTGAATACAGCAGTCACCATGCACACTTTCCTCGATGGGAGTAATGTCTCAGACCGTCTACGCTTTGATCGTTCCCTGGAAGACCAGTAGTAGTTTTCGATGCACATCTGGAGGCATTCTCTAATCTGTGGACTATCAGAGTGTTAATGAAACCAAAATTGCATCGGGATTGAATACAACGGTCACCATGCGCACTCTCCTCCATGGGAGTAATGTCTCAAACAGTCTACGCTTTGATCGTTCCCAGGAAAACCAGTAGTAGTTTCCGATGCACATCTGGTGCATTCTGTAATCTGTGGACTATCACAGTGTTGATGAAACACAGAAATTGCATCGGGATTGAATACAACAGTCACCAGGCGCTATTTCCTTAATGGGAGTAATGTCTCAAACAGCCTACGATTTTATCGTTCCCTGGAAGAACAGTAGTAGTTTCCGATGCACATCTGGTGCATTCTGTAATCTGTGGACTATCACAGTGTTGATGAAACACAGAAATTGCATCGGGATTGAATACAACAGTCACCAGGCTCTATTTCCTCCATGGGAGTAATGTCTCAAACAGCCTACGATTTGATCGTTCCCTGGAAGAACAGTAGTAGTTTCCTGATGCACATCTGGAGGCATTTTGTAATCTGTGGACTATCAGAGTGTTGATGAAACACAGAAATTGCATCGGGATTGAATACAACAGTCACCATCGGCAACTTCCTCCATCGGAGTAATGTCTCAAACAGTGTACGCTTTGATCGTTCCCTGGAAGACCAGTAGTAGTTTCCGATGCACATCTAGAGGCATTCTGTAATCTGTGGACTATCAGAGTGTTGATGAAACAGATAAATTGCATCGGGATTGAATACAACAGTCACCATGTGCACTTGCCTCCATAGGAGTAGTGTCTCAAACAGTCTACGCTTTTATCGTTTTAAGGAAGAAGAGTAGTAGTTTCCGACGCACATCTGGAACCGTTCAGTAATCTGTGGACTATCTGAGTGTTGGTGAAACACAGAAATTGCATCGGGATTGAATACAACAGTCACCTTGCGCCCTTTCCTCCATGGGAGTAATGTCTCAAACAGTCTACGCTTTGATCGTTCCCTGGAAGACCAGTAGTAGTTTCCGATGCACATCTGGAGGCATTCTGTAATCTGTGGACTATCAGAGTGTTGATGAAACAAAAATTGCATCGGGATTGAATACAACAGTCACCATGCATACTTTCCTCCATGGGAGTAATGTCTCAAACAGTCTACGCTTTGATCGTTCCCTGGAAGACCAGTAGTAGTTTCCGATGCACATTTGAAGGCATTCTGTAATCTGTGGACTATCACAGTGTTGATGAAACACAGAAATTGCATCTGGATTGAATACAACAGTCACCAGGCGCTATTTCCTCCATGGGAGTAATGTCTCAAACAGCCTACGATTTGTTCGTTCCCTGGAAGAACAGTAGTAGTTTCCGATGCACATCTGGAGGCATTCTGTAATCTGTGGACTATCAGAGTGTTGATGAAACACAGAAATTGCATCGGGATTGTATACAACAGTCACCATCGGAATCTTCCTCCATGGGAGTAATGTCTCAAACAGTGTACGCTTTGATCGTTTCCTGGAAGACCAGTAGTAGTTTCCGATGCACTTCTGGAGGCATTCTGTAATCTGTGGACTATCAGAGTGTTGATGAAACACAGTAATTGCATCGGGATTGAATACAACAGTCCCCATGCGCACTTACCTCCATGGGAGTAACATCTGAAACAGTTTACTCTTTGATCGTTCCCTGGAAGACCAGTAGTGGTTTCCGATGCACATCTGGAGGCATTCTGTAATTCTTGGACCTTCAAAGTGTTGATGAAACACAGAATTTGCCTCGGGATTGAATACAACAGTCACCATGCACACATTCCTCCATGGGAGAAATGTCTCAATCATTCTACGATCTGATCGTTCCCTGGAAGACCAGTAATAGTTTCCGATCCACATCTGGAGGCATTCTGTAATCTGTGGACTATCAGAGTGTTGATGAAACACAGTAATTGCATCGGGATTGAATACAACAGTCACCATGTGCACTTACCTCCATGGGAGTAATGTCTCAAACAGTCTACGCTTTGATCGTTTCCTGGAAGACCAGTAGTAGCTTCCGATGCACATCTGGAGGCACTTGGTAATCTGCGGACTATCAGAGTGTTGATAAACACTGTAATTGCATCGGGATTGAATACAGCAGTCACCATGCACACTTTCCTCCATGGGAGTAATGTCTCAAACAGTCTACGATTTGATCGTTCCCTGGAAGACCAGTAGTAGTTTCCGATGCACATCTGGAGGCATTCTGTAATCTGTGGACTATCAGAGTGTTGATGAAACACAGTAATTGCATCGGGATTGAATACAACAGTCACCATGCGCATCATTCTCCACGGGAGTAATGTCTCAAACAGTCTACTCTTTTATCGTTTTAAGGAAGAAGAGTAGTAGTTTCCGACGCACATCTGGAGCCGTTCTGTAATCTGTGGACTATCTGAGTGTTGATGAAACACAGTAATTGCATCGGGATTGAATACAACAGTCACCTTGCGCACTTTCCTCCATGGGAGTAAAGTCTCAAACAGCCTACGCCTTGATCGTTTCCTGGAAGACCAGTAGCTTTTTCCGATGCACACCTGGAGGCATTCTGTAATCTGTGAACTATCAGAGTGTTGATGAAACACTGAAATTGCACCGGGATTGAATACAACAGTCACCATGTGCACTTACCTCCATGGGAGTAATGTCTCAAACAGTCTACGCTTTGATCGTTTCCTGGAAGACCAGTAGTAGTTTCCGATGCACATCTGGAGGCACTCTGTAATCTGCGGACTATCAGAGTGTTGATGAAACACTGTAATTGCATCGGGATTGAATACAGCAGTCACCATGCACACTTTCCTCCATGGGAGTAATGTCTCAGACAGTCTACGCTTTGATCGTTCCCTGGAAGACCAGTAGTAGTTTTCGATGCACATCTGGAGGCATTCTGTAATCTGTGGACTATCAGAGTGTTAATGAAACCAAAATTGCATCGGGATTGAATACAACAGTCACCATGCGCACTCTCCCCCATGGGAGTAATGTCTCAAACAGTCTACGCTTTGATCGTTCCCAGGAAAACCAGTAGTAGCTTCCGATGCACATCTGGGGGCATTCTGTAATCTGTGGACTATCACAGTGTTGATGAAACACAGAAATTGCATCGGGATTGAATACTACAGTCACCAGGCGCTATTTCCTCCATGGGAGTAACGTCTCAAACAGCCTACGATTTGATCGTTCCCTGGAAGAACAGTAGTAGTTTCCGATGCACATCTGGAGGCATTCTGCAATCTGTGGACTATCAGAGTGTTGATGAAACACTGAAATTGCACCGGGATTGAATACAACAGTCACCATGTGCACTTACCTCCATGGGAGTAATATTTCAAACAGTCTACGCTTTGATCGTTTCCTGGAAGACCAGTAGTAGTTTCCGATGCACATCTGGAGGCATTCTGTAATCTGTGGACTATCAGAGTGTTGATGAAACACAGTAATTGCATCGGGATTGAATACAACAGTCCCCATGCGCACTTTCTTCCATGGGAGTAATGTCTCAGACAGTCTAAACTTTGCCCGTTCCCTGGAAGACCAGTAGTAGTTTCCGATGCACATCTGGAGACATTCTGTAATCTGTGGACTATCAGAGTGTTGATGAAACACAGAAATTGATCGGGATTGAATACAACAGTCAGCATGCGCACTTTCCTCCATGGGAGTAATGTCTCAAACAGTCCAAGCTTTGATCGTTCCCTGGAAGACCAGTAGTAGTTTCCGATGCACATCTGGTGCATTCTGTAATCTGTGGACTATCACAGTGTTGATGAAACACAGAAATTGCATCGGGATTGAATACAACAGTCACCAGGCTCTATTTCCTCCATGGGAGTAATGTCTCAAACAGCCTACGATTTGATCGTTCCCTGGAAGAACAGTAGTAGTTTCCTGATGCACATCTGGAGGCATTTTGTAATCTGTGGACTATCAGAGTGTTGATGAAACACAGAAATTGCATCGGGATTGAATACAACAGTCACCATCGGCAACTTCCTCCATGGGAGTAATGTCTCAAACAGTGTACGCTTTGATCGTTCCCTGGAAGACCAGTAGTAGTTTCCGATGCACATCTAGAGGCATTCTGTAATCTGTGGACTATCAGAGTGTTGATGAAACAGATAAATTGCATCGGGATTGAATACAACAGTCACCATGTGCACTTGCCTCCATAGGAGTAGTGTCTCAAACAGTCTACGCTTTTATCGTTTTAAGGAAGAAGAGTAGTAGTTTCCGACGCACATCTGGAACCGTTCAGTAATCTGTGGACTATCTGAGTGTTGGTGAAACACAGAAATGGCATCGGGATTGAATACAACAGTCACCTTGCGCCCTTTCCTCCGTGGGAGTAATGTCTCAAACAGTCTACGCTTTGATCGTTCCCTGGAAGACCAGTAGTAGTTTCCGATGCACATCTGGAGGCATTCTGTAATCTGTGGACTATCAGAGTGCTGATGAAACAAAAATTGCATCGGGATTGATTACAACAGTCACCTTGCGCCCTTTCCTCCGTGGGAGTAATGTCTCAAACAGTCTACGCTTTGATCGTTCCCTGGAAGACCAGTAGTAGTTTCCGATGCACATCTGAAGGCATTCTGTAATCTGTGGACTATCACAGTGTTGATGAAACACAGAAATTGCATCTGGATTGAATACAACAGTCACCAGGCGCTATTTCCTCCATGGGAGTAATGTCTCAAACGCCTACGATTTGTTCGTTCCCTGGAAGAACAGTAGTAGTTTCCGATGCACATCTGGAGGCATTCTGTAATCTGTGGACTATCAGAGTGTTGATGAAACACAGAAATTGCATCGGGATTGAATACAACAGTCACCATCGGCACCTTCCTCCATGGGAGTAATGTCTCAAACAGTGTACGCTTTGATCGTTTCCTGGAAGACCAGTAGTAGTTTCCGATGCACATCTGGAGGCACTCGGTAATCTGCGGACTATCAGAGTGTTGATGAACACTGTAATTGCATCGGGATTGAATACAGCAGTCACCATGCACACTTTCCTCCATGGGAGTAATGTCTCAAACAGTCTACGATTTGATCGTTCCCTGGAAGACCAGTAGTAGTTTCCGATGCACATCTGGAGGCATTCTGTAATCTGTGGACGATCAGAGTGTTGATGAAACACAGTAATTGCATCGGGATTGAATACAACAGTCACCATGCGCATCATTCTCCACGGGAGTAATGTCTCAAACAGTCTACTCTTTTATCGTTTTAAGGAAGAAGAGTAGTAGTTTCCGACGCACATCTGGAGCCGTTCTGTAATCTGTGGACTATCTGAGTGTTGATGAAACACAGTAATTGCATCGGGATTGAATACAACAGTCACCTTGCGCACTTTCCTCCATGGGAGTAATGTCTCAAACAGCCTACGCTTTGATCGTTTCCTGGAAGACCAGTAGTTTTTTCCGATGCACACCTGGAGGCATTCTGTAATCTGTGGAGTATCAGAGTGTTGATGAAACACTGAAATTGCACCGGGATTGAATACAACAGTCACCATGTGCACTTACCTCCATGGGAGTAATGTCTCAAACAGTCTACTCTTTGATCGTTTCCTGGAAGACCAGTAGTAGTTTCCGATGCACATCTGGAGGCACTCTGTAATCTGCGGACTATCAGAGTGTTGATGAAACACTGTAATTGCATCGGGATTGAATACAGCAGTCACCATGCACACTTTCCTCGATGGGAGTAATGTCTCAGACCGTCTACGCTTTGATCGTTCCCTGGAAGACCAGTAGTAGTTTTCGATGCACATCTGGAGGCATTCTCTAATCTGTGGACTATCAGAGTGTTAATGAAACCAAAATTGCATCGGGATTGAATACAACGGTCACCATGCGCACTCTCCTCCATGGGAGTAATGTCTCAAACAGTCTACGCTTTGATCGTTCCCAGGAAAACCAGTAGTAGTTTCCGATGCACATCTGGTGCATTCTGTAATCTGTGGACTATCACAGTGTTGATGAAACACAGAAATTGCATCGGGATTGAATACAACAGTCACCAGGCTCTATTTCCTCCATGGGAGTAATGTCTCAAACAGCCTACGATTTGATCGTTCCCTGGAAGAACAGTAGTAGTTTCCTGATGCACATCTGGAGGCATTTTGTAATCTGTGGACTATCAGAGTGTTGATGAAACACAGAAATTGCATCGGGATTGAATACAACAGTCACCATCGGCAACTTCCTCCATCGGAGTAATGTCTCAAACAGTGTACGCTTTGATCGTTCCCTGGAAGACCAGTAGTAGTTTCCGATGCACATCTAGAGGCATTCTGTAATCTGTGGACTATCAGAGTGTTGATGAAACAGATAAATTGCATCGGGATTGAATACAACAGTCACCATGTGCACTTGCCTCCATAGGAGTAGTGTCTCAAACAGTCTACGCTTTTATCGTTTTAAGGAAGAAGAGTAGTAGTTTCCGACGCACATCTGGAACCGTTCAGTAATCTGTGGACTATCTGAGTGTTGGTGAAACACAGAAATTGCATCGGGATTGAATACAACAGTCACCTTGCGCCCTTTCCTCCATGGGAGTAATGTCTCAAACAGTCTACGCTTTGATCGTTCCCTGGAAGACCAGTAGTAGTTTCCGATGCACATCTGGAGGCATTCTGTAATCTGTGGACTATCAGAGTGTTGATGAAACAAAAATTGCATCGGGATTGAATACAACAGTCACCATGCATACTTTCCTCCATGGGAGTAATGTCTCAAACAGTCTACGCTTTGATCGTTCCCTGGAAGACCATTAGTAGTTTCCGATGCACATTTGAAGGCATTCTGTAATCTGTGGACTATCACAGTGTTGATGAAACACAGAAATTGCATCTGGATTGAATACAACAGTCACCAGGCGCTATTTCCTCCATGGGAGTAATGTCTCAAACAGCCTACGATTTGTTCGTTCCCTGGAAGAACAGTAGTAGTTTCCGATGCACATCTGGAGGCATTCTGTAATCTGTGGACTATCAGAGTGTTGATGAAACACAGAAATTGCATCGGGATTGTATACAACAGTCACCATCGGAATCTTCCTCCATGGGAGTAATGTCTCAAACAGTGTACGCTTTGATCGTTTCCTGGAAGACCAGTAGTAGTTTCCGATGCACTTCTGGAGGCATTCTGTAATCTGTGGACTATCAGAGTGTTGATGAAACACAGTAATTGCATCGGGATTGAATACAACAGTTCCCATGCGCACTTACCTCCATGGGAGTACCATCTGAAACAGTTTACTCTTTGATCGTTCCCTGGAAGACCAGTAGTGGTTTCCGATGCACATCTGGAGGCATTCTGTAATTCTTGGACCTTCAAAGTGTTGATGAAACACAGAATTTGCCTCGGGATTGAATACAACAGTCACCATGCACACATTCCTCCATGGGAGAAATGTCTCAATCATTCTACGATCTGATCGTTCCCTGGAAGACCAGTAATAGTTTCCGATCCACATCTGGAGGCATTCTGTAATCTGTGGACTATCAGAGTGTTGATGAAACACAGTAATTGCATCGGGATTGAATACAACAGTCACCATGTGCACTTACCTCCATGGGAGTAATGTCTCAAACAGTCTACGCTTTGATCGTTTCCTGGAAGACCAGTAGTAGTTTCCGATGCACATCTGGAGGCACTTGGTAATCTGCGGACTATCAGAGTGTTGATAAACACTGTAATTGCATCGGGATTGAATACAGCAGTCACCATGCACACTTTCCTCCATGGGAGTAATGTCTCAAACAGTCTACCATTTGATCGTTCCCTGGAAGACCAGTAGTAGTTTCCGATGCACATCTGGAGGCATTCTGTAATCTGTGGACTATCAGAGTGTTGATGAAACACAGTAATTGCATCGGGATTGAATACAAGAGTCACCATGCGCATCATGCTCCACGGGAGTAATGTCTCAAACAGTCTACTCTTTTATCGTTTTAAGGAAGAAGAGTAGTAGTTTCCGACGCACATCTGGAGCCGTTCTGTAATCTGTGGACTATCTGAGTGTTGATGAAACACAGTAATTGCATCGGGATTGAATACAACAGTCACCTTGCGCACTTTCCTCCATGGGAGTAAAGTCTCAAACAGCCTACGCCTTGATCGTTTCCTGGAAGACCAGTAGCTTTTTCCGATGCACACCTGGAGGCATTCTGTAATATGTGAACTATCAGAGTGTTGATGAAACACTGAAATTGCACCGGGATTGAATACAACAGTCACCATGTGCACTTACCTCCATGGGAGTAATGTCTCAAACAGTCTACGCTTTGATCGTTTCCTGGAAGACCAGTAGTAGTTTCCGATGCACATCTGGAGGCACTCTGTAATCTGCGGACTATCAGAGTGTTGATGAAACACTGTAATTGCATCGGGATTGAATACAGCAGTCACCATGCACACTTTCCTCCATGGGAGTAATGTCTCAGACAGTCTACGCTTTGATCGTTCCCTGGAAGACCAGTAGTAGTTTTCGATGCACATCTGGAGGCATTCTGTAATCTGTGGACTATCAGAGTGTTAATGAAACCAAAATTGCATCGGGATTGAATACAACAGTCACCATGCGCACTCTCCCCCATGGGAGTAATGTCTCAAACAGTCTACGCTTTGATCGTTCCCAGGAAAACCAGTAGTAGCTTCCGATGCACATCTGGGGGCATTCTGTAATCTGTGGACTATCACAGTGTTGATGAAACACAGAAATTGCATCGGGATTGAATACTACAGTCACCAGGCGCTATTTCCTCCATGGGAGTAACGTCTCAAACAGCCTACGATTTGATCGTTCCCTGGAAGAACAGTAGTAGTTTCCGATGCACATCTGGAGGCATTCTGCAATCTGTGGACTATCAGAGTGTTGATGAAACACTGAAATTGCACCGGGATTGAATACAACAGTCACCATGTGCACTTACCTCCATGGGAGTAATATTTCAAACAGTCTACGCTTTGATCGTTTCCTGGAAGACCAGTAGTAGTTTCCGATGCACATCTGGAGGCATTCTGTAATCTGTGGACTATCAGAGTGTTGATGAAACACAGTAATTGCATCGGGATTGAATACAACAGTCCCCATGCGCACTTTCTTCCATGGGAGTAATGTCTCAGACAGTCTAAACTTTGCCCGTTCCCTGGAAGACCAGTAGTAGTTTCCGATGCACATCTGGAGACATTCTGTAATCTGTGGACTATCAGAGTGTTGATGAAACACAGAAATTGATCGGGATTGAATACAACAGTCAGCATGCGCACTTTCCTCCATGGGAGTAATGTCTCAAACAGTCCAAGCTTTGATCGTTCCCTGGAAGACCAGTAGTAGTTTCCGATGCACATCTGGTGCATTCTGTAATCTGTGGACTATCACAGTGTTGATGAAAAACAGAAATTGCATCGGGATTGAATACAACAGTCACCAGGCTCTATTTCCTCCATGGGAGTAATGTCTCAAACAGCCTACGATTTGATCGTTCCCTGGAAGAACAGTAGTAGTTTCCTGATGCACATCTGGAGGCATTTTGTAATCTGTGGACTATCAGAGTGTTGATGAAACACAGAAATTGCATCGGGATTGAATACAACAGTCACCATCGGCAACTTCCTCCATGGGAGTAATGTCTCAAACAGTGTACGCTTTGATCGTTCCCTGGAAGACCAGTAGTAGTTTCCGATGCACATCTAGAGGCATTCTGTAATCTGTGGACTATCAGAGTGTTGATGAAACAGATAAATTGCATCGGGATTGAATACAACAGTCACCATGTGCACTTGCCTCCATAGGAGTAGTGTCTCAAACAGTCTACGCTTTTATCGTTTTAAGGAAGAAGAGTAGTAGTTTCCGACGCACATCTGGAACCGTTCAGTAATCTGTGGACTATCTGAGTGTTGGTGAAACACAGAAATGGCATCGGGATTGAATACAACAGTCACCTTGCGCCCTTTCCTCCGTGGGAGTAATGTCTCAAACAGTCTACGCTTTGATCGTTCCCTGGAAGACCAGTAGTAGTTTCCGATGCACATCTGGAGGCATTCTGTAATCTGTGGACTATCAGAGTGCTGATGAAACAAAAATTGCATCGGGATTGAATACAACAGTCACCATGCATACTTTCCTTCATGGGAGTAATGTCTCAAACAGTCTACGCTTTGATCGTTCCCTGGAAGACCAGTAGTAGTTTCCGATGCACATTTGAAGGCATTCTGTAATCTGTGGACTATCACAGTGTTGATGAAACACAGAAATTGCATCTGGATTGAATACAACAGTCACCAGGCGCTATTTCCTCCATGGGAGTAATGTCTCAAACAGCCTACGATTTGTTCGTTCCCTGGAAGAACAGTAGTAGTTTCCGATGCACATCTGGAGGCATTCTGTAATCTGTGGACTATCAGAGTGTTGATGAAACACAGTAATTGCATCGGGATTGAATACAACAGTCCCCATGCGCACTTACCTCCATGGGAGTACCATCTGAAACAGTTTACTCTTTGATCGTTCCCTGGAAGACCAGTAGTGGTTTCCGATGCACATCTGGAGGCATTCTGTAATTCTTGGACCTTCAAAGTGTTGATGAAACACAGAATTTGCCTCGGGATTGAATACAACAGTCACCATGCACACTTTCCTCCATGGGAGAAATGTCTCAATCATTCTACGATCTGATCGTTCCCTGGAAGACCAGTAATAGTTTCCGATCCACATCTGGAGGCATTCTGTAATCTGTGGACTATCAGAGTGTTGATGAAACACAGTAATTGCATCGGGATTGAATACAACAGTCACCATGTGCACTTACCTCCATGGGAGTAATATCTCAAACAGTCTACGCTTTGATCGTTTCCTGGAAGACCAGTAGTAGTTTCCGATGCACATCTGGAGGCACTTGGTAATCTGCGGACTATCAGAGTGTTGATAAACACTGTAATTGCATCGGGATTGAATACAGCAGTCACCATGCACACTTTCCTCCATGGGAGTAATGTCTCAAACAGTCTACGATTTGATCGTTCCCTGGAAGACCAGTAGTAGTTTCCGATGCACATCTGGAGGCATTCTGTAATCTGTGGACTATCAGAGTGTTGATGAAACACAGTAATTGCATCGGGATTGAATACAAGAGTCACCATGCGCATCATGCTCCACGGGAGTAATGTCTCAAACAGTCTACTCTTTTATCGTTTTAAGGAAGAAGAGTAGTAGTTTCCGACGCACATCTGGAGCCGTTCTGTAATCTGTGGACTATCTGAGTGTTGATGAAACACAGTAATTGCATCGGGATTGAATACAACAGTCACCTTGCGCACTTTCCTCCATGGGAGTAAAGTCTCAAACAGCCTACGCCTTGATCGTTTCCTGGAAGACCAGTAGCTTTTTCCGATGCACACCTGGAGGCATTCTGTAATATGTGAACTATCAGAGTGTTGATGAAACACTGAAATTGCACCGGGATTGAATACAACAGTCACCATGTGCACTTACCTCCATGGGAGTAATGTCTCAAACAGTCTACGCTTTGATCGTTTCCTGGAAGACCAGTAGTAGTTTCCGATGCACATCTGGAGGCACTCTGTAATCTGCGGACTATCAGAGTGTTGATGAAACACTGTAATTGCATCGGGATTGAATACAGCAGTCACCATGCACACTTTCCTCCATGGGAGTAATGTCTCAGACAGTCTACGCTTTGATCGTTCCCTGGAAGACCAGTAGTAGTTTTCGATGCACATCTGGAGGCATTCTGTAATCTGTGGACTATCAGAGTGTTAATGAAACCAAAATTGCATCGGGATTGAATACAACAGTCACCATGCGCACTCTCCCCCATGGGAGTAATGTCTCAAACAGTCTACGCTTTGATCGTTCCCAGGAAAACCAGTAGTAGCTTCCGATGCACATCTGGGGGCATTCTGTAATCTGTGGACTATCACAGTGTTGATGAAACACAGAAATTGCATCGGGATTGAATACTACAGTCACCAGGCGCTATTTCCTCCATGGGAGTAACGTCTCAAACAGCCTACGATTTGATCGTTCCCTGGAAGAACAGTAGTAGTTTCCGATGCACATCTGGAGGCATTCTGCAATCTGTGGACTATCAGAGTGTTGATGAAACACTGAAATTGCACCGGGATTGAATACAACAGTCACCATGTGCACTTACCTCCATGGGAGTAATATTTCAAACAGTCTACGCTTTGATCGTTTCCTGGAAGACCAGTAGTAGTTTCCGATGCACATCTGGAGGCATTCTGTAATCTGTGGACTATCAGAGTGTTGATGAAACACAGTAATTGCATCGGGATTGAATACAACAGTCCCCATGCGCACTTTCTTCCATGGGAGTAATGTCTCAGACAGTCTAAACTTTGCCCGTTCCCTGGAAGACCAGTAGTAGTTTCCGATGCACATCTGGAGACATTCTGTAATCTGTGGACTATCAGAGTGTTGATGAAACACAGAAATTGATCGGGATTGAATACAACAGTCAGCATGCGCACTTTCCTCCATGGGAGTAATGTCTCAAACAGTCCAAGCTTTGATCGTTCCCTGGAAGACCAGTAGTAGTTTCCGATGCACATCTGGTGCATTCTGTAATCTGTGGACTATCACAGTGTTGATGAAACACAGAAATTGCATCGGGATTGAATACAACAGTCACCAGGCTCTATTTCCTCCATGGGAGTAATGTCTCAAACAGCCTACGATTTGATCGTTCCCTGGAAGAACAGTAGTAGTTTCCTGATGCACATCTGGAGGCATTTTGTAATCTGTGGACTATCAGAGTGTTGATGAAACACAGAAATTGCATCGGGATTGAATACAACAGTCACCATCGGCAACTTCCTCCATGGGAGTAATGTCTCAAACAGTGTACGCTTTGATCGTTCCCTGGAAGACCAGTAGTAGTTTCCGATGCACATCTAGAGGCATTCTGTAATCTGTGGACTATCAGAGTGTTGATGAAACAGATAAATTGCATCGGGATTGAATACAACAGTCACCATGTGCACTTGCCTCCATAGGAGTAGTGTCTCAAACAGTCTACGCTTTTATCGTTTTAAGGAAGAAGAGTAGTAGTTTCCGACGCACATCTGGAACCGTTCAGTAATCTGTGGACTATCTGAGTGTTGGTGAAACACAGAAATGGCATCGGGATTGAATACAACAGTCACCTTGCGCCCTTTCCTCCGTGGGAGTAATGTCTCAAACAGTCTACGCTTTGATCGTTCCCTGGAAGACCAGTAGTAGTTTCCGATGCACATCTGGAGGCATTCTGTAATCTGTGGACTATCAGAGTGCTGATGAAACAAAAATTGCATCGGGATTGAATACAACAGTCACCATGCATACTTTCCTTCATGGGAGTAATGTCTCAAACAGTCTACGCTTTGATCGTTCCCTGGAAGACCAGTAGTAGTTTCCGATGCACATTTGAAGGCATTCTGTAATCTGTGGACTATCACAGTGTTGATGAAACACAGAAATTGCATCTGGATTGAATACAACAGTCACCAGGCGCTATTTCCTCCATGGGAGTAATGTCTCAAACAGCCTACGATTTGTTCGTTCCCTGGAAGAACAGTAGTAGTTTCCGATGCACATCTGGAGGCATTCTGTAATCTGTGGACTATCAGAGTGTTGATGAAACACAGTAATTGCATCGGGATTGAATACAACAGTCCCCATGCGCACTTACCTCCATGGGAGTACCATCTGAAACAGTTTACTCTTTGATCGTTCCCTGGAAGACCAGTAGTGGTTTCCGATGCACATCTGGAGGCATTCTGTAATTCTTGGACCTTCAAAGTGTTGATGAAACACAGAATTTGCCTCGGGATTGAATACAACAGTCACCATGCACACTTTCCTCCATGGGAGAAATGTCTCAATCATTCTACGATCTGATCGTTCCCTGGAAGACCAGTAATAGTTTCCGATCCACATCTGGAGGCATTCTGTAATCTGTGGACTATCAGAGTGTTGATGAAACACAGTAATTGCATCGGGATTGAATACAACAGTCACCATGTGCACTTACCTCCATGGGAGTAATGTCTCAAACAGTCTACGCTTTGATCGTTTCCTGGAAGACCAGTAGTAGTTTCCGATGCACATCTGGAGGCACTTGGTAATCTGCGGACTATCAGAGTGTTGATAAACACTGTAATTGCATCGGGATTGAATACAGCAGTCACCATGCACACTTTCCTCCATGGGAGTAATGTCTCAAACAGTCTACGATTTGATCGTTCCCTGGAAGACCAGTAGTAGTTTCCGATGCACATCTGGAGGCATTCTGTAATCTGTGGACTATCAGAGTGTTGATGAAACACAGTAATTGCATCGGGATTGAATACAACAGTCACCATGCGCATCATTCTCCACGGGAGTAATGTCTCAAACAGTCTACTCTTTTATCGTTTTAAGGAAGAAGAGTAGTAGTTTCCGACGCACATCTGGAGCCGTTCTGTAATCTGTGGACTATCTGAGTGTTGATGAAACACAGTAATTGCATCGGGATTGAATACAACAGTCACCTTGCGCACTTTCCTCCATGGGAGTAAAGTCTCAAACAGCCTACGCCTTGATCGTTTCCTGGAAGACCAGTAGCTTTTTCCGATGCACACCTGGAGGCATTCTGTAATCTGTGAACTATCAGAGTGTTGATGAAACACTGAAATTGCACCGGGATTGAATACAACAGTCACCATGTGCACTTACCTCCATGGGAGTAATGTCTCAAACAGTCTACGCTTTGATCGTTTCCTGGAAGACCAGTAGTAGTTTCCGATGCACATCTGGAGGCACTCTGTAATCTGCGGACTATCAGAGTGTTGATGAAAAACTGTAATTGCATCGGGATTGAATACAGCAGTCACCATGCACACTTTCCTCCATGGGAGTAATGTCTCAGACAGTCTACGCTTTGATCGTTCCCTGGAAGACCAGTAGTAGTTTTCGATGCACATCTGGAGGCATTCTGTAATCTGTGGACTATCAGAGTGTTAATGAAACCAAAATTGCATCGGGATTGAATACAACAGTCACCATGCGCACTCTCCCCCATGGGAGTAATGTCTCAAACAGTCTACGCTTTGATCGTTCCCAGGAAAACCAGTAGTAGCTTCCGATGCACATCTGGGGGCATTCTGTAATCTGTGGACTATCACAGTGTTGATGAAACACAGAAATTGCATCGGGATTGAATACTACAGTCACCAGGCGCTATTTCCTCCATGGGAGTAACGTCTCAAACAGCCTACGATTTGATCGTTCCCTGGAAGAACAGTAGTAGTTTCCGATGCACATCTGGAGGCATTCTGTAATCGGTGGACTATCAGAGTGTTGATGAAACACAGAAATTGCATCGGGATTGTATACAACAGTCACCATCGGCACCTTCCTCAATGGGAGTAATGTCTCAAACAGTGTACGCTTTGATCGTTTCCTGGAAGACCAGTAGTAGTTTCCGATGCACATCTGAAGGCATTCTGTAATCTGTGGACTATCACAGTGTTGATGAAACACAGAAATTGCATCGGGATTGAATACAACAGTCACCATGCGCACTACCTCCATTGGAGTAATGTCTCAAACAGTTTAATCTTTGATCGTTCCCTGGAAGACCAGTAGTAGTTTCCGATGCACATCTGGAGGCATTCTGCAATCTGTGGACTATCAGAGTGTTGATGAAACACTGAAATTGCACCGGGATTGAATACAACAGTCACCATGTGCACTTACCTCCATGGGAGTAATATCTCAAACAGTCTACGCTTTGATCGTTTCCTGGAAGACCAGTAGTAGTTTCCGATGCACATCTGGAGGCATTCTGTAATCTGTGGACTATCAGAGTGTTGATGAAACACAGTAATTGCATCGGGATTGAATACAACAGTCCCCATGCGCACTTTCTTCCGTGGGAGTAATGTCTCGGACAGTCTAAACTTTGCCCATTCCCTGGAAGACCAGTAGTAGTTTCCGATGCACATCTGGAGACATTCTGTAATCTGTGGACTATCAGAGTGTTGATGAAACACAGAAATTGATCGGGATTGAATACAACAGTCAGCATGCGCACTTTCCTCCATGGGAGTAATGTCTCAAACAGTCCAAGCTTTGATCGTTCCCTGGAAGACCAGTAGTAGTTTCCGATGCACATCTGGAGGCATTCTGTAATCTGTGGACTATCAGAGTGTTGATGAAACACAGAAATTGCATCGGGATTGAATACAACAGTCACCATGCGCACTCTCCTCCATGGGGGTAATGTTTGAACCAGTTTACTCTTTGATCGTTCCCTGGAAGACCAGTAGTAGTTTCTGATGCACATCTGGAGACATTCTGTAATCTGTACACTATCAGAGTGTTGATGAAACAAAGAAATTGCATCGGGATTGAATACAACAGTCACCATGCGCACTTACCTCCATGGGAGTAATGTCTCAAACAGTCTAAGCTTTGATCGTTTCCTGGAACACCAGTAGTAGTTTCCGATGCACAACTGGAGGCATTCTGATATCTGTGGACTATCAGAGTGTTGATGAAACCAAAATTGCATCGGATTGAATACAACAGTCACCATGAGCACATTCCTCCACGTGAGTAATGTCTCAAACAGTCTACGCTTTGATCGTTCCAAGGAAGACCAGTAGTAGTTTCCGACGCACATCTGGAGCCCTTCTGTACTCTGTGGACTATCAGAGTGTTGATGAAACACAGAAATTGCTTCGGGATTGGATACAACACTCAACATGCGCACTTTTTCCCATGGGAGTAGTGTCTCAAACAGTTTACGCTTTGATCGTTCCCTCGAAGACCAGTAGTAGTTTCCGATGCACATCTGGAGGCATTCTGTAATCTGTGGACTATCAGAGTGTTAATGAAACCAAAATTGCATCGGGATTGAATACAACAGTCACCATGCGCACTCTCCTCCATGGGAGTAATTCTCAAACAGTCTACGCTTTGATCGTTCCCAGGAAAACCAGTAGTAGTTTCCGATGCACATCTGGGGGCATTCTGTAATCTGTGGACTATCACAGTGATGATGAAACACAGAAATTGCATCGGGCGTGAATACAACAGTCACCAGGCGCTATTTCCTCCATGGGAGTAGTGTCTCAAACAGCCTACGATTGGATCGTTCCCTGGAAGAACAGTAGTAGTTTCCGATGCACATCTGGAGGCATTCTGTAATCTGTGGACTATCAGAGTGTTGATGTAACACAGAAATTGCATCGGGATTGAATACAACAGTCACCATCGGCACCTTCCTCCATGGGAGTAATGTCTCAAACAGTGTACGCTTTGATCGTTCCCTGGAAGACCAGTAGTAGTTTCCGATGCACATCTAGAGGCATTCTGTAATCTGTGGACTATCAGAGTGTTGATGAAACAGAGAAATTGCATCGGGATTGAATACAACAGTCACCATGTGCACTTACCTCCATGGGAGTAATGTCTCAAACAGTCTACGCTTTTATCGTTTTAAGGAAGAAGAGTAGTAGTTTCCGACGCACATCTGGAGCCGTTCTGTAATCTGTGGACTATCTGAGTGTTGGTGAAACACAGAAATTGCATCGGGATTGAATACAACAGTCCCCATGCGCACTTTCTTCCATGGGAGTAATGTCTCAGACAGTCTACACTTTGCCCGTTCCCTGGAAGACCAGTAGTAGTTTCCGATACACATCTGGAGACATTCTGTAATCTGTGGACTATCAGAGTGTTGATGAAACACAGAAATTGCATCGGGATTGAATACAACAGTCACCATGCGCACTTTCCTCCATGGGAGTAATGTCTCAAACAGTCCAAGCTTTGATCGTTCCCTGGAAGACCAGTAGTAGTTTCCGATGCACATCTGGAGGCATTCTGTAATCTGAGGACTATCAGAGTGTTGAGGAAACACAGAAATTGCATCGGGATTGAATACAACAGTCACCATGCGCACTTACCTCCATGGGAGTAATGTCTCAAACAGTCTACGCTTTGATCGTTCCCTGGAAGACCAGTAGTAGTTTCCGATGCACATCTGGAGGCATTCTGTAATACTTGGACCTTCAAAGTGTTGATGAAACACAGAAATTGCATCGGGATTGAATACAACAGTCACCATGGGCACTTACCTCCATGGGAGTAATGTTTGAAACAGTTTACTCTTTAATCGTTCCCTGGAAGACCAGTAGTAGTTTCTGATGCACATCTGGAGACATTCTGTAATCTGTGGACTATCAGAGGGTTGATGAAACAAAGAAACTGCATCGGGATTGAATACAACAGCCACCATGCGCACTTACCTCCATGGGAGTAATGTCTCAAACAGTCTGCGTTTGATCGTTTCCTGGAAGACCAGTAGTAGTTTCCGATGCACAACTGGAGGCATTCTGTAATCTGTGGACTACCAGAGTGTTGATGAAACCAAAATTGCATCGGATTGAATACAACAGTCATCATGCGCACATTCCTCCACGTGAGTAATGTCTCAAACAGTCTACGCTTTGATCGTTCCAAGGAAGACCAGTAGTAGCTTCCGACGCACATCTGGAGCCGTTCTGTAATCTGTGGACTATCAGAGTGTTGATGAAACACAGAAATTGCTTCGGGATTGGATACAACACTCAACATGCGCACTTTTTCCCATGGGAGTAATGTCTCAAACAGTTTACGCTTTGATCGTTTCCTCGAAGACCAGTAGTAGTTTCCGATGCACATCTGGAGGCATTCTGTAATCTGTGGTCTATCATTGTGTTGATGAAACAAAAATTGCATCGGGATTGAATACAACAGTCACCATGCATACTTTCCTCCATGGGAGTAATGTATCAAACAGTCTACGCTTTGATCGTTCCCTGGAAGGCCAGTAGTAGTTTCCGATGCACATCTGCACGCAATCTGTATTCCTTGGACCTTCAAAGTGTTGATGAAACACAGTAAATTGCCTCGTGATGAATACAACAGTCACCATGCGCACTTTCCTCCATGGGAGTAATGTCTCAAACAGTCTACGCTTTGATCGTTCCCTGGAAGACCAGTAGTAGTTGCGATGCACATCTGGAGGCATTCTGTAATCTGTGGACCATGTGACTGTTGATGAAACACAGAAATTGCATCGGGATTGAATACAACATTCACCATGCGCACTTACCTCCATGGGAGTAATGTGTCAAACAGTCTACGCTTTGATCGTTTCCTGGAAGACCAGTAGTAGGTTCCGATGCACATCTGGAGGCATTCTGTAATCTGTGGACTATCAGAGTGTTGATGAAACAAAAATTGCATCAGGATTGAATACAACAGTCACCATGCATACTTTCCTCCATGGGAGTAATGTCTCAAACAGTCTACGTTTTGATCGTTCCCTGGAAGACCAGTAGTAGTTTCCGATGCACATCTGGAGGCATTCTGTAATCTGTGGACTATCAGAGTGTTGATGAAACAGAGAAATTGCATCGGGATTGAATACAACAGTGACCATGTGCACTTACCTCCATGGGAGTAATGTCTCAAACAGTGTACGCTTTGATCGTTACCTGGAAGACCAGTAGTAGTTTCCGATGCACATCTGGAGGCACTCTGTAATCTGCGGACTATCAGAGTGTTGATGAACACTGTAATTGCATCGGGATTGAATACAACAGTCACCATGCACACTTTCCTCATTGGGAGTAATGTCTCAATCAGTCTACGATTTGATCGTTCCCTGGAAGACCAGTAATAGTTTCCGATCCACATCTGGAGGCATTCTGTAATCTGTGGACTATCAGAGTGTTGATGAAACACAGTAATTGCATTGGGATTGAATACAACAGTCCCCATGCGCACTTACCTCCATTGGGGTACCGTCTGAAAGAGTTTACTCTTTGATCGTTCCCTGGAAGACCAGTAGTAGTTTCCGATGCACATCTAGAGGCATTAAGTAATCTGTGGAATATCAGAGTGTTGATGAAACAGAGAAATTGCATCGGGATTGAATACAACAGTCACCATGTGCACTTACCCCCATGGGAGTAATGTCTCAAACAGTCTACGCTTTGATCGTTTCCGGGAAGACCAGTAGTAGTTTCCGATGCACATCTGGAGGCACTCTGTAATCTGCGGACTATCAGAGTGTTGATGAACACTGTAATTGCATCGGGATTGAATACAGCAGTCACCATGCACACTTTCCTCCATGGGAGTAATGTCTCAAACAGTCTACGATTTGATCGTTCCCTGGAAGAACAGTAGTAGTTTCCGATGCACATCTGGAGGCATTCTGTAATCTGTGGACTATCAGAGTGCTGATGAAACACAGTAATTGCATCGGGATTGAATACAACAGTCACCATGCGCATCATTCTCCACGGGAGTAATGTCTCAAACAGTCTACGCTTTTATCGTTCCAAGGAAGAAGAGTAGTAGTTTCCGACGCACATCTGGAGCCGTTCTGTAATCTGTGGACTATCAGAGTGTTGATGACACAAAAATTGCATCGGGATTGAATACAACAGTCACCATGCATACTTTCCTCCATGGGAGTAATGTATCAAACAGTCTACGCTTTGATCGTTCCCTGGGAGGCCAGTAGTAGTTTCCGATGCACATCTGCACGCAATCTGTATTCCTTGGACCTTCAAAGTGTTGATGAAACACAGAAATTGCCTCGTGATGAATACAACAGTCACCATGCGCACTTTCCTCCATGGGAGTAATGTCTCAAACAGTCTACGCTTTGATCGTTCCCTGGAAGACCAGTAGTAGTTCCGATGCACATCTATAGGCATTCTGTAATCTGTGGACTATGTGAGTGTTGATGAAACACAGAAATTGCATCGGGATTGAATACAACAGTCACCATGCGCACTTACCTCCATGGGAGTAATGTCTCAAACAGTCTACGCTTTGATCGTTTCCTGGAAGACCAGTAGTAGTTTCCCATGCACATCTGGAGGCATTCTGTAATCTGTGGACTATCAGAGTGTTGATGAAACAAAAATTGCATCGGGATTGAATACAACGGTCACCATGCATACTTTCTTCCATGGGAGTAATGTCTCAAACAGTCTACGCTTTGATCGTTCCCTGGAAGACCAGTAGTAGTTTCCGATGCACATCTGGAGGCATTCTGTAATCTGTGGACTATCAGAGTGTTGATGAAACACTGAGATTGCACCGGGATTGAATACAACAGTCACCATGTGCACTTACCTCCATGGGAGTAATGTCTCAAACAGTCTACGCTTTGATCGTTTCCTGGAAGACCAGTAGTAGTTTCCGATGCACATCTGGACGCACTCTGTAATATGCGGAGTATCAGAGTGTTGATGAAACACTGTAATTGCATCGGGATTGAATACAGCAGTCACCATGCACACTTTCCTCAATGGGAGTAATGTCTCAGACAGTCTACGCTTTGATCGTTCCCTGGAAGACCAGTAGTAGTTTTCGATGCACATCTGGAGGCATTCTGTAATCTGTGGACTATCAGAGTGTTGATGAAAACAAAATTGCATCGGGATTGAATACAACAGTCACCATGCGCACTCTCCTCCATGGGAGTAATGTCTCAAACAGTCTACGCTTTGATCGTTCCCAGGAAAACCAGTAGTAGTTTCCGATGCACATCTGGGGGCATTCTGTAATCTGTGGACTATCTGAGTGTTGATAAAACACAGAAATTGCATCGAGATTGAATACAACATTCACCATGCGCACTTTCCTCCATGGAAGTAATATCTCAAACAGTCTAAGCTTTGATCGTTCCCTGGAAGACCAGTAGGCGTTTCCGATGCACTTATGAAGGCTTTCTGTAATCTGTGGACAATCACAGTGTTGATGAAACACAGAAATTGCATCGGGATTGAATACAACAGTCAGCAGGCGCTATTTCCTCCATGAGAGTAATGTCTCAAACAGTCTACGCTTTGATCGTTCCCAGGAAGACCACTAGTAGTTTCCGATGCACATCTGGGGGGCATTCTGTAATCTGTGGACTATCTGAGTGTTGATAAAACACAGAAATTGCTTAAAGATTGAATACAACAGTCACCATCGGCACCTTCCTCCATGGGAGTAATGTCTGAAACAGTCTACGCTTTTATCGTTTCCTGGAAGACCAGTAGTAGTTTCCGATGCACATCTGGAGGCATTCTGTAATCTGTGGAATATCAGAGTGTTGATGAAACAGAGTAATTGCATCGGGATTTAATACAACAGTCCCCATGCGCACTTTCTTCCATGGGAGTAAGGTCTCAAACAGTCTACACTTTGCCCGTTCCCTGGAAGACCAGTAGTAGTTTCCGATGCACATCTGGAGGCATTCTGTAATCGGTGGACTATCAGAGTGTTGATGAAACACAGAAATTGCATCGGGATTGAATACAACAGTCACCATGCGCACTTTCCTCCATGGGAGTAATGTCTCAAACAGTCTAAGCTTTGATCGTTCCCTGGAAGACCAGTACTAGTGTCCGACGCACATCTGGAGGCATTCTATAATCTGTGAACTATCAGAGTGTTGATGAAACACAGATATTGCATCAGGATTGAATACAACTGTCACCAGGCGCTATTTCCTCCATGGGAGTAATGTCTCAAACAGTCTACGCTTTGATCGTTCCCCTGAAGGCCAGTAGTAGTTTCCGATGCACATCTGGACGCAATCTGTATTCCTTGGACCTTCAAAGTGTTGATGAAACACAGAAATTGCCTCGGGATTGAATACAACAGTCACCATGCGCACATTCCTCCATGGGAGTAATGTCTCAAACAGTCTACGATTTGATCGTTACCTGGAAGACCAGTAGTAGTTTCCGATGCACATCTGGAGGCATTCTGTAATCTGTGGACTATCTGAGTGTTGATGAAACACAGAAATTGCATCGGGATTGAATACAACAGTCACATTGCGCACTTTCCTCCATGGGAGTAATGTCTCAAACAGTCTATGCTTTGATCGTTTCCTGGAAAACCAGTAGTAGTTTCCGATGCACATCTGGAGGCATTCTGTAATCTGTGGACTATCAGAGTGTTGATGAAACACAGAAATTGCATCGGGATTGAATACAACAGTCACCATGCGCACTTACCTCCATGGGAGTAATGTCTCAAACAGTTCAATCTTTGATCGTTCCCTGGAAGACCAGTAGTAGTTTCCGATGCACATCTGAAGGCATTCTGTAATCTGTGGACTATCAGAGTGTTGATGAAACACTGAAATTGCACCGGGATTGAATACAACAGTCACCATGTGCACTTACCTCCATGGGAGTAATGTCTCAAACAGTCTACGCTTTGATCGTTTCCTGGAAGACCAGTAGTAGTTTCCGATGCACATCTGGAGGCACTCTGTAATCTGTGAACTATCAGAGTGTTGATGAAACACAGATATTGCATCAGGATTGAATACAACTGTCACCAGGCGCTATTTCCTCCATGGGAGTTATGTCTCAAACAGTCTACGCTTTGATCGTTCCCCTGAAGGCCAGTAGTAGTTTCCGATGCACATCTGGAAGCAATCTGTATTCCTTGGACCTTCAAAGTGTTGATGAAACACAGAAATTGCCCTGGGATTGAATACAACAGTCACCATGCGCACATTCCTCCATGGGAGTAATGTCTCAAACAGTCTACGATTTGATCGTTACCTGGAAGACCAGTAGTAGTTTCCGATGCACATCTGGAGGCATTCTGTAATCTGTGGACTATCTGAGTGTTGATGAAACACAGAAATTGCATCGGGATTGAATACAACAGTCACATTGCGCACTTTCCACCATGGGAGTAATGTCTCAAACAGTCTACGCTTTGATCGTTTCCTGGAAAACCAGTAGTAGTTTCCGATGCACATCTGGAGGCATTCTGTAATCTGTGGACTATCAGAGTGTTGATGAAACACAGAAATTGCATCGGGATTGAATACAACAGTCACCATGCGCACTTACCTCCATGGGAGTAATGTCTCAAACAGTTCAATCTTTGATCGTTCCCTGGAAGACCAGTAGTAGTTTCCGATGCACATCTGAAGGCATTCTGTAATCTGTGGACTATCAGAGTGTTGATGAAACACTGAAATTGCACCGGGATTGAATACAACAGTCACCATGTGCACTTACCTCCATGGGAGTAATGTCTCAAACAGTCTACGCTTTGATCGTTTCCTGGAAGACCAGTAGTAGTTTCCGATGCACATCTGGAGGCACTCTGTAATCTGCGGACTAACAGAGTGTTGATGAAACACTGTAATTGCATCGGATTGAATACAACAGTCACCATGCACACTTTCCTCCATGGGAGAAATGTCTCAAACAGTCTACGATTTGATCGTTCCCTGGAAGACCAGTAGTAGTTTCCGATGCACATCTGGAGGCATTCTGTAATCTTTGGACTATCGGAGTGTTGATGAAACGAAAATTGCATCGGGATTGAATACAACAGTCACCATGCGCACTCTCCTCCATGGGAGTAATGTCTCAAACAGTCTACGATTTGATCGTTCCCAGGAAAACCAGTAGTAGTTTCCGATGCACATCTGGGGGCATTCTGTAATCTGTGGACTATCTGAGTGTTGATAAAACACAGAAATTGCATCGGGATTGAATACAACAGTCACAATGCGCACTTTCCTCCATGGGAGTAATATCTCAAACAGTCTACGCTTTGATCGTTTCCTGGAAGACCAGTAGTAGTTTCCGATGCACATCTGGACGCACTCTGTAATATGCGGACTATCAGAGTGTTGATGAAACACTGTAATTGCATCGGGATTGAATACAGCAGTCACCATGCACACTTTCCTCAATGGGAGTAATGTCTCAGACAGTCTACGCTTTGATCGTTCCCTGGAAGACCAGTAGTAGTTTTCGATGCACATCTGGTGGCATTCTGTAATCTGTGGACTATCAGAGTGTTGATGAAAGCAAAATTGCTTCTGATTGAATACAACAGTCACCATGCGCACTCTCCTCCATGGGAGTAATGTCTCAAACAGTCTACGCTTTGATCGTTCCCAGGAAAACCAGTAGTAGTTTCCGATGCACATCTGGATGCACTCTGTAATATGCGGACTATCAGAGTGTTGATGCAACACAGAAATTGTATCGGGATTGAATACATCAGTCACCATCGGCACCTTCCTCCATGGGAGTAATGTCTGAAACGGTCTACGCTTTTATCGTTTCCTGGAAGACCAGTAGTAGTTTCCGATGCACATCTGGAGGCATTCTGTAATCTGTGGACTATCAGAGTGTTGATGAAACACAGTAATTGCATCGGGATTGAATACAACAGTCCCCATGCGCACTTTCTTCCATGGGAGTAATGTCTCAGACAGTCTACACTTTGCCCGTTCCCTGGAAGACCAGTAGTAGTTTCCGATGCACATCTGGAGGCATTCTGTAATCTGTGGACTATCAGAGTGTTGATGAAACACAGAAATTGCATCGGGATTGAATACAACAGTCACCATGCGCACTTTCCTCCATGGGAGTAATGTCTCATACAGTCTAAGCTTTGATCGTTCCCTGGAAGACCAGTACTATTTTCCGATGCACATCTGGAGGCATTCTATAATCTGTGAACTATCAGAGTGTTGATGAAACACAGAAATTGCATCAGGATTTTATACAACAGTCACCATTCGCTATTTCCCCCATGGGAGTAATGTCTGAAACAGTCTACGCTTTTATCGTTTCCTGGAAGACCAGTGTAGTTTCCGATGCACATCTGGGGGGCATTCTGTAATCTATGGACTATCTGAGTGTTGATAAAACACAGAAATTGCTTAAAGATTGAATACAACAGTCACCATGCGCACTTTCCTCCATGGGAGTAATATCTCAAACAGTCTAAGCTTTGATCGTTCCCTGGGAGACCAGTAGTAGTTTCCGATGCACATCTGAAGGTATTCTGTAATCTCTGGACTATCACAGTGTTGATGAAACACAGAAATTGCATCGGGATTGAATACAACAGTCAGCAGGCGCTATTTCCTCCATGGGAGTAATGTCTCAAACAGTCTACGCTTTGATCGTTCCCAGGAAAACCAGTAGTAGTTTCCGATGCACATCTGGGGGGCATTCTGTAATCTGTGGACTATCTGAGTGTTGATAAAACACAGAAATTGCATCGAGATTGAATACAACATTCACCATGCGCACTTTCCTCCATGGAAGTAATATCTCAAACAGTCTAAGCTTTGATCGTTCCCTGGAAGACCAGTAGTAGTTTCCGATGCACATCTGGAGGCATACTAAAATCCTTGGACCTTCAAAGTGTTGATGAAATACAGAAATTGCCTCGGGATTGAATACAACAGTCACCATGCGCATATTCCTCCATAGGAGTAATGTCTCAAACAGTCTACGATTTGATCGTTACCTGGAAGACCAGTAGAAGTTTCCGATGCACATCTGGAGGCATTCTGTAATCTGTGGACTATCAGAGTGTTGATGCAACACAGAAATTGCATCGGGATTGAATACAACAGTCACCATCGGCACCTTCCTCCATGGGAGTAATGTCTGAAACGGTCTACGCTTTTATCGTTTCCTGGAAGACCAGTAGTAGTTTCCGATGCACATCTGGAGGCATTCTGTAATCTGTGGACTATCAGAGTGTTGATGAAACACAGTAATTGCATCGGGATTGAATACAACAGTCCCCATGCGCACTTTCTTCCATGGGAGTAATGTCTCAGACAGTCTACACTTTGCCCGTTCCCTGGAAGACCAGTAGTAGTTTCCGATGCACATCTGGAGGCATTCTGTAATCTGTGGACTATCAGAGTGTTGATGAAACACAGAAATTGCATCGGGATTGAATACAACAGTCACCATGCGCACTTTCCTCCATGGGAGTAATGTCTCAAACAGTCTAAGCTTTGATCGTTCCCTGGAAGACCAGTACTAGTTTCCGATGCACATCTGGAGGCATTCTATAATCTGTGAACTATCAGAGTGTTGATGAAACACAGAAATTGCATCAGGATTTTATACAACAGTCACCATTCGCTATTTCCTCCATGGGAGTAATGTCTGAAACAGTCTACGCTTTTATCGTTTCCTGGAAGACCAGTGTAGTTTCCGATGCACATCTGGAGGCATTCTGCAATCTGTGGACTATCAGAGTGTTGATGAAACACAGAAATTGCATCGGGATTGAATACAACAGTCACCATGCGCACTTACCTCCATGGGAGTAATGTCTCAAACAGTTTAACCTTTGATCGTTCCCTGGAAGACCAGTAGTGGTTTCCGATGCAAATCTGGAGGCATTCAGTAATCTGTGGACTATCAGAGTGTTGATGAAACACTGAAATTGCACCGGGATTGAATACAACAGTCACCATGTGCACTTACCTCCATGGGAGTAATGTCTCAAACTGTCTACGCTTTGATCGTTTCCTGGAAGACCAGTAGTAGTTTCCGATGCACATCTGGAGGCACTCTGTAATCTGCGGACTAACAGAGTGTTGATGAAGCACTGTAATTGCATTGGGATTGAATACAACAGTCACCAGGCGCTATTTCCTCCATGGGAGTAATGTCTCAGACAGTCTACGATTTGATCGTTCCCTGGAAGACCAGTAGTAGCTTCCGATGCACATCTGGAGGCATTCTGTAATCTTTGGACTATCAGAGTGTTGATGAAACCAAAATTGCATCGGGATTGAATACAACAGTCACCATGCGCACTCTCCTCCATGGGAGTAATGTCTCAAACAGTCTACGCTTTGATCGTTCCCAGGAAAACCAGTAGTAGTTTCCGATGCACATCTGGGGGCCTTCTGTAATCTGTGGACTATCTGAGTGTTGATAAAACACAGAAATTGCATCGGGATTGAATACAACAGTCACAATGCGCACTTTCCTCCATGGGAGTAATATCTCAAACAGTCTAAGCTTTGATCGTTCCCTGGAAGACCAGTAGTAGTTTCCGATGCACATCTGAAGGCATTCTGTAATCTCTGGACTATCACAGTGTTGATGAAACACAGAAATTGCAACGGGATTGAATACAACAGTCACCAGGCGCTATTTCCTCCATGGGAGTAATGTCTCAAACAGTCTACCCATTGATCGTTCCCTGGAAGACCAGTAGTAGTTTCCGATGCACATCTGGAGGCATTCTAAAATCCTTGGACCTTCAAAGTGTTGATGATACACAGAAATTGCCTCGGGATTGAATACAACAGTCACCATGCGCACTTTCCTCCATGGGAGTAATGTCTCAAACAGTCTACGATTTGATCGTTACCTGGAAGACCAGTAGTAGTTTCCGATGCACATCTGGAGGCATTCTGTAATCTGTGGACAATCAGAGTGTTGATGAAACACAGAATTTGCATCGGGATTGAATACAACAGTCACCATCGGCACCTTCCTCCATGGGAGTAATGTCTGAAACAGTCTACGCTCTGATCGTTTCCTGGAAGACCAGTAGTAGTTTCCGATGCACATCTGGTGGCATCCTGTAATCTGTGGACTATCAGAGTGTTGATGAAACACAGTAATTGCATCGGGATTGAATACAACAGTCCCCATGCGCACTTTCCTCCATGGGAGTAATGTCTCAGACAGTCTACGATTTGATCGTTCCCTGGAAGACCAGTAGTAGTTTCCGATGCACATCTGCAGGCATTCTGTAATCTGTGGACTATCAGAGTGTTGATGAAACACAGAAATTGCATCGGGATTGTATACAGCAGTCACCAGGCGCTATTTCCTCCATGGGAGTAATGTCTCAAACAGTCTACGCTTTGATCGTTTCCTGGAAGTCCAGTAGCAGTTTCCGATGCACATCTGGAGGCATTCTGTAATCTGTGGACTATCAGAGTGTTGATGAAGCACTGATATTGCATCGGTATTGAATACAACAGTAACCATGCGCACTTACCTCCATGGGAGTAATGTCTCAAACAGTTTACTTTTTGATAGTTCCCTGGAAGACCAGTAGTAGTTTCCGATGCACATCTGGAGGCATTCTGTAATCTGTGGACTATCAGAGTATTGATGAAACAAAGAAATTGCATCGGGATTGAATACAACAGTCATCATGCGCACTTTCCTCCATGGGAGTAATGTCTCAGACAGTCTACACTTTGATCGTTCCCTGGAAGACCAGTAGTAATTTCCGATGCACATCTGGAGGCATTCTGTAATCTGTGGACTATCAGAGTGTTGATGAAACACAGAAATAGCATCGTGATTGAATACAACAGTCACCATGCGCACTTTAATCCATGGGAGTAATGGCTCAAACAGTCTACGCTTTGATCGTTCCCTGGAAGACCAGTAGAAGTTTCCGATGCACATCTGGAGCCATTCTGTAATCTGTGGACTATCTGAGTGTTGATGAAACACAGAAATTGCATCGGGATTGAATACAAGGGTCACCATGCGCACTTTCCTCCATGGGAGTAATATCTCTAACAGTCTAAGATTTGATCGTTACCTGGAAGACCAGTAGTAGTATCCGATGCACATCTGGAGGAATTCTGTAATCTGTGGACTATCAGAGTGTTGATGAAACACAGAAATTGCATCGGGATTGAATACAACAGTCACCATCGTCCCTTTCCTCCATGGAGTAATGTCTCAAACAGTCTACGATTTTATCGTTCCCTGCAACACCAGTAGTAGTTTCCGATGCACATCTGGAGGCATTCTGTAATCCTTGGACCTTCAAAGTGTTGATGAAACACAGAAATTGCATCGGGATTGAATACTACAGTCACCATGCGCACTTTCCTCCATGGGAGTAATGTCTCAAACCGTCTACGCTTTGATCGTTTCCTGGAAGTCCAGTAGTAGTTTCCGATGCACATCTGGAGGCATTCTGTAATCTGTGGACAATCAGAGTGTTGATGAAACACTGATATTGCATCGGGATTGAATACAACAGTCACCATGCGCACTTACCTCCATGGGAGTAATGTCTGAAACAGTTTACTCTTTGATCGTTCCCTGGAAGACCAGTAGTAGTTTCCGATGCACATTTGGAGGCATTCTGTAATCTGTGGACTATCAGAGTGTTGATGAAACAAAGAAATTGCATCGGGATTGAATACAACAGTCACCATGCGCACTTACTTTCATGGGAGTAATGTCTCAAACAGTCTACGCTTTGATCGTTTCCTGGAAGACCAGTAGTAGTTTCCGATGCACAACTGGAGGCATTCTGTAATCTGATGAGTATCAGGGTGTTGATGAAACACAGTAATTCATCGGGATTTAATACAACAGTCACCATGCGCACTTTCCTCCATGGGAGTAATGTCTCAGACAGTCTACGCTTTGATCGTTCCCTGGAAGACCAATAGTAGTTTCCGATGCACATCTGGAGGCATTCTGTAATCCTTGGACCATCAGAGTGTTGATGAAACACAGATATTGCATCGGGATTGAATACAACAGTCACCATGCGCACTTTCGTCCATGGGAGTAATGTCTCAAACAGTCTACGCTTTGATCGTTCCCTGGAAGATCAGTAGTAGTTTCCGATGCACATCTGGAGGCATTCTGTAATCTGCGGACTGTCAGAGTGTTGATGAAACACAGTAATTGCATCGGGATTGAATACAACAGTCACCATGCGCACTTTCCACCATGTGAGTAATGTCTCAAACAGTCTACGATTTGATAGTTCCCTACTAGACCAGTAGTAGTTTCCGATGCACATCTGGAGGCATTCTTTAATCAGTGGACTCCCCGAGTGTTGATGAAACACAGAAATTGCATCGGGATTGAATACAACAGTCACCATGCGCACTTTCCGCCAAGGGAGTAATGTCTCAAACAGTTTACTCTTTGATCGTTCCCTGGAAGACCAGTAGTAGTTTCCGATGCACATCTGGAGGCATTCTGTAATCTGTGGACTATCTGAGTGTTGATGAAACAAAGAAATTGCATCGGGATTGAATACAACAGTCACCATGCGCACTTTTCTAAACGGGAGTTATGTCTCAAACAGTCTACAATTTGATCATTCCCTGGAAGACCAGTAGTAGTGTCCGATGCACATCTGGAGGCATTCTGTAATCTGTGGACTATCAGAGTGTTGCTGAAACACAGAAATTGCATCGGGATTCAATACAACAGTCACCATGCGCACTTCCCTCCATGGGAGTAATGCCTCAAACAGTCTACGGTTTCATCGTATCCTGGTAGTCCAGTAGTAGTTTCCGATGCACATCTGGAGGCATTCTGTAATCTGTGGACTATCAGAGTGTTGATGAAACACAGTAATTGCATCGGGATTAAATACAACAGTCACCATGCGCACTTTCCTCCATGGGAGTAATGTCTCAGGCAGTGTACGCTTTGATCGTTCCCTGGAAGACCAGTAGTAGTTTCCGATGCACATCTGAAGGCATTCTGTAATCTGTGGACTATCAGAGTTTTGATGAAACACAGAAATTGCATCGAAATTGAATACAACAGTCACCATGCGAACTTTCCTCCATGGGAGTAATGGCTCAAACCGTCTACGCTTTGATCGTTCCCTGGAAGACCAGTAGTAGTTTCTGATGCACATCTGGAGGCATTCTGTAATCTGTGGACTATCAGAGTGTTGATGAAACACAGAAATTGCATCGGGATTGAGTACAACAGTCACCATCGGCACTTTCCTCCATGGAGTAATGTCTCAAACAGTCTACGCTTTGATCGTTCCCTGCAAGACCAGTAGTAGTTTCCGATGCACATCTGGAGGCATTCTGTAATCCTTGGACCTTCAAAGTGTTGATGAAAAACAGAAATAGAATCGGGATTGAATACAACAGTCACCATGCGAACTTTCCTCCATGGAAGTAATGTCTCAAACTGTCTACGCTTTGATCGTTACCTGGAAGACCAGTAGTAGTTTCCGATGCACATCTGGAGGCATTCCGTAATCTGTGAACTATCAGAGTGTTGATGAAACACAGAAACTGCATCGGGATTGAATACAACAGTCACCATGCGCACTTTCCTCCATGGGGGTAATGTCTCAAACAGTCTAAGCTTTGATCGTTCCCTGGAAGACCAGTACTAGTTTCCGATGCACATCTGGAGGCATTCTATAATCTGTGAACTATCAGAGTGTTGATGAAACACAGAAATTGCATCAGGATTTTATACAACAGTCAATAGGCGCTATTTCCTCCATGGGAGTAATGTCTGAAACAGTCTACGCTTTTATCGTTTCCTGGAAAACCAGTGTAGTTTCCGATGCACATCTGGAGGCATTCTGCAATCTGTGGACTATCAGAGTGTTGATGAAACACAGAAATTGCATCGGGATTGAATACAACAGTCACCATGCGCACTTACCTCCATGGGAGTAATGTCTCAAACAGTTTAACTTTTGATCGTTCCCTGGAAGACCAGTAGTGGTTTCCGATGCACATCTGGAGGCATTCTGTAATCTGTGGACTATCAGAGTGTTGATGAAACACTGAAATTGCACCGGGATTGAATACAACAGTCACCATGTGCACTTACCTCCATGGGAGTAATATCTCAAACAGTCTAAGCTTTGATCGTTCCCTGGAAGACCAGTAGTAGTTTCCGATGCACATCTGAAGGCATTCTGTAATCTGTGGACTATCAGAGTGTTGATGAAACACAGAAATTGCAACGGGATTGAATACAACAGTCACCAGGCGCTATTTCCTCCATGGGAGTAATGTCTGAAACAGTCTACCCTTTGATCGTTCCCTGGAAGACCAGTAGTAGTTTCCGATGCACATCTGGAGGCATTCTAAAATCCTTGGACCTTCAAAGTGTTGATGAAACACAGAAATTGCCTCGGGATTGAATACAACAGTCACCATGCGCACTTTCCTCCATGGGAGTAATGTCTCAATCAGTCTACGATTTGATCGTTACCTGGAAGACCAGTAGTTGTTTCCGATGCACATCTGGAGGCATTCTGTAATCTGTGGACTATCAGAGTGTTGATGAAACACAGAAATTGCATCGGGATTGAATACAACAGTCACCATCGTCACCTTCCTCCATGGGAGTAATGTCTGAAACAGTCTACGCTTTGATCGTTTCCTGGAAGACCAGTAGTAGTTTCCGATGCACATCTGGAGGCATTCTGTAATCTGTGGACTATCAGAGTGTTGATGAAACACAGTAATTGCATCGGGATTGAATACAACAGTCCCCATGCGCACTTTCCTCCATGGGAGTAATGTCTCAGACAGTCTACGATTTGATCGTTCCCTGGAAGACCAGTAGTAGTTTCCGATGCACATCTGGAGGCATTCTGTAATCTGTGGACTATCAGAGTGTTGATGAAACACAGAAATTGCATCGGGATTGAATACAGCAGTCACCAGGCGCTATTTCCTCCATGGGTATAATGTCTCAAACAGTCTACGCTTTGATCGTTTCCTGGAAGTCCAGTAGCAGTTTCCGATGCACATCTGGAGGCATTCTGTAATCTGTGGACTATCAGAGTGTTGATGAAGCACTGATATTGCATCGGGATTGAATACAACAGTCACCATGCGCACTTACCTCCATAGGAGTAATGTCTCAAACAGTTTACTTTTTGATCGTTCCCTGGAACACCAGTAGTAGTTTCCGAGGCACATCTGGAGTCATTCTGTAATCTGTGGACTATCAGAGTATTGATGAAACAAAGAAATGGCATCGGGATTGAATACAACAGTCACCATGCGCACTTTCCTCCATGGGAGTAATGTCTCAGACAGTCTACACTTTGATCGTTCCCTGGAAGACCAGTAGTAATTTCCGATGCACATCTGGAGGCATTCTGTAATCCTTGGACTATCAGAGTGTTGATGAAACACAGAAATTGCATCGGGATTGAATGCAACAGTCACCATGCGCACTTTAATCCATGGGAGTAATGGCTCAAACAGTCTACGCTTTGATCGTTCCCTGGAAGACCAGTAGAAGTTTCCGATGCACATCTGGAGGCATTCTGTAATCTGTGGACTATCTGAGTGTTGATGAAACACAGAAATTGCATCGGGATTGAATACAACAGTCACCATGCGCACTTTCCTCCATGGGAGTAATATCTCAAACAGTCTAAGATTTGATCGTTACCTGGAAGACCAGTAGTAGTATCCGATGCACATCTGGAGGAATTCTGTAATCTGTGGACTATCAGAGTGTTGATGAAACACAGAAATTGCATCGGGATTGAATACAACAGTCACCATCGTCCCTTTCCTCCATGGAGTAATGTCTCAAACAGTCTACGCTTTGATCGTTCCCTGCAACACCAGTAGTAGTTTCCGATGCACATCTGGAGGCATTCTGTAATCCTTGGACCTTGAAAGTGTTGATGAAACACAGAAATTGCATCGGGATTGAATACTACAGTCACCATGCGCACTTTCCTCCATGGGAGTAATGTCTCAAACAGTCTACGCTTTGATCGTTTCCTGGAAGACCAGTAGTAGTTTCCGATGCACATCTGAAGGCATTCTGTAATCTGTGGACAATCAGAGTGTTGATGAAACACTGATATTGCATCGGGATTGAATACAACAGTCACAATCGCACTTACCTCCATGGGAGTAATGTCTGAAACAGTTTACTCTTTGATCGTTCCCTGGAAGACCAGTAGTAGTTTCCGATGCACATCTGGAGGCATTCTGTAATCTGTGGACTATCAGAGTGTTGATGAAACAAAGAAATTGCATCGGGATTGAATACAACAGTCACCATGCGCACTTTTCTAAACGGGAGTAATTTCTCAAACAGTCTCCAATTTGATCATTCCCTGGAAGACCAGTAGTAGTGTCCGATGCACATCTGGAGGCATTCTGTAATCTGTGGACTATCAGAGTGTTGCTGAAACACAGAAATTGCATCGGGATTCAATACAACAGTCACCATGCGCACTTTCCTCCATGGGAGTAATGTCTCAGACAGTCTACGCTTTGATCGTTCCCTGGAAGACCAGTAGTAGTTTCCGATGCACATCTGAAGGCATTCTGTAATCTGTGGACTATCTGAGTGTTGATGAAACACAGAAATTGCATCGGGATTGAATACAACAGTCACCATGCGCACTTTCCTCCATGGGAGTAATATCTCAAACAGTCTACGCTTTGATCGGTTCCTGGAAGACCAGTAGTAGTTTCCGATGCACAACTGGAGGCATTCTGTAGTCTGATGACTATCAGGGTGTTGATGAAACACAGTAATTGCATCGGGATTTAATACAACAGTCACCATGCGCACTTTCCTCCATGGGAGTAATGTCTCAGACAGTCTAAGCTTTGATCGTTCCCTGGAAGACCAGTACTAGTTTCCGATGCACATCTGGAGGCATTCTATAATCTGTGAACTATCAGAGTGTTGATGAAACACAGAAATTGCATCAGGATTTTATACAACAGTCACCAGGCGCTATTTCCTCCATGGGAGTAATGTCTGAAACAGTCTACGCTTTTATCGTTTCCTGGAAAACCAGTGTAGTTTCCGATGCACATCTGGAGGCATTCTGCAATCTGTGGACTATCAGAGTGTTGATGAAACACAGAAATTGCATCGGGATTGAATACAACAGTCACCATGCGCACTTACCTCCATGGGAGTAATGTCTCAAACAGTTTCACTTTTGATCGTTCCCTGGAAGACCAGTAGTGGTTTCCGATGCACATCTGGAGGCATTCTGTAATCTGTGGACTATCAGAGTGTTGATGAAACACTGAAATTGCACCGGGATTGAATACAACAGTCACCATGTGCACTTACCTCCATGGGAGTAAAATCTCAAACAGTCTAAGCTTTGATCGTTCCCTGGAAGACCAGTAGTAGTTTCCGATGCACATCTGAAGGCATTCTGTAATCTCTGGACTATCACAGTGTTGATGAAACACAGAAATTGCAACGGGATTGAATACAACAGTCACCAGGCGCTATTTCCTCCATGGGAGTAATGTCTGAAACATTCTACCCTTTGATCGTTCCCTGGAAGACCAGTAGTAGTTTCCGATGCACATCTGGAGGCATTCTAAAATCCTTGGACCTTCAAAGTGTTGATGAAACACAGAAATTGCCTCGGGATTGAATACAACAGTCACCATGCGCACTTTCCTCCATGGGAGTAATGTCTCAATCAGTCTACGATTTGATCGTTACCTGGAAGACCAGTAGTTGTTTCCGATGCACATCTGGAGGCATTCTGTAATCTGTGGACTATCAGAGTGTTGATGAAACACAGAAATTGCATCGGGATTGAATACAACAGTCACCATCGTCACCTTCCTCCATGGGAGTAATGTCTGAAACAGTCTACGCTTTGATCGTTTCCTGGAAGACCAGTAGTAGTTTCCGATGCACATCTGGAGGCATTCTGTAATCCGTGGACTATCAGAGTGTTGATGAAACACAGTAATTGCATCGGGATTGAATACAACAGTCCCCATGCGCACTTTCCTCCATGGGAGTAATGTCTCAGACAGTCTACGATTTGATCGTTCCCTGGAAGACCAGTAGTAGTTTCCGATGCACATCTGGAGGCATTCTGTAATCTGTGGACTATCAGAGTGTTGATGAAACACAGAAATTGCATCGGGATTGAATACAGCAGTCACCAGGCGCTATTTCCTCCATGGGTATAATGTCTCAAACAGTCTACGCTTTGATCGTTTCCTGGAAGTCCAGTAGCAGTTTCCGATGCACATCTGGAGGCATTCTGTAATCTGTGGACTATCAGAGTGTTGATGAAGCACTGATATTGCATCGGGATTGAATACAACAGTCACCATGCGCACTTACCTCCATGGGAGTAATGTCTCAAACAGTTTACTTTTTGATCGTTCCCTGGAAGACCAGTAGTAGTTTCCGAGGCACATCTGGAGTCATTCTGTAATCTGTGGACTATCAGAGTATTGATGAAACAAAGAAATGGCATCGGGATTGAATACAACAGTCACCATGCGCACTTTCCTCCATGGGAGTAATGTCTCAGACAGTCTACACTTTGATCGTTCCCTGGAAGACCAGTAGTAATTTCCGATGCACATCTGGAGGCATTCTGTAATCCTTGGACTATCAGAGTGTTGATGAAACACAGAAATTGCATCGGGATTGAATGCAACAGTCACCATGCGCACTTTAATCCATGGGAGTAATGGCTCAAACAGTCTACGCTTTGATCGTTCCCTGGAAGACCAGTAGAAGTTTCCGATGCACATCTGGAGGCATTCTGTAATCTGTGGACTATCTGAGTGTTGATGAAACACAGAAATTGCATCGGGATTGAATACAACAGTCACCATGCGCACTTTCCTCCATGGGAGTAATATCTCAAACAGTCTAAGATTTGATCGTTACCTGGAAGACCAGTAGTAGTATCCGATGCACATCTGGAGGAATTCTGTAATCTGTGGACTATCAGAGTGTTGATGAAACACAGAAATTGCATCGGGATTGAATACAACAGTCACCATCGTCCCTTTCCTCCATGGAGTAATGTCTCAAACAGTCTACGCTTTGATCGTTCCCTGCAACACCAGTAGTAGTTTCCGATGCACATCTGGAGGCATTCTGTAATCCTTGGACCTTGAAAGTGTTGATGAAACACAGAAATTGCATCGGGATTGAATACTACAGTCACCATGCGCACTTTCCTCCATGGGAGTAATGTCTCAAACAGTCTACGCTTTGATCGTTTCCTGGAAGACCAGTAGTAGTTTCCGATGCACATCTGAAGGCATTCTGTAATCTGTGGACAATCAGAGTGTTGATGAAACACTGATATTGCATCGGGATTGAATACAACAGTCACAATCGCACTTACCTCCATGGGAGTAATGTCTGAAACAGTTTACTCTTTGATCGTTCCCTGGAAGACCAGTAGTAGTTTCCGATGCACATCTGGAGGCATTCTGTAATCTGTGGACTATCAGAGTGTTGATGAAACAAAGAAATTGCATCGGGATTGAATACAACAGTCACCATGCGCACTTTTCTAAACGGGAGTAATTTCTCAAACAGTCTCCAATTTGATCATTCCCTGGAAGACCAGTAGTAGTGTCCGATGCACATCTGGAGGCATTCTGTAATCTGTGGACTATCAGAGTGTTGCTGAAACACAGAAATTGCATCGGGATTCAATACAACAGTCACCATGCGCACTTTCCTCCATGGGAGTAATGTCTCAGACAGTCTACGCTTTGATCGTTCCCTGGAAGACCAGTAGTAGTTTCCGATGCACATCTGGAGGCATTCTGTAATCTGTGGACTATCTGAGTGTTGATGAAACACAGAAATTGCATCGGGATTGAATACAACAGTCACCATGCGCACTTTCCTCCATGGGAGTAATATCTCAAACAGTCTACGCTTTGATCGTTTCCTGGAAGACCAGTAGTAGTTTCCGATGCACAACTGGAGGCATTCTGTAGTCTGATGACTATCAGGGTGTTGATGAAACACAGTAATTGCATCGGGATTTAATACAACAGTCACCATGCGCACTTTCCTCCATGGGAGTAATGTCTCAGACAGTCTACGCTTTGATCGTTCCCTGGAAGACCAGTAGTAGTTTCCGATGCACATCTGGAGGCATTCTGTAATCCTTGGACCATCAGAGTGTTGATGAAACACAGAAATTGCATCGGGATTGAATACAACAGTCTCCATGCGCACTTTCGTCCATGGGAGTAATGTCTCAAACAGTCTACGCTTTGATCGTTCCCTGGAAGATCAGTAGTAGTTTCCGATGCACATCTGGAGGCATTCTGTAATCTGCGGACTGTCAGAGTGTTGATGAAACACTGTAATTGCATCGGAATTGAATACAACAGTCACCATGCGCACTTTCCACCATGTGAGTAATGTCTCAAACAGTCTAAGATTTGATAGTTCCCTACTAGACCAGTAGTAGTTTCCGATGCACATCTGGAGGCATTCTTTAATCAGTGGACTCCCCGAGTGTTGATGAAACACAGAAATTGCATCGGGATTGAATACATCAGTCACCATGCGCACTTTCCGCCAAGGGAGTAATGTCTCAAACAGTTTACTCTTTGATCGTTCCCTGGAAGACCAGTAGTAGTTTCCGATGCACATCTGGAGGCATTCTGTAATCTGTGGACTATCTGAGTGTTGATGAAACAAAGAAATTGCATCGGGATTGAATACAACAGTCACCATGCGCACTTTTCTAAACGGGAGTAATTTCTCAAACAGTCTACAATTTGATCATTCCCTGGAAGACCAGTAGTAGTGTCCGATGCACATCTGGAGGCATTCTGTAATCTGTGGACTATCAGAGTGTTGCTGAAACACAGAAATTGCATCGGGATTCAATACAACAGTCACCATGCGCACTTCCCTCCATGGGAGTAATGCCTCAAACAGTCTACGGTTTCATCGTTTCCTGGTAGTCCAGTAGTAGTTTCCGATGCACATCTGGAGGCATTCTGTAATCTGTGGACTATCAGAGTGTTGATGAAACACAGTAATTGCATCGGGATTAAATACAACAGTCACCATGCGCACTTTCCTCCATGGGAGTAATGTCTCAGGCAGTGTACGCTTTGATCGTTCCCTGGAAGACCAGTAGTAGTTTCCGATGCACATCTGGAGGCATTCTGTAATCTGTGGACTATCAGAGTTTTGATGAAACACAGAAATTGCATCGAAATTGAATACAACAGTCACCATGCGAACTGTCCTCCATGGGAGTAATGGCTCAAACCGTCTACGCTTTGATCGTTCCCTGGAAGACCAGTAGTAGATTCTGATGCACATCTGGAGGTATTCTGTAATCTGTGGACTATCAGAGTGTTGATGAAACACAGAAATTGCATCGGGATTGAGTACAACAGTCACCATCGGCACTTTCCTCCATGGAGTAATGTCTCAAACAGTCTACGCTTTGATCGTTCCCTGCAAGACCAGTAGTAGTTTCCGATGCACATCTGGAGGCATTCTGTAATCCTTGGACCTTCAAAGTGTTGATGAAAAACAGAAATAGAATCGTGATTGAATACAACAGTCACCATGCGCACTTTCCTCCATGGGAGTAATGTCTCAAATAGTCTACGCTTTGATCGTTCCCTGGAAGACCAGTAGTAGTTTCCGATGCACATCTGGAGGCATTCTGTAATCTGCGGACTATCAGAGTGTTGATGAAACACAGAAATTGCATCGGGATTGAATACAACAGTCACCATGCGCACTTTCCGTCATGGGAGTAATGTCTCAAACAGTCTACGCTTTGATTGTTATCTGGAAGACGAGTAGTAGTTTCCGATTCACATCTGGAGGCATTCTGAAATCTGTGGACTATCTGAGTGTTGATGAAACACAGAAATTGCATCGGGATTGAATACAACAGTCACCATGCGCACTTTCCTCCATGGGAGTAATGTCTCAAACAGTCTAAGATTTGATCGTTACCTGGAAGACCAGTAGTAGTTTCCGATGCACATCTGGAGGAATTCTGTAATCTGTGGACTATCAGAGTGTTGATGAAACACTGAAATTGCAACGGGATTGAATACAACAGTCACCATCGTCACTTTCCTCCATGAGAGTAATGTCTCAAACTGTCTACGCTTTGATCGTTCCCTGCAAGACCAGTAGTAGTTTCCGATGTACATCTGGAGGCATTCTTTAATGCTTGGACTTTCAAAGTGTTGATGAAACACAGAAATTGCATCGGGATTGAATACAACAGTCACCATGCGCACTTTCCTCCATGGAAGTAACGTCTCAAACAGTCTACGCTTTGATCGTTACCTGGAAGACCAGTAGTAGTTTCCGATGCACATCTGGAGGCATTCTGTAATCTGTGGACTATCAGAGTGTTGATGAAACCCTGATATTGCATCGGGATTGAATACAACAGTCACCATGCGCACTTACCTCCATGGGAGTTATGTCTCAAAGAGTTTACTCTTTGAACGTTCCCTGGAATACAGGTAGTAGTTTCCGATGCACATCTGGAGGCATTGTGTAATCTGTGGACATTCAAAGTGTTGATGAAACAAAGAAATTGCATCGGGATTGAATACAACAGTCACCATGCGCACTTACCTCCATGGGAGTAATGTCTCAAACAGTCTACGCTTTGATCGTTTCCTGGAAGACCGGTAGTAGTTTCCGATGCACATCTGGAGGCATTCTGTAATCTGTGGACTATCAGAGTGTTGATGAAACCAAAATTGCATCGGATTGAATACAGCAGTCACCATACGCACTTTCCTCCATGGGAGTAAAGTCTTAAACAGTCTACGATTCGATCATTCCAAGGAAGACCAGTAGTAGTTTCCGATGCACATCTGGAGCCGTTCTGTAATCTGTGGACTATCAGAGTGTTGATGAAACACAGAAATTGCTTCGGGATTGGATACAACAGTCACCAGGCGCTATTTCCTCCATGGGAGTAATGTCTCAAACAGTCTACGCTCTGATCGTTTCCTGGAAGTCCAGTAGCAGTTTCCGATGCACATCTGGAGGCATTCTGTAATCTGTGGACTATCAGAGTGTTGATGAAACACTGATATTGCATCGGGATTGAATACAACAGTCACCATGCGCACTTACCTCCATGGGAGTAATGTCTCAAACAGTTTACTGTTTGATCGTTCCCTGAAAGACCAGTAGTAGTTTCCGATGCACATCTGGAGGCCTTCTGTAATCTGTAGACTATCAGAGTGTTGATGAAACAAAGAAATTGCATCGGGATTGAATACAACAGTCACCATGCGCACTTTCCTCCATGGGAGTAATGTCTCAGACAGTCTACACTTTGATCGTTCCCTGGAAGACCAGTAGTAGTTTCCGATGCACATCTGGGGGCATTCTGTAATCTGTGGACTATCAGAGAGTTGATGAAACACAGAAATTGCATCGGGATTTAATACAACAGTCACCATGCGCACTCTCCTCCGTGGGAGTAATGTCTCAAACAGTCTACGCTTTGATCCTTCCCAAGAAGACCAGTAGTAGTTTCCGACGCACATCTGGGGGCATTCTGTAATCTGTGGACTATCTGAGTGTTGATGAAACACAGAAATTGCATCATGATTGAATACAACAGTCACCATGAGCACTTTCCTCCATGGGAGTAATGTCTCAGACAGTCTAAACTTTGATCGTTCCCTGGAAGACCAGTAGTAGTTTCCGATGCACATCTTGGGGCATTCTGTAATCTGTGGACTATCAGAGTGTTGATGAAACACAGAAATTGCATCGGGATTGAATACAACACACCATGCGCACTTTCCTCCATGGGAGTAATGTCTCAAACAGTCTAAGATTTGATCGTTACCTGGAAGACCAGTAGTAGTTTCCGATGCACATGTGGAGGAATTCTGTAATCTGTGGACTATCAGAGTGTTGATGAAACACAGAAATTGCTTTGGGATTGAATACAGCAGTCACCATCGTCACTTTCCTCAATGAGAGTAATGTCTCAAACAGTCTACAATTTGATCATTCCATGGAAGCCCAGTAGTAGTTTCCGATGCACATCTGGAGGCATTCTGTAATCCGTGGACTATCAGAGTGTTGCTGAAACACAGAAATTGCATCGGGATTGAATACAACAGTCACCATGCGCACTTTCCGCCATGGGAGTAATGCCTCAGACAGTCTACGCTTTGATCGTTCCCTGGAAGACCAGTAGTGGTTTCCGATGCACACCTGGAGGCATTCTTTAATCCTTGGACTTTCAAAGTGTTGATGAAACACAGAAATTGCATCGGGATTGAATACGTCACCATGCGCACTTTCCTCCATCGAAGTAATGTCTTAAACAGTCTACGCTTTGATCGTTACCTGGAAGACCAGTAGTAGTTTCCGATGCACATCTGGAGGCATTCCGTAATCCGTGGACTATCAGAGTGTTGATGAAACACAGAAATTGCATCGGGATTGAATACAACAGTCACCATGCGCAGTTTCCTCCATTTGAGTAATGTCTCAAACAGTCTACGCTTTGATCGTTTCCTGGAAGACGAGTAGTAGTTTCCGATGCACATCTGGAGGCATTCTGTAATCTGTGGACTATCAGAGTGTTGATGAAACACTGATATTGCATCGGGATTGAATACAACAGTCACCATGCGCACTTACCTCCATGGGAGTTATGTCTCAAACAGTTTACTCTTTGATCGTTCCCTGGAAGACCAGTAGTAGTTTCCAATGCTTATCTGGAGGCATTCTGTAATCTGTGGACCTTCAAAGTGTTGATGAAACAAAGAAATTGCATCGGGATTGAATACAACAGTCACCATGCGCACTTACCTCCATGGGAGTAGTGTCTCAAACAGTCTACGCTTTGATCTTTTCCTGGAAGACCAGTAGTAGTTTCCGATGCACATCTGGAGGCATTCTGTAATCTGTGGACTATCAGAGTGTTGATGAAACCAAAATTGCATCGGATTGAATACAGCAGTCACCATGCGCACTTTCCTCCATTTGAGTAATGTCTTAAACAGTCTACGATTCGATCATTCCAAGGAAGACCAGTAGTAGTTTCCGATGCACATCTGGAGGCATTCTGTAATCTGCGGACTAGCAGAGTGTGATGAAACACAGTAATTGCATCGGGATTGGATACAACACTCACCATGCGCACTTTCCCCCATGGGAGTAGTGTCTCAAACAGTTTACGCTTTGATCGTTCCCTCGAAGACCAGTAGTAGTTTCCGATGCACATCTGGAGGCATTCTGAAATCTGTGGACTATCTGAGTGTTGATGAAACACAGAAATTGCATCGGGATTGAATACAACAGTCACCATGCGCACTTTCCTCCATGGGAGTAATGTCTCAAACAGTCTAAGATTTGATCGTTACCTGGAAGACCAGTAGTAGTTTCCGATGCACATCTGGAGGAATTCTGTAATCTGTGGACTATCAGAGTGTTGATGAAACACTGAAATTGCAACGGGATTGAACACAACAGTCACCATCGTCACTTTCCTCCATGAGAGTAATGTCTCAAACAGTCTATGCTTTGATCGTTCCCTGCAAGACCAGTAGTAGTTTCCGATGTACATCTGGAGGCATTCTTTAATGCTTGGACTTTCAAAGTGTTGATGAAACACAGAAATTGCATCGGGATTGAATACAACAGTCACCATGCGCACTTTCCTCCATGGAAGTAATGTCTCAAACAGTCTACGCTTTGATCGTTACCTGGAAGACCAGTAGTAGTTTCCGATGCACATCTGGAGGCATTCCGTAATCTGTGGACTATCAGAGTGTTGATGAAACACAGAAATTGCATCGGGATTGAATACAACAGTCACCATGCGCAGTTTCCTCCATTTGAGTAATGTCTCAAACAGTCTACGCTTTGATCGTTTCCTGGAAGACCAGTAGTAGTTTCCGATGCACATCTGGAGGCATTCTGTAATCTGTGGACTATCAGAGTGTTGTTGAAACCCTGATATTGCATCGGGATTGAATACAACAGTCACCATGCGCACTTACCTCCATGGGAGATATGTCTCAAACAGTTTACTCTTCGATCGTTCCCTGGAAGACCAGTAGTAGTTTCCGATGCACATCTGGAGGCATTATGTAATCTGTGGACCTTCAAAGTGTTGATGAAACAAAGAAATTGCATCGGGATTGAATACAACAGTCACCATGCGCACTTACCTCCATGGGAGTAATGTCTCAAACAGTCTACGCTTTGATCGTTTCCTGGAAGACCAGTAGTAGTTTCCGATGCACATCTGGAGGCATTCTGTAATCTGTGGACTATCAGAGTGTTGATGAATCCAAAATTGCATCCGATTGAATACAGCAGTCACCATGCGCACTTTCCTCCATGGGAGAAAGTCTTAAACAGTCTACGATTCGATCATTCCAAGGAAGACCAGTAGTAGTTTCCGATGCACATCTGGAGCCGTTCTGTAATCTGTGGACTATCAGAGTGTTGATGAAACACAGAAATTGCTTCGGGATTGGATACAACAGTCAGCAGGCGCTATTTCCTCCATGGGAGTAATGTCTCAAACAGTCTACGCTTTGATCGTTTCCTGGAAGCCCAGTAGCAGTTTCCGATGCACATCTGGGGGCATTCTGTAATCTGTGGACTATCAGAGAGTTGATGAAACACAGAAATTGCATCGGGATTGAATACAACACACCATGCGCACTTTCCTCCATGGGAGTAATGTCTCAAACAGTCTAAGATTTGATCGTTACCTGGAAGACCAGTAGTAGTTTCCGATGCACATGTGGAGGAATTCTGTAATCTGTGGACTATCAGAGTGTTGATGAAACACAGAAATTGCTTTGGGATTGAATACAGCAGTCACCATCGGCACTTTCCTCAATGAGAGTAATGTCTCAAACAGTCTACAATTTGATCATTCCATGGAAGACCAGTAGTAGTTTCCGATGCACATCTGGAGGCATTCTGTAATCTGTGGACTATCAGATTGTTGATGAAACACTGATATTGCATCGGGATTGAATACAACAGTCACCATGCGCACTTACCTCCATGGGAGTTATGTCTCAAACAGTTTACTCTTTGATCGTTCCCTGGAAGACCAGTAGTAGTTTCCGATGCTTATCTGGAGGCATTCTGTAATCTGTGGACCTTCAAAGTGTTGATGAAACAAAGAAATTGCATCGGGATTGAATACAACAGTCACCATGCGCGCTTACCTCCATGGGAGTAGTGTCTCAAACAGTCTACGCTTTGATCTTTTCCTGGAAGACCAGTAGTAGTTTCCGATGCACATCTGGAGGCATTCTGTAATCTGTGGACTATCAGAGTGTTGATGAAACCAAAATTGCATCGGATTGAATCCAGCAGTCACCATGCGCACTTTCCTCCATTTGAGTAATGTCTTAAACAGTCTACGATTCGATCATTCCAAGGAAGACCAGTAGTAGTTTCCGATGCACATCTGGAGGCATTCTGTAATCTGCGGACTAGCAGAGTGTTGATGAAACACAGTAATTGCATCGGGATTGGATACAACACTCACCATGCGCACTTTCCCCCATGGGAGTAGTGTCTCAAACAGTTTACGCTTTGATCTTTCCCTCGAAGACCAGTAGTAGTTTCCGATGCACATCTGGACTCATTCTGTAATCTGCGGACTAGCAGAGTGTTGATGAAACACGGTAATTGCATCGGGATTGAATACAACAGTCACCATGCGCACTTACCTCCATGGGAGTAATGTCTCAAACAGTCTACGCTTTGATCGTTCCCTGGAAGACCAGTAGTAGTTTCCGATGCACATCTGGAGGCATTCTGTAATCTGCGGACTATCAGAGTGTTGATGAAACACAGAAATTGCATCAGGATTGAATACAACAGTCACCAGGCGCTATTTCCTCCATGGGAGTAATGTCTCAAACAGTCTACGCTTTGATCGTTCCCAAGAAGACCAGTATTAGTTTCCGACGCACATCTGGGGGAATTCTGTAATCTGTGGACTATCTGAGTGTTGATGAAACACAGAAATTGCATCATGATTTAATACAACAGTCACCATGCGCACTTTCCTCCATGGGAGTAATATCTCAAACAGTCTAAGCTTTGATTGTTCCCAGGAAGACCAGTAGTAGTTTCCGATGCACATCTGAAGGCATTATGTAATCTGTGGAGTATCAGAGTGTTGATGAAACACAGAAATTGCATCGGGATTCAATACAACGGTCACCATGCGCACTTTCCTCCATGGGAGTAATGGCTCAAACAGTCTACGCTTTGATCGTCCCCTGGAAGACCAGTAGTGGTTCCCGATGCACATCTGGAGGCATTCTGTAATCTGTGGACTATCAGAGTGTTGATGAAACACAGAAATTGCATCGGGATTGAATACAACAGTCACCATGTGCACTTTCCGCCATGGGAGTAATGCCTCAAACAGTCTACGGTTTGATCTTTTCCTGGAAGTCCAGTAGTAGTTTCCGATGCACATCTGGTGTCATTCTGTAATCTGTGGACTATCAGAGTGTTGATGAAACACAGTAATTGCATCGGTATTGAATACAACAGTCACCATGCGCACTTTCTTCCATGGGAGTAATGTCTCAGACAGTCTACGCTTTGATCGTTCCCTGGAAGACCAGTAGTAGTTTCCGATGCACATCTGGAGGAATTCTGTAATATGTGGACTATCAGAGTGTTGATGAAACACATAAATTGCATCGGGATTGAATACAACAGTCACCATGCGCACTTTCTTCCATGGGAGTAATGGATCAAACAGTCTACGCTTTGATCGTTCCCTGGAAGACCAGTAGTGGTTCCCGATGCACATCTGGAGGCATTCTGTAATCTGTTGACTATCTGAGTGTTGATGAAACACAGAAATTGCATCGGGATTGAATACAACAGTCACCATGCGCACTTTCCTCCATGGGAGTAATGTCTCAAACAGTCTACGCTTTGATCGTTCCCTGGAAGACCAGTAGTAGTTTCCGATGCACATCTGTAGGCATTCCGTAATCTGTGGACTATCAGTGTTGATGAAACACAGAAATTGCATCGCGATTGAATACAACAGTCACCATGCGCAGTTTCCTCCATGGGAGTAATGTCTCAAACAGTCTACGTTTTAATCGTTTCCTGGAAGACCAGTAGTAGATTCCGGTGCACATCTGGAGGCATTCTGTAATCTGTGGACTATCAGAGTGTTGATGAAACACTGATATTGCATCGGGATTGAATACAACAGTCACCATGCGCACTTACCTCCATGGGAGTTATGTCTCAAACAGTTTACTCTTTGATCGGTCCCTGGAAGACTAGTAGTAGTTTCCGATGCACATCTGGAGGCATTCTGTAATCTGTGGACCTTCAAAGTGTTGATGAAACACAGAAATTGCATCGGGATTGAATACAACAGTCACCATGCGCACTTACCTCCATGGGAGTAATGTCTCAAACAGTCTACGCTTTGATCGTTACCTGGAAGACCAGTAGTAGTTTCCGATGCACATCTGTAGGCATTCCGTAATCTGTGGACTATCAGTGTTGATGAAACACAGAAATTGCATCGGGATTGAATACAACAGTCATCATGCGCACTTTCCTCCATGGGAGTAATGTCTCAGACAATCTACACTTTGAACGTTCCCTGGAAGACCAGTAGTAGTTTCCCATGAACATCTGGATTCATTCTGTAATCTGTGGACTATCAGAGTGTTGATGAAACACAGAAATTGCATCGGGATTGAATTCAACAGTCACCATGCGCACTTACCTCCATGGGAGTAATGTCTCAAACAGTCTAAGCTTTGTCCGTTCCCTGGAAGACCAGTAGTAGTTTCCGATGCACATATGGAGGCATTCTGTAATCTGTGGACTATCAGAGTGATGATGAAACACAGAAATTGCATCGGAATTGATTACAACAGTCACCATGCGCACTTACCTCCATGGGAGTAATGTCTCAAACAGTCTACGGTTTGATCTTTTCCTGGAAGTCCAGTAGTAGTTTCCGATGCACATCTGGAGTCATTCTGTAATCTGTGGACTATCAGAGTGTTGATGAAACACAGTAACTGCATCGGTATTGAATACAACAGTCACCATGCGCACTTACCTCCATGGGAGTAATGTCTCAGACAGTCTACGCTTTGATCGTTCCCTGGAAGACCAGTAGTAGTTTCCGATGCACATCTGGAGGAATTCAGTAATCTGTGGACTATCAGAGTGTTGATGAAACACAGAAATTGCATCGGGATTGAATACAACAGTCACCATGCGCACTTTCCTCCATGGGAGTAATGGCTCAAACAGTCTACCCTTTGATCGTTCCCTGGAAGACCAGTAGTGGTTCCCGATGCACATCTGGAGGCATTCTGTAAACTGTTGACCATCTGAGTGTTGATGAAACACAGAAATTGCATCGGGATTGAATACAACAGTCACCATGCGCACTTTCCTCCATGGGAGTAATGTCTCAAACAGTCTACGCTTTAATCGTTCCCTGGAAGACCAGTAGTAGTTTCCGATGCACATCTGTAGGCATTCCGTAATCTGTGGATTATCAGAGTGTTGATGAAACACAGAAATTGCATCGCGATTGAATACAACAGTCACCATGCGCAGTTTCCTCCATGGGAGTAATGTCTCAAATATTCTACGTTTTAATCGTTTCCTGGAAGACCAGTAGTAGATTCCGGTGCACATCTGGAGGCATTCTGTAATCTGTGGACTATCAGAGTGTTGATGAAACATTGATATTGCATCGGGATTGAATACAACAGTCACCATGCGCACTTACCTCCATGGGAGTTATGTCTCAAACAGTTTACTCTTTGATCGTTCCCTGGAAGACCAGTAGTAGTTTCCGATGCACATCTGGAGGCATTCTGTAATCTGTGGACCTTCAAAGTGTTGATGAAACAAAGAAATTGCATCGGGATTGAATACAACAGTCACCATGCACACTTACCTCCATGGGAGTAATGTCTCAAACAGTCTACGCTTTGATCGTTTTCTGGAAGACCAGTAGTAGTTTCCGATGCACATCTGGAGGCATTCTGTAATCTGTGGACTATCCGAGTGTTGATGAAACCAAAATTGCATCGGATTGAATACAGCAGTCACCATGCGCACTTTCCTCCATGGTAGTAATGTTTTAAACAGTCTAAGATTCGATCATTCCAAGGAAGACCAGTAGTAGTTTCCGATTCACATCTGGAGCCGTTCTGTATTCTGTGGACTATCAGAGTGTTGATGAAGCACAGAAATTGCTTCGGGATTGAATACAACACTCACCATGCGCACTTTTCCCCATGGGAGTAGTGTCTCAATTAGTTTACGCTTTGATCGTTCCCTCGAAGACCAGTGGTAGTTTCCGATGCACATCTGGAGGCATTCTGTAATCTGCGGACTAGCAGAGTGTTGATGAAACACAGTAATTGCATCGGGATTGAATACAACAGTCACAATGTGCACTTTCCTCCATGGGAGTAATGTCTCAGACAATCTACACTTTGAACGTTCCCTGGAAGACCAGTAGTAGTTCCCGATGCACATCTGGAGGCATTCTGTAATCTGTGGACTATCAGAGTGTTGATGAAACACAGAAATTGCATCAGGATTGAATACAACAGTCACCATGCGCTATTTCCTCCATGGGAGTAATGTTTCAAACAGTCTACGCTTTGATCGTTTAATGGAAGTCCAGTAGCAGTTTCCGATGCACATCTGGAGGCATTCTGTAATCTGTGGACTATCAGAGTGTTGATGAAACACTGATATTGCATCGGGATTGAATACAACACTCACCATGCGCACTTACCTCCATGGGAGTAATGTCTCAAACAATTTACTGTTTGATCGTTCCCTGGAAGACCAGTAGTAGTTTCCGATGCACATCTGGAGGCTTTCTGTAATCTGTAGACTATCAGAGTGTTGATGAAACAAAGAAATTGCATCGGAATTGAATACAACTGTCACCATGCGCACTTTCCTCCATAGGAGTAATGTCTCAGACAGTCTACACTTTGATCGTTCCCTGGAAGACCAGTAGTAGTTTCCGATGCACATCTGGGGGCATTCTGTAATCTGTGGACTATCAGAGTGTTGATGAAACACAGAAATTGCATCGGGATTCAATACAACAGTCACCATGCGCACTCTCCTCCGTGGGAGTAATGTCTCAAACAGTCTACGCTTTGATCGTTCCCAAGAAGACCAGTAGTAGTTTCCGACGCACATCTGGGGGCATTCTGTAATCTGTGGACTATCTGAGTGTTGATGAAACACAGAAATTGCATCGGGATTGAATACAACAGTCACCATGCGCACTTTCCTCCATGGGAGTAATGTCTCAAACAGTCTAAGATTTGATCGTTACCTGGAAGACCAGTAGTAGTTTTCGATGCACATCTGGAGGAATTCTGTAATCTGTGGACTATCAGAGTTTTGATGAAACACAGAAACTGCTTTGGGATTGAATACAGCAGTCACCATCTTCACTTTCCTCCATGAGAGTAATGTCTCAAACAGTCTACAATTTGATCATTCCATGGAAGACCAGTAGTAGTTTCCGATGCACATCTGGAGGCATTCTGTAATCCGTGGACTATCAGAGTGTTACTGAAACACAGAAATTGCATCGGGATTGAATACAACAGTCACCATGCGCACTTTCCGCCATGGGAGTAATGCCTCAAACAGTCTACGGAATGGTCTTTTCCTGGAAGTCCAGTAGTAGTTTCCGATGCACATCTGGAGTCATTCTGTAATCTGTAGACTATCAGGGTGTTGATGAAACACAGTAATTGCATCGGTATTGAATACAACAGTCACCATGCGCACTTTCTTCCATGGGAGTAATGTCTCAGACAGTTTACGCTTTGATCGTTCCCTGGAAGACCAGTAGTAGTTTCCGATGCACATCTGGAGGAATTCTGTAATCTGTGGACTATCAGAGTGTTGATGAAACACAGAAATTGCATCGGGATTGAATACAACAGTCACCATGCGCACTTTCCTCCATGGGAGTAATGGCTCAAACAGTCTACGCTTTGATCGTTCCCTGGAAGACCAGTAGTGGTTCCCGATGCACATCTGGAAGCATTCTGTAATCTGTTGACTATCTGAGTGTTGATGAAACACAGAAATTGCATCGGGATTGAATACAACAGTCACCATGCGCACTTTCCTCCATGGGAGTAATGTCTCAGACAGTCTACACTTTGAACGTTCCCTGGAAGACCAGTAGTAGTTTCCGATGCACATCTGGAGGCATTCTGTAATCTGTGGACTATCAGAGTGTTGATGAAACACAGAAATTGCATCGGGATTGAATACAACAGTCACCATGCGCAGTTACCTCCATGGGAGTAATGTCTCAAACAATCTACGCTTTGATCGATCCCAGGAAGACCAGTAGAAGTTTCCGATGCACATCTGGATGCATTCTGTAATCTGTGGACTATCAGAGTGTTGATGAAACACAGTAATTGCATCGGGATTCAATACAACAGTCACCATGCGCACTTTCCTCCATGGGAGTAGTGTCTCAGACAGTGTACGCTTTGATCGTTCCCTGGAAGACCAGTAGTAGTTTCCGATGCATATCTGGAGGCATTCTGTAATCTGTGGACTATCAGAGTTTTGATGAAACACAGAAATTGCATCGAAATTGAATACAACAGTCACCATGCGAACTTTCCTCCATGGGAGTAATGGCTCAAACAGTCTACGCTTTGATCGTTCCCTGGAAGACCAGTAATAGTTTCTGATGCACATCTGGAGGCATTCTGTAATCTGTGGACTATCAGAGTGTTGATGAAACACAGAAATTGCATCGGGATTGAGTTCAACAGTCACCATCGGCACTTTCCTCCATGGAGTAACGTCTCAAACAGTCTACGCTTTGATCGTTCCCTGCAAGACCTGTAGTAGTTTCCGATGCACATCTGGAGGCATTCTGTAATCCTTGGACCTTCAAAGTGTTGATGAAAAACAGAAATAGAATCGGGATTGAATACAACAGTCACCATGCGACCTTTCCTCCATGGAAGTAATGTCTCAAACTGTCTACGCTTTGATCGTTACCTGGAAGACCAGTAGTAGTTTCCGATGCACATCTGGAGGCATTCCGTAATCTGTGAACTATCAGAGTGTTGATGAAACACAGAAATTGCATCGGGATTGAATACAACAGTCGCCATGCGCACTTTCCTCCATGGGAGTAATGTCTCAAACAGTCTACGCTTTGATCGTTTCCTGGAAGACCAGTAGTAGTTTCCGATGCACATCTGGAGGCATTCTGTAATCTGTGGACTATCAGAGTGTTGATGAAACACAGAAATTGCATCGGGATTGAATACAACATTCGCCATGCGCACTTTCCTCCATGGGAGTAATGTCTCAAACAGTCTACGCTTTGATCATTCCCTGGAAGACCAGTAGTAGTTTCCGATGCATATCTGGAGGCATTCTGTAATCCTTGGACCATCAGAGTGTTGATGAAACACAGAAATTGCATCGTGATTGAATACAACAGTCACCATGCGCACTTTCCTCCATGGGAGTAATGTCTCAAACAGTCTACGCTTTGATCGTTCCCTGGAAGACCAGTAGTAGTTTCCGATGCACATCTGGAGGCATTCTGTAATCTGCGGACTATCAGAGTGTTGATGAAACACAGACATTGCATCGGGATTGAATACAACAGTCACCATGCGCACTTTCCGCCATGGGAGTAATGTCTCAAACAGTCTACGCTTTGATCGTTATCTGGAAGACGAGTAGTAGTTTCCGATGCACATCTGGAGGAATTCTGTAATCTGTGGACTATCAGAGTGTTGATGAAACACAGAAATTGCAACGGGATTGAATACAACAGTCACCATCGGCACTATCCTCCATGAGAGTAATGTCTCAAACAGTCTACGCTTTGATCGTTCCCTGCAAGACCAGTAGTAGTTTCCGATGTACATCTGGAGGCATTCTTTAATGCTTGGACTTTCAAAGTGTTGATGAAACACAGAAATTGCATCGGGATTGAATACAACAGTCACCATGCGCACTTTCCTCCATGGGAGTAATGTCTCAAACAGTCTACGCTTTAATCGTTCCCTGGAAGACCAGTAGTAGTTTCCGATGCACATCTGTAGGCATTCCGTAATCTGTGGACTATCAGAGTGTTGATGAAACACAGAAATTGCATCGCGATTGAATACAACAGTCACCATGCGCAGTTTCCTCCATGGGAGTAATGTCTCAAATAGTCTACGTTTTAATCGTTTCCTGGAAGACCAGTAGTAGATTCCGGTGCACATCTGGAGGCATTCTGTAATCTGTGGACTATCAGAGTGTTGATGAAACACTGATATTGCATCGGGATTGAATACAACAGTCACCATGCGCACTTACCTCCATGGGAGTTATGTCTCAAACAGTTTACTATTTGATCGTTCCCTGGAAGACCAGTAGTAGTTTCCGATGCACATCGGGAGGCATTCTGTAATCTGTGGACCTTCAAAGTGTTGATGAAACAAAGAAATTGCATCGGGATTGAATACAACAGTCACCATGCACACTTACCTCCATGGGAGTAATGTCTCAAACAGTCTACGCTTTGATCGTTTTCTCTAAGACCAGTAGTAGTTTCCGATGCACATCTGGAGGCATTCTGTAATCTGTGGACTATCCGAGTGTTGATGAAACCAAAATTGCATCGGATTGAATACAGCAGTCACCATGCGCACTTTCCTCCATGGTAGTAATGTTTTAAACAGTCTAAGATTCGATCATTCCAAGGAAGACCAGTAGTAGTTTCCGATGCACATCTGGAGCAGTTCTGTATTCTGTGGACTATCAGAGTGTTGATGAAACACAGAAATTGCTTCGGGATTGGATACAATACTCACCATGCGCACTTTCCCCCATGGGAGTAGTGTCTCAATTAGTTTACGCTTTGATCGTTCCCTCGAAGACCAGTGGTAGTTTCCGATGCACATCTGAGGCATTCTGTAATCTGCGGACTAGCAGAGTGTTGATGAAACACAGTAATTGCATCGGGATTGAATACAACAGTCACCATGCGCACTTTCCTCCATGGGAGTAATGTCTCAGACAATCTACACTTTGAACGTTCCCTGGAAGACCAGTAGTAGTTCCCGATGCACATCTGGAGGCATTCTGTAATCTGTGGACTATCAGAGTGTTGATGAAACACAGAAATTGCATCAGGATTGAATACAACAGTCACCATGCGCTATTTCCTCCATGGGAGTAATGTCTCAAACAGTCTACGCTTTGATCGTTTCCTGGAAGTCCAGTAGCAGTTTCCGATGCACATCTGGAGGCATTCTGTAATCTGTGGACTATCAGAGTGTTGATGAAACACTGATATTGCATCGGGATTGAATACAACAGTCACCATGCGCACTTACCTCCATGGGAGTAATGTCTCAAACAATTTACTGTTTGATCGTTCCCTGGAAGACCAGTAGTAGTTTCCGATGCACATCTGGAGGCTTTCTGTAATCTGTAGACTATCAGAGTGTTGATGAAACAAAGAAATTGCATCAGAATTGAATACAACTGTCACCATGCGCACTTTCCTCCATAGGAGTAATGTCTCAGACAGTCTACACTTTGATCGTTCCCTGGAAGACCAGTAGTAGTTTCCGATGCACATCTGGGGGCATTCTGTAATCTGTGGACTATCAGAGTGTTGATGAAACACAGAAATTGCATCGGGATTCAATACAACAGTCACCATGCGCACTCTCCTCCGTGGGAGTAATGTCTCAAACAGTCTACGCTTTGATCGTTCCCAAGAAGACCAGTAGTAGTTTCCGACGCACATCTGGGGGCATTCTGTAATCTGTGGACTATCTGAGTGTTGATGAAACACAGAAATTGCATCGGGATTGAATACAACAGTCACCATGCGCACTTTCCTCCATGG